>NC_065450.1:16892366-17538044 GCF_917563875.1 Diabrotica virgifera virgifera | reverse complement strand
CATTCAAAAGGGAGGTTGGTTTTGCAAGTATTGCGTTTTATTTTTCTAATGCAAAATATGGTCACAATAAAGGGATAACAGCCTGAAACCTCATCACGAAACCTTTTCGCCAAACTCATGGGCAAAGACGAAGCCACACAAACCCATGAGAAAACATCATACCACCAGGAGTTATTTCAGGTTGGGCTGGATTTTCTACAAAGTTATCTCAACCCGCAAAGTGTCATTAACCAGATAGACTCTCACAGGTCTAAACAGATACTAGAAAATAGAGAAAGACTACGAACCATAGCAGAGTCTATAGTGTTCTTAGGTCGACAAAATATTCCTTTAAGAGGCCATCTTCGTCTTTAGCTTTCTCTAAATTTGAGATGCATACACAATAACAACATTTGTGAAGATTTTGTCAAGTTCATTGACGCTTATGAGAACATAATCACACAATAATTTTATAGTAAAAATCAAGAAAGAGGGAAACAATGCCGGACAGGAGCATTAGGAAAAATAGTATTGACCTTGCTGAAAGAACTGCCCTTGGATCCGAAAAAATGTGTAGTAATCGGTATTGACTTTAATAACGATAAGGTTTGAATGTCTTTATGGCACTTAAAAGTGTGTGAAAATTGCCTTAAAACTGACCATTGTAACCCTAAGTTTTAAAAATTACCCCCAGTCCTCCTGGTACCCCTCCCCAAAAAGTTCATGGCCCCTCCCGAAAATCGGTCCTGGATCCGCCCTTGGTGCAAGTGATACTTCAAATTTTTTATTGATAAGAAATGGCTTGTTCGTATAAATTCCACAGTTTTCGATATTGTACGGAAGAAGAACTAAGATTTTTAATGGAAAATGATGATCCGGAATTTGATCAAAAAGTGGCAAATCAAGATAATAGTGACGACGAGAGTGATAGAGAATTTCTTCACGAGAGTGAATCAGAGGAACAAGTAGGTGACGAGGATTCGTTTGAAGTTCCTCCTTTGGAAGAAGTAGTATATACGACGACACTTTACTACCTCAGTATACAAGTAGGTACATACTAAATGAGCAAAAGTACCTTTCCATAAGGTAGTTTCGCCAAATAAAGCCAGTGTCTTAATTAGGGCCAATTGCAAATATTTTCTTAAATATAGATATTATATATAGAGGTCACCGCAAATGTCTTTCTCAGTCAAAATCGTCTACGCCATTCAGTCGGTAGTATCACATAGCAGCGCCAAGTAGACTAGACACGTGTTTGTTTACGGTGCGGAAGTTCGTTTATAAATTTTAGGTCAGTTATAAAATTACTAAAATGGTACTTAATGATTATAAGCCAATTATTTTTTCTTTGTAAAGCGATAGTAAATTAATACTTTTTAAGGAACTGGAACTGTTTTTCCTCTATATTGCTCTTTATTATTTTTTATGTTAAATAAAAAAGTAGACAGTGTCCTAATAAAGCCAATTTTCCTAGATGTGTTTAAATATGCGATATGTGTGCTTAATGTATTGACAAATTTTTGTTTTTAATATGAATAAAAGTTTCTTTCACTAAATTTTGTATTTGTTCTTTAATTCTTAGGTTTAAAATTTATTATCCACCTCAATTTGCGTAAAAAATGAACTGGCCTTATTAAGCTGCCAGTTCCTAATAAGGCCAAATATTCCAGATTTATTCAATGTTAAAATTTTATATTCCTTTATTTATTTAGTAAGTATTTTATCCTGAAATTCGATAGCTAAAATGTTAGGCAATACGTATACAAGAGTTTTCCCCCATATCTTTCCTGAATAAAATATTACAGATATTTAAATGTTAAGGTGGCCTTAATTGGCGACCTTACCTTACATTAAAAAAACGTGGTAATAATAATCTACTAAAAGTTCGTGATGGGCTAACAAATTATAGTTCAACAATTTCTAAAATAAAAGAGTCGTTTGAGTTGTTTTTTTTTTTTTCAAAAGATATAATGGATATAATATTGACAGAAACCAATCGCAAAGCTGAGAGCTTTTATAAAGCTTGGAACGATGAAAACCCAGGTAATCCTAAAAAAATTATTCCCACTAGCCCACTACTCTTTTGGAACTCAAAGCTTTTATCGGCGTTATATTCATAACAGGAGCCTTTCAAAGCAATCACGAACCAGTTGAAATGTTATTCACGCACGACCCTGCGTACTGTCGCCCAATTATTCCGGCATCTATTTCCAAGAGAAATTCAAATTTTTAACGAGATTCCTACGGTTCGATAATTTTGAAACTAGAGAGGAGAGAAGGCAAGAAGATAAAATGGCTCCAATAAGAACTATTTTTGATAAGTGTTTCGAAAATTGTAAAAAAGCTTATAATCCAGAAAGTCATTTATTATGTATAGATGAACAGTTGGTACCATTTAGAGGAAAAGCCCCTTTTAGGGTGTACATGAAAAGTAAGCCAGCAAAGTATGGTCTAAAAGTTTGGGTTTTGGCATGCTACGAAAACGACTACACTCTGAATATGCAATTGCACCTAGGTAATATTATAAACTAAATTTGATTACTTCTAGAAAATTGACAAATTTTATTTTTAGGAAAAGTTGACAACCAACCTGAGAAAAATCAAGGCGAACGGATAATTCTTGATTTAGTTAATGATCTTGGTTCCGGATATGGAATTACTACAGAAAACTTTTTTACAAGTTTACAATTGGCCAACAAACTTCTGACCAAAAATATTACAATTTGCGGTACACTATGCAAAAATAAGAGCTTTATTCCACAAGAATTGCAACCATCAGCGTCCAAACCAATAAATTCATCTTTCTTTGCATTTCAAGAAAAAAGTACTTTGGTTTCCTACGTACCGAAAAAAAATCGAGCTTTAATATTACTGTCTACGGAACATTTTAATAAAAAAGTTATGAAGAAGAAGATGCATATAAACCTGAAATGATACTTCATTACAATAAAACAAAAGGATCTGTTGAGGTAGTGGACAAAATGGCACAACAATACACAACACAACGCCAAACACGCAGGTGGCCCATGGTAATGTTTTATCACCTATTAGATATTTTAGCCATAAACGCTTTCAAAATTTGGAAAATAAAAAATCCAAATTACCATGGGAACCATTTGGATGCAAGACGAAGTTTTTTGTTAGACTTAGGACGAGAATTGGTGAAGGAAAATGTTATCTACAGGTATCAAAATACAAGTAATATACACTCTCAGTTACGTCAAATGATGATAATTGCATATCCTGAATTAAACGTTTCTGATGTTCCACCTGGAGCTAACACAGCTTCGGGTCAAGGTCAACAAGATAGGTGTCACTTATGCAAGAGAAAAAGAGATCGAAAGTCCCGTAATTGCTGTATTGTATGTAAAAACTTTGTTTGTGTTGCTAAAAAATATGTATGTTTGTAAAAGATATGACGTGTTTGTCTTGCAACTATAATTAAGTTTTTATGAAGAAATATTTACGTTTTTTTGTAAAATTATGTTTTATATTTTAATAAAATAGTTCTAATTACCTTTCAAATTATTTTCATCAACATTCACATATAAGAAAATGGATTTACGGATGGGGTGCACATTAGGGTGGAACGAAATTTTTTTTTATAATTTCAAAGTGTAATAGTGATAGAAAGTTTCCTATAGCCATTGTTAAGCCACAAATAAAACATTTTTCAAAACAAAATATTTTTAGAGGTGCCGCAAAATGGTTGAAAATTAGAATTTTTAGTTAAATTTTGCGAATTTTGATGATTTTATTTTGGTCTATTGTAATGTCTTAATTCCTATTTTAAATGATAAATACACACTCTAAAACTACTCTTTAAAGATAATTTTAGTTTTAACTTACAACAATCCAATATTTATTTTTACTAAAACTGACAAAATTTGAACTAGAATTCCACATTAAAGAAGTATTTAGTAGGAAATATTTATTTCATTCCTTAATATAATTTAACATTACTAGTAGCAGATGAAAGCCAAGACGTCAGGAAAATGTGTATTGGTAGAGTTGACCAGATAGTTTCAAGGGTTCTGGCAACGAGGGAGGAAAGGAGGCAAAAACTAGTACAGCAGCATTTGAATTACAGACAGTAATCAGTAGCTGATGGTAACAGCTGTGAATATTACATGTGTTACATGCTGATGATCATGATCAAAGTTACGAGCAAGAATTTATTTATAATTCCAAAAAGCCCTGAAATTCTTTAAGTATAACTAAACAAATGCGAGTAGAACTGCCAACAGTAGCTTCTATCTGTGACAGGACTGGTGTCTCACACAGAATAGCAGCAGCAATCACCAGTGCTGTACAAGATGTTGGCATTATTATGGAAGATAATGAAAGTAAGGTAATTGATAGGATGAAAATACGTCGAGCACGGTTGAAAAATCGTACAAAAGCCACAGAAATTAGCTTCACTCAAATTGCAAAAAAAACGCGGGGTTATTCTTTGATGGAAGAAAAGACAAAAAAACTAATAAAGAAAAACAAGGGCACAAATTTTACAAAAAGACTATACCTACTAAAAGAGCACATTTCAATAGTAGAGGAACCTGGATCAACCTTCCTAGGGCATATAAATCCTGCTTCCGGAACAGGTGAAGCTATAAAAGATGGCATAGTGGAGCATTTTCAAGGTGACAATCCTTTGACCACTTCCAATATAATAGCTGTCGGATGTGATGGAACTGTCACTATCACCGGTGTTAACAATGGTGTAATTGCTGTAATAGAAAACAACCTAAATAAGCCGCTGCAGTGGCTGATGTGTTGGTTCCATACCAATGAATTGCCTTTGCGTCATTTGTTTTATACATTGGATGGAAAAACTAAAAACCTTAATGAATTTGAAGAGGTTTTAAGCAAAGAACTTAAAATCTTTAACCAGCTTCTTGCGGTTAATTTCGCTCCCATACAGAACAATCTCCCTATTCTAGAGATTAAGTACGATCGAAACACAGATCGAAAATAATTACTTGAAATGTGCAAAGTAATCTCCAGTAGTGTACCTATGACCTTCTGATCTTTCTTTAAAAACCCCTGGGAAATCAGCTCATTCACGATGGCTTACGTTGGCCAATCACATTCTTCGGTTATATGTTGCAACAGAGAATCCTTTAGATAATCTGAAAACTTTAACTATGTACGTGATGAAGGTGTAGATACCAGTCTTGTCTCATATCAAACTAAAACCATCTTGTGTAAATGGATCCAAACCAGGGCACAAAATATCCATGATATTTATATAAATATCAAAATATCGGATATATATGATATACAGTATGTCCCTGTAAGTTGTATCCATATGGAAAACTTTTTTATTATTAATTTTACGAAAAAAGTTATTCTTCATAAAAAGCTCTGCATGGTCCAAAACCTAAGATTTAACCATCAAATATCAAATTTTTTGAATATTATACGAGGTATGTCAAAAAGTTTGAATTTCACTCAAGAGTAAAGTAGCTTTATTTTTCACAATATTAAAAATTGCTATTATAAAAAGTTGTTTGGAATTAAATAATATATTCTAATATGCAATTACATCCTTCTAATTGAAAAAAAAATTTTTTGAAAAATGATGGATAATTAAAAATATTTCCAGTTATTTCAATTCTGATAAATTTTTTATTATTAATTGTACGAAAAAAAGTGATTCTTAATAAAAGTTCTGGATGGTCTAAAACCTAAAATAAAATCATCTTAAATCAAATTTTATCAATTTTATACGAGGTATGTAAAAAAGAAAAATTTAGATCAAAATGAAGTACTTTTATAGTTCAGAATATTTCAATTAGCAGGATGTAATTACATACTGAAAAATAGTTTAATTCTAAATAACTTTTCATAATAACAATTTTCGATATTGTAAAAAATAAACATATTTTACTCTTGAGCGAAATTCATATTTTTTGACATACCTCGTATAAAATTGATAAAATTTGACATAAGATGGTTGTATTTTAATTTTAGGGCATGCAGAACATTTTATTAAGAATCACTTTTTTTCGTAAAATTAATAATAAAAGAGTTATCTGAATTCAAATAACTGAAAATAATGTAAGTTATCCATAATTTTTCAAAAAAAAATTTTAATTAGAAGGATGTAATTCCATACTAGAATATAGCTTTTAATTCCAAACAACTTTCTATAATAGCAATTTTCAATATTGTGAAATATAAAGCTACTTTACTCTTGAGTGAAATTCAAACTTTTTGACATACCTCGTATAACATTCAAAAAATTTGATATTTGGGCCATGTTAAACAAAAAGCAACCAACCCTCAACTTATAAATTAAGAGAAAATTAACTTTTTATATTTTTCTAAATATTTAATTTTCCGTCACATTTTTTTAAACGATAACTTCACTAATCAATAGTTTAATTTTAAAGCAATTTTATTATAGCTGTATCAAAATTATCCTAATAAATTTTTACAAAAAAAATAACCATATTGAGGGTTGGTTTCTTTTTGCTGTTCAAAAAATTATCGAAAAAACTTTTGTTTTTAAGGTTTTATATTTAAAAATAAAAATTTTACAGATAATTATAAAGTTTTCATCTTATTTATTATGCTATATTGATCAACATTACCAATTTTTCAATGTCAAAATGAAGCTCTTCGGTGTTAAAGCCATCTACATATCCTCGATTATTTTGTTGCTGCCTTTAAGATTAGTATAGAACTCCAAAGAATCAGATGAAATTAGGTGGATCATCTCGGTTCTTTAACTTTGGGTGGGCTATGGGTTTACCTTGTGGCTATAGTGGTGGTACCAAAGCTTCATAAACGCTTCCATTAGCATAAGGCCTTCCCCGAATATTCTTTTTAATATTAACTTTTTGGAAACTATTTGTAAATTTGTATGTGGCTTAGCATGTGAATATCCTGTTCAGCACTGTTGATGATATGTATTTAGATCGAAAACGTTCTGCATTTGTGCCGTAGCCCTTTAAGGGAATTTTAATAAAATATATATACATATACCTTTTATAAAGGATTTTAATTAATTTTTTGTGATATGTGGTATACAGCCAGGCTACAGGAAAACTTTTTCCTTGTGAATTTTTAATTCCATTTTCATTAAATCAGAATTCGCAAATTCTTGATCTGATGGTAAAACCATACAGTAGAATTTCTACTATTAAACATAATATCAATACAAATAAAAAAAATGTGCGATAATCAGTCTAAACAACAAACCATAATATTTAAAAAGTAAGATAAACATAACCTTTCGCGAGCCGCTTTAATTATTTTGACAGGTCTTGATTTAAACGTATTTTTCACATTCAAGATTCACAGATTTCTTCATATTAATAGATATAACACAACAAATATTTTAATATGTAAGCATGAACTAATATTGGTCAGTACGACCTACACGTAAAACAACAAAAAGATGCAACATTCCAGGAACCGTAATCGGCATAACAATATCAACATCAACCCACTTGGTTGGTACTTTTCGACAGTGCAATGTAATAATATGTTCAGTTGGTTCAGTCACACAAACAATCCAAGTGGGTTGGTTGTCTTATGCGAAATCTTAATTGAACTATTATTAAACAGAAATAATTTGGAGTAGTATTTTTCACGGTTTAAAATTTAGGATGGCTTGATTGCTTTTTACGCAATGTAGAATGCACATTTTTAAATCGATATGTGACATTATCTTGTTTTCCTCAAAAATGTGGCTTGGTTGCTTTTTGCATAACAAGGCCCATTTGATGGTTAAATCTTAGGCTTTGAACCAAGCAGAGCTTTTTATGAAGAATAACTTTTTTCGTAAAATTAATAATAAAAAAGGTAATACTGTATATCCGATATATATCGAAATGTGATATTTATATGGTATTTATGATATTTTGGAAAACATTTCAATAGAGAAACTAAACTGACCAAAATAAGACTCTAAATGTAGAATGTAACAGTATAAAACTTATATTTTTACTTAAATAAAAAATACAAAAATATAAACGTATGTATGGTAGTATGTTACATAAACAGAAAACAAAATGATACGAGTATCCAAGTAACAAATAAATTATTTAAAAATATTGAAAACATGAACTTAAACATATAGGTATTTCTATTTTTCCAAAGAAACTCAAAATTCTGAACATTTAAAAACAAAATCAAAATTTATAAAATTAATTAAGATAATGGTTCAACATTGAAAGTGTCGGAACAAAAACCAGTAAAGCACCCAAGACTTAATTCTGCCGCTTCATTTTCCCTTCTTTCAGTTTCTTGTTCAGGTCAAATCCTTTCCAAATTGTCATATTTTTGGTATGAAGAACTATTTAAATATTTAAACATGAATACAAGTTTAGCAGCCTTTTCGGTTCCTAAATTATTTCGTAATTTGGAATGCACCAGTCCAAAGCTTGAAAAGCACCTTTCAATGCCTGCCGTTGAGACTACTGCTGCAAGTAGGTAATCGATTAATTCGTTCGAGAAATATATTTTTATCAGGCCAAGCAGATTCAGCGATTGCAACAGACTTCCACCATATTAATGGATATGTTTTTTTGAAATTTGAACCATACATGAAAGACGAAAAAGGTTTAGACTTCGAAGTTAGGGCCATTACAAACGGAACAAAATCTGTGTTGATTGCATTTAAATATCCATAAGCCTGTTCTCTTTGTTCGGCAGTAAGTCTTTTCAATAAAAAGCGATGGTCCAGTAGGTTTGCCAAAAAATGAGGCGATACATGGCCCTGTATGAGGCAAAAAATAAGGCCCTGGACAGGCTAGATACAACTCAGAGAATTCCTGTTAGAAGGCAAGTTAACGCAGTTGCGACGTTGCCGCTTTTTAACCTTCTTATGTAAAAATTAGTACGAAATAAAATATTGATATATATCACGATATATATAGATAATATAAATATCATGGTATATATCACGATATATATCGTGATATATATCAGTGGATATATATCCTCGCGCCCTGATCAAAACATCTATGGGGACTCATCAAATTTTCACGTTATCTTTGTGAGGAACATCTCCAAATAACTGACTTAGTAATTCAAAGGAATGATTACTTATCTCACCCAGAAAATATGCTTCTCTCCATGTTATGTGACAAGAGAAAACACATAAGAGAGCTAGGTATACGGCGACTTTTGAAGGTAAGATCGGAACTCATAAATGGTGTAAGGATCTTTAACTTTGTTGTCCCGAAGTTTAACTTTAATTTTTTTTTATTTTTTTGATTTAGCTAATGCCTCGACAATTAATGGCCGTTGGCATGGTAGGTACGGTAATTTTGAACAGTTAGGTACCTAGTGTCATGTGTAGTGTGTGTGTGTTGGGTAAGTGTTTTGTTACTTTGCAAAGTCGACGTCATTGTCTTTGCAAATAGACGCTAATTGTATCCGAAAATCTGCGGTCCCTCCGGTGAGTTAACTTTAATTTAAATGACTACTGATTTAAAGTATATAAGTGAAGCAAGAGACCCTAGTTGTCAGGTGCAGTGTGTGGATTTTCAGTATTTTCCCTGTCACACACAGGCAGTGGAAAGAGTCATAAAGCGCGTGAGTGAGTCATCTGTTAGTGTCTGTGGTCTAGAAGCAAGAAATGGTTTTGCTTCCCAAAAATTATGCCCAAGTTTGAGACAAAAAAACAATGTTTTGAGTATCAAGAGGAATATTGTAACTAAAGAAATCTTATAGCAATGTGTACATAATGATAGCAATGTTAACTGTTATTATAAACAATATTTGACTAAGAAATGTTAGCTATGGCACCAGGTTAAATATATAAAATATTTGAAAATTTCTGTATTTTTTTGTTAAAAACCTATCTTTTCAATGCTCTTGCGGCACCTCAAGATGTAAACTTAGAACAAAAAGATTTTGTAGTTTTATTGTAGACATGAAAAGGCAACTTTCGAGTGCTATTAGAAAGTTCTTTGAAAAAAATTTTTTTTTTTCCTATCCCTTCGTTCCACCCTAGTGCACATGCACTCCGCACCGTTGTTTACGTAAGAATCTGGGTACCGCCTTACGAGGGTTAAGGGAAAAGTCCTCTTTTGTGAAGAAACTTTAGATCGTTCGTTCTAGAGCTATCTTGGAATTATTAGGATCACAAAATTTAAATGTTTGAATTTCGGTATTATTCGGTGACCTCCGTGTGTCAAGTGGGTCTAATGTTCAGGAAGACAACGGAGATGAAGTGATTTTGGGTTTGATCGTGGTACCGAAAAGTTCGTGCTAGTTTAAAAACGGCATTTTGTTTTTTTTTTTGCTGCTGTTCCATGTGGGATCTGGTCTAGTATAAACTGTGTGGATATTCAAGGGGATTTGCCGCCCTTCTGGAATGATTTTTGGGAATATCCACAATTTCGCTAAAAGCGGATTTACTATGTGCACGTGTCTACCCCGAAGTCGCATCTAGATCAAGAGATTAGCCTTTAATCACGAGTCCAATTTTTGATATTTTAAACCCCTAACCTGGCTAAAAAGGGGTTCGTTTTTGTTCCTGTCAGGTTGTAATTTTCAACTTGTTCAACATTGTACTACAAGTCTAGGTACATCGGTACATCGTATTCTTGGAGTTCATATCTAAGTCTCAGTGGATTTGCGAATGATACTTTTGGATTGGAGGCACACTGTCCTATAACTAGGAAGTCACACGGTGAAGTATATCTGATTGAAAATTCGAGGTTTGGATCAATGTTTATTTTTGACGGAAGATTTAAGCGCCGTCTATTTTTGTTATGGGATACATAATACAGGGTTAGTGATTAGTAGGGTAAAGCTCAATAGCTCCGCTAGAGTAATAGATAGCAATAAAAGTTAATAACAAAAATTTTAGCCACCTTTGAGATTCACATTACAAAATTAGTTAGAATGTTACAGGGTGTTCGGTAACACAGTGGCAGACCTAACTTATGTTTTTTTAAATGGAACACCCTATATTTTATTTTATATTCGAAATCCTGTTAACTTCTCCATCACAAAAATATAAAGGTTTGTAATGTTATACAGGATATTTACAAAGTTTTAACCAATTTTTTATGAAAATCATAACAAGTTCAACTCCCTGTATAAATAAACATTCACTATGCCCAAATTTATTAGTTTTCGAGATATTTTGGTTTTTCGGAGCAAATTATTTTAGGTGTTTAAATTTATCTAAATTTTAAGTAAGCCATGACTAAATTGACAATTGAAGATTACCGGTTATCAATCCGGTAATCAATGTAACACTGTAGCAAATAAAGCAATAAAAATAATTTATTAGTAATACATTTTACAAAAAAAAAACACAACCACTACATGCAACATTTTTGAAACTATTAAAAACTATATTTTTATGTAATTGCAACAAATAAACAAAGAAAAATAGTAATAAATTTTACAAAAAAAAACACACAAATACAAAATACAATATTTTGTGGACTGTCAAACTAACGTCAGAACGTGTATGTATCGATCTGTAAATTGGTGCCGAAATTTGTAATTATTACTGTAAATACTAGTTATCAAAACTAGTTTTTGCTCAAATAGTGACTAATAACAATTGTGTTACGTGTTAATCATCAAGAACAAGTTGTAACTTCGGTCAGTAAGAAGTGTTTTACTTAATAATCTTCCAACTTAAACAGATTCAGTGTCAAACTGTCAATAGTTTTTCACTGTTGCTATCTCGTCCCAACGGACGCCAACGGTTAGGCAACCAGCATTGCAGTGATGTATCCAAGGTTATCACTTATTTCCAGACATCCAAAGCGTTAATATAAACAAATTCAAGTTACTTTTGACTACATGAGTAACAATTTAAATCAATGTTCCCCCACTGTTAGCAACACCATGTCTGGATCAATTCTTCCAGTAATCTTACTAGTTCATATGCAACTGCTCCTATGACGAAACAACGTCCGAAGGATCCCAAGAAGACCGAAGCAATTTTATAATTAGTTGTACGTCTCTATAGTATCCAATGATTTTATATCCATTTTTTTTTTCATAATTTTTACCTAATGTTATTTAAGATTTAGAAATTAACTCTTATAATATTTAGTTTTAAGTCCTTATTGTAATTAATTATTGTATAGCCAATATTGTTTGTGTCAATGGCCATTGCTGCCGAGACACATAAATTTAAATAAAAAAAAATTTTGTGAAGACAATTAAACACTACTTTTGTATGTAAATGTAACAATGTAACAAATAAAGAACGAAACATAATTTATCAGTTAATACATTTTGCAAAAACATGTTTGAAAAAATCATAAGCTACTTTTAATAAAATATTTTTAATATTTAATTACAAAAGGTGTTCAAAATTATCTCATAACACATTTATGTACGCCTAAAACGATCATTGCATGAGCTACTTACTCTACGGAACATTTGTAAATTAACACATCGAAATACACTTTGTATTCTATTTTCATCTCATCCCTTGTTGTTGGAGGTATTTTATAAACTTCATTATTAACGTAACCCCAAAAAAATCAGTCCAGTTTATTAAATTCTGGTGATTTGGGTGGCCACGCTACTGGTCCATTGAAAAATGAAAGTATCTCGAAAACTAATAAATTTAGACATAGGGAATGTTATCTAAAAACTAAATTACGGTAATGGTACTTTTCAATAGTGATATAAAATAAAGGGTGTTCCATTTAAAATTACTGAGAAAATAAGGTACTTGCGTTTTGACTCACCCTGTATTTGATATAAAGAAAATTAGCAATATCGACCATTCTTGAAAATTTTGAAAATAGGTTAAAAAATATGGCCTTAATAAACCATTGTTGTTTTGCTTATTTTTATTTATACAGGGAGTTGAACTTGTTACGATTTTCATATAAAATTGGTTATAACTTTGTAAAGACCCTGTATAACATAACAAACCTTTATATTTTTGTGACAAGATTTCGAATTTAAAATAAAATATAGGGTGTTCCAAAAACATAACTTTGGTCTGCCACTGTGTTATCGAACACCCTGTAACATTCTAACTAATTTTGTAATGTGAAGCTCAAAGGTGGCTAAAATTTTTGTTATTAACTTTTATTGCTATCTATTACTATAGCGGAGCTATTGAGCTTTACCCTACTAATCAATCACCCTGTATATTAGGTTATTTGCGGTTATTTTGTCATATTAAAATTTATACATAACTTACATAGTACTTAAAGATTATTTGCGGTTTATTATGTTTAATATTTACACATACTAGTTTAATATTTACACATACTATAATTTTGTAAACTGCGTCTAAGGGGGGTTAAACATTAGAAATAGATTTACTTTTTTATATTATTTTCTGCACACGCACTTGAGCTCTCGTAGTGTCCTATTTGGGTTTATTTTTTTTTGTGGTATTGAATCACACACCCCTTAGCGTCCGGTACTCTTGATACGTCTTACCTTTTATCGTGCAATTAAATAGAAATATCTTATGAATTTTTGTTAGGCAAGTAGAAGCCGCATTTTTATATTCCTTTTATTAAGCCTATGGTAAAGTTAAATAATATTGTAATATATAATTGTTTTCAAATATCTTGGGAATCTATTTATTAAAATTGACTATTTTTTGAAAATTTGAAAATAGAATCCCACCTCTATTTTTGAAAATACAGGTGGGACTTCCTACTTCAAATTTTGGAACGTAACACTCTGTCTCTCCCTCTGACTCTCTCTCTCTCTCTCTCTCTCTCTCTCTCTCTCTCTCTCTCTCTCTCTCTCTCTCTCTCTCTCTCTCTCTCTCTCTCTCTCTCTCTCTCTCTCTCTCTCTCTCTCTCTCGCTTCATTTCAATCTCAAATCCTTGTTCTAAAGTAAAATTTACGGCCTCCGATTTGCTGGCCAATCTTTTACTTCCATTAAATCCCCTTGCACTGGTTCCCCAATTACTTGTTTATTTATACGACTCAACAAATTTTTCATCTCTTGTCGCATTGCATTATTTTGCGGTATGGGGAAATAACCAAAACTGTTTAGTCCTTCGTCACCCTTTTTGGATTTTGTGAGTACACTAATGTACCTGTAAGAAATGTTCAGAATGTTGTGTACAGAAAAAAATGTTTATTTGGTTAATAAACTGATTACTGATTACTGAAACTGAATACTGATTCAGCATTTTGATCAGTTCAAGTTCAAAATAGATTTATTTATAAGTTCAAATAGTTTATAAGTTCGAAATAGATTCAAGTTCAAACTTTATACGTAAACACTTCTAAAATTATATCTAAATAAAAAAAAACAAAATTCATCTATTATCATTAAAAATAGAACTTAATATCACTTATGTAGTTAAAATTATCCAGCAATTTGTTTAATATATACTTCTTGAAATTAATATTATGAAAAAGTAGACCTAATTTACTAATTGTATTAAAAATAATTAATCTCAATACTTTCCAAAACAATTATATAAATATGCATTTACGTTATATTAATAATTATCTTTATTAATATATTAATATATTAATATTAATATTAATATTAATATCTGTGACACTGTATATATGCAATTTGAAAAGTAGCTTATTAAAAGTTACTCACGCTTTCACACACAATAATTGTCCACTATTGTCCATTTCCTCTTGAAGTTGGGCATTGGGCGTGGTCCCATGTCTCCAAACCTCGTTCCTGCGACGTCTACCATATCTCCCGTGTAATTGGCCTGTCCAACTCCATATTCCATATCAGCTAATTACTTAGTATATGGCTATGGTACTTTACCATTATTTTCCTTGTTTCCTTCCAGTTTTTTGTTGCCATGTTTCCTGTTTTCTCTCTGCTTAAGAAGTTCAGTTCGTCTCTCAAAAAGTTCGCCATATAATAAAATAGGTTCTTGTAAGACGGATGAACGCCCCTCTGCTAGGGGTTGGATATCAGGAATACACTAAACACCCAAACTATGTATATTTAATCACTATATACGCTAGTAACGAGTTGGTGGGCAAAGTCTATATTCTAACTAATTGATGTCTAAATAATGAATGATGAATAAAGAATGATCTGTATAATACTTTCTCCGTATCTATAAATAAACTCGTAATTGTTTTGTTATGATTTTGATGACACGATTGTGACCGTGGAATACTCATAATATCAAAATCGCTGACTTAGGTGTTCTCGAACCGATTGGCCTACATTGTGAAATAAATGTCACCCAGTTATTTTACTATAAACAGTAATGTTTGTTTAGGACCTTTCAAAATTAAATCGATATGAATTGCTCTTATTTTTGAATGCTAATATAAATCCTGTACAATAGTTATTTATCTCATGATGCTGTAGAAATAGTTGATCAGCATTGCAAACAATCTATTACTGCATTACTGTTATACTTTCTGTATGGACTTACTTCTTCTTTTAAGAGGATGTGTACGTGTTTTCGGCCACAATGCTATTCAAATGGGGATTAATTTTTTTCGAATCCTGAGAAAACTAATAAGTATTTTTGAAAACTTTAAACGCAGAATGAAAGACTACGTTATTAGCGATGGCCGAAATCCCTGAGAACTTCTATAATGTTTATTTTAATAAGTTACAGGTGCGAAATCTAAGAGAAAATTTAGTGTGATTTTTAATTTCAAACATCTGATTCAAATTAAACTTTTTATTTATTCTAAGGGACTTTCGGCCCTCTGTAATAATTTAGTCTTTCATTTTGCCTTTAATTTTTTTTAAAAATATTTATTGGTTTTTTTAGGATTCGAAAAAAATTAACACAATGTCCGTGGTAATATTTTCCAAATCTATCTTTGTCTTACAACGCACTTAGCCGAATAGGATATTGTCAGCATATTGTCAGTCATACACTGACAATCAGTGACAATTTTAAATATTTGACATGGCTTCGGGAATATTTTGAGTTGTTGATTAAATACTATTGATATATAGTGTATTTGATAAATAACTGATTTAAGACGTAAACTTAATAAAAAGTTATTTATTGTGTATTATTTGTGGAAGATCCAAGCAGAGAATGCATCAAGATAATATATTCTGTAATCCAAGTATTTTGTTGTTAAAGATTTTCAAAATTGTAAGCGTTCCATAGTAACAATATATTATTAAAAAATCACTTTAACACTTTTCCTCTTTTCTCGACTGAGTATTAGTTTTTGTTGTACAAATAAATTATTACAATCACTGAATACATAGTTAGTGAAAAAAATATCACATTTATTAACTGAATTAATAATTTGCAATTATACAAATAACAGTTATCCAAGGAACATTCAAAAGCCATCTCTTTAAGTCATCGAGACATTTTAAAGTAGAATGACATTCTTGTAATATTTACATGTCCATACCAGTGTGAATTTTACTACACGTAATTTGCCGTGTAAAGACAGAAAAAGTAGGTATAGTCGTCAAATATTTGCGAATTATGTACCCATGGCCTTAAGTATTTTTGTACTTTCTCTTTGTAGCGGTAAACTACCACAGATCTGGCTAATTGGTTTATGCCAAAGCCAATTAAAAATAAAAAAAAAACTACCACACATAATTGAAATACTTTTGTAAAATAATATTTCAATCCACTATGATAGTTATCGTTTATGCCAGCCTAGCTCGATCTCTCAGGTTGTGGGTACGCCTTGTCTTAATAAAAAATATCTTCTTCTTCTTCTTCCTACTTTATAAATAGGCTCAATATCTGTTTTACTTCGGTTTTTAGCCTCAATTGACATTGTCTGACCATCTTTTCCTCGGTCGTCCCAATGATCTTCTTGCATTTGGCGATTTGTCTCTTGCTATTCGTACTATTCTATTTTCTGTCATTCTTTCTATGTGTTGATTTCATTTAATCAAAAATATGAACGCTGAAAATTTAGATGGGGCAAATAGAACAATAATTTAACTAATCATGTTTATTTTTCATTAAACACTCAATAAAGTAATGTATTGTCAAATCAAAGATATACAAGACCTTGCCGAAAGCTCACACTTGGTATCTGTCTGTACATTCTTGGTATCTTGTCTGCTATATACTAAAGAAAAATCAAAATAAATATAACCAGACAGGTACTCAAATACCAGCCAAACGGAAAATGAACAACAGAAAATAATAGCCGGAAAAAAACTGTAACGAAAGATTGTAAAGTAATTGGTCCGAGGAATAGACTTGTAGAGGAAATTTCGAAGTAATAAAATAGAAGACGATGCGCTCATTCAGCCAATCAACGATCTTTCACATTTAAGAGAGAGAGAGAGAGAGAGAGAGAGAGAGAGAGAGAGAGAGAGAGAGAGAGAGAGAGAGTGAGAGATAGGGGGGATGAAGAGTGTAATATGGAGATTGTGTGAAAATGAGAAAACGCCCAGTCGTTGTGTCTATAGCTGCAGATTAGCTACTGCATATAAAGAACTGAACACTTCAACTGCACATAAAGAGGAAAACTCTATTTGTGTTTCTTCTGAAAGTTTGCTTTACTTTTTAACCAAAAAATACTATTAAGGAATTCCTTATACATACAAAAAAATTTTAAATTTAAAATTGAAAAAGGCTAAGAAATTCAAGTACCTTCCACAAAAGCTGCTATTTTCTCAAATGATTTCTATAATACTAAAACGATACAAACATCATTTTATAGATGAATTATTAGTCACAAAGAAGCATTATAATACACATTATACCTGAAACAAGCCGTGCTATTAAATATTTGCAGCAAATAAAATAAGTTTGCGCCGGAATCCACTTGCGATTTTCTAGTCGCGCGATTGTTTTGTCGCGAAGATTGAATCATTGTTTCAAATACAAGTCAATTCACGCTTATTTAGTCGCAAATGGATTGACTTGTATTTGAAACAATTTGTTCAATCTTTGCGACAAAACAATCGCGCGACTACAAATCGCAAGTGGAGTCCGGCGCTTTGTGTGACTACATTATATAGGTAGTAGTAAATCCTGGTGTAGAAAAAAAAACAATATATTAAGGGCACATAATGCACGTAACTCCAGTCCTTAAGGTGATACAGTAGCGATCAACAGGTAGCCAAAACGCGTTCCAAGATTGCGGCTGTAATTTTGAATATTTTTTCGAGATATTTGGTACACGTATTTGTAATATAATAAAGAATGGCGGTACAGAGCCCAATTTGAAAAATATATTAATATGTGGAAATTACTCTGTAATTAAATACAATATTAAAAAAACGAGCCTGTACCGCCATTAAGAAGAACAAAAAAATACACTTTCTTTAAATAAACTTTTTTATCCGATGCCTAGATTTTGTGTCATTTTGGAACTATTAATGAAATAAAAAATTTTAGTAGTTCCAAAATGACACAAAATCTAGGCAACGGATAAAAAAGTTTATTTGAAGAAAGTGTATGTTTTTGTTCTTCTTAATGGCGGTACAGGCTCGTTTTTTTAATATTGTACTTAATTGCAGAGTAATTTCCACATATTAATATATTTTTCAAATTGGGCTCTGTACCGCCATTCTTTATTATATTACGAATACGTGTGCCAAATATCGCGAAAAAATATTCAAAATTACAGCCGCAATCTTGGAACGCGTTTTCGCTACCGGTTGATCGCTACTGTTTCCTCTTAAAGAAAATCTGAAACGTACGTGATATAGGTAGGTATATGACAATTAACCAAAACCAAAATAGGTAGCAGCAATACTAAGACTATTATTTTTTTATGGCGGAGAATCTTGGAGATAACGACCAAAAAATTACAAAACTTTACAAATAAAATGAAATAAAAGTGTATACCATTTTAATTCAGTTGCAATGCGAAGGAAACACTGTCTTATTCTTTACTTAGAACAGAGAGCGCAAGCCAGCAATCTGAATCGACGATTTTCGACTCTTGTGGGAGTCATCATCAGAGAGGCGTAGGCCTGCTGCTCTCTGCCCCAAGTGACGAAACTCCGAGAGCTTATCCTTACATTGCAACTGACGTCTATGGAGTATGTTACTAGCGTCATCTGCAACTGAAAGGCAAAGTTTTCAACCTAATAGAAGCATTAATCATCATCATCATCAGGGCTTTTCATTCCATGGTGGAATGTTTGCCGCTCTTACTTAGAGCTCTCAGATTCGCTTATTGCGGTGAATCACTCCGCATTCCACTTGTATGTTGTCAAAGTTTGTTATATGACTTGGCTTTCGTTACTATTTTCTTCCACTCATTTCGATATGTGCATAGTTCCCTCCAGTTTCTCACTTCCAGAATTTTGATATCCCTCAAGACCTGGTCCTCCCATCTCTCTCTGGGTCTTCCTCTTGGTCTTTCAGTTGCCGGTTTCCATTCGGTGATCTTCTTAATCAGTCGGTCGTTTTTCCTTCTTTCTATGTGTCCCAGCCATCCCAGCCTCTGTGATTTAATAAATCTAACTATATCTTCTCCCTTCATTATGTCTCTTAGTTCATGGTTCATTCCTCTTCTCATTTCTCCGTTGTCCATTCTTATCGGGCCCATAATGCTTCTGAGGATTTTTGCTTTCGAATATTCTCAATTTTTCTTCATCTTTTTCCGTGAGGCACATTGTCTCAGCTGCGTACGTAACTACTGGTCTGATTGCAACTCTGTATATTTTCAGTTTTGTATTTCTGGATAAGTTCTTGTCCTTCATAAGCCTATGATATCTCCAGTATGTTTTGTTGCCTGTTAGTATTCGTTCCGTTACTTCTTCACTTCTCTTGTTTTGGCCATTCACTATTACTCCCAAATATTTAAATTGTTGGACTCTTTCAAAAGTGTAGTTTTCTATTTTGATTTCTCTCATCCTGTTATCTTCTCTTCTAGAGCAGAGTAGATATTTTGTTTTTCCTTCGTTAATTTCTAGACCTCTTTTCCGTGCTTCTTTTGCCAGGATTGTTACTGCTTCTTTTAATCTTTCCCTGTCTCTTCCCATAAGAACCAATCCTTGTCTCTTCCCAACTATTTGTGTTGAGGAGTGGGCTATAGTTCCTTTAATTTTGCTGGCCTTGACTGTTCCTTCTAGTGCTATGTTGAATAATGTGGTTGACAGGGAGTCGCCTTGTCGCACTCCTGTTTCTATTGCAATTGATTTTGTGCTACCTTCTTCTGTTGTTACTTTGGCTCGAGCTCCATCCATGGTCATTTTTGTTAATCTGATTAATTTTGTTGGTATATCTTGATTTTTCATTTCAATAAATAATTTGTTTCTTCCAATACCGAAGCATTAATAATATTGAATAATATTAAAAATATTACTAAAAGATATTTAATTGAAACATTTATTGGTCCATTTCCTTGGTAACACTTCCATGGCTTCTAAAAATTGGAAGCCAGATGGATGCTGAAGCGAAGAAGAAAAGAGGGAATTCAAAAACTTACATTTCACGACCCCGGCTGGTAAATTTCAACGAAAAATGGACCTAGTTACTCAAAGGTGTAAATCTAATGGAAAATGAAATAAAAATGTATATAATTATTATTCAGTTGCAATGCGAAGACAAAACTGTCTTATTTTTCACTTAGAACAGAGAGCGCAAGCCAGCACTCTAAATCGACGATTTTCGACTATAATTGGAGTCATCATCAGAGAGGCGTAGGCCTGCTGCTCTCTACCCCAAGTGACGAAACTCCGAGAGTTTTTCCCCGCATTGCAACTGACTTTTATGGAGTAGGTGACTAGCGTCATCTGGCAACTGAAAGGCAAAGTTTTCAATCTAATAAAAACATTAATATTATTGAAAAATATTAAAAATATTACTAAAATATTTTTAATTGAAAACTTATTGGTATATTGGTTCTACTCTTTTGAGTAGCTAGGCCTATTTTCCGTTGGAATTCACCATCTGAACAGACGGGGTCGTGAATTGTAAGTTTTTGAATTCCCTCTTGTCTTCCTCGCTTTAGCATCCATCTGGCTTGCAATTTATAGAATCCATGGAGGTGTTACCAGGAAGGTGTTACCAGTGAAATGGACCAATAAGTTTTCAATTAAAAATCTTTTAGTAACATTTTTAATATTTTCAATATTATTAATGTTTCTATTAGGTTGAAAACTTTGCCTGACTTTACAAATAGTTGAGAAAAGTCCTAAAAGTATACTGGTCTGATAATATAACAAATGCAGAACTATGGAGAACAACACAAAAAGAGGGAATAACAGTCATTATTAAAGGAAGCAAATGGAAATGGATTAGACATACACTTAGAAAGGACCAAAATAATATAAACAGACTTGAACTCGAATACCAACCAGATGTAAGATGAAGAAGAGGAAGACCGGATAATAGCTGGAGAAGAACCGTAACAAGAGACCATAAAAGAATTGGCCTGAGATGGAGAGAAGATAAACACAGAGCGAGAAATAAAAACTTGTAGTAAAATAAATTTCGAAGAAATACAACAAAAGAGGATGCCCTAATCCAGCCAATCAACCCATCTGTCACATTTAATAAAATTAGAGACCCAAAGAAACTGTTAAGAGACGCAAGAGCATCCAATACTGCATAAGGAGGAAAGACAGAAGAAAGAGAGAGAGAGAGAGAGAAAGAGGGAGAGAGATAAAGATAACATGATAAAAAGACAACGTGGATAGTTCAATATGGAGATTCTGTGAAAATGCTTATAAAACGGCCAGATTAGTGTTCTTCTTCTTATTCACGTGCCATCTCCGCGACAGAGGTTGACAATCATCATGGCTATTCTAATCTTAGATGCGGCTGCTCTGAATAGTTCGGTTGATGTGCATCCGTACCATTCGCTCAAGTTACGCAACCATGAGATTCTTCCCCTTCCTACAGTTCTCTTGCCCTGGATTTTCCCCTGTATAATCAACTGAAGTATGTTGTATTTCTCATTACGCATAACATGCCCCAGGTATTGCAGCTTTCATGTCTTGATGGTTTCCAATATTTCCAGTCTTTTTTTGACTCTTCTCATGACTTCGTTGTTTGTTATATGCTCGGTCCATGATATCTTCAGGATTCTTCTATACACCTACAGTTCAAATGCTTCCAACTTTTTAGTAGTCAGAGCGTTAAGTGTCCATGCTTCTGTCCCGTTAAGCAGGGTCGAGAAAATATAACACCTTGCCAACCTAACTCTCAAGTCTAATTTCAGTTCTCTTGCACAAAGTACCTTTCTCATTTTATTGAAGTTTGTTCTTGCTCTTTCTATTCGAACTTTGATTTCTTTGGAGTAATCGTTTGTGTGATTAATTATTGTGCCAAGATAGTTGTAGTTTTCAACTTGTTCTAAGGTTTTACCTTTAGTTGTCAGATTTTCATCATCATTTTGGGTTTTTGATATCCTCAAAAATTTAGTTTTCTTGATGTTTATTGATAATCCATATTCTTCTCCTCAACTATCTTGTTCATTAGCTTTTGGAGGTCTTTAAGGTTGTCTGCTATTATGATCCGGTTGTCCGCATATCTAATGTTGTTAATTGGCGTTCCATTTACCTTTATTCCTGCTGTTTCTCCCTCAAGAGCTCTTTTCATAATTCTTCAGAGTATGCATTGAATAGTAGTGATGACAATCCCTACACACCCCTGTCGTACTCCTCTTTTAATTTCGAACTCTTCTGATATGTGTTCATTAATGCGTATCTGTGCCTGCTGTTTATAATATAGATTAATTTTAATTCGAAGGTCATTGTATTGTAATTGTTTTGCTTTGAGGACGTCCATTAGCTGTTTGTGGCGGACTTTATCATTAGTGTTACTGAATAATATAGAAAGAGTACACATAAAGCAGAAAAATATATTTGTATTTCGTCCAAAGTCTGCTGTACTTTTTTACCAAAATAAGTTCTGGTGAACATTATATTAATGTTTATTTAAATAGTAAAATTATTTATAACTTACAACGTCTACGAAATTCAGGTACCTACAATAAAAGCTATTATTTTCTCAAATAAATTCTATAATACTAAAACGATACAAACATCATTTTCTCGATCGATTATTCAGAAACGAGTTATACAATACACATTAAACCTGAAAGAACAAAGGCAGGCTATTAAATACTTGCGGCAAATATATAAGTTTGTGTGAGTATATTAAAGTTTTAATTAAATATCAAACATAAATTCCATTAAAGTCAGGAATGCAAACATAATGATGTACCGGGTGTCCCAATGAGAATGGCTCTCGGTCATATTTCAGGAACCGTTTATAGTACAGTTTTGGGAAAAAATTATAACAAAAGTTGTCTCAGGAACAGCTTGGAAAATAAGAAAGAAATAATACATATAACATACATTGCGGAAAGGTACGCACTGAGTGTCACATCTGGTTTCTGCTCCGAGCGAAAACCAGATGTGACACTCGGTGCGTATCTTTCCGCAATGTATGTTATATAGTACATTCTTTCACGGTTTTTGCTGTAACTTTTAAAGAACCGCTTGGATTGACATGAAATTTGGCATACGCATATCTAACATGTCAAAGAAAGAAAGTGATATGGTGCCGATGTGTGCTTTTGCCATAGGGGTGAGTTTCACCCCATCTCGGGGGTGAAAAAATATATGTCCGAGATAAGTCCCGAAATGGATAGACTGTCTAATTTTAAGCAACTTTTGTTCTATAGAGTTTTTTCACCAAGTCAATACTTTTCGAGTTATTTGCAAGTGAATATGTTCATTTTTCAACAAAATAACCACGTTTTAGACGGTTTTTCGCAAATAACTCAATACGTAGGCATTTTGTCGAAAAAATGTTCCTACCAAAACTATAGCCTATAAAAAAGTGAAAAAAAAACGGTGTATATATTAGGTACCTATAGTCCTTTCTTTAACGGTAAAATATTGCAAAACCTCTAAATTTTAAAGAACCGCTTGGATTGACATGAAATTTGGCATACATATAGCTAACAAGTCAAAGAAAAAAAGTGATATTGTGCCGATATGTGCTTTTGCCCTGGGGTGGTTTTCACCCCCTTTTGGGGGTGAAAAAAAATTCGTCAAAAGTAAGTCTGGAAATGGATAAACTAACTAATTCTAAGAAACTTTTGTTCTATAGAGTTTTTTCACTAAGTCAATATTTTTTGACTTATTTGCCAGTGAATATGTTCATTTTTCAACAAAATAATTACGCTTTTAGACGGTTTTTTGCAAATAACTCAAATAGTAAGTATTTTTTCGAAAAAAGATTCATAGCAAAAATATAGCCTGTAAAATATTAAAAAAAAAATGGTGCACATATCACGTCTGTATACCTAGTAGAAGCAGAGTTATAGCTAATAAAAATAGGTTCATATTCGTAAAATTTAAAATGGAATATTTTAACGTGAAATAACCAAAAATGAAGCACATTTCGTGGAAAAGTTATTACATCTTATTTAAAGTGTTTAAAAAAGCTTCATTTTTGTTTTATAAAAAAAATTCTAGCATCAAAAGTAAACAAGCTACGCTCAAAATAATGTTAGTCCCTTTTTTTGGTAAAAAAATCGGGAAAATCGCCCCCTAATTAGTATCTCAAATGAAGTTAATCGTTAGGACTTCACAAGTTTCTTGACTCGCGTATGTATTGTTTAAATAATCTGTAAGTTTCATCGGTTCAAAGTCCTTATTTTTAAAAGGGCTGTAGTTAAATTGGTTGAACGAGTCACTGATCACGAATGTATGCAATTTAGAAACAACATATCTTAAATAATTTTTGTTTAACAGAAAAACAAAAAAATACGTGATATTCACAAAAGCAATGCTGACTTTTTTTGTTTTTCGAGATTTTTGGTATCTCTAACAATTTTTTAAGTTATTTTGAAAAAAATCATATTTTTCCAAATTACAATTTTTAAATATTTCATTTTAAAACCAATTTTTTCAAAAATAAGCACTTTGAATCGATGAATGTTACAGATCATATGAACACAACATAAGTAAAATAATTTATGGAGCGGTAACGATTTATTTCATTTAAGTTGCTAATTAGAGGGTGGTTTTCCCGATTTTTTTTGCCAAAACAAAAGGAACAACTTTATTTTGAGCGTAACTTGCTTAAATTTAATGATAAAAACTTTTTATAAAAACAGAAATAAAGCTCTTTTTAAATAATTTAAAAAAGTTATAATGGATTCTCCCAAAAATGTGCTTAATATTTTGGATATTTCACTTCAAAATATTCTATTTGAAATTTATTGGCTATAACTCTAGCTTTACGAGGTCCAGAGACCTAACGCGTACACCATTTTTTTTATTTTTTTACAGGCCATATTTTTGCTAAAAACATTTTTTCGACAAAATACCCACTTTTTGAGTTATTTGAGAAAAACCGTCTAAAAATGTAGTTATTTTGTTGAAAAATGAATATATTCACTCGAAAAGTGTTGACTTGGCGAAAAAGTTCTATAGAACAAGAGTTACTTAAAATTAGTCAATTTATCAATTTCCGGACTTATTTTGGACATATATTTTTTCACCGACAAGAGGGGGTGAAAGTCACCCCCAAGGCAAAAGCACACATCGGAACAATATCACTTTTTTTCTACGATATGTAAGCTATGCGTATGCCAAATTTCATGTCAATCCAAGCGGTTCTTTAAAATTTAGAGCCAAAACCGTGAAAGAATATACTATTTACCTCCTAGCAAAAGCAGAGTTATAGCTAATGAAAAGTACGTTTATATTCGAAAAATTTCAAATATAATAATTCAATGTGAAATATCCAAATAATGAAGCATTCTTGGGGAAACACATTACAACTTTTTTAAAGTGTTTAAAAAAACTTTATTTCTGTTTTTATAAAAAAAAATTCTAGCAAAAAATGTGACCAAGTTACGCTCAAAATAAAGTTGGTCCCTTTTGTTTTGGCAAAAAAAATCACGAAGATCACTCCCCAATTAGCAACTTAAATGACATTAATCGTTACCGCTTCACAAGTTACTTTACTTATGTTGTGTTTATATGATCTGTAAGTTTCATCGATTCAAGGTGCTTATTTTTGAAGAAATTTAGTTTTATAGTAAAATTTTTAAAAATTTTTTTTTTGAAAAAAATGTTTTTTTTCACAATAACATAAAAATTGTTGGGGATACCAAAAATCTTAAACCAGAAAAATGTCGGCTTTATTTTTCTGAGTATTTTATATTTTTTTGTTTTTCTGTAACGCAAAAACTGGTTAAGATTCGGTGTTTCTAGATTTGCATACACTCGTAATAAGTGACTCGATCAAGCCCTTTTAACTAGAGCTATTTCAAAAATAAGGACTTTAAACCGATGAAACTTGCAGATCATTTGATCAATACTCAATACATACGCGAGTAAAAAACGTGTGAAATGGTAACAATTAAGTTCATTTGAAATTCTAATTAGGGGGTGATTTTCCCCATTTCTTACCAAAAAAAGGGACCATCTTTATTTTGAGCGTAACTTGTTTACTTTGATGCCAAATTTTTTTTTAAACAAAAATAAGCATTTTTTAAACACTTTAAAAGAGTTAAAGTGAGTTTACCCAAAAAAATGCTTTGTTTTTTGGTTATGGCACGTTAAAATATTCGATTTGGAAATTGACGAATACGAACCTATTTTTCATTAGCGATAACTCTGCTTCTACTAGGTATAAGTGACCTAATATAGACACCATGTTTTTCACTTTTTTACATGCTATATTTGATATGAATTGTTTTTCGACCAAATACTTACTTTTTGAGTTATTTGCGAAAAACCGTTTAAAAACGTGGTTATTTTGTAAAAAAATATTATCATTAGAGTCCGGATTTCTAAGCATAATGCTTATGGTAAATAATACAAGCAGGCTTATTTTATTTTTAAATATGAACGAAATATGCAAAAATAAGTCATTTTGACACCATTTTTTTATGCCTTTTTTTAAATTTTTTGCCTATTTTGAATTTTTGTGCTTATTTGGTGCTTTTTTATATACTATTATCATTTTTGCATTTGTGAACAGCAGTAATTTAATTTTATACAGAAGTAAAAACTTCGTTTGTACAATGGTATAAAAAAAGTTTATTAAAACCATTAAAAGTCATCCAAAAGGATTGGTAAAACGTTTTCGATCTAGATCAGATCATCTTCAGTGCCTGGAACGAAGTATTTCCACGTTAGAATGAATGCAAAAAGTTAAAATTGTGACTAGTTGAAGAAAAAATGTGGTAATACTTACGTTCTGCTTAGTACATGAAACTGGCAACCTTATGAAATTGGTAACATCGAGAAATATGGTTTACATGATAACTATATAATATTTATAGCGACTCCAAGTCGATGTTAAAAGATTAAATTTGTTAGGAGTGCTCAAAGGGCAACATGGTTCCCTGCTCGATAAAAACTTGTGGTTCTTGCCAGTTCAATGGACACAGACCAACAAAGGTGAAGGGGATGACAATCCAATTATTAGACAGAAGCGACATGAAAAGACAGGTAGTCAATTGTTGGTTATGAATTTAAAAATAGTGTTGTTTAGAATTTAAATTATTAGTTAAACTGAAGGTAGATTAATAACTGTATTAAAGTGAAATTTAAATTATAATAAATTAGATTTTAATGAAAAAATGTCGAAAAGGCTACTCTCTATTACAGAAAGAACTGTTGTTATTGTTAAATTGATAAAAATATTACTCACAGTAGAGTCGGTGACGTCACTGATGACAGTTTTGAAAAGAAGACGAAAGTTTAATTTAGTTTGAAATAAAAGTGAAAGAAAAATAATTAAATGTGAACAACTTAAAGACCTACAGCAAAGTAAGGTACATAGTAAGTACAAAATTTAATTTTGATCTATGCAGGGCAATTGTCGACTCTGATCTCCCATTAAATAAATTGCAAAATGAAAGTTTTAAATAATTTTTGGAAAAGTAGTATCAGATACATGTGCTGGGTAAAAGTGCTCTGCGAAAAAATATGTTAAATGCGTTTTCAAGGAAACCTGAAAAAAGTAAAAACACTAGTGGGGAACAATTATACCTGGTTTGCTGTGGATGAGACTACGGATATTTGTGGAAGGTACGTCGCTAATTTAATCATAGGCGTACTTCACGAAGAAATCTTTACGAAGGATTATTTAGTGTGCTCAAAAGAACTAGAAGCAGATTATAACACTGCAGCTCCACGACTCGTAAATGAAGCTTTAACAAATTTTTATTTTCCCGAGGCTGTGCCCACCAACAAAACAGCATCAAATCTTAAAGTGTTTTATCCAAATCTAATTCACTGTACGTATCTAGCACATGCCCTGAATCGCGTTGCTGAGACTATACGGCTGCAATTTCCACTTGTTAATGAATTGATAAAAAATGGGAAAAATGTTCATTAAGGATCCTTTAGGGGTGCAACTTTTTAGATATAGATTCCCTAACACTCCATTACTACCGGAACCAGTGTTACCTCTGATGAGTACATGGTTAGATGCAGCTTTATACTACGCCGATTATTTCGAAAATTTTACAAGCTTCGTATTGGAACTTAAAGATACTGCTAGCAAATCGATAAAAGATTGTCAGGATGTTTTAGGGAAATAGAATTATAAAACAATTTTGATTTTATCAAAAGTAACTTTTGTAAAAGTAAAACAAAGAGTATAACAAAAAAATAATTGGGGAAGCAGTAAATGTCATTAGTTGAATCGATTCAAAAAAACAGTTTTGAAAAAAAATGGAAGGTATCCCTGGAAAAATTGATCAGATAGTATTAACAAAAGTCAAAGATGTATTAACAAAAAACGAAGGACTTCAAAAGATAAAGAAAATATTTTCAGTTTTAAATGGAGAACACGTTGAAGATATAAATATGGATCCGGCAGTAGTGGCAAAGTAAAAGTATGCATGATAACCAGTGTGGATGTTGAAAGAAGCTTTTCAATATACGTTCGGATACAATTAGCGTCTCTTTGCAAAGACAATGACGTCGACTTTGCATAGTAACAAAACACTTACTTAACACCACACACTACACATAACACTAGGTACCTAACTGCCAAAATTCACCGTACCTACCATGCCAATGGCCATTAGTTGTCGAGGCATTGGCTAAATAAAAAAAAAGCTTTTCGATATACAAAAATGTTTTGAGTGACAGGCGCCGAAACTTAATGAAGGAACATTTAAATGAGTATTTAGTTATTTCATGCTTTAAACAAAAATGATATATTTTCCTTCATCTAAAGCGTGTGGATAAAAATTAGGTTATAGCTATTTGTATAACAAGGGAGGAAAGTGCTACTTTTTCTCCCGAGAATGAAGTTTACTGCCCGACGCGTAGCGGAGGGCAGTAATCATTCAAGGGAGGAAAAGGCACTTTACTCCCATGTTATACATATTGTTTTTCCACCTTCCTCAAATAACAAGTAATTTTTTCATTTTTACTTAATTTATTTATGTAGCTAACCAACAAAATTTATTAGAACTAAAACTAACAACAAGTAAGTACAATATAACTGTCAACTGTCAAATATAAGTCAAATTATTAATTTAAACATTGTTAAATCAAAATAACAATTTACTGTTTTTTACCATTCTGCGAAATACATTTACCATTCTGGGTGTATTATAAATAAACGTTAAAATGTATAGATGCTTACGTAATAGAAAATGGATATTGTACAGGGCGTCAATAAGTTATATTTCATGAATGAAATACCATGACGTCAGTTTTACTTTTCCTCCCTAGGGAGGAAAAATATTTTCCTCCCTAGGGAGGAAAAGTACAACTTTGCTCCCTACAATCAGGTCCGGAAAAGTATACTTTCGGTAGAGGTAGGTGGAGAAAACATTTTTGTCTCCGTTTTCTATTTATTTTTTGTTTATTCTATTTTATTTTTATATTTATAATTATTATTTACTAGTTCTTAAGCTAAGCCTAGAGATAATTATATATATTAAAAAAAAAATGATTTGTCAAAATTTATATGCTTATTTTCATGCTTTTTTGTATAATAAAATGCTTTTTTTCATAAAATCGTTATGCTTTTTAAGCGCATTTTTGCATTTCTTTATGCTTTTAAATCCGAACTCTGATTATCATATTCACTCGCAAGTAACTCGAAAAGTACTAACTTGGTGAAAAAACTTTATAAAACAAAAAATGCTTAGAATTAGTCATTTTATCCATTTCCGGACTTATTTGGAACAAATATTTTTCACCCCCAAAATGGGGGTGAAAATCACCCCTAGAGCAAAAGCACACAACCGCAAAATATCACTTTTTTTCTTTGACTTGTTAGCTATGTGTATGTCAAATTTCGTGTCAATCCAAAAGGTTCTTTAAAATTTAGAGGTTTTGCAATATTTTAGCTTTAACGAACGTAGTAATATGCGACGTAGGATATTGCTTTGGTGTGCGAGCTCGCTTATAGGTCTGGATCCCGCGTATGAAAAAAAAGTTGATTAATAGCAAGCTGAAAATTTGTTAATAGCTTAAGGGTGTCTAGTCGAATAAACTTTGATATGTGTGAACACTGGAACAGGGGTAGTTTTAATTGTGGAACAGGTTAAAAATTTGGAACGGTCACAGCACGAAAACGGCACATTTATTTTGTCCGACAGAACAGACTTAAACTCTTCGAACAGAGATTAAACTCTCATGCAAAAATCAGACTGCTATTTATCACCAAATGGGCGTTTTAATGAGTGGAACATGTAGAATATGTCAAATGACAGGAATTATGACAGGTAATAAATAGCAGTCTGATTTTTTCATGAGAGTTTAATCTCTGTTCGGAGAGTTTAAGTCTGTTCTGTCGGACAAAATAAATGTGCCGTTTTCGTGCTGTGACCGTTCCAAATTTTTAACCTGTTCCACAATTAAAACTACCCCTGTTTCAGTGTTCCCATATATCAAAGTTTATTCGACTAGACACCCTTAAGCTATTAACAAATTTTCAGCTTGCTATTAATCAACTTTTTTTTCATACGCGGGATCCAGACCTATTAGGTCCATCAGCAACTTTTATTGCTCCCTTTTCTAAAATAGTCTAAGCAGATCGTCTACAATAATTAGAAAAATTCTCGGAATACAACATGCATTCGATCAAGCTACAAATTTATCAAATAATTCTGACACAGTAGCCAATTTAAAAGTTTTCATATAAAAACAAAAATCTTGCCAGAACCATAGTGGCACCAAAAATAGTTCTTCCTGTTCTATTTGTGGTCCACATAACCAATATCTTTATGGCCAGATTTAAAAATAGACTCCAGGTATAATATCCCGAAAAATGCTTTAATTTCAGACAAATTAGTGTTGTGGGTTAAAACATGCCAAAATTTAGTGTATGACTGTCGAAATATTTTGGACTTTTTTGGACCCTTTTCTCTGGTATAGGTTATCTTCAAATATGCAACATGAGCCACCTTTTGTATTATATCGCTGGTAATAAATAGACTCCAAGCATCTACAGGATCACTTGGGGAATTATTACGAGCTGGACAAGCAGAGAGAGGCAATATTGTAACTAAATTATGAGCAGGAGTCCTATCTCCAATAGCCGGCGTTTTGCACCATTTGGAATTGAGGTGCTCAGAGCAACATTGACCTAAGCCAAAAATTGAACGTTTTTAGATTAATATATCAATAAAAGCAGCAACATTAAATGTTAGGATTAACAAGGGTCTACACAACCTACCTCTATATTTGGCTAAATGGTGCTACATAATTTGTAGCGCCATCCCATAAGCATAATAGAGACACGAATTCAAAGGTTGCATTTATTTCAAAACTTCCTTTTTGGGGTTAGTCCACTGTTGTTCTGAGCACCTCAACTATCTCTACCATACTAACTATTTCTGATGGGTAACTCTTCTTGTTCTGAGTCGCAATTCTCTTGTTCTGCTTCGGAACCGTGGTCACTAAATATTTCATTGTCCTCATCATACATATCACATCAATCTCCATTGATAATATTTCAGGTTCCTCCAACACACCTTCTCTTGTTTATCCCCGGATACACTTGTGCTAGGATCATTTAGTAGCTTAGGGTTAAAATTTTAATTAAATATTAAACATAAATTCCATGAAAGTACGGAATGCAAACATAATGATATACAAGGTGGTGCAATGAAAAAGAGTAGATAGATAACTTTATACATGGATATTACGATTTTGTTAGATTTACAAATGAAGAAAATAGCCAAAGAAAAAACTCACTAAGGTGAGAAAATATTTAACAAATAAACTAAGTAAAAATAATAAAACCCCAAAGCCAAACCGAAAAAGCGCTTAAAAAATCTAAAATAGAAAAAAGTAAAGGAAAAGAGACAAAAATAGGCTATAAGAAACTAATCGTAAATGGTAAGGAATTGATATGGGATCATGAAGAGAAAATTGCCAAAAACTAGTAGAATAAAAACAACTGGAAAGGTATGATAACGAAACGGCAACTAAAAAGAAGACCACCAGGGAAAAGAGATTAAATCAAAGAATTAAAAGCACAAAACATATAAACACAACAAGTCGGAAAAAAGTGAGCATACCATTTGGAAAATAGGAGCTTGGAACATAGAGAGCGTAAATGGCAAATAAATAGAACTAGTAGAGGAGTAGAACAGCGAAGCAAGATGGAACGGCAGTGGATTAACTCGAGTAGGAGACCAACAACTATTGATATATTCTGAGAATACAGAGATGTAAATGACAAACACGAAAATGGAGTGGCAATACTGCTAGCCAAAAAGGAGAGAAAGGCTCTTGTAGAGTGGAAACCAGTGTCAGAAAGGATTATTTGGCCGAGACTGAAGGCAAATTATTATAACATAATAGTAATAAATGTATATATGCTTCTACGAAAAAAAAATGACGAAAATGAAAAGAAGGAAGGATTTTACGAGCAACTACAAACAACGTTTAATAGGATTAATAATATATATAGAAGAGATATAAAAACAGTAATAGGAGACTTAATGCTAAAATAGGAAATGATAATACAGAACATCAACATGTGATGGAAAAGGAGGGAATCGGAGAGAGAAACGACAATGGAAATCGACTAATTGAATTTTGTGAGCAAAATGAATTTTAATAGGCGAAAGTATCTTTAAACATAAGCGGATAAATAAGGAAACATGGAAATCACTAGGAGGGAGATACAAGTACCAAGTAGACCATATAATAATTGAATATAAATGGAGAAGCTGGCTGCAAGATGTCAGGAGGGTAAGAGGTGATGATGTGGGGTCAGACCACATGCTAATCAAAGCGAGACTAAAAATGAAATTAGCCAGAGATATAAACCAAAAAATCAGCAGAAGGAACAAGTACAACGTTGATGCTCTAAAACAAGAATGTATAATAAATAAATTCAGTGAGAAACTGTCAATTACCCGAACAGTATCGCAACAAACTGGAGAGTCAATCGAAGAAATATGGAAGGAAATATTTTAAAGAAGTGATGATAGGTACAGCAAAAGAAACAATCGGATTAAAAAGAAGACAAAATAAAAAATTGATAACTAAAGATACTCTACTACTGATAGAATAAAGAAAAAAAGTCAAAGAAGAAATTCTACAAAAGGAAGGATCGGAAGAAGAGAGGGCACTTAAAAGGAAATGCCACATCCAAAGTGCTGACAACAAACATATTGGATATATTGAAGCCGGAACTAGATAAACAACTGAGAAACAACCAAGCAGGCTTCCGTTCCAATCATTCCACTCTTGATCACATTTGCACCCTTATAATTATCTTGGAACAAACAAATGAATGAAATAAAGATATAGATGTGAGTTTAATCGACTTCGAAAAGGTATTTGACCGTGTAAATAGGGCACAGATGTAGAAAATCCTTAGATTATATGGGATACCACTAAAAATCATAAACTTTACTAAACCCTTCTACGAAGGATACAATGCCAAACTAGAACATTCAGGTGAAGTAACAGAAAAAATATCCATAGAAAGTGTCAAACAGGGTTTTGTACTATCCCCTACCTATTCCTTATTATGATAGATTGGATAATGAGAAAAGTAATCGACGATTGAACAGGCATCAGGTGGAACCTAGTCAACCAGTTAGAAGATCTCGAATTTGCAGATGACTTCTACCTGATAACTGATAACTGAACACCGAAATCATATGCAAGCAAAAATTTGACAAATTGGCACAGTACTCTGACACGATCGGACTTCGAATAAACACAGACAAAACTAAACTTCTAAAAAATAAGAACGATCCAAATAATAAAATATTGATAAACGGTAAACAAGTAGAAGAGGTAGACAAAGTTCACTTATCCGGGATCTGTCAGGGAAAGGAGAGGGGGGTGTAAAAAGGAAATACAGACGAGAATAACAAAGGCTCAACACGCATTCAACGCTTTAAACAGAATTTGGCAAACAAACGAAATATCGGAAACAACAAAAATAAAATATTTAATGGTTGCATTAAAAGTATACTGCTCTATGGAGCAGAAACACGGAAACAGGACGAAAATACAACTAAAAAACTACAAACATTTGTAAACAAATCTCTAAGAAAAATACTGAAAATATATTGACCAAACAAAATAATTAATACAGAACTATGGGAAAGGACAAAGCTAGCTAACATATCTACTACAGTCAAGGAAAGAAAAATGGAAATGGATCGGCCACACTTTGAGGAAAGACCAAAGCAGCATAGCAAGACAAGCACTTGAATACCAACCAGAGGAAAAAAGAAAGAGAGGCAGACCAGACCATAGCTGGAAAAGAACAACAACTAGAGAACACGAAAAAATTGGAGTAAGATGGGGCGAAGTCAAAAAGAGAGCAAAAGATAGAAGAGAGTGGATCGAATTAGTTCACAATTTATCCAGAGAATAAAAACAAAAGAAGATACGCTGTCCCGGCCAGACAGCAATCTTACACTTTTGGCCAAGAAACGCATAAGCACCCAATACTCCACAAGGAGGGATGGAACGAGAGAGAGAGAGAGAGAGAGAGAGAGAGAGAGAGAGAGAGAGAGAGTAGAGGAGTTTAAGGCAGCAGAATTAAGTATACTAGCAGTATTAGAGGCCAGTAAAAAGGACAAGGAATAGTAAAAACGTAAAATAATCATACCCTAAATGTAATATGTATAATATCTATCTAATTATATGTAATATTATTTAATATGTATAGTGGAAGACAGAAGAAAAAAGAGCAGCTGCAGGTGTATGTAGAATGTATAATACGTAAAAGAATGGAAAAACAGATATACGTCTGGAAAACATGGTCAGAGAGAATATTACTATTAAAAATAAATGATAAAGAGTATAGCCGTATTAAACGATTATAATAGTATATGGACCAAACGAAGATGATAACGCACAAAACAAAGATGCATTATGAAGAGAGTTAACCTTAGCCACAGAAGCCGCAAAAGGAGAAATATACATTGCGGGTGATTTCAATAGTAGGGTCGGAACAAAAGGCGAAATCTACACTAGGCGTACAGGACAATATGGAGAAGTGACCAAAAATCCACGAGGAAAATAAACTTCCTGTAGCTGGCTGTATACCATAAATCACAAAAATACCAGGTTTTTGTAAAAGGTATATTTTAAAAAACCCTAAATAAGGGTCACAATACAAAACGTATTCGGATTAAGAAATCCATCATCAGTGTTTAAAAGCCAAAAATTGCATGCCTGAGCCACCAAAATGTATTGGGTAAAAACCCTTTTAATGTAAACGATTTAGTTGTTTTACATATTTATACAAATTCACGTGATGTCAAAGATATGCCTGGATGTTACCCAGGCAACACAGGACTCTTCCCACATGGTTGGATTTTTTTTGGAGAAAACCTCACATATTGGATTTCAATGGCCAACTGAAAACTGAGTTTTCAGTTGATTTGTCAGTTGGCCATTGAAATCCAATATGTGAGGTTTTCTCTAAAAAATTCCAACCACGTGGGAAGAGTCCTGTGTTACCCTGGGTAACATCCAGGCATATCTTTGACATCACATGAATTTTATATAAATATGTAAAACAACTAAATCGTTTACATTTAAAGAGTTTTTACCCAATACATTTTGGTCGCTCAGGCATGCAATTTTTGACTTTTAAACACTGATTATGGATTTCTTAATCCGAAAACGTTTTGTATTGTGACCCTTATTTAGGGTATTTTAAAATATACCTTTTACAAACACCTGGTATTTTTTTGACGAAAAATAACTAATACATTTTTTAAACACAAATAAATACAAATTTATACCTACAAGAGCAGCCCAAATTCCAAATGAGAAATCCATAGTTGACTTGTATACTACGAAAGCGACTTGAAAGCAACGATACCAGAGAATAAATGGATAAAAATGTACACAGAGGGACCGAAATACGCAGCGATCACTACATCGTCGTAACTAAGATACGAGAATAAATTAAACAGAACGAAAAACGGAGTGTAGAAAAGGAAATATTATCCCAGAAAACGGCAGTTCTCGCCAGTGGCGCACGACCCCCGTACATGCGACACTATGCATATATACATGAGATTATCGATTTTCTAAATATGTCTGAATTGAAAATTAGGACTAACTAATCCCATTTTAAAGTTGAGGAAAAGACTCGCCTATCCATATGTCAAACATCCATTTTGGTCCAAGGGTGTGGATTTTTATAAGTCCGATCTTTGCGGCTTCTGGTAGTACTGATTAGGGATGGCGGTTGTTGATAAAAACACCGGTTTTCGGTTATACCGGTTTTTTTTTACCTACAGTTTAACCTGGCGGTTATAACCGGTCAAAAAACCAGTTATTCCAAAAACCGGTGTTAGGTTTTTTTAGTCATAGCCAATACCAATTAAGTTACATTTACATTGCGCTTTAGTTTGCGATACTACATTCGAATCGATATCAGTCCATATCAGTATAGAAAGCAGTCATCAAGTGTTGTAAAATCGGTTTCAGTCAGCTTAGAGTTTCTCATTTATGCACGGGGGTGAAAAATTTTCCCATTTTTTCTCTAAATTCAGTATTTTTTCCACTTATCCGGTTTTTTACCGGTTATTACTTTAAAAAGAAAAAACCGGTTATAACCGGAACAAAAAAACAACCGGAAAACCCGATTATTGCAAAGGAAAAAATAGGTTTTAGGTTATAACCGGTAGGTTTTTCCCATCCCTAGACTGATTACCTTACCAACGCATGTTTAATTTTGAAAATCGGTTATACTATTCATAAGTTACCGAGCTCAGAAATTTTATCAAATTTCTACGTCAAAAGAAGAAAATGTTTGTATGTGTGTATGTGCCTATGTGGGTATGTGTGTGGAAAATTTGCGCCGCTCTGAAATTTTTCTCTGTGTTTCAAGAGTGGGTCAGGGCCGATTCAGAACCGGTGTAGTTTGTGACTTTCGACCACCCATAAGCCAGCTGGGTAGGTGCAAGGCGGACTATTTTTTGGGGGTATATTATCTTAGTTTCAAGGAGAGACGGAAAAACCGCAAATATAACAAAACCAATATCGTTGAGTTAAGCTTTTAAATGGAAATGGTGCTTAAGCGGTCAGGATCAAACATACACACGGCTCAGTATAGCCAAAAAACTAAAAACTAAACTTTGAAAATTTTGGATTTTCGACAATTACTCAAAATTTCAACCCACAAATTGTGCCAATAACTGAGCGTTTGAAGAAGGACTCTAGACGCGTCTAACGGTATATACCTTATATCTGGGAAAATTCTAATTTTTATAGGCTTTATAAGTGTGATCAAATTTATTTCATATGTGAAAAAACGGTTTTCCAAGCTCAATAATTCCTGTAATATCAGTAGATTCAGTTATCATACTAGACCTTGGATGCGTCAAGTAGTACTTGTCAAAACGTTTCAAACACATGTTTAGTGATCAAAATCGGTTAAGCCGTTTCCAAATGATCGAGCTCCAAATGTACAGTCCATTAAACCATTATCGCCGACATGGTTTATGTAGTTGTAGTGGTTACGACGCTAGATTTGATCGGGAAATCCAAGTAAATTTACCGGCCATCCCAATTTTTTTTCCATTTATTTCAAATAGAAAAAAATCTAGTGTGCATCCGATGTACACTAGATCATTTGGGAAATAATGCGAGAATGGCGACCATTTGTAACGCTTAACGTATAATCGAGAAACATTCAACTGCATTTAATTTATAAATAACTGAAAATTCCACATACAAGAATAAAAAACCGCTAAACGCCGTGAAAATGAGTGGCGAATACAATATTCCAACTACAAAAGAGCTAATATGATTATTACGTGACGCGAAAATGTATTTTCGTTTTGATGGAAAATAAAATTCTAGTTTTATTTTAAAAGATTTTTCCAAATTATTTGCTAAATTTGAAGTAAAACGCGTCACGAAAGAGCTTCAAAAAGATGCAAACTGTATCAAACTTACTATTTTTTGGCACGTTTTACTTCAAATTTAGCAAATAATTTGGAAAAATCTTTTAAAATAAAACTAGAATTTCATTTTCCATTAAAATGAAAATACATTTTTGCGCCGCGTAATATTCATATCACAGCTTTTTCTAGATGGAATATCGTATGCGTCACTCAATTTACGGCGCGGCGTTTAGCGTGTTTTTATACTTGTATAAAGTAGAAGATAAATACGTACGTACATACACTCACGGCACAAAATTCCGCCACTAAAAATGTTTGATTGAGTTTGACAATTTATAACTTTATTTGTACTCCGATTTTCAAGATTCTTGCATAAGTTTGTAGGTACGGTTTCACCCCTATTCATCTGTCCCCATAAGCGCGGTCCCCGATTGAGCGGTCTCAATACAGCTGTCCCCGTTTCAGCGGTACCCCGATTCAGCGGTACCCGATTCAGCGGTCCCCATAAACGCGGTCCCCAATAGAGCGGTCTCAATAAGAAAAGAATCATATGACAATTATAAGTAATTAGTTTTATTGTAGGATATTATTTTAACCTATTCTTGTTTGAAAATATACAGGTAATATCTAAGTATCTGGTATATACCCCAGTTAATAGGGAAAAAATCATCGATTTCACGTAAAAATATTCTACAGGGTTTTCAAAGTTTTAAACGGTAGACGAGGGATAACTGATGATAATTCCGTGAAGACGTACAGCTGATTTTGCTTTTTTTTTAAACAATTGTAAAGAATGAATAAAGCAGTTTTTTGACTATAAAACGTGTCTTGTACATTTTAGAGAAAAATGTTTCAAATAAATGTAGATCTTAAAAAGTTCTTTAATTTTGTGGTAAGCATATTGTAATATATAAACAAGTGACCGCGATAATTGCAAAAAACCCTCATTTTTGCAGTAAATTATAAATATTAATAACTTTATTTTTTGCAGAATGACGTAAAATTTAATGACTTTAAATTATGTCAATTAATGAGTTACTTAAGTGTGGTAAATTTCAACCAGATCGACCAAATAGTTTATAAGTTATTCAATTTGTTTATCCCAGAGTGCAATTGTTTATACAACTGTTCTTGCCTTACAGTGACACTGTGAGATATTTAGCAGATCGCAGTCGACTATTTGAGTCTTAATTTTAAGACGTATTAAAAAAATTTTAACATTTTATTGAAATTGTTATTAAAAAAACTGTTTGAAAAAGACCTGACTTTTCAGCTTAAAAACAATTAGAATAAATTAGATATTTTTTATGTTCCGTGCTTGCATGAAAAGTTGATGAAAAAATGCATATAAAAAAGAAAAAATAATTTTATATGACAAACAGAAATCAAGTTAGCATTTATTTTTTAATAAATCATATTTCCGTTGTTCATACAAACTAAGAGCTGAAAATTGAACAGATTGTATAAGAGAATCTACGTTTTATGATCCAGTTTATGAACTGCCTATGCAGTGAAATAATAAAAAGTTGTGACCCTTTAAAATGATGGAAAATCGTGGAAAAATCAATTGATTACATTTTTTTTAATTATTGAATTTTACAATTATTTCGTAAGAATTCTGTAAATTTTATTAAATAAGGTATAATATTAAGATAAATACGTAATAAAACGCTATTAAATAAACTTTTACAATTTTACAAAAACTATTGCATGAATTAAACTAAAAAAATTTTTGCAAATTATTTACTATATTACCCTACTTTTTATGCAATTGCAAAGCTATACAGGGTGTCCCGAAAAGAATGGTCATAAATTATACCACACATTCTGGGGTCAAAAACAGTTCGATTGAACCTAACTTACCTTAGTACAAATGTGCTCACAAAAAAAGTTACAGCCCTTTGAAGTTACAAAATGAAAATCGATTTTTTTCAATATATCGAAAACTATTAGAGATTTTTTATTGAAAATGGACATGTATAATTCTTATGTCAGGAACATCTTAAAACAAAATTATAGTGAAATTTGTCCACCCCATAAAAAATTTATGGGGATTTTGTTCCCTTAAACCCCCCCAAACTTTTGTGTACGTTCCAATTAATTCATTATTGTGGTACCATTAGTTAAACACAACGTTTTTAAAACTTTTTTGCCTCTTAGTATTTTTTCGATAAGCCAGTTTTTATTGAGATGCGGCTTCTTTTTCAATATATTTACGTAAAAATTTTATGGGGGTTTTGTTCCTTTAAACCCCCCTAATGTTTGTGTACGTTCCAATTAAACTATTATTGTGGTACCATTAGTTAAACACAGTGTTTTTAAAACTTTTGTCTCTTAGTCTTTTGTTCATAAGTCACCTTTTATCGAGATGTAGCTTCTTTTTCAAAATATACCTAAAAATGTAAATTATAAATAAATTTTCAGATTATTAACAGGTCTCTATAACCTTACTTAACCGTATACAAATATGTGGTGGATTCGACAAATATTCAAAATATCTCGATAAACACTGGCTTATCGAAAAAGTACTAAGAGGCAAAAAAGTTTTAAAAATAATGTGTTTAACTAATAGTGCCACAATAATAATTTAATTGGAACGTACACAAAAGTTTGGGGGGGTTTAAGGGAACAAAACCCCCATAAAATTTGTATGGGGTGCACAAATTTTACTTAATTTTTTTTAAAGATATTGCTGTCGTAAAAATGCCACATGTCAATTTTCAATAAAAAATCTCTGAGAGTTTTCGATATATGAAAAAAAATCGATTTTCATTTTATAACTTCAAAGGGTTGTAACTTTTTTTGTGTGCACTATTGTATATAGGTAAGTGAGGTTCAATCAACCTATTTTTGACCCCAGAATCTGTGGCCTAATTTATGACCAATCTTTTCGGGACACCCTGTATATAGGGTGATTTTGGGACAATTTATTGTTTATTTTATAAAATTCGTTTTTTATTGTTAAAACTACTGTCCCCAAGAGGGTCCTGTTTTTACTCATTTTCCTGAACGATGCCTCTCAAACGGCATGCTCCAAATACTCCGGTCAACTTACGCATCCGAGGCTACAAAAATTACCATCAAGCTGAAAATTGGCAGGATTGTTAAAAATATCATCATAAATGAAATCTAAAAAGTCCTCATAAATCCGACCCCTGCTAAAATTTTTACGCGGGGTCAAAAGTCACCAAATATGGTTTTTAGCGATTTTCAGCGAAACGGTAAGTTTTATGGTTAAATTAGTACTGACAAAAAATGTAGATTAGATAATTATCTATAAAAAATGTCATATTACTTTTTTTCCTGGGAGCCATCGTTTTTGAGATATAACGATTCAAAAAGTGGTAATCGTCATAATATAACATGTGCACACGTTTCCACACAACCTTTGAGGTAGTGTACTTAGCGCTTTTTTTTAACGTGGTTTCCCCAGTAGGCCTATTCAACGGATCTGTTATGATTCTGATTAATTTAAAGCTATTTAATAATTGATATTGGCAAGGGTTAAAAATGATTAAACTTTATATAAAGCGGTATAAATTAAAAAAAAATGAAATTTATCAAACTGGTTCATAATTTTCTAATACTTCTGCTTCCCTTGTTCTTCTTCTCATTGTTCTTCTTCCTCTTCTTCATCTTCTAGTTCTTCTTCTTCTTCTTCTTGTTCTTCTTCTTTTTCTTGTTCATCCTGGGTGCAAGTAAATTGTCCCAATAATGACACATCAACATGGCTCCTCGATAGAATCAAATGAATCCTCAATTGTTGGTGATTCAACATTGGAGCACGACCGGTTTTGACAATTGGTGCATGCTACCGAACAAAACAGTCCAACTTTTTTGCAACCACATTTAGCGCTACATCCCTTTTTACAGTTGCAAAAAACTGTGTTCAGGAGTTTTTCCGGCGCAGGGGAGAGTAAAATTTGAATTGGTTCTAATGAACTGTCGACTAATTTCCATCCACAGTCTTTTGGATCTAGCTGATAACCAAGCCACACTTGAACTTGGTTATATACCCGAAAAAGATGTTGATGAGCAGCCGCTGAGGTTGGAGGAAGACAAGATAACTGCACTTGTTTTTTGTTTCGAGTACTTTTAAAAAAACATGCATATCGAACCTTATCTAAGCAAGTAGTTTTCTTAGGCGCTCCATACATAGAGAGAAGAAAGCTAATTCCGTTGGAAATAACTTCTTGTGGAGTTGAATTAGTTTTTTTAAAAACTTCAGCACATTCAAGTAAATCTTGTTTTTCAAACATTTTAAAAACAGTCGTTTTACCCCTCCTGAAAAATGCAGATGTCGTATCACAGCCAGTTATTGCGTGTAAAAATAGTATATGATTTTGACATTTTGCAAAAGTAGATAAACTTTTCGATGAATATATTTCCGATTGGTGTTGAGCTTTTCCAGGTTTAAAAAAAAAGATAGTTTTTTCCATTGGAGTTCTACCAGTGAGTAATACGAGCAAGTCTACATCTTCACCTACAACAATAGTTGTATTTGTTAAATTGAATTGCTCTATGGCTGTTTCAATTATCATTACGCCAAATAATACGCGCAAATTTTTGTTATAACAATGAAAATAACACGAAATACACGATAAAAAAATATAGGCTTAACACGTATTTTCACTCCGGAGTAGTACTCAAGACTAATTAATACCTCGAGGGTGTCATCTACCTGAAGGATTTCGCCACCCAGGAAAATTACGCTGTAATTTGCACAGATTTAGTATTTATTAGTGCTTAGCAATAAAAATTTTGCCTAGAAAGTTGTCTTTCAATATTATGTTCAAACCCTTCGGACAAGAGAATAGGTAGGGTGATTAGATTAGCTGACGAACGTGTTTATTCCGACAAAACCCATCTTTGCAAATTGAACTAAGGCGCATATAAATAAAAAGAATTATTATAAGTTAATACTTTGTCATTTGTTGTATTTTGTTGTGTATTTTTGTTGGGATTAAGCCGTAAAATTCAAATAGTTCTTATTATTTTCGCGTTACATTCACTTTGTAAAGATTTTTTTGTTGGCACTGTAATATAATACAGCTTATGGATTGCATCCCTCGGTAGACCGCAAGCTGTATAGTAGAAACAGTATCATATTTATAATCTTATATTATTATGCCTAATATAAGTTAAGTTGACCGTAGAATATTATGTTTACTTGCATTACAGCTTCAGTGATGTATATACCTGGTGTACTAATACAATATTATGACAATAATTAGAAGTCTTTCAACTCTTTGAATCATTGTATCTCAAAAACAGTGCCTATTAGGAAAAAAACTATTAAGAGATTTTTTATAGATAATTATCTAATCTACATTTTTGGTTAGAACTAATTTTACGATAAAACTTACCGTTTCGCTGAAAATCGCTAAAAACCATATTTGGTGACCTTTGACCCCGCGTAAATTTTTTAGCAGGGGTCGAATTTATGAGGACTTTTTAGATTTCATTTATGATGGTATTTTGAACAATCCTGCCAATTTTCAGCTTGATGGTAATTATTGTAGCCTCACTCCTATTTTTGAGTCTAACTAGACCGGTCTAAAAACCAAACGCGCGCCGCTGAAACGGGTCAGTGGAATCGAGAACCGCCGAAACGGGGACTGCTGAAATGGGTACCGCTGAACCGGGGACTGCTGAAAAGGGTCGGTGGAATCGAGAACCGCTGAAACGGGGACTGCTAAAATGGGGTCTTACCGTAGGTACATGTATCGACATCGTTTGTTATTATTTTGGTAACAAAAACGTTGCTTAGATGGCATTATACGGGGGCGAACCTCCGTATAATGCCTATAATTTCTAAAAATTCTGTGGAAAAATTGAAGGTCGGATTTTGTTTCATAGTTCTTTCGTATTATATCGGAGGCATTCCTACGATTTTTTTTTAATTATCCGAATATCTTTTTTTTTGTAAAAGCTGTAAATAAAAACACTGTTTTGACAGTTTATTTAATTAAAAATATCAATCGCACTAAAATTAACAGCACAAAACAAAACTATTAACAAAAGACAAGAATTCAATAGCGAGTATGTCCAGCTCTGTTTGGCATCGAATGAATAAGATGTATTTTCCTTGCCTGGGGAATAGCCCAATATTCCTCTACCAGGGCCATAATTGTACCAAATTTTCTGGGGGCCTAGGATGACGGCAAATAGATATTTTTAAAAAGACTCGCAGACGTTCGTTGCAATCCGGGACTGCACGCTGGGGTTTGTTTTGGTTGGATCAGGGAGAGCAGCATGTGTGCCTCCTGATAAGAGACTAATAAGTTTCGAAACCGGTACGGGTGCTTGCAGCACTCTCTGATTGGACTAGAATATGGTTCGGCTGTATTTTCGTTTTGCAACGAAATTGAAAATGGTTATTCATTTTTGATTTAAATTTACTCTGGAGTATGAAGGGAACCATTCTCGTTGGAACTTTACCGCGCTGAGCACATGGGACGTGAACTGTAAATTGTAGAATTCCCTCATCTTCCTTAGTCTCAGCATCCGTATGGCTTGCAAATTGTAGAAGCCTCGGAGGTGTAACCAGAGAAGGTTCCCATTGTTTTCATTCTGGTAGGGTATAGAATGGCATTATGTTGTTTTATATACCATTAGAGTGAAAACTTAGTCTTTTTGCTAGCAGTTGCCGCTAGGGCATCTATGCCATTTCGTTCGTTGCAATCCGGGACTGCACGCTGGGGTTTGTTTTGGTTGGATCAAGGAGAGCAGCATATGTGCCTCCTGATGAGAGACTAAAAAGTTTCGAAACCGGTAGGGGTGCTTGCAGCACTCTCTGATTGGACTAGAATATGGTTCGGCTGTATTTTCGTTTTGCAACGAAATTGAAAATGGTTATTCATTTTTGATTTTCTATTTTTTAGATATTTTTAATTCATCCCATAAATTCTCGATACGATTGAGATATTCGAGCCATTCCAATCTTAACAATCCAACCTCTATTTAAGATCTTTATCTTTATGAGTGAATCAGTGTTTTTATTTACACAAATATTCGGATAATGAAACAAAAAAAATTTTAGGGATGCCTCGGAGATAATGCAAAAGGATTATAAAATAAAATCAGCTGTTCAATTTTTACACAGAGTTTTTTAAATTTAGGAGAAATTACAACGCTTCAAGTCACCCCGTAAAATGTCATCTAAGCAAAAAAATTTTAATACCAGAATAATAACAAACGATTTCAACACATGTACCTATAAACTCATTCAAGAATTTTGAAAATCGGGATACAAATAAAAAAGTTAGAAATTTTCAAATTTAATCTAAATAAAAGAATAAGTTTTCACTCTAATGACATCTAAAACAACATAATGTTGCTCTACATCCCACCAGACTGAAAACAATGGAAACCATCTCTGGTTACACCTCCGAGGCTTCTACAATTTGCAAGCCATACGGATGCTGAGACTAAGGAAGATGAGGGACTTTTACAATTTATAATTCACGTCCCATCTGCTTAGCGCGGTAAATTTCCAGCGAGAATGGTTCCCTTCGTACTCCAATCAGAGTAAACATGTAAATCAAAAATGAATAGGTAACCATTTTCAATTTCGTTGCAAAACGAAAACACAGCCGCATCATATTCTAGTCCAATCAAAGAGTGCAGCAAGCACCTCTACCGGTTTAGAAACTTATTAGTCTCTCATCAAGAGGCACATATGCTGCTCTCTCTGATCCAACCAAAACAGACCCCGGCGTGCAGTCCCGGATTGCAACGAACGAAATGGCATAGATGCCCTAGCGGCAACTGCTGGCAAAAGACTAAATTTTGGACTAGAATATGATGCGGCTGTGTTTTCGTTTTGCAACGAAATTTAAAATGTTTATTCATGTTTGATGGTATTCATGTTTGTCAGTGGCTTGAAATTCAAAGTGTTCATAGATGGACCAAATAAAACATATTGAGAAAGTTCAGGTTTTTCCTGGATCAGATTTTGACCAGTGGAATACTATCAAATCCTGCTTTTTCAGGTCCGGATTCCTATTCCTTAGTTTGTTGAGAAGGTTTTTCTTCTTCTTCAGGCACAATCTCCGCTACGGAGGTTGGTAATCATCAGAGCTATTTTAATTTTTGAGGCAGTAGCTCTAAATAGTTGTTTTGAGCTGCATCCAAACGATTCTCTCAGGTTCTTCAGCCATGAAATTCGTCTTCTCCCGATGCTTCTTCTGTCATCTATTTTTCCTTGCATTATGAGTCGCAGGATGCCATACTTCTCGCCCCGCATCACATGTCCGAGATACTGTAGTTTTCTTTCTTTAATTGTAAGTTCAACTTCCTTCTCTTTACCTATGCTTCTCAGTAATTCGTTGTTCGTAACTCAATCTACACAGGATACAGGATACCCTTATAATTCTTCTATAGGTTCACATTTCAAAGGCGTTAAGTCGTCTCATTTTCTCTACATGTAACGTCGGTGATTCCACTCCATAGTATAGTACACTTATACGTAACATTTTGTTAGGCGTACTTTAAGAGCTAATGTTAAACCTTTACTACATTGGACCATTTTAATTTTCATAAAATTACAACGTGCTTTTTCGATTCTGACTTTAATTTCTGCAGTGTAGTCATTATTTTCTGTTATAAGTGCTCCTAGGTAAGTGTACTTTCTTACTCTTTCGATCTGTTGGCCCTCTACTATTAAGATTTCTTTAGTATAATGGTTGTTTTTACCAATTTTTAAAAACTTCGTCTTTTTAATATTAAAAGAGAGTCCGTACTCCCTACTACACCTTACTATTTTACTCATGAGTCTTTGCAGGTCTTGTAAACTATTGGCTATTATTACTGTATCATCTGCATATCTCATGTTGTTAACTAAGTCTCTATTTACTCTTATTCCGACTGTTTCACCTTCCAGAGTTTCTCGCATTACCTCTTCAGAATAAGCGTTAAAAAATAGAGGTTGCAAGTATGCAGCCTTGCCTGACTCCTCTCTTTATTTCCATTTCTTCAGATATTTCTTTCTGAATTCTTACTATTGTTCGCTGATTGTCATAGAGGTGTGTTATTAGTCTTAAATCTCTTTCATCTAGGTTTTTAATTTTCAGAATTTCCATGAGTCGATCATGTTTTACTTGTTTAAACGCTTTATTGTAGTCTATAAAACAGACGTAAAGAGGACGGTTAACGTCCAAACATCTCTGTGTCAGCACAAGGTTCTCAGCAGACGTTAACTTATTGTTTTCTTCGTTGGGTATGTATGCAGTACATATCTGAGTTTTGGACAGATCAGTTCCATCTATCGCATCGAGTTTAGACTTTTGGCATGGGTTGAATCGTTCAGTTGCCCCAATTAGCCATTTTGAGCTTGTGTTGTCCACACAGCCTTAGAATCTAACTTCTGGACCATCTTCGGGTAAATCCTCGACAGCTTCTAAGATCGCTTTCTATAGTCTCCTAAGATTATCATTATCTGTTAGCTGTACTAGGTACTCATGGACTTAATCTCAGATTATAATCTGATCTGAGAAAATACTTTATACAAAGGTCTCATAAAAATTATTTAAATAAAAATAATTCAAATTTGTCGTTTATTAAAACTTTCTAATATAAATAGTATTGATTAACAGAAACAAGAATAAAAAACCGCTAAACGCCTTAAAAATGAGTGGCGCATACAATATTCCAGCTACAAAAGATCTGATATGAATACTACGTGGCGCGAACATGTATTTTCATTTTGATGCAAAACAAAATTTTAGTTTTATTATAAAAAATCTTTCCATAATGTTTGCTAAATTTGAAGTAAACGCGCCACAAAAGAGTTTCAAAATTCACACTCTATCAAAGTAACTCTTTTGTAGCGCATTTTACTTCAAATTTAGCAAATATTATGGAAAAACCTTCTAAAATAAAACTAGAATTTTGTTTTGCATCAAAATCAAAATACATTTTGGCCCCACGTAATATTCACATCAGATCTTTGTAGCTGGAATATTGTATGCGCCACTCATTTTTAAGGCGTTCAGCGTTTTTTATTCTTTTATCAGGAGTTTTTCAAAGTTATTTATAAATTAAATGTATGAAGTTGAATGCAATGTTTCTCGATTAAACGTTAAGCTTTATAAATGGTCGCCTTTGTCGCATTATCTCCCAAATGATCTAGTGTCCATCGAATGTACACTAGATACTTTTTCTATTCAAAATAGAAAAAATTTAAAAAAAAATATTGAAATGGCCTGTAAATGAACTCCAATTGCCCCTTGCCAGATCAAATTTAGCGTCGTAACCACTACAACTACATAAACCATTTAGGGAGTAATCGTTTATTGGATTATAATTTTGTAGCTTAATAACTTCTAAACGGTTTAACCGATTTTGATCACTAAACATGAGTTTGAAACGTATTGACAAGTAGTATCTGATGAATCTAAGGTCAAGTATGATACTGAAGCTACTACAGGAATTATTGAGCTTGAAAAACCGTTTTCCCATAAGAAATAGATTTGATCATATTTATGAAGCCCATAACATGAAAACTAGAATTTTCCCTAATACGAGGTATACACCGTTAGATTTGCCTAGAGTCCTTCTACAAACGCTCAGTTATTGGCGCAATTCGTAGGTTGAAATTGTGAATAATTGTCGAAAAACCGAAATATTCAAAATTTAGTTTTTCGGCTATACTGAGCCGTGTGTATGTCCAATCCTGGCGGCTTAAACATCATTTGAAATCTTAACTAAATACTATTTATTTGGTGTATTTGCGGTTCTCCTGTCTCTTCTGGAACCGAAGATATATACCCCCAAAAAATATGCCGCTTTGTACCTTCCAAGTCCTATAGCTGGCTTATGGGTGGTCAAAAGTCACAAACTACATCGGTTCTGAATCGGCCCTGACTCCCTCTTAAAACACAGAAAAAAAATTCAGATCGGTTTAGCTTTTCCACATACATACATACATACATACATATGTACATACATACATACATATCGACAAACATTTTCCCTTTTTTAAATAAACATTTAGTCATATTTCTGAGCTCGGTAACTTTTGAATGGTATAACCGATTTTCAAAATTAGACATGCGTTATAAAGGTAATAATTAGTACTATCAGAAGCCGGAAAGTTCGGAGTAAAATTTTTAAAGTTTTTGGAAGTTTTGGGGACGAGAACGAAAAACAGACCCTAAATAGGAAGGGCTGTAAAATTTACACCCGTATACCAAAATGGATGGTTGATATATGAATAAGTGGGTCTTTTCCTGAACATTAAGATGGGAGTTGGCCCAATTTTTAATTCAGTCAGATTTAGAAAATCGAAAATTTCGTGTATATACAGGGTGTTTCATTAATAATTGTCCATACAGTAACTAGAGAAACCTTAGCACAAAATACGAAGATTTAACCTAAAACACTTAAATAAAATGTGGTTCCTTACTGAGTTACAGGGTGTTTTATCTAAAAATTTAAAAATTATTTTTGCTCAGCATTTTAAAACTATTCGACGTATCCTTTTCATACTAGGCAAAAAGTGCGACTATTAGACAGTCTACTAAATTATGATAAACAAACGTTTCTAGCTACTACCAGGGGCGTACGGCAGGGGATGGTGAATGTTTGACCCTTCTCAAATTCTACGCCACTGGAGGAATTACTATTTTAGTGCCATTTTTAGATTCTCCAGTACTTTCTACGTAAATAATATACCATTCATTGGTAACGATAAAATCATTAGTTTTCGAGATATTTGAAATTAAATATGAAACAGCACAATTGTTTTGACTAATTTGTGATATGATTCATATGATTAAAATTTAAAAATTATTGGTACCCAGTACTTTAAAACTATTTGGCGTATCCTTATCATACTTGGCAGAAATGGTAGGTACTGTACATCCTACGAAATGAAAATAAATAAACGTTTCTAGCTACTACCAGAGGCGTACGACAGGGGATAGTGGTTGGTTGACCTTTGCCAAATTCTACGCCACTGACGAAATTGCTATTTTAGTGTAATTTTTTTATTTTGCAATACATTTTATGTAAATAATATACTCTTCATTCGTAACGATAAAATGATTAGTTTTCGAGATATTTGAAATTAAAAATGAAGCGACACAATACATTAATCAAAATAACCGTGTCGTTTCATTTATAACTTCAAAGATCTCGAAAACTAATGACTTTATCGTTACAAATGAAGAGTATATTATTTTCATATAAAATATTGGGGAATCCAAAAATTGAAATAAAATAGCAATTTCGCCAGTGGCGTAGAATTTGGAAAGGGTCAACCATTGACTATCCCCCGTCGTACGCCTCTGGTAATAGCCAGAAACATTTGTTTAACATAATTCAGTAGCTTGTATAGTACCTATACTTTCTGCCAAGTATGAAATGGATACATCGGATAGTTTGAAAATGCTGAGCAAAAATATTTTTTAAATTTTTAGATAAAACACCCTGTAACTCAGTAAGTAACCAAATTTTATTTAAGTGTTTTAGGTTAAATCTTCGTATTTTGTGCTAAAGTTTCTCCAGCTACTATATGGACAATTATTATTGAAACACCCTGTATAGTGTCGCATGTAGGGGAGTGTGGAACTGCGCCACTGGCGAGAACTGCCGTTCTCTGGTAATTGTCAAAATATGAGATTTTACCGATTATTCTTAGTCTAATTTTTTTAAAGTGATCAAGTGATGAAGAAAATATTTAAATCAATTTAAACAAACGAAAAAGTTAAGTGAAAAAGATAATAATATTTTACATAAAGAATAACCATGAATAACTGAATAATATATTTCATGTAAAAGAACCACTCTGTATCAAACATGGTTAAAGTGAATTAACACTAATTGAATAAAATATCAAACCTCATGTTATTGACACCTATACAAAAAAATCAAACGAATTTGTATACGTTTTATAAAAACCATTTTATCAATTAATTTTTAGTACATAATACTGAAAAAATTGCGAATATTAATTTCATTATTTTACTGTCAATGAAAATTTGAATTTTCAGAGAGGTGTTAAAACATGAATAAAAGCTTTTAGGCTATCGATTTTCGTCAGCAACCATTTAAAATGTCACAAGTTAACGAGAACCAAAGAGGGGAGAAATTTTATAACATAAAAATTGCAGAATTAATTTTGTTATTCTGTTGCAAATTCAAAAAATTCTGATATCTACAATAGTAATTTTGTAATGTAGTCTTCTTCTTCTTCTAGTGGCGCTACAATCTTTGTAAGTCTTGGCTTGATTAAAAATGTTCTTCCATTCTGCCCTGTCGGATAATTTCTTTCGCCACTGCCTGATGTTCATGGTTTTAACATCTCTCTCTATGTCGTCTATCCATCTTTTAAGGGACCTTCCTCTTGTTCTATTTTCTTGGGGCTTCCATCTCTGCATTACTTTTACAGCCCGGTTATCTGGCATTATTTCTAAGTGACCAAGCTAATTTAGTCTTTGTGACTTTAAAAATCTGCGCTCTGCATTAGTTCATCCAGCTCATGGTTCATTTTAATTCTCCACGGACCATCGCTGCAATGAGTTGGTCCAAATATCTTCCTTACTATTTTGCACTCCAATATTCTCAGTTGATTATTATCAGTTGTTGATAGGGTCCACGCTTCACATCCCTAACCGACCACTGGTCTAGTTACTGTTTTGTAGATTCTAAGCTTAGACTAACGATTCATTAACCTACTTTTCATTAAGTCTTTGTATGCATAAAAACACTTATTACCGCTAAGAATCCGTGCTTGTTTTGTTGACTGGTGTTGTTGTTGTCATTTATTATTGAGCCTGGGTAGGGAAAAGCGGAGCCATATTCTTAGGTATAGTTATCTACCTTCAGATGCTTATGTTGATTCGAATTTGTGCACCCTATATATATTTTGTTTAATGTTTATTTATGTATAAACAAAACGTAGGAGCTTCCCGTTTCAGGTCTATAGCTTATTCGCTTAATACCCTTTTGTTGCGGCTTATTATGGCAACATCATCCGCATGTGCCCTTATTTGAATAGATCTTGTATTACTAGCACCGTTCACATACAATTTTCAAAGAACAAATTCTCCAAATTTAGATTAAACAGTGTTATTTATAAGGCATCACCTTCCCTAACTCCTTTTACAATATCAAATGCCTTTGTTATTAGGGTGGAACGAAAAAAGTGTTTGTATAATTTCAAAGTGCAATAGTGATATAAAGTTGCCTATAGCCATTGTTAAGGCACAAATAAAATATTTTTCAAAAGAAAATATTTTTAGAGGTGCCGCAAAAGGGTTGAAAATTAGAAATTTTAGTTAAATTTTGCGAATTTTGATGATTTTATTTTGGTCAAAAATAGCTATTGTAATGTCTTATATAACTCCTATTTTAAATGATAAATACACACTCTAAAACTACTCTCTAAAGAAAATTTTAGTTTTAACTTACAACAGTCCAATATTTTTTTTACTAAAACTCACAAAGTTTGAACTAGAATTCCACATTTAAAGAAATAGTTAGTAGTAAATATTTATTTCATTCCTTAATATAATTTAACATTCTTAGTAGCAGATGAAAGCCACGACGTGAGGAAAATATGTATTGGTAGAGTTGACAAGATAGTTTCAAAGGTTCTGGGAACGAGGGGAGGAAAGGAGGCAAAAATCAGTACAGCAGCATTTGAATTACAGACAATAATCAGTGGCTGATGGTAACACAGCTATGAATATTACATGTGTTATACGCTGATGTTCATGATCAAAATTACGAGAAATAATTTATTTATATTTCCAAAAAGCCCTCAAGTTCTTTAAGTATAACTAAACAAATGCGAGTAGAACTGCCAACAGTAGCTTCTATCTGTGACAGGACTGGTGCCTCAGGCAGAATAGCAGCAGCAATCACCAGTGCTGTACAAGATGTTGGCATTATTATGGAAGATAATGAAAGTAAGGTAATTGACAGGATGAAAATACGTCGAGCACGGTTTAAAAATCGTACAGAAGCCACAGAAATTAGCTTCACTCAAATTGAAAAAACGCGGGGTTATCCTTTGATGGAAGAAAAGAAAAAACAATTAACTAAAAGAAACGAGGGCAACAATTTTACAAAAAGACTATACTAGAAGAGCATATTTCAATAGTGGAGGAACCTGGATCAACCTTCCTAGGGCATATAACTCCTGCTTCCAGAACAGGTGAAGCTATAAAAGATAGCATAGTGGAACATTTTCAAGGTGACAATCCTTTGAACATTTCCAATATAACAGCTGTCTGATGTGATGGAACTGCCACTATTACCGGTATTGACAATAGCGAAATTGCTGTAATAAAAAAAAACTAAATAGGCCGCTGCAGGGGCTGATTTGTTTGTTCCATACCAAGCAATTGCCTTTGCGTCATTTGTTTTGTACTGATGGAAAAACTAAAAACCCTAATGAATTTGAAGAGGTTCTAAGCAAAGAACTTGAAATCTGTAACCAGCTTTTTGTAGTTTAATTTCGCTCCCATACAAAAGAACCCCCTATTCTAGAGATTAAGGATGATCTAAGCACAGGTCGAAAATATTTTCTTGAAATGTGCAAAGCACTCTCCAGTTGAGTATGTCCTTCTGATGTTTCTTTAAAAACCCCTGGGAAATTATCTCATTCACGATTTCTTACGTTGGCCAATCACATTCTTCTGTTATATGTTGCAACAGAGAATCCTTCAGATAATCTGAAAACTTTAACCATGTATGTGATGAAGGTGTATGCCCCAGTCTTGTCTTATATCAAACTAAAACCATCTTGTGTAAATGGGTCAAAATATCTATGGGGCCTCATCAAATTTTAACGTTATCTTTGTGAGAAACGTCTCCAAATAACTGATCCAGTAATTCAAAGGAATGATTATTTGTCTCACCAAGAAATTATGCTTCTTTCCATGTTATGTGACAAGAGAAAACACATAAGAGAGCTAGGTCTACGGCGACTTTTGAAGGCAAGATTGGAACTCATAAATGGTGTACGGAATTTTATTGTCCCGAACCTTAACTTTAATGCCAATGACTACATTGATATAATTAGCTGGACGGAAGTAGGGATTACTTAACCTTCTATGACAAAACATATAACTGATGAGGACTTAAAGTATATAAGTAAAGCAAACCCTAGTTGTCAGGTGCAGTGTGTGGATTTTCAGTGTTTTCCCTGTCATAAACAGGCAGTGGAAAGAGTTATAAAGTTCTTGACTGAGTCATCTCTTAGTGTCTGTGGTCTAGAAGCAAGAAATGGCTTTTCTAGAGCAAATATTGCTTCCCAAAATATTATGCCAAACTTTGAGACAGAAAACAATGTTTTGAGATTATACTGTGAGGACATACTCTGTCCTTTGAAATAATACTTTTTTTGGCAAAAACCTTCTTTGTTCATATATTTTAAGTTAGAGAATTAAAGTTTATTATTCTTAAACATATGCAATTATTTTAACAATATTTCACAAATAATAATCAAATTAGTTTGATTTTTGTGGAATTAAAATATTAAAATACAACAAAACATAGAGTAAGAAATTAATATATTAGATAAAGATTGGAAGAAATTTTGGTGGAAATCAACTTGTGTGAATCGAACACCGCTGTCCTGCGCATAGCACCAAAAATTAATATTTATTTAAAAAAATTCCTGACGCCGTGGTAGTAATGGATTTTAATTATAAAAATTGCAAATAAGAGGTACAGTATTCTTCTATACGTAAAAAAATTCAACTTGCTATCTGCTTTATTCTCAGTCCTGCAACATTTTGAAAAATCTTTTTTTTTTTTGAAAAAGCTGGATTGCAAAATTTATTTTGCAAAATCTATTAAACTGATCTTAATGAAATTTACTGTATGGTTTTATGATATCACAAAGATTTTCTGGGTAAAAGATGAAGGTAGTAAGTATAGCATGAATGGTTGAAAAACGTGAAATGAAAATACTTGTTTTTTATGTTTTTTTCGCAATTATTGCTATTTTGCAACAAGGGTGACAATTTTTAAAATTTTTAACCAATCCTATATTGCAGGAAATTTAATTACACAACTTTTATAATCATACAACTTTTCTCGGAAGTGAATACTTTGAAAGTTATAATCAAAAAACCAAGAATGCAATCGAATTTTTTCTTCATTTTTTGACATTTTGACTATAACAATGTTCCGGACATTTTTGAGTGGAAGGATAACTCAATTATTATTATAGGAGATAATTCCAAGAAATTTCTGCAAAAAAATATGAGTCACCTCTCAACGTCCATCTCAAAACAGATGCGCCCTGGACTAGTAAACGAATATCAAACACAATGAATCAATGGCGAGGATCTCAAGCATTATATTGATAAGACGTCACGACCAATGAGGCCACGTTTTGGGTAAGCAGCTATAATTTAAATTTTCTCTCGATTTCAATCGTCTTTATGGGCCAAACGAAAGACAAAAACAACTTTTACCTTTGACATATTATGTTTTAAATTATATTGTGTTGTGATTTCTATCTTTGACATAACAAATTTTTGATGCAGCATAAACAATTTTTAATTGAAAGAAAATTTTAAGTCCGAATGAATGGAGTTGAGATAATAATCCTATTTTAGAGAATAACAAAACGGAATCCCACAAGTACAGTTGAGTCCGCGAGTCTTTACCCGTGCGTCATTAATACCTGGCGAGATAAAACACATACTTTTTATCTAGCATCATTCTCTTCCACGCATGAAACTCATGACAAACCAGCTGCCGTTTGTTATTAAGTAACAACACATGTTATTTTTATGAACCATCTAGCCTCAGTGCATTGAAAAGAGATAGGTACAAAAAAAGACGATTCGGTATGTTTTCATTGTTTGACGTTTCTGCTTTGTTTAATTTTGTGGCTGTCAGTCAGTTGAACTTTTTGCGGTTTTTGTCGAATTTTTGCGTTTTGAAGTTTCTTTAAATTACACAAACAGTTGTCTTCACAACTAATTTTATATTGGGCTTTAAAATTTTAAGGTAAATAATTCTATTTTGGCAATTAATATTTAAAACATACAAAGCTAACGTCATTCACACAGTAAAGAAATGACTGTGTTTAGATTTCCGTCAAAGTGAATAAAATAACAAAAATAAAATATGCTGTTGGATTTTTTTATAAATTGTTTATTTATTTATTAATCAATAATAATAAAAGAATTTATTAAGCTACTTCAAATGTAGCTGTAATTCTGCACAAAAATTTTGAAGCAAAACTTACATTTGACATTCTATATATTTGATAACGTCAAATTTTATAATGAAACCCGTAATCGGAACAGTAGCCCCTTTCTGTCAGTTGTTGTTGCGTGAAATAGATTTCCGACTTATTTCGCATGCTTTAAATGACGACGCACGGGTAAAGACTCGCGGACTCAACTGTATCGATTATCAGTGCTAATCTACTTTTATTAGCAATAAAAAATATAGCAAAAATTACTGCGAAACCTGTTCGGAGAAGACTATGGCGATCAGAGGTGTAACCAGGATGATCCTAAGGGGGGTTACAACTACTTTATGGCCTCTGGGGGATATGGAATAGTAATGGTGTTAAGCGTATAGAGCTCAAAGTACATCCAAATGGGGGGGTTATAACCCCCAAAACCCCCTTTGTTACGCCTATGATGGTGATTACAGGATTCTTTACATCAAGGGCAAGAACGCTAATCATATGGCGTCAATATTACAAGAACACTATAAACTAGTAGACTGGTCCCTAAGCAGCCGTTTTAGATTTTCTTCTAATAAAATAAAAATTTAACATCCACAAGGAAGAATTTCTTATAGCTGGCTGTATGCCAATAATTCAAAGTAAATTTAATAAAAAATTTTGTCGTGGTAAAGGGTATATTAGTTTAAAAAGCCCTTTTAGGGCTACAAACATAAAAACAAAACGTTTTCGCTCTGTAAAAAGAGCATCATCAGTGTTGTAAGAATCTGGTGAGCCACCCAAAAATACAAAGGTAAAAACGTTTTAAAAATAGACTAAAAGTCTTATATAATGTGTAAACATAGTAAAATCCAAAGGATGGATATAAATCCTGTGAATATGGCCTTAGGAAAACATATGAATCCCACACGTGGTAAGTGGGTTACTAGGTAACAATTAATTAGGTCATAATGTTAAAAGAGGTGAAAGACGACTAATTAGGTGAGAGTTGGAGAGCTGATCTGATTCGCTTTCATATGGGTGAGACCTGACAGACAACTGTCTCGTTTACTTTTAACGTAAATTCCGTTTGTTGTAACACCGTTACGAGGGAGTTATGTACCAAAAGCTAAAAAGGATATAAAGTTAATTAAAATTATTGTTTTTTCTAACAAAGAGAACCTTATGTAAAAGTAGTACAAGTTCCAGCAAGAAAGACAATGAGGAGAAGTACCGCAACATACACCATAAAAATAGGTTAGGTAGAACAGTAGAATTGCTGGATGTTTATTTATTTAAAAAGGAGTTTATTCTTGTATCGCTCGATTTGTCTTTTATGTACTTAATTTTTCTATTCTTAAAAGTGTGTACTATCATTAGTTCTATATTTTAACCTATGTGTTTTTAATTGCTATTTGTTCACTTCATTTCTAAAAACAAGTTAAAAATGATTAATCTATCCTTACAAATTATCACATAACCACAAAGTTATCTCGTAACTTCACGTATAACTTCGCGTTATAAAATGACAGTAGATACATCAGATAACTCAAGAACTGCCAAGAAATAACGCAAGTAGTTAAGTCTATCGGTACATAATTCCCGAATATTTTACGGCTACCTCTAACTTTTCTGCCTTTATACGGCAAATTACGTTTAGTAAAATTCACACTGGTATGGATATGTTAACATTACTAGAATGTCATTCTACTTGACAATGTCATCATTAACTTTAAAGAGATGGCTTTTAAATGTTCTTGGATAACTGTTATTTGTATAATTACATATTATTAATGCAGTTAATAAATGTCATTATTTCATTCATAGGAGATTCTGACCAATAGAAAGCTACAGAAATCTAATTAATATTTTAAAAATTATAAAAGTGATGACTTTCAACCGTAAAATATTTATAACAACTGTTTGTTTAATTGTACTAATTTGTACTTACATAAATAAATTACAATAAAATTTTGGATTTGGACAGTTTTATTCATGAAATAATCGCAACAAATTGCACTCGATCTCTAAAATTAATATAGAATTTTTGCCCTCGTGACACTTTAACATAATTTCACTCGCCTTCGGCACGTGAAATTTAAACTGTCAAAGTGTCACTCGGGAAAAAATCAATAATTTTACAGCTCTTGTGCAATTACTACTGATTATTTTATTCATATGATATTCTGACCAATAGAAAGCTACAGAAATCAAAAATAAACTGTCAGGTATATTACGTCAAATGCTTTTCGTTGCTATGAAAAAATACATTTAGTGACATTAATGACAATTAATGTTTTAAAAATTATAAAAGTGATGACTTTCAACCGCCAAATATTTATAAAAACTGTGTGTTTAATTGTACTAATTTGTACTTACATAAATAAATTACAATAAAATTTTGGTTTGGACAGTTTTATTCATGAAATAATCGCAACAAACTGCACTCGATCTCTAAAATTAATATAGAATTTTAGAGCTCTTGTGCAATTACTAACTACTGATAATTTTTTCAGTGATTTTTTAATAATATATTGTTACTATGGAACGCTTACAATTTTGAGCATCTTTAACAACAAAATACTTGGACTACAGAATATATTATATCCTGATGTATTCTCTGCTTGGATTTTTCATAAATAATAAACAATAAATACACTATGAATATTATTTAATCAACAACTCAAAATATTCCCGATGCCATGTCAAATATTTAAAACTGTCACTGTCTTGTCATCATTTTCTATTTGACTTAGTGTGTTGTATGACAAAGATAGCGAATGTTCGACTTGGAAAATATCACCACGAACATGGTGTCCATTTTTTTCGAATCCTGAAAAAACTAATAAATATTTTTAAAAAATTTAAAAGCAAAATGAAGGAATATATTATTATCGAGGGCCAAAAGTCCCTTAGAATAAATAATAAGTTTTTTTTGAATGAGATATTTAAAATTAAAAATCACACTACATTTTCTCTTAATTGTTTACCCCTGTAATTTATTAAAATAAACATTATAGAAGTCTTCAGGGACTCTCGGCCCTCGGTAAGAACGGAATTTTTCATTCTGTGTTTATATTTTTCAAAAATACTTATTAGTTTTCTCAGGATTCGAAAAAAATTAATCCATATTCTAATAGCATTGCAGCCGAAAATTCGTACCCATCCCCTTAAGTTAAATTGCTATGATACATCACACCAATTCGACGATTATAACTTAGTTACAGGATAACTTTACGTTATATTTAACGTGAGTGAGTTATAGCTATGTGTGTATGCCAAATTTCATGTCAATCCTAGTACAGCGGTTCTTTAAAATTCGGAGGTTTTTCAATATTTTACAGTGAGTGAACGGTCTAATATGGCAATAACACTGTCCATATATCATTTTTCCAGATATGTGTTGTAAAATTTAATTTTAAAAATGGGCATTGCCAATAATGTAAGTGAATAACAATAATATAATTTACATTTCCATATAAATATATAGGTACAAACAACAAGTTTTAAAATAAATAAAAAAAGTTTATTCCACAATATTGAGTTTCAATCAAATAAAGATAACGATTGTCCTAAGTAACGTTCAATTTATAAAAAAATATCTGAATATATACATTCTCATATTATATATAATTTTTTTATCAAAATAATTCATGCAATTATAAGTATTATGTATGTAGATGTGAGGTTTATATAAAGGTTATTTTGCTTTAAAATTTCATACCATATAAATATTTTTAAATTGCCATTTTACAGCTTTGACCTTTTTTTGCTGTATTAAATTTGCAATAAAAGGGTTCTATGCATAATCCTTCTAAAATGAACGGTTCCAAACTACCGGAGGTAGTGTAGTATAATTGGTCCAAAAAAGGCCCACCCCAGACATCTAAAGTAAGATTTTTCCTTCAAATATGGTCCACATATCGTTCAGTAAAAAGTTACACTATTTTGAGCGTCTGGCTTGGGGGGGAGATGGGGGAGAAGTCGGTAAATTAGTAGTTTTTTTAGGTTTTTGGTCAATATTTCTAAAACTATGCTTTAACGTAAATAATTACAAATATGTTCTACATAAAACTTAAAACAAAAAAGGTGCTATACATAACTGTTATAAACTCAACTGTTCCAGAGTTACGGAGGGTGAAAAAGGAGGTTTTCGATACCTTTTATATTATCTGGGCAATTGATGATGATTTTGGGTGGTGAGGTTGACGTTTCTTCAAGGGCTTATCACTAACATATCATCGGCCACTGAAGGAGCAAATTTTATTTACAAAGCACAATCCTGTTAAAGAAAATTTCTATAAATTGCCCAAAGAATATAAAAAGTATCGAAAACCTCCACTTTCTACCCTCCGTAACTCTGGAACCGTTGATTTTATAACAATTATGTATCGGACTTTTTTGTTTTAAATTTCACGTAGAACATTTTGTATAGAACATTGTTTTTGCCACCACAGCAAAGTTTCAGAAATATTGACGAAAAACTTAAAAAAACTACTAATTTACCGAATTTTCCTCCATCTACCCCCCAAATCGGATGCTCAAAATGGTGTAACTTTTTACTGAACAATATGTGGACCATATAGAACAATTTGGTGCTGAAGAAAAACTTTTACTTTGGATGTCTGGATTAGGCCTTTTTTTGGACCAATTATACTATACTACCTCCGTAACTTTTAAACCGTTCATTTTAGAAGGATTATGCATAGGGCCTTTTTTATTAAAAATTTGATGTAGAACATTTTTATATAAAAGGTTATTCATGCTAAACCGCATAGTTTTAGAAATATCGACGAAAAACGTAAAAACTACGAATTTACCGATTTCTCCCCCCTCTCCCCCCCCCAAACCCGACGCTCAAAATGGTGTGACTTTTTTCTGAACCTTATGTGGACTATATAGAACAATTTGGTGTTGGGAGATAACTTTCACTTTGGATGTCTGGGTTTGGGTCTAGTTATACCATACTATAATATCTCGATAAAAAATCGTTTATCGAAAAAATACTAAGAGGCAAAAAAGTTTTAAAAACATTGTGTTTAACTAATGGTACCACAATAATAATTTGAGTGGAAAGTACACAAATATTTTGGTCTTTTAAGGGTACAAAACCCCATAAAATTTTTATGTAAACATATTAAAAAACAAGCCGCATCTCCATATAAACTGGCTCTTATCGAAAAAATACTAAAAGGCAAAAAAATTTAAAAACATTGTGTTTAACTAATGGATTTTTTCTGAACCTTATGTGGACTATATAGAACAATTTGGTGTTGGGAGATAACTTTCACTTTGGATGTCTGGGTTTGGGTCTAGTTATACCATACTATAATATCTCGATAAAAAATCGTTTATCGAAAAAATACTAAGAGGCAAAAAAGTTTTAAAAACATTGTGTTTAACTAATGGTACCACAATAATAATTTGAGTGGAAAGTACACAAATATTTTGGGCTTTTAAGGGTACAAAACCCCATAAAATTTTTATGTAAACATATTAAAAAACAAGCCGCATCTCCATATAAACTGGCTCTTATCGAAAAAATACTAAAAGGCAAAAAAATTTAAAAACATTGTGTTTAACTAATGGTACTGCAGTAATAATTTAATTGGAACCTGCACAAAAGTTTCGGGGTTTTAAGTGAAAAAACCCCATAAAATGTTTATGAAGTGTACAAATTTCACTGTTATTATTTTTTGAGATGTCCCTGCCATAAGAATACCACATGTCCATTTTCAATAAAATATCTCTAATAGTTTTTGATATACATATTGAAAAAAATAGATTTTCATTTTGTAACTTCAAAGTGCTGTAACTTTTTTTACGTGCAAAGGCTATAACGGGATAAGATGGTCAAAAATGCCCCCGCACCGATCAGCCCCGCTACTTGTGTCTTCGATAAAGGATGTAAAACTATGCCGTTATGCAAATTTTTAGCTTACCAGAGGTCCTAGAACCTCTTAAATCGAGAAAAGAAAAATTTTTAGGTTTTATTTTTTTGTGAGCGCCATTTTACTTTAAAAAATTTGAAAAAATTCGAGATAATGTATATTGTGGATGCAACACAGCCTGATTTTTTTACAGATTTTTGTAGTGAAAAATAAGCCCAGGAAAAATATTTGAAATTTTCAAAAAATTTTTAGTTTATGATCATATGATTTGGCCAACTTATAAATAGTATTTTTTTGTGTATTTTTTGTCGTTATTTTGAATGGCAGAGGCAGAATTTTTAATATCTGAGCGGAAAGAACGAAAAAATTCCCGAGGTGCATCTCGGGACAACCAATTTTATTATTTAAGATCCTGGTCACAACAACTGAAAAAAAACTCTAAAAGTGTGAATTTTGTCATAAAATTTCGTATGTGGGGTTACAATAATATTTGGAACAGCTTTTCCAAATAACTTTTTTCGATATCTATTCGATATTTATTCGATAACGCGAAGCAAACCGAAAATTTAACCTGTTTGTGAATACGCAGTAGACCGCGTTTAAAATTTAAATTTCAGTTGACTTTTTTAAAAATTGTGAACCATCAACCTGTATGACCGTGCCAAATTTCAAATCTGTATATATGTTGATAGCCGAAATACAAATAGGGGTGTCTTCATCTTAAATGCGACACACTGTATATTATCAATTTGATAATTTATTGCAACTAATATAATCGTATTTCTTATACCCAGATCCAAAATAGGTCAAAATACTGACTAATTTCAATTTTCACATATTTTTGAGCATCCGGTTTGGGGGGGAGATGGGGAAAACTCGGTAAATTAGTAGTTTTTTTAAGTTTTTCGTCAATATTTCTGAAACTTTGCTGTGGCAAAAACAATGTTCTACAGAAAATGTTCTACGTGAAATTTAAAACAAAAAAGGTCCTATACATAATTGTTATAAAATCAACGGTTCCAGAGTTACGGAGGGTAAAAGTGGAGGTTTTCGATACTTTTTATATTCTTTGGGCAATTTATAAAAATTTTCTTTAACAGGATTGTGTTTTGTAAATAAAATTTGCTCCTTCAGTGTCCGATGATAGTTAGTGATAAGCCCTTGAAGAAACGTCAACCTTACCACCCAAAATCATCATCACTTGCCCAGATAATATAAAAAGTATCGAAAACCTCTTTTTTTCACCCTCCGTAACTCTGGAACAGTTGAGTTTATAACAATTATGTATACCAACTTTTTTGTTTAAAATTTTATGTAGAACATTTTTGTATAGACCATTGTTTACGTTAAAGCATAGTTTTAGAAATATTGACGAAAAACTTAAAAAAAACTACTAAATTACCAACTTCTCCCCCATCTTCCCCTCCCCCAAGCCGGACGCTCAAAATGGTGTAACTTTTTACTGAACAATATGTGGACCATATAAAACAATTTGGTGTTGAAGGAAAACTTTTACTTTAGATGTCTCGGTTGGGCCTTTTTTGGACCAATTATACTACACTACCTCCGGAACTTTGGAACCGTTCATTTTAGAAGGATTATGCATAGAACCTTTTATTGCAAATTTAATGTAGAACCTTTTTGTATAGAAGGTTGTTCATGCTAAACCGCATAGTTTTAGAAATATTGACGAAAAACCTAAATAACTACGAATTAACCTATTTCTCCCCCCTCTCCCCCCCTAACCCGACACTCAAAATGGTGTGACTTTTTTATGAACATTATGTGGACCATATAGAACAATTATTTGGTGTTGGAGGATAACTTTCACTTTGGATGTCTGGTTTATGCCATTATTTGGATCAATTATATATATTGATGTGATCTTGATTATTGATATGAGATAATATTCTTATATGTTACTTAATTTAATCAATGTATTAATACTAATCTTTAGATAAAAAGTTAGAAACCATGCAATTTACCAGCAATGAAGAGCATTATCATTATATAAAAACATGTCTTCAGGAAGCAGCAACAGAGGCCCTCGGACTCCAAATAAAAAACCACAGAAAAACTCCGTATTGGTGGGACGAAGAAATAGAACAAGAGATTAAAAATAAAAGAGAGAAGTATAAAAAATTTCTGAACACAAGGACCGACGCCGATAAGGTAGAATACAAGAGGGTCCAAGCTAAAGTGCGAAAAATGATATGCCAAAAGAAGAATGAGGCTTGGGAGCAAAAGTGTAACATGATTAACACACATTTAGGAGGACGGAGAAGTACAGAAAGTTGGAAAGTATTAAAATCGCTACGACAGGAAAAGAAAAGAGATATAATATCAGCAATCACACCGGATCAATGGGACGAATATTTTGAAAAACTCCTAAATGAGGACAGAGCGGAATTTTTAAATAACAGTGATACCAGCAATGTAAATATCTTAGCCTCACCATTACGGGTAACAACAAAAGAAGTAGAAGAAGTATGTAAGTTCTTAAAAAATAACAAAGCACCAGGACCAGGGAACATACCAGCTGAACTAATAAAATATGGCACAACAAAATTATATGAAAACCTGGCTAAACTCTTTCAAAGATGCATCAACGGAGCGGAAATCCCAGAAGAATGGAAGACATCATGGATATCCACCATACATAAAAAAGGCAGACGGGATCAATGTGACAACTACAGAGGCATCGCTGTAACGAACTCGATCAGCCGAATATACGGAAAACTGATTAAAAATAAAATCGAAAACGAATATAAAGATATAGAAGCTGAAGAACAGGCAGGATTCAGGGCAGGGAGATCAACGGTTGACCATCTGTTTTGTATTACACAGATTATTGAGAAGAAACTGGCCGTCAACCAGGAGGTGCATCTGTTATATGTGGACTTAAGAAAAGCGTATGATAGCATCCCACAAAACAAACTATGGGAAGCATTAGAGAAAACCAATATAAGCGCAAATTTAATAACAGCGACGAAACAATTGTATACCAAAACTGCATCAAGGGTGAAAGTTGGAAGCAGGCTATCGAGAGGATTCCAAATTAGCAAAGGCCTAAAACAAGGGTGCTGCCTTTCACCGACATTATTTAAGATCTACCTCGAACAAACTCTAAAACTTTGGAAACGCAAATGCAAAAACATGGGATTACCGATCAGCAACAATACAATATACACTTTGTCATTTGCAGACGACCAACTTGTACTAGCGCAAGACTACGATGATATAGAATATATGACAAGGAAATTAATAGAGGAGTACAAAAAAGGTGGTTTGGAAATAAACATAAAGAAGACCGAATATATGTGTATCGGTGGGACACAGCAGGACCTTACACTGGGGAATGGCGAAATTATTAACCATTGCGACGCATATAAATACCTTGGTATGACCATCACACAAGAAGGAAGCGTAGACCGGACGATAGAAGAAAGAAACAACCAGGGAAGAAAAGCAATTACCCTTCTTAATAGCATCCTCTGGGACCAGTCAATATCAAACAACAACAAACATAGAATATACAATACAATTGTTAAGAGTATAATCACTTACAGCAGTGAAGTATGGCAAATAAAAGAAAGATACAAGAGAAAACTTGAAGCAACAGAAATGGATTTCTGGAGGCGCTCAGCAGGAAAATCAAGATTAGAAAGGGTAACCAACAACAGAATTAGGGAAATAATGAATGTGAAACACACAATAGTAGATGACATTAGTACCAAACAGCTTAGATGGTATGGACACGTACAAAGAATGTCCGAAGAACGACTCCCGAAACAAATCCTAACGTGGACCCCTCATGGTAGACGAAAAAGAGGAAGACCCCGCCTGAGTTGGAGAGAAGGCATAAATCGAGAAATGAGAGAAAGAGAATTGGATGAAGACCTTTGGATGGACCGAAGTGAATGGCGACTAGGCATCGAAAGACGTAGGAGAACGTTTTAAAACCGATATATATATATATATATATATATATATACATCCCGCTATTAAATTGGCATCTTTTCACGTTGCAGTCATTTGGCATCACCTAGAAATGCTATCATTTTCTAGGTATAATCCGTGAATGTTCGCTTAGTACACTTCTTTAAGCTTGGCACCGTTGTCGGATTTTCAGTAATCCGATTTATTTATATATTTTATTCCTTACACTATAACGACAATTTGACCCCCGTAGGTCAAAAACATTGCTTAAACATCACTTTGGCAACAACAGGATGTTGCCAAGATATACATTTTTACGGAAAAGACAGTACCTAGTTAGATACATAATATCGATCGCTTCACGTTACAAGTCTTCCACTCGCACTCAGGTAAAAACCAGTTGTAGGCTCTTTTGTCTGAACGGGTCCCTGAATGAGTTTAATAATTCACTTTTATTGTGTATTTTGTTTCGTTTAGTTGAAATATCAGATTTTGTTTGTAACGAATTTCATAATAGATATTTAAATTATTTTTTTGTTAACAAAAACAAATTTTAAAGTTTGACATTTGAAAAATTAATTTTATATTGCCATTTTCATGACATGGTCAATGGTTAATTGCATTTATAATAATTTAATGGGTCATTGCGAAACAATATACAGTGCGTCCATAAAGTAACGCATAAATTCATTATTTCACAAACCGGACACTTTCAGGAAAAATACCGAAACAGGTCGATTTTTATTTTTAAATTACAATTTATTGGCATACATATCATACTAGTGACGTCATCCATCTGGGCGTGATGACGTAATCGTTGATTTTTTTAAATAAGAATAAAGGGCATGTAATAGCTCATTTGAAAGGGTATGTAATTCTCTATTCAATAATATAATTGTTAATATAATTATTTATACAGGGTGTCCAAAAAATGTTATTTAAATTAAATTAATTGGTATAAAAAGATGAATGTATGTAATTTGTTTAATTCTAAATATATTTTATTGGTGCCAGCAAACATAAAAATGTTTTATTTAAAACCTAAATATTGATTTTCGCTTAAGCGTAATCTTAAACTTCCAAGAGGCAGGTGGATGGCAGCTCTAACATTTAATTTTCTGACAAAAGTAAAACGAATTTTGAATTAAATAAGTTACATACATTTTTCTTTTTGTCTCAATTAATTTAATTAAAGAATTCTTTTTGGACACCCTGTATATATAATTATGTTATTGTTTGTATTAGTAAATAAAGAATTAAATACCCTTTCAAATGAGCTATCACATGACCCCTATTCTCATTTAAAAAATTCATCGATTACGTTATCAAGCCCAGATGGATGACATCACTAGTATGATATGTAATATGCCAAAAAATTGTAATTTAAAAATAAAAATCGACCTGTTTCGAAAATTTTCCTTAAAGTCGCCGGTTTACGAAATAATGAAATTATGCGTTACTTTATGGAAGCACTGTATGTTACAATGTGTAAATTTTTCAGGAAACGTAAAAATCTTTCCATTAGTAGTTAGAGATTCTGATAGTAATAATATATTTTATATAAGTATTATGGGTTATAAATGCATCTATTAGGTCTGGATCCCGCGTATGAAAAAAAAGTTGATTAATAGCAAGCTGAAAATTTGTTAATAGCTTAAGGGTGTTTAGTCGGATAAACTTTTATATATGGGAACACTGGAACAGGGGCAGTTTTAATTGTGAAACAGGTTGAAAATTTGGAACGGTCACACCACGAAAACGGCACATTTATTTTGTCCGACATAACAGACTTAAACTCTCCGAATAGAGATTAAACTCTCATGCAAAAATTAGACTGCTATTTATCACCTGTCATAATTCCTGTCATTTGACATATTCTACATGCTCTACTCATTAAAAGGCCCATTTGGTGATAAATAGCAGTCTAATTTTTGCATGAGAGTTTAATCTCTGTTCGAAGAGTTTAAGTCTGTTCTGTCGGACAAAATACATGTGCCGTTTTCGTGGTGTGACCGTTTCAAATTTTTAACCTGTTCCAAAATTAAAACTGCCCCTGTTCCAGTGTTCCCATATATCAAAGTTTATCCGACTAGACACCCTTAAGCTATTAACAAATTTTCAGCTTGCTATTAATCAACTTTTTTTTCATACGCGGGATCCAGACCTATATCTGAAAGACCAAAAAAGTTTAAATGTTGCTTATTTTTTTGATATTATGTTTTAAAGTTTGTGGACTTATGTTGTTTTCGAAATGAAACCATAATTGGTAAAGTTTTTTCTTTATTCTCAACAAGAAACAGTCATAATACGGACAACGCACACATCTTATGTAAAATATAATGTCACTCAAATTCAATAAAATTTATACGAATAGATCCGTTTTAATTTACCGATCAAATCTTATCATTGCGCCAACTCTTAATTATGATTAATTACGGCGCAAATTGCAATTAAAGTTTATCGAAATCACATTTTTGGAGTCCATAAAGTGTTAAAAGTGTTAAAGTTACAATCATTATTGCTCCGAGTGCTATTCATAAGAGCTTAAATCCCGCTGGGCCTAAGCGGATTAGTGAAACTAATCCGCTGATTTATGGAGTACCGAAAATCTGGGTAGTTTAAAATATTTTTTCTCTCTCTAACTTATGTACCTACCCATTTGATTTCAGATTTATTTGTATCAATTTCTGCTCTTATTTTTGAAAATAGAGAGTTGGCGCAATGATAAGATTTGATCGGTAAATTAAAACGGATCTATTCGTATAAATTTTATTGAATTTGAGTGACATTATATTTTCCATAAGATGTGTGCGTTGTTTTCGAAATGAAACCATAATTGGTGAAGTTTTTTCTTTATTCTCAACAAGAAACAGTCATAATACGTAGAAATTTATACTAAATTTAAAATCCAGATTCAGTAGAAATAAACAAACCAAGACACGTTAAATGCTACTAGGAGCACTCCCGAATCATAATTATTTACAATGTATTGTTATATTTCTATTTGATATGAAAATTAAATTTTGATGGTTGTAAACAGGATTCAATTTAATATAAAATATTTTCAATTTTCTCAACCACGGGCATATAAATTTAGAACACCCTGTATACAACAAATTGTTATATTTAATTTTAAGAAGTGATTAGACGGAACTCGGGACAGTGCGCTTAAAATAAACAAAGTGAATGACGCGTACCATTATCGTTCTTCTCGGAAGGTCGATCATTAGCCTATGCTAAATAAAACTCAGTGAAATAGATGATAGTTCATTATCGTTTTTCGCGGAAGGTTTCGATCATTAGCCTATGCTAAATAAGACTCATTTGAAAGAGAGAATAGGTCATTAAAATTTGTAAATAGTAGAAAGTGATTTTAGAATGGGAATTAAATATTTTCTTTTGAAATCCATTAAGCATATTTAGAAAGATTAAAAATTGGTTTTTGAGGAATACTGAGAATGAGAGTTGGTGGTGGAAGGTTGATTTGTGAATCTGGAAGGGATATTGAGAAAGTAGGTGAATGAATGACAAAGTGGGATCAGAATGTTTTGAGCTGTCGAGAAGTGAAGTCGAGTAGTAGACGGTAGTGTTCGAGGAGTGAGAAAGCCGGTAGTTCCGTGAGTGTGGAGTATCTATCGTGGAACGAGAAGTAGGCCAGGTCGAGAGTAAAAGAACCTCCTTGAGCCCAGAGTGTCCCGGTAGCTGATAGCAGTTTCGAAAAAGGTAGAACACAGCATCACGACAAAAGCAGGAACGAGAGCTATTCGAGCTAGTTTTTCAAAGGAGAACATCACTGGAAGCCAGGACGAGGTTTGATCGCAGCCAAGGATAGCAGGAAAGGGTTTTGTGTGAGGACATTTTCAGTTCACCAGGAAAAGGTCAGTCTCATTTGTTTGGACATGAATGTATGGGTTTTTCGTATTAAATTCCACATAAAAAATTGAATAACATAATCAATAATATCAGAAAAGCTTCATCAAACTTAAATAGAGTTGTCCCTAATAACTCCTAATAGTTAAATGTTAATAAAAACTTTCAATAGAAAACCAAAAGGAAATAAAATTCCCAGTTGTAAATGTTATGTTTAAGAATAATAAGAAATAGCAAATATTAAGCATTGATTGCCTTTTGAATAAAATAAAAAATATTTTGATTATAATTGTAACCCATATTTGTATTTTTTTTTACTCTTTTCTTTTCTATCCCGATTAGGAACCATTAAGAAATATTCAGAAGCCACGAAAGTAAGTAATTAATTTATAATTCGCCCTGAGATTGAAAACATATTGATATGTGATCTGGTTAATTAATTAGATTAGTATTAATACATTGATTAAATTAAGTGACATATAAGAATATTATCTCATATCAATAATCAAGATCACATCAGTATATACATTGTAAATTCCAAGTCATGATTTCCAAAGTTTACACATTGTAAATTATGATTCGGGAGTGCTCCTAGTATCATTTAACGTGTCTTGGTTTGTTTATTTCTACTGCATCTTTACTGTTTCTGTTAACTAATCTAAACGTAGAGATATTTTTTGAGATTCTTTAACTCTTTCAATGCTGGGGTTTGTCACATCCCACCTGTCTGTTAGTGGCAAAAAAGTTCACCTGTCGGATGCCGGGTTAAAACATGACAAATTAGATGTGGAATGAAAGCTTATAACCCAAAGATGGTACTAAAGGTGAGACATTTGGCCTCCGACTTCAGGATAAAGAGTTGCAACCCGAAGTATTGTTCTAAATTCGCAGAAATAGTACAAACTATGTATTACTCGACGCGCCTTAGAAAGACGAGAACAAATATTTATGCCTGTCCGGTTTTATGCCTGTCTGTCCGTCCGTCTGTCAGATATAATCACAGAGGTTGAATGAAAGATTATAACCCATAGATGGTACTAGCGATTAGAAATTTGACGCGCATTAGAAAAATGAGAACAAAGAAATACTTTTTTTAGTTTTACACCACTTCCGGTTAAAATGGTGTACCCGGAAGTGACACACATAGTCACAGAAAAATATACTTGATCAATTTACGTGTATTAAGAGGTCGAAACCGAATTTTTTTAATTCTGGTTTTGATGTCATATGCGGTTAAAAAATTGTCTGGAAGTGGAAGAAACCAGTTTAATAGTTGTCCCCTTCGAGTAGCGAAAAATAAACAATACTTTGTAAAAACATTCAACATTGGTTGATATTCCGCTGTTTTCATATTATTTATTGACCTAAGTTTTTGTAAAATGCACTAGTCTTTTTTAAAGATATCATTGGACAATTTACTCACTGTTTTTGGATTTTACAAAATCGCTTGGATTGGCATGAAATTTGACATAAGCATAGCTAACATGTCAAAGAAAAAAGTGATATTGTGCCAGTGTGTGCTTTTTTCTGGGGATGAGTACCACCCCCTTCTCGAGTGTGAAAAAATATAGGTAAAAATATGTCCGTAAGTGGATAAACTAATTAAATTCCTTGTATTTTTTGTTTTTAGATGGTTTTTCGTAAATAAATCAAAAAGTAAGTATTTGATCGAAAAAACTATTCTTAGCAAATATAAAGCTTATAAAACAGTAAAAAAAATTATGTATGTATGAAGTCTGGACACACAATAAAAACAGAGTTGGAGCTGAACAACAGTTGGTTCTTATTCGTCGAATTCCAAATCGACTAGTTCAACGTAAAATATCCAAAAAATAACGCACTTTTCGGGGAAAACTCGCCACAAATTTTTTAAAGTGTTTAAAAAAGTTTTATTTTTGTTATTTAAAAAGTATCTATTCTATCACCATCAGCATCAAAAGTAAGTTACGCTTTAAATAAAATATGTCCCTTTTTTTGCTAAAAGAAATCGTGAAAATCACCACCTAATTAGCATTCCATATGAAATTAATAGTTACCGCCCTAGTTAATTTACTTATATTATACTGTTTATATGATCTATAAGATTTATTAGCAAGAAATGTTTATTAAAAAAAATTGGTTTTAAAATAAAAAAGTTTTAATTTTGAAAAAAAATGCCTTGGTTTAAAATAACTTAAACATTAGTGATACTAAATATCTCAAAGAGTAAAAAATGTACATATCACATAAACAATACATAAGTAAATTAGGCGGTGATTTTTACATTTTTTTAACAAAAAAGAGACTTCATTTTGATGCTAACTAACTTTTGATGCTAGAAACGTTTATAAAAATACAAATAAAACTTTTTAGACATTTTATAACAGTTGTAAGTCATGAGTTTTTCCCGAAAAGTGCTTCGTTTTATGGTTATTTCATGTTAAAATATTCGATTTGTATTTTGACGAAGTAGAACCTGCTTTTCATTAAGGTGATACAGTAGCGATCAACAGGTAGCCAAAACGCGTTCCAAGATTGCGGCTGTAATTTTGAATATTTTTTCGAGATATTTGGCACACGTATTCGTAATATAATAAAGAATGGCGGTACAGAGCCGAATTTGAAAAATATATTAATATGTGGAAATTACTCTGTAATTAAATATAATATTAAAAAAACGAGCCTGTACCGCCATTAAGAAGAACAAAAAAATACACTTTCTTCAAATAAACTTTTTATCCGATGCCTAGATTTTGTGTCATTTTGGAACTACTAATGAAATACAAAATTTTAGTAGTTCCAAAATGACACAAAATCTAGGCATCGGATAAAAAAGTTCATTTGAAGAAAGTGTATTTTTTTGTTCTTCTTAATGGCGGTACAGGCTCGTTTTTTAAATATTGTATTTAATTACAGAGTAATTTCCACATATTCATATATTTTTCAAATTGGGCTCTGTACCGCCATTCTTTATTATATTACGAATACGTGTGCCAAATATCTCGAAAAAATATTCAAAATTACAGCCGCAATCTTGGAACGCGTTTTCGCTACCTGTTGATCGCTACTGTTTCCTCTTAACTACAACTCTACTTTTACAGGGTCTACAGACTTCATACATACACCATTGTTTTCACTTTTTTATACGCTATATTTTTGCTAAGAATATTTTTCGTTAAAATACTTTTTGAGTTTTTTTCTAAAACCGTCTAAAAACGTGACTTTTTTGTTGAAAAACGAACATAATATATTCACTTGCAAATAACTCAAACAGTATGTTAAGAAAAAATCTATAGAACAAAAACTAGCTTAGAATTACTCAGTTTATCCACTTTAGGACTTATTTTGAATGTATGTCTTTTCACATTATAAAAGTGGTTGTACTAACTCCCAAGGCAAAAGCACACGTCGGCACAATATCACTTTTTCTTTGACCTGTCAGCTATGTGCATACCCAATTTCATGTCAATCCAAGCGGTTGTTTAAAATTCGGAGGTTTTGCAATATTTACCGTGAGTGGATGGACTACAGATATATGTATATTAGATAAAAATTATAGTCTCAGCGAATCTTTGAAATATCTCCATTCCTTTGAAATGTTACATTTTTTAAGCCTTGAGGGAGTAGGCGCAAAATTATGACCAATGCTATTTAAATGCATTCAGTTTATTCGAATCCTGAGAAAACTAATAAGAATTTTGGAAAAATTTAAACGCAGAATGAAAGATTACATTATAACCGAGGGCGAAACTCTCTAAAAACTTTTATGTTTATATTGATAAGTGAAAGGGTGAAAAAAAAAGAAAATTTAGTGTGATTTTTTATTTCAAATATTTAATTCAAAAGAAATTTTTGTTTATTCTATTCTTTTTGACATGAGGCTGTATTTGATTTCTCTATGTCATTGTATGCTATTGGTTAGTTCCTATCATTTCAGCCGACGTACGTCACGATTGGATCAATAGGGCCGAACATACATAACTAAGGCCCTTTTGGCATGATGCTGTATTATTTTGAAGTCGATACAGCCTGAATATTTTTTTTTATTTTTTTACGTTCTATGTGATTAAAAAAATTAAGAATCACCGCAATTTTAGCCCACCACCCCCTTCCCCTTTCCCCACATCAAAAAATGTCAATTTTTCGATTTTATTTTTTTTTAAGTTGGTTTGCAATTAAATTATAAATTACAAAAAATTCACACGCACAGCTGAGGCTTTTACAAAACATATATTTTTATGGACCCGAAGGTCGAGTGTACATAACCTCAATGTTTTTTGTTTTTTTAATAGGTACGTATAACTTTTTTTGGCGATGGCTGCATGTCTAATTTTTTTGCGTTTTGTGAATTTTATCAAAATCTGTATTTCTGACTTTTTTCAGATTTATTCGTAAGGTGCGCCATCTTCAAAAATCCGGAAAACTGGTTTTTTCGGTAGTTTTTTGGGATTTTCTCCATTTTATATACTTCAAAATAGACTAACTCAAGGTTTTTTATAGGTTACGTATATATAATTTGAAATAACTGAGTTTTTAGGGATATTCAAAAATTGTGTAAAACACCTAAACCCCCCAAAAACTATGTTTTTTCAAATTCTTAAAAGTTTCTTAATTCTTTCGTACCCCATGAAGTTAAATTACAAAGCCATTAAAATATAACTAGAGGTGATTCATACCTACTTACCATCTCAATTGAATGCAATCATCGGCAAAGCCATCTTTTAGTGTCATTGTGTCATCCCCAAAAATCTACCTGGGTCTTAAAATGCAGGTATGCATACTTGTTCCGTTATAACTCTTATCTTTTAAAATTTTGTAGTAAAAGCATTTCTATAGCTATAGTGAGTTTATTCCCTACCTCTTTATGTGGCTTAATGATTTGGATTGTAAACACAGATAAGAAAGGGTGTGATAGACCAGAGAAATTAGCAAATAAATGGCCTCTTTCGTGACATCCGTTGATACAGGTATCTAAGAACTGCTTATGGCATTAGGGTAAATTTAGTTACAACAGTATCCAATATAAAAATTATGCAAAAAATCAAACGTACTTTTTAACTTATAAACAATATATAAACAATTAAAGATCGCTATTTGATTGTAAATATTAAAGGTGGAGACCGGTATGCTGTATGGAAAGGTGATACAATTTTACTGAAGAGCATAGAAAATTCTTTAAAATGAGTGTTTGGAAAGTTCTTTTTGTTAATTTGTTGCTTAGTTATTGGGAAAATAGCTTCAAAAGTCGATTTTTTGAAAATAATTAATAACTTTTCTAAAAATACACTAAAAGCTTTATTTTCGCGTAAGTAAAGGAACAATATTAGAAGTATTCAGCCGTTAAAATTTCAAGAAGTTTTACCTAATAGTTATTGCAAAATTGAAATTGTTTATCCCAAAAAGCTTCTATCTACAGCGTTATTATGCATAAACTATTAGGTCAACATAAATTCTAAAGACATCAAACCAAAGAGAAAGGTTCAATTTATCAAATTAGATCAAGTCTTGAATAAAAAGTTTATAATAAATATTATAAATAATTATAAAATAATTTTGAAAAAGTAGTGTTATTTTAAGCTTATTCGCGAACTCAAGCGAGGGTGCTGCCGCTTATTTTGAACTAGAGGAATTGGGATGAAGATTTAAACAAAACATCCGTTAACCTATATATCAATGTCGATTGAATGCTTGTCTGGTGTGTTCATTTAATGAATGATTTATTTATATTAATTAATTACATCAATAAAAATATTAATTATATCAAAATGCATTATCCCAATTACATCGGCCATTTTCATGCAACTGCACTGCCACCTATAGTCGATTGAGTTCGCGAATAAACAATTAAAATAACAACCGCATTAACATGTGGGAATTAACTAATTTTGATGGGAAATAAGCCACAATTTTACTAAAAAAAATGGTTTTATTTTGACAACGACACCCGATTTGAGCGTCGAAACGTTAATAAAATCAGTTTTTTTAGTAAAATTGTGGCTTATTTCCCATCAAAACTAGTTAATTCCAAAAATGCCACAAGAAAATAGCTTCAGAACAACAACACGTAGGAAGTTAATTTTTTTTATTCGACATGTTGGTATTCTTATAGAAACTGAAACAAAAATTTAATGCCCTACAACCCTTAAAACCCGAGTTAGCCACTTTTTTCAAAAATTCACCGGGGCTTTGTTTATAAATATTAGAAAATTTGAAAAGCAACATTTAAACGAATGAAAGAGCATGTTTATACAAAAAAAAATTAAAACGATTCTTTTAAAAACGAGCCGTCCATGATGCGCCAAAAGTGAAGAGTTTAAAAGTAAAGCGATTCTTACCCTCTTGATTTTATTATCAAAAACTTAATTCACAACTACACATTTATAAAAGGCGCAATACCTCCGGTAAGATTTAGGTACAAAATTAACAAAACCCAAAAAAAAAATATATAATACAATATTCCAGTTACCCGTCGTTTGTCACCATTAATCCCTTTATCCTAAAGATAAATAACAGTTTGTCGACGAAAATTCCATTCGATCAAATGTTCGTCGATGAATTGTCCATTCGATGAATTGTGCATTCGACCAACTGTTTGTCGACCAACTGTTGTCGACCAATTTTCCGTCGACGAAGTGTTCTCGACCAGCTTTCCGACACCGGATTTGGGTGTCATTGTATTCTGTTGGTTAATTCCTACCATTTTAGCCACCGTACGTCATGATTGGAAAAATAGCAGCGAATATACGTAACTAAGGCCCTTTCAATATTTTACTGTAATTGATTTTTCTGTGTCATTGTATTCTGTTGACTGATTCCTATCATTTGAGCCGCCGTACGACACGTTTGGACCAATGGGAGTGAAGATACGTAACTAATACCTAACAAGAGGTTTACTCAAACTTCTTTTTTGTACTTATACCACTCGGTAAAAGTACAAAAAAAAGTTTGGGTAAACTTTTGCACAACTGTGTAAATACTAACGAAAAATCTAAAATATTAAAAAAAATTAGTGGAATCCGTTAATCTGTTCTCGAAAAAATTAGCTATGAAAATGAGCATAATTTTCTATATCCCTAACTTTTGACGAGCAGTTTAGCTTAAATGGGGAAAAGCGGTAAGCTTAGACCAAACACCAGTAGGAGGCATTCAATTAATTGAGGAAAAAAATTAAATGGATAACAATATTTATTTCAGTTACACAAAAGGCATTGTCCCGCTAGAATGTTTGAAATCACAATTAATAGTCCTACAAAAAAGACAGGCGTTTAAAAGTGATAAGACCATTGAACAATAAGCCTGTGAGCTACCTTTTAAACACATTCTTAAAAATAATCCATAACACAATTAAAAAAAGGTTTGTTAAGAAATTCTTTTATAGACTTCAGAAATTCAACAACTTCTCCTGATTATGTTTAAAAAACGTACGGAATGCACTAAATGAAAAAAAAAAAAAAGAAAAAGATTTATCATACCGTTATACTATAATATATCCTTACGTTGAATATTTGATGCTTCCCTGTGGAGTATAAAACGGACAGTTGTGTTTTTCCCGTGATCTGCCTTGTTTAGTCTTCTTTGTCGTTTTATTCGTTAAATCCTATCCTCTTAAGTCACAGCGTCAGAAAGCAGTGGGTATATGCAGTGAACGGGAGGCCTATGTCGAACAGTGAACGTTGGGGCCCTTTCGCGTTTATCATATGTAGAGAAGTCGCTTGTCAAAAACTGGACGTATGTAATCGTATTCTATTTGTTAAATACTCTCACATAATATGTCATACCATGTGCGTTAATCCATTTTATTTCTACAATTTTAAAGTGTTATTACATGCCGTCATTTTCATTTGTCTACACCATCGTATTCTGCCAGTTAAATCCCATCGTTTCAGGCGCTGTACGTCACGATTGAACCAATAGGACCGAAGATACATAACTAAGGCCCTTTTGACCTGCTGCTTGTTTGATTTTTCTGTGTCATTGTCTTCTATGATGCCTAAGGCATATTTATGACATGTCTTATTTTTAAAGAAAGCAAGTAATTGGACTTCGTAAGTCCTAGGTTTTCACCCAAAGTAATCGAAAGTAGAATTGGAAGTCGATATTTGAATTCTTCGTGTAACTTTGCGTGGATTGATATACAAATTTACTAATTTTGAGTCATTTTTACTAAACTGTTTACACAGAAATAACTCTAAAGATTCAAACCTTTCAATACGCTTCGATTTATGTGTTCGTATACTATTTCTGAGTCTATTGGGACCGTGCAAGTTCGGCAAAACGACACCTGGTTTCTACGCTCTGCAACTTTATTCGCACTTTTAATTATATTGGCCAATTATATTAGTCCTGGTTACTGGATAATTGTCAAGGCCATAATCCAAAAAAATAATAAGAAGAAAAAATAAGATTCAGGTTATGTTATTAAAACGTAAACAATTGTATGTAGTAAATAAAATTAGTTATTAAAATGCAGTACTGCAAGCAAAATACAATTAATTTAATTTGCCTTCATATAATAATTGCATATAATATCAATATTGCAGAGCAACATATAATTTTTCTTCTTCAATGACAGTAGGTATGAAATGTACGTCAATTTGACAATTTCAATGGACAATATGAATTATTTAAGAAAGTTGCAATATTTCTCCGCTATTCGCGCACGATCGTTTCTCGTATCCGTTCCAAGTACTTGCACACCGCGAATAATGGCATTTCCGGTTATAACTTTTTAAGCGGAAATTACGTAAAAACCAAAATTTTACATTTGTTCTCATCTTGCTAAGCCACGTTGAATAATATATCACTTATTCTCTTTCGGCAACTTTAAAATAGTAAATACTTACGGTTGCAACTCTAAAACCGGAACTCCGACGTCAAATTTCTCATCTTTAATAATACCATCCTTAAGTTAAAAGCTTTCATTCGACACCCGATTTGTCATTCTATCTGTATTAATAACGGAGGAGTTGTATTCGCGGATGGACAGACATACGGACAGACAGCCTAGGTAAAATTTTTCATCTTTAATACCATGCTTGAACTATAAGCTATCATTTGGCACCTCATTTGCCATTATACCTGGTATAATGACGGAGGATTTATACTCGCGGTCGGAGGGATCGACGGACAGACAGCCTAGGTCAAATTTTTCACCTTTAGTATCATCCTTGGATTATAAGCTTTCATTTGACACCTCATTTGTCATTCTACCTGGTATATTGACGGAGGAGCTATATTCGCGGTCGGACGGACCGACGGTCAGACAGCGTAAGTCAAATTTCTCACCTTTAGTACCATCCTTGGATTATAAGCTTTCATTTGACACCTCTTTTGTCATTCTACCTGGTATAGTAGAGGAGTTATATTCGCGGTCGGACGGACCGACGGACAGACAGCCCAAGTCAAATTTCTCACCTTTAATACCATCCTTGGATTATAAGCTTTCATTTGACATCTCATTTGTCATTCTACCTGGTATAATGACGGAGGAGCTATATTCGCGGTCGGACGGACAAACGGACAGACAGCCTAAGTCAAATTTCTCACTTTTAGTACCATCCTTGGATTATAAGCTTTCTTTTGACACCTCATTTTTCATTCTACCTGGTATAATGACGGAGGAGTTATATTCGCGGTCGGACGGACCGACGTCTCACCTTTAGTACCATACTTCGATTATAAGCTTTCATTTGACATCTCATTTGTCATTCTACCTGGTATAATGACGGAGGAGCTATATTCGGGGTCGGACTGACCGACGCGACGGACAGACAGCCTAAGTCAAATTTCTCACCTTTAGTACCATCTTTGGATTATAAGCTTTCATTTGACACCTCATTTGTCATTCTACCTGGTATATTGACGGAGGAGCTATATTCGCGGTCGGACGGACCGACGGTCAGACAGCGTAAGTCAAATTTCTCACCTTTAGTACCATCCTTGGATTATAAGCTTTCATTTGACACCTCTTTTGTCATTCTACCTGGTATAGTAGAGGAGTTATATTCGCGGTCGGACGGACCGACGCCGACGGACAGACAGCCCAAGTTAAATTTCTCACCTTTAATACCATCCTTGGATTATAAGCTTTCATTTGACATCTCATTTGTCATTCTACCTGGTATAATGACGGAGGAGCTATATTCGCGGTCGGACGGACAGACGGACAGACAGCCTAAGTCAAATTTCTCACTTTTAGTACCATCCTTGGATTATAAGCTTTCTTTTGACACCTCATTTTTCATTCTACCTGGTATAATGACGGAGGAGTTATATTCGCGGTCGGACGGACCGACGTCTCACCTTTAGTACCATACTTCGATTATAAGCTTTCATTTGACATCTCATTTGTCATTCTACCTGGTATAATGACGGAGGAGCTATATTCGGGGTCGGACTGACCGACGCGACGGACAGACAGCCTAAGTCAAATTTCTCACCTTTAGTACCATCTTTGGTTATAAGCTTTCATTTGACACCTCATTTGTCATTCTACCTGGTATAATGACGGAGGAGTTATATTCGCGGTCGGACGGACCGACAGCCTAAGTCAAATGTCTCACCTTTAGTACCATCCTTGGATTATAAGCTTCTATTTGACACCTCATTTGTCATTCTACCTGGTATAATGACGGAGGAGCTATATTCGCGGTCGGTCGGACCGACGGACAGACAGCATAAGTCAAATTTCTCACCTTTAGTACCATCCTTGGATTATAAGCTTTCATTTGACACCTCATTTGTCATTCTACCTGGTATAATGACGGAGGAGTTATATTTGCGGTCGGACAGACCGAAGGACAGAAAGTTTAAGTCAAATATCTCACCTTTAGTACCATCCTTGGATTATACGCTTTCATTTGACACCTCATTTGTCATTCTACCTGGTATAATGACGTAAGAGTTATATTCGCGGTCGGACAGACCGACGGACAGATAGTTTAGGTCAAATTTCTCACCTTTAGTACCATCCTTGGATTATAAGCTTTCACATTTTTTCAAAATTGGGTGAAAACAACTTGATGCCAGAATGATTTGTTGATGAAAATAATATATACATTCTCAAATTGCCTATTTTTCGTTGTGGATAATATTGTATTCAACAGTGATGCCAAATTTCTGATGCCAAAATGATTGATAATGAAAGTGGGATATACGTTTTCATGTATATAGCGGCAGCGACAAAACGGTAAAACACTGAACTAAATGTATATAATATTTTCACTGTGCCATCATTTTGAACTCAAACATTTTATGGAATAAACTTATATAAGTCAGTAAGGAATAAACAAAGAAAGCTGATATATTAAAGTAACATCAAGGAATCAAATCTCTAACTACAGAGTTGATTAGACTTCTGCTAACAAGTACAGGAAAAAAGTTATTAAGGTAGTGTAAAGTGGCATCGATATACAGATGCCACTTTGCAAGACGATGCCAAATTGATGGTAAATGCATAATGTATCGATGCCAAATTGATAGTAGGATTTATATATATATATATATATATATATATATATATATATATATATATATATATATATATATATATATATATATATATATATATATATATATATATATATATATATATATATATATATATATATATTATTAATATATATATATATATATATATATATTAATACTAATCTAATTAATTAACCAGATCACATATCAATATGTTTTCAATCTCAGGGCGAATTATAAATTAATTACTTACTTCCGTGGCTTCTAAATATTTCTTAATGGTTCCTAATCGGGATAGAAAAGAAAAGAGTAAAAAAAATACACATATGGGTTACAATTATAATCAAAATATTTTTTATTTTATTTAAAAGGCAATCAATGCTTAATATTTGCTATTTCTTATTATTCTTAAACATAACATTTACAAATGGGAATCTTATTTCCTTTTGGTTTTCAATTGAAAGTTTTTATTAACATTTAACTATTAGGAGTTATTAGGAACAACTCTATTTAAGTTTGATGAAGCTTTTCTGATATTATTGATTATGTTATTCAATTTTTTATGTGGAATTTAATACGAAAACCCATACATTCATATCCAAACAAATGAGACTGACCTTTTCCTGGTGAACTGAAAATGTCCTCACACAAAACCCTTTCCTGCTATCCTTGGCTGCGATCAAACCTCGTCCTGGCTTCCAGTGATGTTCTCCTTTGAAAAACTAGCTCGAATAGCTCTCGTTCCTGCTTTTGTCGTGATGCTGTGTTCTACCTTTTTCGAAACTGCTATCAGCTACCGGGACACTCTGGGCTCAAGGAGGTTCTTTTACTCTCGACCTGGCCTACTTCTCGTTCCACGATAGATACTCCACACTCACGGAACTACACCGGCTTTCTCACTCCTCGAACACTACCGTCTCCTACTCGACTTCACTTCTCGACAGCTCAAAACATTCTGCCTTCACTTTGTCATCCATTCCCCTACTTTCTAAATATCCCTTCCAGATTCACAAATCAATCTTCCACCACCAACTCTCATTCGTAATATTCCTCAAAACCAATTTTTAATCTTTCTAAATATGCTTAATGGATTTCAAAAGAAAATATTTAATTCCCATTCTAAAATACTTTCTAACTATCTACAAATTTTAATGACCTATTCTCTCTTTCAAATGAGTCTTATTTAGCATAGGCTAATGATCGAAACCTTCCGCGACAAACGATAATGAACTGTCATCTATTTCACTGAGTTTTATTTAGCATAGGCTAATGATCGACCTTCCGAGAAGAACGATAATGGTACGCGTCATTCACTTTGTTTATCTAAGCACATTGTTCCGAGTTTCGTACGCTTATTCTAATCACTTCTTAAAATTAAATATAACAATTTGTTGTATACAGGTTGTTCTAAATTTATATGCCCGAGGTTGAGAAAATTAAAAATATTTTATATTAAAGTGAATTTTGTTTATAATTATCAAATTTTAATTTTTATATCAAATAGAAATATAACAAATCCCCGCCTTGTATTCGATAAAATTTATCTGCATTTTTAAATAAATTTTCTCGAGGCAAAACCAACTCCCTGTATATTTCCTTACTTTAATCTACGTCTTATATCCTAACTTACTATCTACTTCATGTAATTCTGTCTTTTATTCGTGATATTTGTATACATCGTGAATATTATAAATTCCTCGGATCTTTTCCGAGTTCCTGTGCCTCAACTCATAACTATTTATCCCATTTTCATTATTCACGATGTACGGGCCTTCGAAAACAGGCATCAACTTTGCGCAAATGCCGCCAGGAAGATTTGATACTCGTAATGCCCTCACGAGTACTTTTTCACCCTTTTGGAAAGTCACTGGTCTTCTTTTTCTATTTTGTTCCTGTCTTTGGATATATTTTTCGTTGCTTCGCCGTAATCTTCTCTGTACGGTTTCAATCACCTGTTGATATTCTTTTGGCTCTTGGTCTTCCCATGGCCTTATCGGCAGTACACCTTTCATGATGTATTCTGGGGTCTCCTTTGTTACTGTGCTCGGAATTGTATTTAGATACCTTTCTATTTCCGCCATTTTCCTGTCCCAGTGGCGATGTTGACCATCTGTTGCAATGCGAAGAAATTTCGTCACTTCCTGTATGAATCGTTCCGAAGGATTACTCTGTGGATGCCTGATGCTGACAAAATTTGTCTCTATTCCTCGTTCTCGAAGTTGTCCTTTGAAACGATCATTTCGGAAATACGTTGCATTGTCCAGTAGGATCTTTTTTGGTGTTCCTACTATGGCTATAAAATTGTCGATTTTTCTTAATATTTCCTCCCCCTTTGTGGTGCGGCAACTATATAATTTTACGTATTTTGAAAACACATCCACCATTACCAGAATATGTTTGTTCCTTTTAGTGGTCATAATTAGATCGCTTAACATATCTATTGCTACAATGTCTAGTTTGTTTCGGGCTTCAATATTTTTGGCAACATTTTCGTTTTTGAAATTCCGACTCTTATATTTTTGACATACATCGCACTTCTGGGTAATTTCCTTTGCAATGCGGTAATCCTGTCGGCTGATGTAATTTTCCCTAAAAACGAGCCAAACTTTTCTGCTACCGATATGCCCATTGTCCTCATGTAATTTCTTTATTATCTTTTCGGCCAAAGTCTGTGTCACTAAATATAGTTCCTTTCCGTCTATTCTCTTAAAATATATGTCATTTTCAACTTCCGCTCTTCTTTTCTCTCTTTCCTCTAGGTCTTCTTGGTTTGTCCTTATCTCATTTAACGAATATATCCCTTCTTCTTGTATTAATCTATTTAGTCCCACCTGTAGAGTAATTGTTTCCTTTTTTCCCGTGTCCTCATCCCGCGTTAGAGCGTCGGCTATTATGTTGTCTTTTCCTTTTATATATCGGAACTCAAAATCATACTCCTGTAATAATAGAATGCCTCTATGTATTCTATTATTTACTAATCTATTCTTCATGATATGTACTAAAGCTGCATGGTCTGTTTCGATTGTGAATTTTGCTCCCAATAAGTAAAACCTCAATTTGTTTACGCAATATAGTACACTGGCAAACTCCAATTCTGTAACACTATATTTTCTCTCATGTGTTTTAGTCACTCGCGATATAAAACATATCGGCACTTCTTGGTCGTTTTGTATTTGAGACAGCACTCCTGCAAATTTTTGTATGGACGCATCAGTTCGGAGTATAAAAGGTAAATTGTAAATGGGGTGGTATATTTTCGTTCCTTTTGCGAATTCTCGTTTTAATGTTTCGAAAGCTTCCTCCTGTTCTTCTTTCCAATTCCATTTTATTCCTTTTTTAAGCAACTTTATCAGAGGGATTTCCTTTTGGCTCAAATCGGGAATCAGTTTTTTAAAATAATTAATCGTGCCAAGAAAACCTCTCAATGTTTTCAAATTCGTTGGTCTTGGGTATTCATCTATGAGCTTGACTCTGTCTTCGGCTAATCTTACTGTTTTGGTGTCCAATTGAAAACCCAAATAAATGACTTCTTTTTGAAAAAATTGACATTTTTCAATGTTTAATTTCAATCCCGCTGTGTCCAATTCTTCCAGAATTATTTCTATGTGTTTCAGATGACTCTGAGTATCTTGTGAAAAAATTAATAAATCATCGATATAATGAACTATGAAATCTTCGTGGCGATTCAAAATGGTATGTAGAGCTCGGACGAGTGCAGCACAAGCACTCTGCAATCCAAACGGCACTACCTTAAACCGGTAGACAATACCATCAATAGAAAAAGCGGTGTAGTTTCTACACTTTTCAGCTAACGGTATCAACCAAAAACTGTGTTTTAAGTCAATTTTACTCGATGTTTAGAGTTGATTCATATTGTGATACAGTGTGCTGGTTGATATTCCTGGCATCTAAACATAATCTCAATTCTCCACTGCTTTTCTTTACTATCACAATCGGGTTAACATACGGTGAATCACATCTTTCGATGATTTGATCTTCCAACATTTTATTTATTTCTTCTTTCACCTCTAGTCGATACTTGTATGGAATCGGGTAAGTCTTTGATCGAAAATTTCCCAAGTTTTTCACCTCAAATGAATGTTCGTACTTTTTAGCCACTCTGTTTTCCTCATTGATCAAATTTTCGTAGTTTCTTAACATCAACCGCAATTCTTTTTCTTTCCCTTCTCCACATATCAATTTTCTGTCTTTTTTCTCAGATTCTTCACACATGTTTACCGTGCATTCTGCATCCTCGTTTGCATATACCTCCTCTTCAAATACCACTGTTTCAATCATATTCTTTTCACTTTCATTTTTTTGCTTTATTTCTTCTTCTCCTGAGCCCGTCTCTTCTTTTGAGGAATCCCAGGTTTCCTTTGTTTCTGATACTCTCAAATTTTCTTCTTCTGAGCTCAACTCTTCTTTGGAGGAGCCACAGGTTTCATTTTCTTTTATCTTTTTCTGACCTTTTCTCCTTTTTTTTCTTTGTCCTTGCTTCGCTGCCAAATTCATTTCCACTGTTTGTTCTTTACCTGATTCGTCCGTATTTTGTTTCTCATGTTCCTTGTCCTGTTCTTTTTCTTTTTCTTCTGTTAGTTTCATCGTATTATTTTTAAAATCTATCACTACATGTTTTTCTGCCAATTCGTCCACTCCTACTATCATGTCATGTGACATGTTTGGCATTATTACACATTGTAGTGCATACATATTCTTGCCCAGTCGTACCATTACTCGTATGCCTTCATTTATAGTTGCCAATGTCCGTTTGTTTGCGCCCACTAAATTTACCCTAGGTATTTTATAAATTAAATTTGTTAAGTTAACTTCTTCTATTAGTTTTCTGTTGACCAATGTTATTTCAGATCCAGTGTCTATCATAATTTTAATTGGTTTCTCGTTGATAAATCCATCCACAAATTTTAAATTAACTCCATTTTTCTTTTCGTTGTTTCCTGCCAATTTAATAAACTCCTTGGGGTGACAAAAGATTCCTGTTTGATTTTTGGTTTTTAGTGAGCGCCGTCGTGAAAAGACGCCGGTTGCTCATCGTTGTTTATATTTTCGTCATAATGTCTCTCTCCGTCATATTCATCTGTCTGGGTATTATTTACTTCTCTTCTATTTTCTCTTGGTCTGTCGGATCTGTTTCGGTTTTCTCGATATCCCTGTTCATTTTCTCTACCATTATTTCTGTTTTCTTGATTTGAGCGTGTGGTGTTTCTATTCTGGTATTCTCGATTTCTGTCCTCATTCCATTGCCTATTTCTTTGTTCATAATTTCCTCTTCCGTTGTCTCTATTTTCGTTTTCCCTTCTGGGATTAAAATCTCGTCTTGTATAGTCCTTCCTATTTTGATTTCTATCTCTGTAATCTTGTGTTTCTCGGGGCCTGTAATCTTCTCGCGACCTTCTTGATTTTCTTTCTCTTAGACGTGATTCTCTTATTTGTAGGAATTGGCATAAACTATCTATGTCTTTGTAATTTTGCAATGTGATATGGTCTTCCAGCGTTTCCTCAAAATGTCTTGCAATCAGTTCGACTAATTGTTCCGATGAGTAATTATATTGTAAATGTTTTGCATTATTGTAAATTTGCAAAGCATATGTCCTTTCTGATACACCCATCCTATCATTGTATTTCCCATTTTGCAATTCCTTGTTAATTTCCAATTGTTGGACTTTTCCCCAGAAATAATTCAAAAATTTTTGTTCAAATTGTTGCCAATTGCCGAATTCTTCTTCTTTACTATCGAACCATAGGCTTGCTTCATATTTGAGATGGTTTCTGATAGTTTCTTTTGCTGTTTCGAAATTTCCGATGTGCTGTATTTTCTTTTTCAGGCTATTTATGAACGGCACTGGGTGTAATCTTCTTACGTCCCCGCCAAACCTTATCTTCACGTCATCTGTGCTATGTATAACCATTTCTCTTCTTTCTCCGACATTTTGTTGAGTATTGATTTCCGCAATCTTTCTTTCCACTTCTTCTATGTCTGCTTGAATAGCGTTTTGCAACTTGTTTTCCAAACTTTCCATTTCTTTTTTCTGACAATTCGTTATCTCCTTTATTTTGATTTTGATTTCTTTAATCTCTAACTCCTGTTTCTCGCTCTTTTCTGCAATCTCTTCTATTTTTTTAACCATTTCCTTCTTAATACTCTCTATATTTCTGTTGTTTTCTTCTATGGCTTGTTTTGTTTCCTGTTGATTGTCATCCATTTTTTTTGATGTTTCTTCCTGATTTTTATCCATTGTCCTTTTTGCTTCATCCATTGCTAGTTTTGTTTCTCTTTGATTGTCATCCAGTTTTTGTGACTGGAGTTGCATCAGTTGTAATAGTTTATCTATTCCTGATAATTCTTGCTGTTCTGATGCCATGATTGTCGTGTCTAAAATATCTTCTTGGTCTGAATGTTCTTTTTGTTTTTTGTTGTCTTTGCTTTGGCTTCTTGTCACAGACATTTGTTTTCAAGAACTTTTTTTAACTACGTTTAAGAACGTTTTTGTTACTAGTATGTTACCAAGTCGAAGTGAGAACATCGTTCGCTGTGAATCGAAAACCAGTTCCTGGCCCGATAACGACAAATCAGTAAGTTTAAAACATATTAGCAAGATATAGTAATTAAATTTTAATCACCATGCTAAAAATAATTAGATGTTCTTTATATCCATATAAATAACAAACAGAAAATGGCAAGTGGATTTAATTCCTCTAATATGCACATGCAGCAAAGCAGTCAAATAAATTGGGTCGATCCAAACACCCAATACGTACAAACAGGACAAATTAATTCATTTATGACACCGCAAACAATACAACAAATACCACCACCAGTTATACAATACCCACAAGTATACACTGCTCAACAAGTACAACCAGAGGGAAATCAACAATTTTATCCACCAAAGTACCAAACATTACCTAGCACTTCCAGACAAGATGAAGAATGGAAAATTGCAGAAAATAGAAAACGTAACAGAAATAGTCCCGAAAATTACCAAAACAAATTAAAACAGATGAAAATAGACAACTACTGGCTCAATCCTCCTACGTCAACGTCAAACCGGTTTAATCTTTTAAATGAAGAATCCGATGGCGACGAAGAGACACAAGAAAATGGTACAATACCAAAACCTCCTCCAATATTTATTGCAGGTGTCAAAGATATAAAACCACTAAACCTCCTACTAAATAGCATAGCAAAAGAAAACCACACTATCAAGGTTCTAAACGATGACCAAGTAAAAGTTCAAGCCAAAACGATTGAAATATATAATATCATTATAAAAGCATTAGATGAAAAGAAAACTGAATACCACACATACCAAAAAAAAGGAGATAGATCATTCAGAGTCGTTCTAAGACATCTACATCCAACAACCAACCTAGAAGAGGTAAAGGCGGAACTGGAGAGCCAAGGGCATATTGTGAACCAGATCACTAACATACGACATAGAATAACAAAAAACCCACTTCCATTATTTTTTGTAAATCTTAAATCAAGCTCTAACAACAAAGATATATATAATATAGACTCACTACAAAATGCAAGAGTAAAATTTGAACCACCAAGGCCTGTAAGGGATCTAGCACAATGCCAAAGATGTCAGAGATATGGACATACGAAGAACTTCTGTGTCAGGCAACCCAGATGTGTAAAATGTGCGTTAAACCACCCGACAAAAGAATGCACACAGAAACATCGAACAGAAAATGTCATATGTGTCTTATGTAATGGTAATCACCCTGCCAACTACAGAGGGTGCACTGTATACAAGCAATTGCAGAAAGAAAGATACCCACCGCTGAGGAAGAAGGAGTCCGAAGAAAGTGCAAGGAGAGTATACCAAAATTACATAGTACCAGGTGTTACATACAGCCAAGTCGCAAATAATAATCAACAACTGAATCAAATTACTACACAACCATCTGATATACAAGAGTTAAAACAAATGATGAAGGGTCTCATGGAGCAGATGAGCACCATGCTCAACCTTCTTACCACCGTCGTAGCAAAGATGAAGTGATGGCAGACAAACTAAAATTTGTGATCTGGAATGCGAATGGATTAGCCCAACACAAACATGAACTTAGTTTATACTTGGCAAATCATAAAATTGATCTAATATTAATATCAGAAACGCACTTCACAAAAAAGAATGTCTTAAAAATTCCATATTATACAGTTCACCATACCATGCATCCTGATGGAACCGCCCACGGTGGCACGGCAATCATTATTAAAAACACAATCAAACATCACCTCGCAACTTGTCTTGCAAAAGAATACATACAAGCCACAAACATAGTTGTAGAAGACTGGACAGGCCCCATTACTTTCTCTGCGGTTTATTGCCCTCCAAAGCACAAAATAACAAAAGAAGACGTTAAAGTGTTCTTCGACGAACTAGGCAACCGATTTATTTGTGGCGGTGACTATAATGCCAAGCATCAGAGTTGGGGTTCTAGACTTGATACGACCCGAGGAAGAGAGCTATACAAAGCAATAAACAACGATAATCTAGAAGTAGTAACAACACGAGAACCAACGTACTGGCCAACCGACTTAAATAAAACACCCGATCTTCTGGACTTCAGCATAACTAAACAAATTAACAGGAACTATATGCATGCGGAGTCATGTTATGAACTTTCTTCCGATCATTCGCCAGTTGTTATAACACTAAATAAAAAAATTCTCCACAGGGAAAAACCATGTGTATTGCATAATCGAAAAACAAACTGGAACATCTTTAAACAACTGGTCGAGGAGCGACTTCAACTAAATATTTCCCTAAAGACCAATGAGGAGATCGAATATGCAGTAGAACACCTAAATTTAGTTATACAGCAAGCTGCCTGGGACTCAACAACACCCAGCAACAATGAAATGAAGAATGAATACACTTCATTATCAATAAGAGAGAAAATAGCCCAGAAAAGAAAACTCAGAAAACAGTGGCAAGCAACTAGAGCGCCACAAACAAAAACGCAGTTGAACAATGCTGTTAAGGAGCTAAAAGAAATGATAGCAACAGAAAAGAATCTTCAATTCAGTGAACACATAAAACAACTAGATACAACTGAACAAACAAACTACTCCCTATGGAAGGCTACTAGAAAATTAAAAAGACCCCAATACAATATACCACCATTAAAAAAAGAGCAGGGCGGATGGTTAAAAACACCAAAGGAAAAAGCAGAGACATTTGCAAACCACCTAAGAACTGTGTTCATTCCCAATGAAACAACTGACCCCAACCAAGAGGAAACAATAAACCAAGCACTTGAAGAATCATACCAGCTAGAATTACCAGAAAAAAGATTCAAAAAAAGTGAAATAAAGGCCACAATAAGATTCAATACCAACCCTAAAAAAGCTCCAGGGTACGACCTAATCACAGGACAAATATTACAAGAACTGCCGGAAATAGGATATACATATTTAACACAATTATTCAATTCAATCATGAAAATCAGCTATTTCCCGCCACAATGGAAAGTTGCCGAAATAACACCCATTTTAAAACGAGGCAAACCACCTGAAAGGGTAGAATCATACCGGCCCATCAGTCTACTACCCGTGCTATCCAAAGTGTTCGAAAAACTTTTATTAACAAGACTAACACCTCTCCTAGAAGACGAGGGAATAATTCCAACTCACCAATTTGGATTCAGGCAGAAACATTCTACCATTCAACAAGTACATCGACTAGTAAACAGAATCCATAAAGACCTCGAAGCATCCAGATATTGCTCCGCCCTATTCATAGACATAGGACAAGCGTTTGACAAGGTATGGCACCAGGGGTTGCTCTATAAGCTGAGGAGTTGTTTGCCTCTAAATTATTACACACTACTAAAGTCATACCTTACAAATAGACGCTTTAGAGTCAAATACGACAATGAAATATCAGAACTTCAACCCATAACAGCGGGTGTCCCCCAGGGAAGTGTTCTGGGTCCTGTCCTGTACCTACTCTATACTGCCGACCTTCCAACATCACCTGCCACAACAACAGCTACATTTGCAGATGATACTGCGATCTTATGCTCCAACAAGAATCCAAACATCGCATCAGAACTATTACAAAATAACATAACTGAAGTCGAAAAATGGTTACAAAAATGGAGAATTAAACCAAATGAGCAAAAGTCAATACATGTAACATTTACAACCCGTAGAGGAACCTGTCCACCTGTATGTATTAACCGCAAACAAATACCACAGAAAGACGATGTAAAGTACCTTGGGATTCACCTGGATAGAAAACTGACCTGGAAAAAACACATATTTTCCAAACGAAAACAATTGGGCCATAAAGTGAGAGACATATACTGGCTAATAGGAAAACAATCCCAGTTATCAACACAAAATAAATTACTCCTATACAAAGCGGTGTTGAAGCCAATTTGGACCTATGGGGTAGAACTGTGGGGAACAGCCGCAAATTCTAATATTGAAATAATACAAAGGTTCCAATCCAAAATACTAAGGATGATTTTAAATATACCTTGGTACATCACCAACAACGCCGTACATCGAGATGCAGAGGTAACTTATGTAAAGGAAGAAATTACATATCGAATAAAAAAATACAAGGACCGATTGCGGGAACACCCAAACCACCTAGCAAGGAACTTGATGCAGATGTGTGCAGTGCGCAGGTTAAAACGTAAAGTGACCAGTGATTTAGTGTGAGCTAAAAAAAAAGTGTAGTACTTATTTATGTTTTCCCAGAACCAATAATAGTTTAGTAGACTAACATTAAGAGCGGCATATTAATGGGTATGTTCGCCACATGTCAATAGTTTAGCCGACATAAATATTATTTAATGCTTATTACTTTGTAAAAAACGGCAGATTGTAATAAATTGGGATGTCAATAAAAAAAAAAAAAAAAAAAAAAAAAAAAAAAAAAAAAAAAGTATGTTACCAAGACGACTTTTTCTCACCCAAATATTATAAATTGTCAATAAATATATCAAATGTAAATATCGTAAAAATAAATTATTAAATCAGTTATGTAAAATTTGTACCTAAAGAGATCTAAAATTTTATGTTATCAAATGTAAGTATCTCACTTTTTACCAAAGGCATATAAATTTTCAAATACCGGCTTTACTCTTTCTATCCTTCAAATTTGCCACTAGAAATACTTTACAATGCTTTCCACGTTGGACGACAGTTGATGTGATCTTGATTATTGATATGAGATAATATTCTTATATGTTACTTAATTTAATCAATGTATTAATACTAATCTAATTAATTAACCAGATCACATATCAATATGTTTTCAATCTCAGGGCGAATTATAAATTAATTACTTACTTCCGTGGCTTCTAAATATTTCTTAATGGTTCCTAATCGGGATAGAAAAGAAAAGAGTAAAAAAAATACACATATGGGTTACAATTATAATCAAAATATTTTTTATTTTATTTAAAAGGCAATCAATGCTTAATATTTGCTATTTCTTACTATTCTTAAACATAACATTTACAAATGGGAATCTTATTTCCTTTTGGTTTTCAATTGAAAGTTTTTATTAACATTTAACTATTAGAAGTTATTAGGAACAACTCTATTTAAGTTTGATGAAGCTTTTCTGATATTATTGATTATGTTATTCAATTTTTTATGTGGAATTTAATACGAAAACCCATACATTCATATCCAAACAAATGAGACTGACCTTTTCCTGGTGAACTGAAAATGTCCTCACACAAAACCCTTTCCTGCTATCCTTGGCTGCGATCAAACCTCGTCCTGGCTTCCAGTGATGTTCTCCTTTGAAAAACTAGCTCGAATAGCTCTCGTTCCTGCTTTTGTCGTGATGCTGTGTTCTACCTTTTTCGAAACTGCTATCAGCTACCGGGACACTCTGGGCTCAAGGAGGTTCTTTTACTCTCGACCTGGCCTACTTCTCGTTCCACGATAGATACTCCACACTCACGGAACTACACCGGCTTTCTCACTCCTCGAACACTACCGTCTCCTACTCGACTTCACTTCTCGACAGCTCAAAACATTCTGCCCTCACTTTGTCATCCATTCCCCTACTTTCTAAATATCCCTTCCAGATTCACAAATCAATCTTCCACCACCAACTCTCATTCGTAATATTCCTCAAAACCAATTTTTAATCTTTCTAAATATGCTTAATGGATTTCAAAAGAAAATATTTAATTCCCATTCTAAAATACTTTCTAACTATTTACAAATTTTAATGACCTATTCTCTCTTTCAAATGAGTCTTATTTAGCATAGGCTAATGATCGAAACCTTCCGCGACAAACGATAATGAACTATCATCTATTTCACTGAGTTTTATTTAGCATAGGCTAATGATCGACCTTCCGAGAAGAACGATAATGGTACGCGTCATTCACTTTGTTTATCTAAGCACATTGTTCCGAGTTTCGTACGCTTATTCTAATCACTTCTTAAAATTAAATATAACAATTTGTTGTATACAGGTTGTTCTAAATTTATATGCCCGAGGTTGAGAAAATTAAAAATATTTTATATTAAAGTGAATTTTGTTTATAATTATCAAATTTTAATTTTTATATCAAATAGAAATATAACAATATATATATATATATATATATACATCCTACTATCAATTTGGCATCGATACATTATGCATTTACCATCGATTTGGCATCGTCTTGCAAAGTGGCATCTGTATATCGATGCCACTTTACACTACCTTAATAACTTTATTCCTGTACTTGCTACCAGAAGTCTAATCAGCTCGGTAGTTAGAGATTTGATTCCTTGATGTTACTTTAATATATACTACATTCGCTCTCGCGAGATTTTTTTTGACACTGACGTTAGTAATTTCTTTTTTGAAAAATTCAGTTGTCAGAAGTGACTGGAAATTACTACAAAACCAACGCACCTGCTCATATCCAATATTATTAATAGTAAACAGACATAAAAATAACATAAACCTTACGCCAATCAATATTTATTTATTTAAACCATTATAATGTATTGATAGCAAATGAGAAAATTATTTATTGTACAAAATAAAAATATTTTGTAGAAATAAACTTCACAAAATTTTATGAGATTAGTAGACACTCCCACTATTTCTAATAATTCTTCTTTTTTTAATGAAAGATTAAGTTGATTTGAGTTGATTTTAGCAGTTAATAGTGTGAGGTAGGAATTTTTGTGTTGTACGTTTCCTATTCCGAATGTCTCAAAAAAAATCTCGCGAGAGCGAATGTAGTATATCAGCTTTCCTTGTTTACCTCTTACTAAGTTATATAAGTTTATTCCATAAAATGTTTGAGTCCAAAATGATCGTACAGTGAAAATATTATATACATTTAGTTCAGTGTTTTACCGTTTTGTCGCTGCCGTTATATACATGAAAACGTATATCCCACTTTCATTATCAATCATTTTGGCATCAGAAATTTGGCATCACTGTTGAATACAATATTATTCACAACGAAAAATAGACAATTTGAGAATGTATATATTATTTTCATAAAGAAATCAGTCTGGCATCATGTTTTATTGTTTTCACCCAATTTTGAAAAAATGTGAAAACTTTATATTATCCACGTCCGTCTGTCCGTCTGTCTGTAACCACAACTCCTCCGTCAATATACCAGCTAGAATGACAAATGAGGTATCAAATGAAAGCTGATAATCCAAGGATGGTACTAAAGGTGAGATATTTGACCTTGGCGGTCTGTCCGTCGGTCTTTACGACCGCGAATATAACTCCTCCATCATTATACCAGGTAGAATGACAAATGAGGTGTCAAATGAAAGCATATAATCCAAGGATGGTATTAACGGTGAGATATTTGACCTAGGCTGTCTTTCCGTCGGTCCCTCCGACCGCAAATATAACTCCTCCGTCATTATACCAGGTAGAATGACAAATGAGGTGTCAAAAGAAAGCTTATAATACAAGGATGGTACTAAAGGTGAGATATTTGACTTAAGCGGTCTGTGACTCGGTCCCTCCGACCGCGAATATAACTTATCCGTCATTATACCAGGTAGAATGACAAATGAGGTGTCAAATGAAAGCTGATAATCCTAGGATGGTACTAAAGGTGAGATATTTGACCTAGGCTGTCTTTCCGTCGGTCCCTCCGACCGCGAATATAACTCCTCCGTCATTATACCAGGTAGAATGACAAATGAGGTGTCAAAAAAAGCTTATAATACAAGGATGGTACTAAAGGTGAGATATTTAACTTAGGCGATCTGTGCGCCGGTCCCTCCGACCGCCAATATAACTCCTCCATCATTATACCAGGTAGAATGACAAATGAGGTGTCAAATGAAAGCTTATATTCCAAGGATGGTAATAAAGGTGAGATATTTGACCTAGGCTGTCTTTCCGACGGTCCGTACGACCGGGAATATAACTCCTCCGTCATTATACCATGTAGAATGAGAAATGAGGTGTCAAATGAAGGCTGATATTCCAAGGATGGTACTAAAGGTGAGATATTTGACCTACATGGTCTGTCCGTCGGTCCGTCCGACCGCGAGTATAACTCCTCAATCATTATACCAGGTAGAATGATAAATGAGGTGTCAAATGAAAGCTTATAATCCAAGGATGGTACTAAAGGTGAGATATTTGGCCTAGGCAATCTTTCTGTCGGTCCGTACGACCGCGAATATAACTTCTCCGTCATTATACCAGGTAGAATGACAAATGAGGTGTCAAATGAAAGCTTATATTCCAAGGATGGTACTAAAGGTGAGATATTTGACCCAGGCTGTCTTTCCGTCGGTCCGTACGACCGCGCATATAACCCCTCCGTCGTTATACCAGGTAGAATGACAAATGAGGTGTCAAATGAAAGCTGATAATCCAATGATAGTATTACAGGTGAGCGATTTGACCTAGGCTGTCTTTCCGCCGGTCCGTACGACCGCGACTATAACTTCTGCGTCTTTATACCAAGTAGAATGACAAATGAGGTGTCAAATGAAAGCTGATAATCCAATGATGGTACTACAGGTGAGCGATTTGACCTAAGCTGTCTTTCCGCCGGTCCGTACGACCGCGACTATAACTTCTGCGTCTTTATACCAAGTAGAATGATAAATAAGGTGTCAAATGAAAGCTTATAATCCAAGGATGGTACTAAAAGTGAGATATTTGGCCTAGACAATCTTTCTGTCGGTCCGTACGACCGCGAATATAACTTCTCCGTCATTATACCAGGTAGAATGACAAATAAGGTGTCAAATGTAAGCTGGTAATACAAGGATGGTACTAAAGGTGAGATATTTGACCTAGGCGGTCTGTCGGTGGGTCCGTCCGACCGCGAATGTAACTCCTCTATCATTATACCAGCTATAATAATAAATGAGGTGTCAAATGAAAGCTTATAATCCAAGGATGGTACTAAAGGTGAGATATTTGAGCTGGGTACTCTTTCTGTCGGTCCGTACGACCGCCAATATAACTCCTCCGCCATTATACCGGGTAGAATGACAAATGAAGTGTCAAATAAAAGCTTGTGGGTGAAAACCTAGGACTTACGAAGTCCAATTTAAAAATAGGGCATATCAGAGATATGCCTTAGACATCATAGAAGACAATGACACAGAAAAATCAAACAAGCAATATGTCAAAAGGGCCTTAGCTATGTATCTTCGGTCCTGTTGGTCCAATCGTGATGTATAGCACCTCAAATGATAGGATTTGACAAACAGAATACAATGAGAGAAAAATCAAATACAACCTCATGTCAAAAGGGCCTTAGTCGCGTATCTTCGGTCCTATAAGACCAATCATGACGTACGGCATCTCAAATAATAGGACTTGACAAATAAAATACAATGACACAGAAAAATCAAATACAGCAACAAGTCAAAAGGGCCCTAGTTATGTATATCTAGTCCTATTGGTCCAATTGTGACGTACAGCAGCTCAAATGGTAGGGTTTAATGAACAGAATACAATGACACAGAAAAATCAAATACAGCAATATGTCAAAAGGGCCTTATTTACGTATCTTCGCTCCTATTGGTCCAATCGTGGCGTACAGCACCTAAAATAACTGGATTTGACTAATATAATACAATGACGTATGAAAATCAATTACAGCATCATGTCAAAAGGGCCTTAGTCTTGTATCTACGGTTCTATTGGTTCAATCGTGACGTACAGCGTCTGAAATGATGGGATTTAACTGGCAGAATAAGATGGTGTAGACAAATGAAAATGACGGCATGTAATAACACTTTAAAATTGTAGAAATAAAATGGATTAACACACATGGTATGACATATTAGGTGAGAGTATTTAACAAATAGAATACGATTACATACGTCCAGTTTTTGACAAGCGACTTCTCTACATATGATAAACGCGAAAGGGCCCCAACGTTCACTGCTCGACATAGGCCTCCCGTTCACTGCATATACCCACTGCTTTCTGACGCTGTGACTTGAGAGGATAGGATTTAACGAATAGAACGACAAAGAAGACTAAACAAGGCAGCTCACGGGAAAAACACAACTGTCCGTTTTATACTCTACAGGGAAGCATCAAATATTCAACGTAAGAATATATTAGAGTATAACGGTATGATAAATCTTTTTCTTCTTTTTTTCATTTAGTGCATTCCGTACGTTTTTTAAACATAATCAGGAGAAGTTGTTGAATTTCTGAAGTCTATAAAAGAATTTCTTAACAAACCTTTTTTTAATTGTGTTATGGATTATTTTTAAGAATGTGTTTAAAAGGCAGTTCGCAGGCTTATTGTTCAATGGTCTTATCACTTTCAAGCGCCTGTCTTTTTTGTAGGACTATTAATTGTTACTTGTGATTTCAACCATTCTAGCGGGGCAATGCCTTTTCTATAACTGAAATGAATATTGTTATCCATTTAATTTTTTTCCTCAATTAATTGAATGCCTCCTACTGGTGTTTGGTCTAAGCTTACCGCTTTTCCCCATTTAAGCTAAACTGCTCGTCAAAAGTTAGGGATATAGAAAATTATGCTCATTTTCATAGCTAATTTTTTCGAGAACAGATTAACGGATTCCACTATTTTTTTTTAATATTTTAGATTTTTCTTTAGTATTTACACAGTTGTGCAAAGGTTTACACAAACTTCTTTTTTGTACTTATACCGAGTGGTAGGTATAAGTACAGAAAAGAAGTTTGAGTAAACCTCTTGATAGGTATTAGTTACGTATCTTCACTCCCATTGGTCCCAACGTGTCGTACGGCGGCTCAAATCATTGGAATCAGCCAACAGAATACAATGACTAGGGAGCGGATTTATATGCGATCAATTTTGATGAAATATTCGCATATATATGCGGTAAAAAATTACGAAATATGCGCAAGATATGCACAAAAATTCAAAAAATGCGCATTTCGGGAAACCACAAATTTTCTGTCTTATTTAGTAATCTTATTTATTATTTTTCAAATAAAATCATTTTTTATATATGCAATTTATTCACAGTTTTTACAAAAACTGCTACCAATAGTTACCTATTTAAAATAAAACAACAATATCACTATAAATATATCTTCGATTATAATTCACTACAATGTGTTTTTCCAAATTCTTTACGAGGAAACATATTCTTTGATCAGACAAAATATTTTTATAACTTGAAAAACTCCTTTCAACATCGATAATTGGTGCGTATTTAAAATAACTTGTTAATTTCCGTTAGAAAATCGTAAAACTTTGGCTAAAGGTGTAAATTCTCTTAACAATAGAGGATTTAAAAAATCACCAGAATTATAGGTAGGTACCTACCCTAATAGCACAAGGACGTCCAATGGACGTCCTTCACGGACTTTAGGGACGTCCATTGGACGTCCGTTTTCGTCCGAGGAACGTCCTTTATACGTCCTATTTTGGTCCAAATGTCGCGCTACCGAACGTCCATTGGACGTCCATCTAATGTCCGAGGGGACATATATTGGATCTTAATCGGACGTAAATTGGACCTTAATCGGACGTCCTAGGGGACGTAAATTGGACCCTAATCGGACGTAAATTGGACCTTAATCGGACGTAAATTGAACCTTAATCGGAGGTAAATTGGACCTTAATCGGACGTAAATTGAACCTTAATCGGACGTAAATTAGACTTTAATCGGACGTAAATTGGACCTTAATCGGACGTAAATGGGACCTTCATTGGACGTAAATTGGACCTTAATCGGAGTAAATTGGATCTTAATCGGACGTCTTAGGGGACGTGAATTGGACCTTAACAGGACGTCCAATTTTGGTCCAAATTCCACGTTGCCAAACGCCCAATGGAGGTCCACCTAACGTCCGAAGGGACGTTCGGTGGACGTCAATTGGGCCTTCATAGGACGTCCCAGTTTGGTCCAATGTATTGCTGCCGATCATCCATCTAACGTCCTGGGAGGACGTTCGGTGGACGTCTAGAGACGAGATTTATACCTGTGGAGAATGTATTGTGGGAAATAAAAAATATATTTTTTAAGGAACTTATATTACATCTTATATTAATTTACAATTATTGGATATTAGATTATTTACATTAAATTATAATTACATTTCTCCAAGAAATTAACGCACCACCTTAAAAATGGGCCATTTTTGATGTCTCGAATTTCCTAAAGCCATTGTCCCATCTAAGTGATTTTTTTAATAATATTATAGCCTAGGCTATATGGGCTACCTCCATAAGCTTGTCATGCACGGGGAGCTATACTGTAATAATATTATATCACATCGCTGAGGGAACTCTACATTACATATACTTTTCGAATCAAAACTTTTATTCTCTTAATATTATTACTTAAAAAATATATACTACATTCGTCTCGCTAAACTCGAAAAATAACTTATAAACCATAAAAATCTCCAAAAATATAAATGACATAAATGAGAATTGGCACAATTATTATTATGGTTTTAAGTTGATTTTTCGGATTTAACTACAATATTATGCAAAAAATTATGTTATATCGCAGATTTAAAATGGGTTTATCTCGAAAACAGTTATATTAAGTTTAGCGAGATGATTGTAGTACACTTTTTTTAAGTAAAAATATTAAGAGAATAAAAGTAGACTGGTACGCAGTCTGATTTTTGCATAAGAGTTTAATGAAATGGTAACAAATCAATTGGAAGTTCTGTCCGACAAAATACATGGAACGTTTTCGGTAGTCTGATGTTCCAAGTTTTTAACCTGTTCCACAATTAAAACTTCCCCGGTTCCAGTATTCCCGTACATCAAAGTTTGTCCGACTAGACACCGTGAAGCTATTAACAAATTTTCAGCTTGCTGTTAATCAACTTTTTTTATTACGCGGGATCCAGGTCTATAAATGAATACAATAAATAAGTAGGTAGGTACATATTATACACTTATTTATACGAGTACAATTAATAGTAGAGCTGGTTTTTGGGATGTTACAAGCAGCATTTGCATTTCCACAGAGATACTTATGACAGAAATAATAAAATACCGAGACGGACTATTATTATAATAATTTACAATAGGACCCGACGGCCGACGCTATAGGGACAGGTAAAATTTATGACTGAACAATGCACCGAGCATCGATACAAGCAATATGTACCGGTCGAAGGTTATTTTTTATTGTGCCAAATGGACGTATATAGTACCTACCTTTAAAAATCGAATACACAAATTAAAAGATATTTAACAACCATAAAGATTTGTCAAACTCTATCACCGACTTCATGAAAACAAGTATTACTACATTCTTTGATGGTTTTTGCTGTAAATTTTAAAGGATTGACATGAAATTTGGCAAACGCATAGCTAACATGCCAAAGAAAAAAAGTGATATTGTGCCAATGTGTGCTATTGCCCTGGGGTGAGTTTCACTCTTTCTCTGGGGTGAAAAACGTTCAAAATAAGTCCGGACTTCGATAAACTGATTAATATTAAGCAACCTTTATTCCATACTTACAAAGTATGTGTACTTACAAATTAGTATGTGAATTTGGGGGGTGAGTTTCACCCCGAGGAGGGGTGATATACAAAATATAGATAGATACACAAAAGATATACAAAAATGTTTCAAAACATCGAAAAAATGTGGTAAAATGCAAATATACATATCATATTATGATAAAATTGCGATTTTGGCGATTTGCCTTTTTGGATAGAATGATGATGATGTTGATTAGGATAAAACTGCGAAGAATTTTTTTATCGAAATATAGTAAAAAATATGAAAAATATACCAAAAAGCTTGAAAAAATATGTAAGTATGTAAGGAAAAACATAAATAATTAAATAAACATTTGACAACACAACACAAAAGTTTGAAACACTCACTATTTGGATTGGTTGTCCTGGCTTGTGATTTTCTTCTTTGCAGATGACGCTCACGGATCGATGTCAATGTCCAACGGACGTCCGAGCACGGACGTCCAATGGACGTTCACAGGACGTTCATATTTATTCAACACGTAAGTACGTCCAACGTCGGACGTCCGAAGGACGTTCATTTATAGTCCATCCGCATTAGGACTAAAACTGGACCTATTTTGGGCACACGTACGCTCAACTTCAAAAAGATGCTCTCAATATTCATCTGTAGTAAGGATACATTGATAAAAATTATATTTTTGCTTATTAGAATTAACCACCAAACTTCTATCATCTTGGTAACGGGAATAATAAAACATTATAAAGTCCACTTTACATCAACAATAATTGAACAATAAATTGACGACAAGTTATTCAAGGTCAAATTTGGCTTATACAAAACACAATTCTACTTCCAATTTTGCCGTGAATAAACAGAAAATAAAGAAATTTGACAAAATAAAACATATCCAATTGTTCTATTTCATCAAATTCCTTCATTTTCTTTTACAAATCATACATTTTGTACTCGTCAAATTTGGCCTTGAATAACTTAGTCAATTTCTTGTTCAATTTATTGTTGATGTAGAGTGGACATAACGAATAATTTACCGATCAGATTTTCACACTTTACATAAAAACAAAAACATGTATTAGATATTAAACTACATATACAGTTTTGAATTAAATATGATTTATAATCTTTTCCATTTAAACTATTTTATTAACATAATTAAGTTAATATTTTATTAAATAATTTTGCTGTTTAATCCCCTTATTGGTAGAATATGTCCAATATGGACGATTGGAAAAGGTCCGTATTTCGTCCGAGTACGGACGTCCAAAGGACGTTCATATTTATTCCACCCGAAGGACGTCCAACACCGGACGTCCGAAGGACGTACATATTTAGTCCACCCGAAGGACGTCCAACGCCGGACGTCCAAAGGACGTACATATTTAGTCCACCTGAAGGACGTCCAACGTCGGACGTCCAAAGGACGTACATATTTAGTACACCCGAAGTACGTCCAGCGTGGGACGTCCAAAGGACGTCCGTTTATGGTCCATGGACGTTAGGACCAAAAATTGACCTATTTTGGACGTCCAAAGGACGTCGTGTGCTATTAGGGTATTAAATATAACAAAAGTATATAAAATTCGGATTTCCGGGTAAAACATCCTTCGTCATTTTAACATCCTACAATCATTTCATAACGGCGGCGTATTATCCTATAAGTACTTTGTGTAGAGATCGTTTATTTTCTAAGAAAAAATGAAAGGCGGTTAATGAGCTGTCTCTCTTGGTTCTCGAATTAATACAGACCACAGCCTGTGCGTGGAAATATTTTGTCGAATTAAAAAATTTAAATTTTGTTTTGGACTAATGAAATAAAACATTTTAGTAGTTCCAAAATGACACAAAATCTAGGCATCGAATAAAAAAGTTTATTTGAAGAAAGTGTATTTTTTTGTTCTTCTTAATGGCGGTACAGGCTCGTTTTTTTAATATTGTATTTAATTACAGAATAATTTTCAAATATTACCTAATATATTTTTCAAATTGGGCTCTGTACCGCCATTCTTTATTATATTACGGATACGTGTGCCAAATATTTTGAAAAAATATTCAAAATTACAGCCGCAATCTTGGAACGCGTTTTGGCTACCTGTTGATCGCTACTGTATCACCTTAAACAATTTTTTAAACAAATTCACAAAAATAATTTTTTCATTACGAACGATTTTTTAGATAAGTTGGGTTATTCTGAGCAAAAAAGGTATCTTGAGATTTTTCTCTAAAATTGATTTTTGTCGAGTTATATGGCCATTTTCGCATTTTTCAGGTTTTAAATCGCGTATAACTCGACAACAATCAATTTTAGAGAAAATTGACAAGAGACCTTTTTTGTTCAGAATGTCCAAAATTATCTAAAAAAAAATTGTTCAAAGTGAAAAAATTATTTTTGTGGATTTGTTTAAAAAATTGTTAAACAATTCTTCGACCACGGCACCTTGTGAATATGTTATAAGGTCCTCTCTTTGAGTAATTTTGTGCAAAAAAATCGAATCGGAATAATTTCACTAACAGGGGCGACGATAAATCCGGGACTATAGCGCTAATTATTAATAATTAAAAATAACAGCTTTGTAATAAAATAATGACAAAAATCTCTTAAGGACCTTGAAGCAAGGGTTTGAAACTTGATCTGCTCACTTTTTAATTTCATAATAATAACTTTTAATCGAGTTATTAAGACTTAAAAATGGCCATTTTCGCATTTTTCAAATTTTTAATCGCATATAACTCGACAACAATCAATTTTAAACAAAAATGGCAAGACACCTTTTTTGCCCAGAATGACACAAGTTATCTAAAAAAAATTGTTCGAAATGAAAAAATTGTTTTTGTGAATTTGTTTCAAAAAAATTTTTTAAACAATTTTTCGACCAATGCACCGCCCGGCACCCTTTGGATATGTTATAAGGACCTCTTTTTGAGTAAGTTTGTGCAAAAAAATCGAATCGGAATAATTTCGCTAGCGGGGGCGACGATATTGCCCGGTCTACTTTTGATGCTGATGGTGATAGAATAGATACTTTTTATATAACAAAAATAAAACTTTTTTTAAACTCTTTAAAAAATTTGTGGCGGGTTTTCCCCGAAAAGTGCGTTATTTTTTGGACATTTTACGTTGAACTAGTCGATTTGGAATTTGACGAATAAGAACCAACTTTTGATTAGCTCCAACTCTGTTTTTATTGTGTGTCCAGACTTCATACATACATCATTTTTTTTACTGTTTTATAAGCTTTATATTTGCTAGGAATAGTTTTTCGATCAAATACTTACTTTTTGATTTATTTGCGAAAAACCATCTAAAAACAAAAGTTACAAGGAATTTAATTAGTTTATCCACTTACGGACTTATTTGGACCTATATTTTTTCACACTCGAGAAGGGGGTGGTACTCATCCCCAGAAAAAAAGCACACACTGGCACTCTGATGTTCATTTCGCGAAATATCGCAGGGTTCGTATTTAAAATTTTTAATTTACTCCTCACCCCTTTCCGTGGGGGTTCGTTTTTGGTATCATTCGATAGACTTTTGAAAAATATTGAACACGCATTTTTTAGTTTTTCGATCTGACGTTCATTTCGCGAAATATTCGCTTTTTTGTGAAACTTTGTGACTCGCCCATCATTTCTTCAGATTTGGGAACACTTAATAATCGGAGGGGGCCAAGTCAGGAGAGTAAGCCGCATGAGAAAGTAATTAGAACCCCAACTCGAATTTTTGCTACTGTCACAACGCTCTTGTGAGTCGATGTATTGTCTTAGGTCTTGAGAACACTTTTTTCTTCTGCTTATGGAGTCGTTTTTCATTCATCACATACCGGAACTCACCACATAAATTTTGAAGACCCTGACATCAAAACTGTATTAAATTATAAAATATGTGATCTAAGTAAGTTAATGAAAAGTCAGAATAGATAGAGTAGAACACTTATAAAAAAAATTGTAACAAGCAATTGGACATCGTAAGTTCTAATTTTTCACAAAAAGTGACCGGAAGTTGAACCGGCAGTCGATATTTGAACCCTTCGTGTAACTTTTTGTCAGCTGATATGACGGATGAATTTTGTTCACCTACAGATATGGACGAACAGACAGGCATGAAACCGGAAGTATGTATTTGTTCTGGTCTTTCTTAGTCGTGTTGACCAATAGTTTGTACTATTTCGACGAATTTAAAACAGTACTTTCGGTTGCAACTCTGGAACAGGCAGTCCGAGGTCAAACTTCTCACATGTAATATCATATTTTGGTTATAGGCTTTCATTTGACACCTTATTTGTCATTCTTTCTGTCCTACTAATAGACGAGTTGTGTTTATTGACGGACAGACATGGATAATTCTAGGTTTTCATATTTAATGATAAAAACAATAATTATACAATTCAGTTAACCTGACTATATCATTGTGATAATGACTTCTTATCTAAAAGTGACAACGGCAATAATTGCCGTTGTAATAATTATTATTCCATTCACTCACGATAAAATATCGCAAAACCTCCAGATTTTAAAGAACCGCTTGGATTGACATAAAATTTGGCACACACGTAGCTAAAATGCCAAAGAAAAAAGTGAGATTATGCCGATATGTTCTCTTGTCCTGGATGTGACTTTCACCCCTTCTTGGAGGTGAAAAAACATACGTGCAAAATAAGTCCGGAAGTGGATAAACTGACTAATTCTAATTCTAAGCAAATTTTGTTCTATAAAAGTTTTAGGTCAATACTTTTCGAGGTATGTGCGAGTGAATATGTTTATTTTTCATAGAAAAACACGTTTTGGACGGATTTTCGCAAATAACTCAAAAAGTAAGTATGTACATATTTTATCGAAGAAAATATTCCTAGCAATAATATAGCTTATGAAAAAGAGGTGTCAGTATAAGGTCTGTAGACCCAGTAGAAGCAGGGTTGCAGCTAATGAAAAATAGGTTCTTATTCGTCAAATACCAAATCGAATATTTCAACGTAAAATAACCAAAAAAATAAAGCACTTTTCGGGAAACACTCATCATAACTCTTTTAAAGTGTTTAAAAAAAATTTTTTTTGGTGTTTTTAAAACAGTTTCTAGCGTGAAAAGTAAGCAAGTTACGCTGAAAATAAAATCGTTCCCTTTTTTTTGGCAAAAGAAAGTCATGAAAATTAATTGTTACCGCTTCACACGTTACTTTAGATAAATGTATTGTTTATACAGGGTGTCTCCGAAAATAGTGCGTTCCTTTAAGGTGTGGATATAATACACAATTTAGAACAAAAAGGTGTTGTAACATTTTTTCCTAAAGTTAACCGTTTCAACAAAAATTACGTTGTTCTCCATAAGAGTAAATTTTTATTTTCATAAATTTATATGATCTGGCAACATGGCGTAGAAGAACCTGTGACTGTGAAATTTAATCTAATGGGACCCCTTGTTTATTTACTAATTGAGTATCAATTTGCATATCAAAATGTATTTTCGTTTTTTGGTCAAACGGCTGAATTTAGAATAAAATGTTATAAGACTTTTTTGCTCTACATTGTGCTTTCTATCTATACCTTTAAGGAACGCACTATTTTCGGGGAAACCCTGTATATGATCTGTAAGTTGCATTGGTTCAAAATGCTTATTTTTGAAAGGGGTTTTGTTGAAAGGCCTCGAACGAATCACTAGTCACGAGTATGTATATGCAAATTTTGAACAGCCATATCTTAACCAATTTTTGTCTTCCAGAAAGTCAAAAAATTCCAAATATTTAAAAAAGCAACACCTACATTTTTTACTCTTTAAGATATTTGGTATCACTAATAATTTTTAAGTTATTTTGACAAAAGTCTTTTTTTCAAAATTAAAGATTTAAAAAAATTTACTTTAAAACCAAATTTTTCCACAAATAAGCACTTTGAACTGATGAAACTTACAAACACAAACAATACATAAAGTTACTTGTGAAGTGGTAACGATTAATTCCATTTGGGCTGTTAATTAGAGGGAGTTTTTAGAATATTTTTAACCAAAAAAAAAAGGAACAACTGTATTTTGAGCGTAACCTGCTTACTCTTGCTGCTGGAAACTTAAAAAAAAAATAAAAATAAACGTTTTCTTAAACACTTTAAGAAAGTTGTAATAAGTTTTCCCAGAAAAGTGTTTCATTTTTTTTATTTCACGTTAAAATATTCGATTTGGAATTTGAGATATAAGAGCTTATTTTTCACTATAGTCTGTTTTTAAACAAGAGGAGTCATTCAAATTTCCCGCGCCGTACACCTTGTTTGTAATTGGTACAACCTCAGGCAATTTTACTCATATCAAATTTTGACACTATTGGCATTTCATAGGTTAGTTTATTTATTTTATCAGCAATTTTTGTATTTTCTGCGTTCTTCCTTTTATTTTTAGATTTTTAGTCAAGATTACCGTCAAAGGCCGATATGATCAACCAAAAAAGAAGATTTATCTGATGATATTTCTAGTGACTTTCTTGGGTGTGAATCTGCCATTTAGTTTACCTACTCCTCTTGGTTTTAAAACAAAGCTTAGCAATAACTCTGCTTCTACTGGGTCTACAGACCTGACACATATACCATTTTTTCACTTTTTTATAAGCTATATTTACTATTTGCTAATTTTTTTTCAATAAAGTACCTACTTTTTGAGTTATTTGCGAAAAACCGTATAAAAACGTTTTTTTTTTTGTTGAAAAATGAACATATTCACTCGCAAATATCTCTAAAAGTATTGACTTAGTGAAAAACGCTATAAAATAGAAGTTGCTTAGAATTAGTCAGTTTATCCAATTCCGGACTTATTTGAACGTATTTGTTTTCATACCCTATAACCGACGAAACTCACCTCCAGATCAAAAGCACATATCGGCACAATATCACTTTTTTTCTTTAACATATTAGCTATAGGTACGTGTCCCAAATTTTATGTCAAACCAAGCGTTTCTTCAAAATTCTGACCAAAAACCCTAAGTAAATTAAACGAAAATATAAAATGAATTTTTCAAACAAATATTTTAAGTCGGTATGAGAAATTTTAATTTAACAGATGAAATCAAATAAACACAATTCAACTCGTAAAATATTTAGACCCTTGCTTGGTAATCCAGCTGAACAGGTAAAGAACCTACCTTTTATGTAGTTTATAATCTGAGAGGATGGAATATTTTACCAAAATATTCCATCCTCTAAGTTTACAATAGACCTTTTCTACCTGTCCTCAAAAGATCGGTATTTTTAACTCGTGGCAACGTCGAAAAGCGGCAAAATGATGGGAAATACACATTTTTATGTGGTGGAAGTCAAAATGGTTATGAAGTGTAAAAATTTTTGTATATAATTTAAATTTTTAAAATTAAAATTTTAGAAAACTGAGAACGATACAGGGCGTTAAAAAATGCGCTCAACAAACATACACGAATTAAAATTCGAAAATGATAGTATTTCTTGGTGATGCCAAATGACTGCAACATGAAAAGATGACATAATGATAGCGGGATGTATATATATATATATATATATATATATATATATATATATATATATATATATATTTATATATATATATATATTTGTACAAATATTTTCGACCGTACTGTGTTATAGTGGTTTGAAGTTTCAGCAATTCGGTCATGTGAAATAAAAGTCTATTTGTTATTTCTCAATATATATATATATATATATATATATATTTATGCACAGATATCAAAGTGAGGTCCTGACATTACGCGCACTTAGTGAGGACCGGTAGAAAACGTAGACATAATCGTTTCAACTCTTCATAGTGACCTTGACAAGTAAATAGCAATTAAAAAATGACGAGTATACACAAAAAAAATTACGTATATGTGCCCCGTATTGTTCAAGTATATTGCCACCCAAGTGAGGCCATTATACGCAGCTATTAAAGTGAGACTGTATATACTTTTTCGTTATGCGCACAAAGTGAGGACAACTTTACGTGTATATTTCCTTACAGCTCATCAAGTGAGGACCATACAGTGTTGTCGATAAATATGAGATTAATCGTTTCTACTGCCTTTTTCTGTATAACACAGTAAGAATTATTATTGTTTCGATGTTTCAGTCACTTGTAGCTATAAGAAGGATGTGGACTCTTTGTTCTTGCTCGTACTGTTTGTTAATTTTATAACATTTTAGTACCTCAGCATTAAATCACGGTAGCCTTATCGGAGACTAGCGTTAATAAAGAAATAGTTTTATATTTTTTAATAATTTACGTTAAAGATGGATAGGAAAGCAAGAATTTTGAAAATAGCGTTAGTTGAGAACAATAATAATCAAAATGGAGGATACAGTGATAGTTCAGTTATGTGAAATTTATATTGAACTTAACATATAAATATAAAAGCCCGACTTTTGATCTAAGGGGAACACAGTTTTTACGGTACATAGATATCTGTCATTTGTCAACCCCCTCCCTTCCATTTCCCCCACCCCTTATTTTTAAATAGGGAAGAGGGGCGTGTGCTAGCTCATTTGAAAGGATATTCAATTCTCTATCCGGTATTACTAACATTGACATAATTATCTATACAGAGTGTATTTTAGTATAGGTACTGTTGCCCCTGTCGATTTTCATTTTGAAACGACAATTTTCCAACCTTAATTTTAGTATACAAGATGATTTACTTAATTTAATTAAACTTAATGTACCTTTTTTACTGACTTAATTTTACAGTTATTCCACTAGATGGCAAATACAGTGAATATGTGCATATGTTTTATTTCGAATAATCATTTTAAAATAGTTTTAGTTTTCTATTTTCTCTGAAAATTGTTGCAAGCTTCTTGTTCTTATACTTAAAATCATGTCACTACAAATTTATACGAGAGTACATATTAAGAGTATAGAAAGTATTATAATATATGACATACATGCTTTTTTCCATTTATTGAAGATATTTCACCTTATCCTAAAACAATGCAATGTGACCAAGTGTCCTCAACTAAAAAAATATATCCCACTATTTTGATATTAAATGTATAGTTTGTACTATAAACCGTATTGAAATAGATTGCAACATGTGTGTGTGGTTGGGATATTGACTGCGAAACCTAAGGCTTCATTCGCCTAATCATATTTACCTTTGATTCTTATAACAATAAATAAAATTGATTAACATTTTATATCAATATTATTAGTGTTTTTAAACAATATCAGTATGATATATCAGTATGATAAAGTCAAGATAAACAATACTATAACAGAAAGCTTTGAGGTCAAACCAGGACTGCGACAGGGTGATCCATTATCATCTATAATGTTTAGCATATTACTAGAAAAGGTTATACAGGAAGCAAACATTAATATAACAGGTCTGATCTACCACAAAAAACATCAGTGCTTGGCATTCGCAGACGATTTGGTAATCTCGGCTAGGAGCAAAATAGAACTTATAGAAACACTCATGAAACTCGAGGAGAGGGCAGCAACCAAAGGATTGTATATAAATGAAGCAAAAACAAAGTATATGGAATGAACAAATAAGCAATTCGTTCGGGGGCAATACATAACAATGACAACAGCGAAAGGAACACAGTATAAATTCGAAGAAGTTGGGAGATTTGAGTACTTAGGAACTGTCTTCACAAGAGATCCTAACTGTGAAGAAAAAATACAAAAGAGAATTATGTCGGGCAACCGCGCTATATTTGCTTTTAATGGGTTGTTAAGAAGTAAACATATATCACGAAGAGCAAAACTAAGAACTTACAAGACCGTAATAAGGCCGATAGTAACGTATGCTTCTGAAACATGGGTCACAACAAAAAAACATCAAGAGTTGTTATTAGTTTGGGAGAGGAAAATACTGCGCAAAATCTTCGGTGGGAAAAACTTAAATGGACAATGGGTAAGAAGAACAAATAAGGAACTAACTGAGCTCTATCAAGATCCTAACATACTAGCAGTAATTAAGGCGCAAAGACTTAGATGGTTGGGCCATGTGCAGAGGATGATTCCATCTAGAATTCCCAGAATGGTACTATCTAGTGCATTGGCAGGGAAAAGACGAAGAGGAAGACCGAGGTCACGATGGAGTAATGGAGTTAGAGAAGATATGAGAAGAATTAACTTAAGGAACTGGGAAACAAAAGCGACTGACAAAAGGGAGTGGAAAAGAATAGTACATCAAGCCATGGGCCTACTAGGCTCGTAGTGCTTACATATTATAATATCAGTTTTCTAATATTATCCAGTTCCATATCCAGTTCCGAATCCAGTGGTTATATTTCTTCCGTATTGTTTAGTTTCGCTTCCAGTGATTGTATTTTTTTTCTTGTTTTTTTTTGAAATATTTATTTATTATTTTATTACTATATTTTTTTATTGTGCTCATAATAGATTGCAACATTGTCTACAGACATGAATGCAGTAACAATAAATAAAAAAATCGGAGATCCACACCCCGGATTTGAAATCGAAACCTCTGCTTTACGAATCCGGGCTCCGAGGTCTACCCACTAGGTCACTAGGCTATCGCTCTTAGACAATATTTTTTCCTGAAACGGGGAACTTTTAAAGCCGGGTCTAGACTATGTAACAAAACATGCTAATAACAAAGTTGTACAACAAATTTGTTGTACAACTTTGTTATGTAACTTGTTATAATATAGCATGAGTATCCAGACTATATAACAAAAAACAAAACAACAACATGCGCATAAATTTTGCAGCATTTTAGATGGATAGCTGGTAGGTTAGGTAGTATATAAAATTGCGTCATATAAGTATGGAGGATCTCTTCATAGCAACAGCAGCTTGTGTAATATTGTGGAGGCGACACCGGCGTGTTAAATTAATATTTTGGATGTGTCCTTCATTAGCAGCTCGAGCAAAATATAGGTAGTGGTACAGCTCTTTTAGCTGATCTGGAAAGAGATAACATAGACCCATCGACAGGAGACATTAAATGTGATGGCAGTTTTAAAAACTTCTTAAGAATAGAAAGTTCTGATTTTGAATTTCTTATAAATGAAATCGGCCATAAAATAGGCAGGAAAGACATTTCGAGATGCAATTCCAGTAAGAGAAAGATTAACAGTTATATTATTAGCAAAGTATATTTTTTAAACTTTTTACTCATTGTTTCAGAGAGGAAGTATAACATTTCTGTAAAATTTAATTCCTCAGTATTATCGTCTTCACCTGTTCATGATTGAGTGTCACTGTCTGTTTGAATTGGTGTAGCTGGAGAAGTAGCGGATGTAGGTGTAGTGGACGGAATAGAAAGGCTCAGATATATTGTATGATTGAGTGTTTGTTTGAGTAGCTGATGAAGCAGTCTGCATCTGTGTAGCGAATGAAGTGAATGTTACAGGTTTTATGTCTGAACACTCTGCTCTGTAGAGAATAGTATTTATGTCAAATTTAGAGTTGATTTGCACCGATTTGCTGTTAAGGTTCCGCGTACTGCTTTTCTTTTGTTGGCTTGAGTTATAGGCGTACGTGCATTAGTTTAACTACAGTTTCTGTATCTATTTTCACTTCTATTTCAGTCTATTCATCGTGTTTTTTATTTGTTTTTTAAATCAATAAATGTAGCTCATCCCATAGCAATCCCATAATACTCGTTACTTACGAAATAGCTCAATTAAATGAGTAGTCAGTTCTTTCGACAATTTCATCGCGTAAATAACCCTACGTGAACAGAGCAAAGAAAAATCTAGCACAATCACTCCAGAATGAACAAGGCGATATGACTCCAACGGTTGCTGCTCGCGTAGGTACTATGCCAGAGAAATGTTTCAATAACATGTTTTTAGGTGTAGATCAGTCGCGGTGCGGTTTTATAACTTTCTTTGATGTTTACCGACATCTGTTGGATAACATAAAACATGCTATATAACCAGAAAAATGTTATACAACCCTGTGTTTTAAAACTTGTTTATTTAAAATTTTGTAACAAGTTACAAAACTTTGTTATTTAACATGTTTTGTTAAATAGTCTGGACCCGGCTTAACGGTAACTTCTTATAGGTAATACACTACAATTTCTGAATATTTTTTCTGAAATTTATCGAATGGTACCAAACACGACCCCCACGAAGGTGGGGGGGGGGGTTACTTTAAAATCTTAAATAGGAACTCCTTTTTTTTATTTCAGATTTGGATTCTTTGCGTAAAAATAAGCAACTTTTATTCGAAACGTTTTTTCTAATTACGGATAGGTGGCGCTATAATCGGAGAAAACGGGTGTTGGAAATGGGAAATTAAATTAAAATATGGAAAGTCCCCACTAAAATGGAAAATTTTACTTAACTTTTTTGGTTTTAGAACCTAATAATCACAACCCAATAGGTCCCCAAAGCGCTCGAGTGACTGCACATTTAGCATACTTTGCTCCCCTACTATATGTATTATAAATAATATGCGAAGTAATTATTAACCCAAACAACCATAATTCAACTTTTATTTACTAATAAAGAACTGGACGAAAGTGTCACATCAGCTTTTATGAAACACATGAATATTTACATAAAAAGGTAAGTGATCTGCTTGAAATCGATATTCCCAAAATCATCTAAAAATTGTTTATACTTGAGTACTTTGAGACTCTTGTATGAAATGTGAATACCGAAATACGATTAGGAATCTCCATTATGTAATTTTTAAATAATACATAATTCTTAGGAAATGAAAGGTATTATACAAACGTGTTAAAAAATACTACCTACTGAAATTTTTTGATGGCAATAAATGATGAATTGGTTTATCGAATTTATTTTTAAGGTGATACAGTAGCGATCAACAGGTAGCCAAAACGCGTTCCAAGATTGAGGCTGTAATTTTGAATATTTTTTCGAGATATTTGGCACACGTATTTGTAATATAATAAAGAATGGCGGTACAGAGCCCAATTTGAAAAATATATTAATATGTGGAAATTACTCTGTAAATAAATACAATATTAAAAAAACGAGTCTGTACCGCCATTAAGAAGAACAAAAAAATACACTTTCTTCAAATAAACTTTTTTATCAGATGCCTAGATTTTGACCCGTGTTGAGCTGCCCCCCCCCCACCACTTGCAAAAATTAAAAAACAAATAGCCCTGATTTATGAGCTATTTATGAGCTCTCATATTCCGCAAACTAAAAATTTTGAGCTCGTTCCACTGAGCAGGAATTTAATACCCTAGTGGGGGGGGGGGCTGATTAAAAATAGGAATATTGAATCGGTTTTTGCGGCAGAATTACGAGCTATTTATGAGTTCTTGAAATTATATAGTTTCGATTTTTGAGCTCATCCCCTTCACCCCCAAACAACCCTTTAATTGATTTAACTTAAGAGAAAAATGCTGAGAAAACTTAAAATATATCGTATTGCGGATAGAATTCCTATAGCTTATATACTCTAAGAATAAACTATTAAATCAAGAGCATTTCGATTATTGAGCTACAACCCCTTCGCAAGAAAACCACCCTATCTTCCCGGCTTAAGAGAAAGTTGTACTTAAAATGCATTAAACTAATTATTTGGCGACTACATATCATTTAATAATTTATAAGCTTCCAAATTACGCGCATTTAGATCAGTAAATTGCAATTTATTTTGTATAGTGCAGTCACTGAAGGTAAAAATCAACGATTACCTTCAATTTCGGTAAACCTTCATAGATTTTCACGAAAATTGGTCAGTGGTTAGAGGATATGTCAAGAAACAAAGGTGACATGGTACCACCTTGCGCCTTTACCCTGAGGGTGGATACCGCCGCTTCTCGGGGGTGAAAATTATTTTATAAAAAATGACTGCACAAATCAATAAAAGAACAAATTAAAAGCAAAATTTATTATATAAAGTTAATAAAATAAGTCAATACTTTTAAGTTATTAAAGATCAAAGATTTTAATTATTTGTGAAAAAATGCATGTTTTGAAGAGGTTTTTTGTAAATCACTGAAAAACTGTAAGTTTTTACAAAAAAGTTAATAGTAGTTTAATTCGTATATCTTATATTCTAAGAATAAACTCTTAAATCACGCGCCTTTCGATTATAGAGCTACAACCCCTTCGCAAGAAACCCATCCAATATTCCCGGCTTAAGAGAGAGTTGTTCTTAAAATAATTTAAATTAATTATTTGGCGACTACATATCGTTTAATAATTTATGAGCTTGCAAAATATACGCATCTCAATTATTGAATTTCCATTTTCTTTCTATAGTGCAGTCACTGAAGGTAAAAATCAACTATTACCTTCGATTTCGGTAAATCTCCATTTATTTTCACGAATTGACAATAACAACTTGGGGTTTTAGCCTGGGGTATATGTCACCCCTTCTCGGTAGTGAAAATTACTTTATTAAAAATAACCCCTTAAATCGAGAGAGGGACAAATTGTAAGCAAAATTTGTTATATAATGTGATTAAAATAAATCAATACTTTTTGATTTATTAAAGATCAAATATTTTAATTTTTGGAAAGAAAATGCATGCTTTAGAGCGATTTTTCATAAATAACTCAAGAACTGTAAGTTTTTACAAAAAAGTTTTCATCACTAAAATTGAAGCTAATAAAAAATATAATAAATTGCTTACTTGAAAAACCCTTTAATGTTAATTTAAAGAAGTTATTGGTAATTAAATGTATATTTTTTTCCGCGACTGTTCAAATCTAAGGGTTCAAGCTTAAATAACGGGAAAGAGATGCATTTTATAACACTTAGGTACTAAATACTTGTCAAAGTACTTAGAAATACCTATCAAACATAAGATCCAGAAAAAGTTTATAGTATCAAAATCCGCTCACCAATTTTCGTGAAAATGAATGGAGATTTACCGAAATCGAAGGTCATAGTTGATTTTTACCTTCAGTGACTGCACTATAGAAAGAAAATGGCAATTCAATAATTGAGATGCGTATATTTTGCGAGCTCATAAATTATTAAACAATATATAGTCGACAGATAATTAATTTAAATTATTTTAAGTACAACCCTCTCTTAAGCCGGGAATATGGGATGGTTTTCTTGCGAAGGGGTTGTAGTTCAATAATCGAAAGGCGTGTGATTTAAGAGTTTATTCTTAGAATATAAGCTATACGAATTAAACTACTATTAAATTTTTTTGTAAAAACTTACAGTTTTTCAGTGATTTACAAAAAACCTCTTCAAAACATGCATTTTTTTCACAAATAATTAAAATCTTTGATCTTTAATAACTTAAAAAGTATTGACTTATTTTATTAACTTTATATAATAAATTTTGCCTTTAATTTGTTCTTTTATTGATTTGTGCAGTTATTTTTTATAAAATAATTTTCACCCCCGAGAAGGGGCGGTATCCACCCTCAGGGTAAAGGCGCAAGGCGGTACCATGTCACCTTTGTTTCTTGACGTATCCTCTAACCAGTGACCAATTTTCGTAAATATCGATGAAGGTTCACCGAAATTGAAGGTAATCGTTGATTTTTACCTTCAGTGACTGCACTATACAAAATAAATTGCAATTTACTGATCTAAATGCGCGTAATTTGGAAGCTTATAAATTATTAAATGATATGTAGTCGCCAAATAATTAGTTTAACGTATTTTAAGTACAACTTTCTCTTAAGCCGGGAAGATAGGGTGGTTTTCTTGCGAAGGGGTTGTAGCTCAATAATCGAAATGCTCTGGATTTAATAGTTTATTCTTAGAGTATATAAGCTATAGGAATTATATCCGCAATACGATATATTTTAAGTTTTCTCAGCATCTTTCTCTTAAATTAAATCAATTAAAGGGTTGTTTGGGGGTGAAGGGGATGAGCTCAAAAATCGAAACTATATAATTTCAAGAGCTCATAAATAGCTCGTAATTCTGCCGCAAAAACCGATTCAATATTCCTATTTTTAATCAGCCCCCCCCCCACTAGGGTATTAAATTCCTGCTCAGTGGAACGAGCTCAAAATTTTTAGTTTGCGGAATATGAGAGCTCATAAATAGCTCATAAATCAGGGCTATTTTTTTTTTAATTTTTGAAAGTGGGGGGGGGCAGCTCAACACGGGTTAGATTTTGTGTCATTTTGGAACTACTAATGAAATAAAAAATTTTAGTAGTTCCAAAATGGCATAAAATCTAGGCATCGGATAAAAAAGTTTATTTGAAGAAAGTGTATTTTTGAAGTTATACTTGTTTACGGGCGTAATGACGGTGAAATTTTATATGGGAAAACCTAGCGACCGGGCGCATGCGCATTATAACTTTGTTCTGATTGGATGTTCAAATGACATGACAAAAATTATCCAATATGGCAGCTGTGGCACAGCTGTGGGACTGCGTTTGGTTATAATGTATGCTTGTTGCGTTTTAAAATTTGTAGGAAGAGAAACAACAAACAAAAAGTTAGTTAATGGTTATACTGCCTTTTTAAATAGTTTTCATATTATATTTTTGGACTTATTTACATAGAAGAGATGATTGTTTCATGCCAATGTGAAAGCTCATCAAACTGTGCCTAGTATGAGTGCCGCAGATCTCGCTTATTCAAAGCTAAAGAATCTTTCACTGGTAAGTGTTTTATAAATAGTTGATCAAATTTTGTTATGATATTTGAACATAGCCACTTTGCACGACGCAAGTGATTGCGAAATTTATTAGTCGTTATACGGGCTCCGATACCTACCTTGAACCTACCAAAATACATAAGTAGTATGTAATACTTTTATTTACATAATTTATATTTATATTTACATAATATATTGTCTTCTTACTCTATGTTTTGTTGTATTTTTTCAATTCTAAATCATTTTAATTCAAAATCAAAATAATTTAATTTACATAAGTTAAAAATGTCAAAAGGTTAATCTGTTTAGTTAGACGATCTTCGCACATAATGACAAGCTGTCTCTGTGGCGCAGTTTTAATGGGAGAGAATCCCAATACAACGCAAATACCAGCCGCATGGTAAGTTGGTTCGAATCCCAATAGAAACTTTTATTTTTTTATTTTTTTTTATACATTTTATGATTGTAAGTATATTTATTATATAATTTTATTTTCAGAAAATACGTATTTAGTTAAAAATTTTTCCGACAATTAATGTTCAGAAATCATTTCTGGCATTTTTAGTGTGTTTGTGTGTGTTTTATTTTTTTATTATTTTAATTTTTGGCACTGTTTTAATAAAAATGTTTGAGAAGTAGTAAGTATAAATTAATTTAATATTTAAATAAAATATAAATAAAAAGTATATTAATTTCGTTTATAATCATATAATCATATAATAGAAGTATAACTTCTTACGTGCGTACAAAGTACACACACATTCTTTTTTTTGTTCTTCTTAGTGGCGGTACAGGCTCGTGTTTTTAATATTGTATTTAATTACAGAGTAATTTCCACATATTAATATACTTTTTAAATTGGGCTCTGTACCGCCATTCTTTATTATATTACGAATACGTGTGCCACATATCTCGAAAAAATATTCAAAATTACAGCCGCAATCTTGGAACGCGTTTTCGCTACCTGTTGATCGCTACTGTTTCCTCTTAAGTAAAATATGTCATTTGGATATTTTTTTAAACTCGATAGATCCTAGGGACATGTCGGTAGATCGGTAGGATCATCACTTTTGGGAGTTTTGGGAATATCCCAATTGACAACGCAATATACACCGACGCCGTCTACAACAAGCGACGAATCAGAGATGCCAGATTGGGGTACTTTCGCCCATTTTTAGGGTAATTTGAAAGCACATGGGAAAATTTTTATAGGTTGAATTGGTTGGGGAATTTTTCGGGAGGAAAATTGAGCAAACTGAATTGCAATATAAATGTATGTAACATATAACATTATATTAACATTATAACCTATCGAGTATTTGTTTCTGATTAAAAAAACCGAAAAATGGTTTTTGGAACAACCGCTTTTTTTGACCAGTTATAACCGCCAGGTTAAACCGTAAGTAAAAAACCGGTATAACCGAAAACCGGTTTTTTGTTCAACAACCGCCATCCCTACCTTGGTTGTTACAAATACAGTTCGCTGGAATAAGTTTTACCCCCCTTATTAACTTATTTATTTTTAGCACATAAGAAAAACGCTCGGATAGGTCGATTTTTAAAATAATCATAGTATATTATAGCTTCAATGTTTCGAACTTTACGCGATCCCTCTTCTTCACTACTACTACATTGTTTGATTTGCTTGTTTAGATAAAATGCTAAGAAGAAATGCGTTCAATGTGTGTCCCCGTTTAGGATTTTGTCCTCTTCAGGGTTTGTCGTGAATGTTTTGTGTGGCAGTAAAAGCAAACAGTCCGAAAAACACACTGGGGCAAGTGTCGTGTCCTGGTGTTTTTCCTTGGTTATGCCGGACGGTGGTGTCCAGAAGGCTAAAAGTCAACAGAGAAGAAAGTTTTGATGGATTGTTGTTGGTTCCATAGACATTTACGTGTACTGTCCGTGCTTTGCTCTCGACCAGTCTCCCTAGAAACCATTGTACAACGACAGGCGAGCCTGCGTCCCTCGTGGGCGGTCAGGAGGTGGCTTTTGAGCGCAGCGTGGACAGTGAGCGTTCGAGTGGAGAGTTCTTCTTCAGGTGACAGGCACAACTTTGATTTTTTTTAAATAGGAAAGTAAGTACATCATGTGACACCTCATTTAAAGGCTTTTTTCTACAACCGTGTTAAAAATGCAATTTTTAGAACTCCATACGAGCGTTAAAAATGCTACTTTAAGGCAGGGCCGGTTTTAGGGTTCTTAGCGCCCCTGGCAAAATAAAATTTGGCGCCCCTTCATATAAGAATATACAAATTTACTGCAAATATAAAAAAATAGGAAAAAATCAAAATTTTACCATAAAGAACTATGTAAAAATATATTTATTTAAAAAATAGTAGGATAGTTATTACTTATAACTTATCCAACATAGGGCATAGCATAGCGAGCACATTTTAAGTTCAAGCGACGAAGAAGCGAGGTAAAAGATAAATGCACATTATCAACAACCAGTAAAAAATGTGTATAAATACCTATTTAGATTGAAAATAAGCCACAATTAAATTGAAAAAAATAATTTTATTATCGTTTCGACGCCCAAATCGGGTGTCGTTGTCAAAATACAAAATACTACTAAATTAAACAAAAATGTTGTTGCTTACTAAAAAATTCGTCTAATAATTTATTTAATCTGACTCATTTATATCATTTAATGTGTATAAATCTTCTACAAGACCAAAAACATGTTGATTGTGCGCAAGATATAGCTGCATCCCCAATAACTAAATTGAGGGAGTGGCATAAAATAGCATGCGGATATTCTTTGCAAACGCGAGCTTGTACATCTTTATTTTTTCTCTTCCTTTTAGAGCCGTTGTGATATCCTTGGCCTTACAATCATCTATGCAAATTCAAATAAAATCATTCATTATTTTTTTTTATTATCTCATGAGCTTTTTATTATCTCTATGACTCGATACCTATAGAACCAAGCTATGGTTTTAGGTATCGAGTTACTAGGACAAACAATATGCTGCATACTAAAATTAAACCCGGTACTGTGGGATAAGAACATCAGTATAAAAACAAAAAGAAGAATATAATATAACACCATGACAAAAAGTATTCTGAATAATGGGTGTGAAAATTGAATAAAAAATACGAAAACCAAATGCAAAATAAGAGCAACAGAGATCGAATACCTAAGGCCGCGTTCAGAGTGGACGAGCAAAGAGCAAAGAGCAAAGAGCAAAGGGCAAAAAGTGCACGTTCAGAGTGGACGAGCAAAGAGCAAAGAGCAAAGAAGTGGTAATAGCGGGTAGTTACGCTAGACGAGAGTTTAGTTCTTTTCCACTCGGCAGTATGGATACTTTACTCTCACAGTAGTCCATGTAGTGAGACCGCTCCCGTCTGAAAAAATTTCCGATTCGGTCTCTTTGTGGATTCCTATTTAAAAATATTTTAAAATTTCCTTTAAACAAATCTGAAGGGTGCCGGGCGGAATTTTTGGGCAGAAATTGTTTAAACAATTTTTTTTAACAAATACAAAACATTACGTTTTTTGCTCTAGAACATATATTTTTAAGTTTTGTGGGTCATTCTAAACAACAAAGGTATCTTGTAAATGTTCTCAAAAATTGATAGTTTTCGAGTTATAGGCAATTTAAAATCTGAAAAATGCGAAAATACGCATTTTCGAGGCCTAAAAACTCATATTTAAATTAGTATTTTTGAGGTTGCCAGATACTTAAATTGAAGTTTAAACATTGAGCTTCAAGACTCTGAAGAGTGATCGCGTCTAACCTTAATTTATACCGATGCTTTTTAATTGTTAAATATGCGTGTTTATCCGATTTTTTTGCGCGCTCTATTTCAAAAATCTCCTATTTTCCTCCGAAAATTATTTTTTCTAGATTTTTTGGGATTTTCTAAATAAAATAAGTTTCTTGACATTTTACTCAAAAGTTAACAGTTTTAAAGTTATAAGCGATTTAAAATCCAAAAATGAGTTTTTTATTAACTTATAACTTTAAAACTATTAACTTTTGAGAAAAATGTCAAGAAACTTATTTTATTTGGAATGTCCCAAAAAATCTAGAAAAAATAATTTTCGGAGGAAATAGGAGATTTTTGAAATAGAGCGCGCCGCACCGGCAAAAATATCGGATAAACACGCATATTTAACAATTAAAAAACAACTGTATAAATTAAGGTTAGACGCGATCACTCTTCAGAATCGAAGCTGAATGTTTAATCATCAATTTAAGTATCTGGCAACCTCAAAAATACTAATTGAAATATGAATTTTTAAGCCTCGAAAATGCGTATTTTCGCATTTTTCAGATTTTAAATCGCCTATAACTCGAACACTATTAATTTTTGGGAAAAATTACAAGATATAGTCGGTTCGCTAAACTCAGACGCAACTGGCTAGATATTTTAGTCGATAATTTTTTTGTTTTTTGCCAATTTTGCAAAAATTGGCAAAATCACTAACTATTTAGTGATTATTAACTGTTTAGTAATTATTTTTTGCCAATTTTACTAAAATTGGCAAAATTACCGACTAAATTATCTAGAAAGTTGCGTCTGAGTTTAGCGAACAGACTATACCTTTTTTGTTTAGAATAACCCAAAAACCTAAAAATATATGTTCCGGAGCAAAAAACGTGATCTTTGGTATTTGCTTAAAAATAGTTGTTTAAGAAACAGTTCGTGAAGTATGCTTTTTGCGAACGCACGCGATATTTAGAGCACGAGCGACAGCGGCGCGAGTGCTATACATCGCGTAAGTTCGCAAAAAGTACTTCACGCACAGTTTCATACAATATTTTATCTACTCTACCATAAACAAATAAAAAAACTGTAACTCTTCGTCACTGGAATTCATTTCTATTCTACAATTTTTAGAACTTTGATATTTAAAAATTCTAACTTCTTTCAAACCACAAAACTGTAAAAACTTTTGTCGTAATTTATTGCTCATTATGTCATCACCATGACAACGCCAAAGTTAAGGATATTTGATTATATGAAAGTGTGTTACAGTGCGAAAAAGTAAGTCCCATTTAAAATACATTGTTACTTCACGCTCACTTTAAACACTTCACGCACTGCTATCTAGAATGACAGTTTTCACAAACTAAAAACTTACACATAATATAACACAGTAGATAAAATTGTTTAAACAATTTCTGCCCAAAAATTCCGCCCGGTGCTCTTCAGATTTGTTTAAAGGGGACATTTTTGAATAGGAATTGACAAAGAAACCGAATCAACATTTTTTTCAGACGGGAGCAGTCTCACAACATGGACCAAAGAGTGCGAGCGGAGAAATCAAACTTGTTTGGTTTCGCCGCTTTGCTCTTTGCTAGCACTCTGTGTACCTCCATTTCCCAGTATGAGTTTGATTTCTCCGCTTTGCTCTTTGCTCTTTGCTCGTCCACTCTGAACGCGGCCTAAGTAGAAGCTGTAGAAGGGACAGAATAAATAACATAGAGATTAAGAAAATAATGGTAATGAATTCAAGGGATAATAGACAACATAGAACAAAAGAGATTAACCTGGTATGGACATGGCAGAAGAGCAGACCAAAATCGTTGATAAACAGAATAACAGATTGGAGCCCGATAGGAAGAAGGAAGAGAGACAGACCCCGAAAATCTTTTAGAGATAAAATGGACGAAGCAATATTAGAAAAGAAACCTGCAGGACTGGAAAAACAGAAAGAACTGAAAATAACGGTCAAGTGAAATAATACAGGAAAAACTATGGAAATCCAGGGTGGTCAAGAAAAAACAGGATGTTTCTAAATAAATGCGACAAACTTTAAAGGGTAATTCTATATGAAATAATAATGACAGTTTGCTCTATAAGCGTATGTCAGCAAATACTTCGTTTCCGAGATATGGGGTGTTGACATTTTTTTACAAACTGACGATTTCTTTATTGTTCTAAAACCGGTTCAGATATGCAAATGAAATTTGATGTGTTTTAAGAGGTAATTATTGCGCAATTTTTGACATAAAATTAATAATTTTATATCTACTGTTGAAATGGTGTGAATTTTTTTAAAGAAAAACATAGTACGCCACTGAGATATTTCAAATAACAAATCATTTTGGAATTACTCGTTCAATTTATGATATATACAAAAATCTATTATTCCTTTTTTTCATACGTCGTTCGTGCCGTTTTTATGCAAAAAGTGAAACATCTTAACGCGTACAAAGTATTCGAAATAAATTTCTATATATTCATATTATGAAAAAGAACTTGTCAATTCTAATTCATATAGATATACCTGGTTTGTTTTTTTTTTATTTCAAATTACACACCCACGGACACACGACAATGTTGATAAAGCAAAGTTTACAGAACAGGAAGACAAAACTATTTAACCATTGAGGCTATAATGACAAGCAGCAGTATAATAATATCACTGACTATTCATAAATTTGTTGATACTTCGTAAATCTGATCTTCGTGTATTTTAAGTATGTATGTATAACATTGTAATACCATAAAAGTGATAGGTATTACCTGACAAATGACCTTTAAAAGCCATAACAATTTTTAGGTTGCATTATTTTTATTAGAGAATTTTTGTGAGCTAGAAATAGTTTTCTTATTGTTACAATTATTTAATATTAATTGTCTTAGGAGTAATCTTAGCCCAAAGATAATCTTTAAAGTCCAAAAAAATAGTGAATGTAAAAAATATTATATTTTTTTTTTGTTTAGCTAATGCCTCGACAACTAATGGCCATTGGCATGGTAGGTACGGTAATTTTGAACAGTTAGGTACCTAGTGTCATGTGTAAGTAGTGTGTGTGTTGAGTAAGTGGCTTGTTAATTTGCAATGTCGACGTTATTGTCTTTGCAAAGAGACGCTAATTGTATCCGAACGTCTGCGGTCCCTCCGGTGAGAACCGATCCCACGAGGACAGAAACTATATTCATTTATTAATTTATAATAAATGAAAAATTTCCGACCCTGGTGAGATTCGAACCCACAACCTTTCGGATTTTTTCGATCCAAAGGCAGGCGCTCTTACCACTGAGCCACGGAGGGGGGTAAATATTATATTTATATATCAGCGTCTCTCAAAATTTGGCGCCCCCAAATTCTGGCGCCCCGGGCGGTCGCCCTGCTCGCCCGCCCCTTTATCCGGCGCTGCTTTAAAGCACTAGTGCTTTAAAATTTTTATGGCACTGCAATTCGTATTGATCGTATAGGCAATTTTGATGTAATGTTAAAAAAATATAAAAATGGAATGTCAGTCAAGTTCAAGTAAAAGTTTTTGTAGATATTGTCCTGTAATTACGTTTGTAGAAAAAATATTGCATGACATGCGTGTTAAAAAGTGCATTTTTAAGGCACTCATGTGAATTGCAGAACTCGCTGTCGCTCATTCTGCAAACTTTCACATGCGTGCCTTAAACGTGTACTTTTAACACTTATATCATAAATAACTATTGAAATACTGATTACAAAAATTTATAGTATTTTAAGCCTTTCTGAGAGCATATGCGCAAAAATTTCGCTCGAATTATTTTTAAATGCGTTCATTTTTTTCGAATACTGAGAAAACCTTAAGTATTTTTAAAAAATTTAAACGCAGAAAGAAATATTACTGTATTATCCATGGTCGAAAGTCCTTGAGAACTTCTATAATATTTATTTTAATAAGTCACAGGGGTGAAAAAAAATAGTCTTATTTTTAATTTTAAATATATATTACAAAAGAAACTTTTTGGTTATTATAAGGGACTTTCTGCCCTCGGGAATAATGTAGTCTTCTATTTTGGGTTTAAATTTTTTAAAAATACCTATTAGTTATCTCAGGACTCGAAAAAAATAAATGCGTTTAAAAAGAACTCGACCGAAATTTTGCGCCTACGCTCTCAAAAAGGATTAAAGTATTAAACATTTTTGTACTGTTTGAATTTATGCGACGATTGACGATCCACTGTTTTAAAGATTGGTTGAACAGATGTTGCCAGTTGTATGGTCCTCACTATGTGTATCATAAGTTATTCAACAGGGCATAGAATATACATGGTTAGAAAATATACGCCAAAGTCAGCGCCTCTATGCGGAAAATCTCTGAACTAAAAATTGATGTGGACCATACAAAGTGAGGTCCCACTTTTTTTTGTAAAAAAACAGTGTTTGCTATCAGTACATGTCTACGAAAAAGTCTTACATTGATTGACTAAGTGAGGTCCGTATACTGGACCTCACTTTGTACAGGACCTCACTTCAACCGCAGTTTCTTTTGATATGTGGCTCACTTCATACGCTGGGAGTAAATATATATATATATATAATATATATATATATATATATATATATATATATATATATATATATATATATATATCGGTTTTAAAACGTTCTCCTACGTCTTCCGATGCCTAGTCGCCATTCACTTCGGTCCATCCAAAGGTCTTCATCCAATTCTCTTTCTCTCATTTCTCGATTTATGCCTTCTCTCCAAATCAGGCGGGGTCTTCCTCTTTTTCGTCTACCATGAGGGGTCCACGTTAGGATTTGTTTCGGGAGTCGTTCTTCGGACATTCTTTGTACGTGTCCATACCATCTAAGCTGTTTGGTACTAATGTCATCTACTATTGTGTGTTTCACATTCATTATTTCCCTAATTCTGTTGTTGGTTACCCTTTCTAATCTTGATTTTCCTGCTGAGCGCCTCCAGAAATCCATTTCTGTTGCTTTAAGTTTTCTCTTGTATCTTTCTTTTATTTGCCATACTTCACTGCTGTAAGTGATTATACTCTTAACAATTGTATTGTATATTCTATGTTTGTTGTTGTTTGATATTGACTGGTCCCACAGGATGCTATTGAGAAGGGTAATTGCTTTTCTTCCCTGGTTGTTTCTTTCTTCTATCGTCCGGTCTACGCTTCCTTCTTGTGTGATGGTCATACCAAGGTATTTATATGCGTCGCAATGTTTAATAATTTCGCCATTCCCCAGTGTAAGGTCCTGCTGTGTCCCACCGATACACATATATTCGGTCTTCTTTATGTTTATTTCCAAACCACCTTTTTTGTACTCCTCTATTAATTTCCTCGTCATATATTCTATATCATCGTAGTCTTGCGCTAGTACAAGTTGGTCGTCTGCAAATGACAAAGTGTATATTGTATTGTTGCTGATCGGTAATCCCATGTTTTTGCATTTGCGTTTCCAAAGTTTTAGAGTTTGTTCGAGGTAGATCTTAAATAATGTCGGTGAAAGGCAGCACCCTTGTTTTAGGCCTTTGCTAATTTGGAATCCTCTCGATAGCCTGCTTCCAACTTTCACCCTTGATGCAGTTTTGGTATACAATTGTTTCGTCGCTGTTATTAAATTTGCGCTTATATTGGTTTTCTCTAATGCTTCCCATAGTTTGTTTTGTGAGATGCTATCATACGCTTTTCTTAAGTCCACATATAACAGATGCACCTCCTGGTTGACGGCCAGTTTCTTCTCAATAATCTGTGTAATACAAAACAGATGGTCAACCGTTGATCTCCCTGCCCTGAATCCTGCCTGTTCTTCAGCTTCTATATCTTTATATTCGTTTTCGATTTTATTTTTATTCAGTTTTCCGTATATTCGGCTGATCGAGTTCGTTACAGCGATGCCTCTGTAGTTGTCACATTGATCCCGTCTGCCTTTTTATATCATACTATTAATAGTCCAAGTAATGAAGCTTACAATAGGACAAAACCTCGCAATTTTTACAGAATGAATTGATTTGCTTGAAAATTTGAGAATAAGTAGTGGATAGTCCAAGGATCAAAATCTATATGATGCCGAAAGGCGCTTTTAGCATAAGGGTGGTTGTCACCCCATCACGGGGGTGGAAATTTTTTATTATATTTTGACCGCAAAAGTTAGTAAAAACATTCATTCTAAGCAAAAAACGTTCTATACAATTTTTTGATAAAATTAATAGTTTTCGATTTATTCGCTATCGAAAGTGTTAGTTCTATATCGAAAAAATCAATGCTGTTAATAAGTTTTCGGCTAATAACTCCAAAAGTTTTCGTTTTATCAACACAACTTTACTTAACAAAAATGTACCTTTTGAAACAATAAACAAAACCGTTTCTTTTAGTTTTTTAAAACCAATAGTAATTGAGCTATACATTATTAAATGTTAGCTCTTCTTCGTCAAATGCTAAATACTGTAGTTTCAAAGTCAAAAGAAGGGAAAACTATGCATTTTTCGAGGATAACTTGTCCAAACTAATTTAAAGCATTTTAAAATATCTATCTCCTGAAATAAAAACAAAGTCTTTAGCTCAAAAATTAAGTGACGTATATTGAAAAGAATGTTAGTCCCTACTTTTTTCAGCGAAAAAGTGATCCGAAGCAACCTCCTAATCACCACCCTAATTAAAATTAGTCATTAACCTTATTTGGTCTTCTTTATTTTTATATTATTAATAGGTTCTAGAAGTTTGACCGGCTTAGAATGATTAGTTTTAAAAAAAAATGGCATTAGAAGCGAATAACAAATTTTTGTGGTCTGGAAAAAAATGGCTTTTTCTTCAGAATAGAACGATTAGCATCAGAGATACGAAACAATGTTTAAATATGAAATTGTAGCTAATTTAATTCTCAAGAAACTGGTTTGCAAAAATTTTTACTACAGCAAAAATTAAGTGAGCTATTGATAATTAAAACTTGTAATAACATGCAAAACCACCTTTACCAACCCTTTCAAAGTCACCGCTTTTTGTGACTGAGGATTTTAAAAAGAATTAATATTAATAGACTTATAGACCTTATAACAGCCTACAAAATTCTTTTTTGCCAAACTTTCTAAGATAAAAAATAGAAAAGTTGCGGTTAAAAAATCAATATATTTTTTTTGAAAAAAAAAGGAGAAATCCAATTGGAAGCATAATAATGTAAGTTAGCGATGTTTTTAGTCATTGGCCTTATTCATTCTTCTTTATTTATGTATTATTAATAGATTCTAGAAGTTTTACTGTCTTAGAAAGATTAGTTTTGAAAAGACTGGAGTTAAAAGCGAATAACGAATTTTTGTAGTTTGGTAAAAATGTCGATTTCTTCAGAATAGAAAGATTACCATCAGAGATACGAAAAAATGTTTAAATACGAAATTGTAGGTTATTTAATTCCCAAGAAATTGGTTTGAGAAAATTTTTTCTACGGCAAAAATTGAGTGAATCGTAAATAAGTATATTATTGAAAAACACTTATGTTTTCGATATAAAACTAACATTTTCAATAGGGAATAAATCGAAAACTATTCATTTTATTAAAAAAATGTATAGAACATTTTTTGTTTAGAATGAATGTTTTTATCAACTTTTGCGGTCAAAATATAATAAAAAATTTCCACCCCCGGGATGGGGTGGCAACCACCCCCATGGTAAAAGCGCCTTTCGGCATCATATAGATTTTAATCCTTGGATTATCCACTACTGGTTCTCAAATTTTCAAGCAAATCGATCCATTCTGTAAAAATTGCGAGGTGAAAAGCTTCAGTTCCTGGACTATAATATAATTTCAAAATTTACCTAAAAAATTTAAATTTACAATAATTTTTCATGTTGTTACCAGGTCTCTTGCCTTGTAAAAATTTGTGTTGGATTTTACAAATGTTCAAAACATCTCTATAAAAACTGACTTATCAAAAAATTACAAGGGGACAAAAAAGTTTTAAAAATACCTTTTTTAACTAATGGTACCACAATAATAATTTAATTGGAACGTACACAAAATATTTGGGGGGTTTAAGTGAAAAAATCTCCAGAAAATTTTTATGGGATGCACAAATCTCACTTTTATTTTTATTTAATGATTTTCCTGCCATAAGAATGCCACATGTCGATTTTCAATAAAAAGTCTTTAATAGTTTTCATTACACTGGAAAAATCTATTTTTATTTTGTAACTTCAAGGGGCTATAACTTTTCTTCTGTGCACATTTGTACTAAGGTAAGTTAGGTTCAATCGAACTATTTTTGGTCCCAATGTGATTTTATTTATGACCTGTATTTTGTTACACCCTGTATCTATAGGCAGACTACTTTTCAACACACAGTGATGTCAACAAGGAAAAATCGCGCTCTTGACTGTGAAAATAATGTACGCTCACATGTTTTTCCTAGTAAATGTAACCGTGCTGCAAACGCATCGTTTGAAATGTATTCTTGCGAGAGCCATGCTTTAACGATGTTGGACCAAAACGCGCACTTGCATGTGAACGATATAATTTGTTCCCTGGTACTTGTAACCCGGCGTTAGAGAAACACGGTGTCTAACACCCTCATATGTACAAGATCTTAGTCCTAGTTATTGCGTAAATTTAAGACCTGCGGCATGAATTATAGACCCAGATATTCGTAAGTTCAGGATTTGGGTACCCGTTCTTGAGGGATTCGATAACTACGTAGGTTATCATCTTCTGGTCATTTATACTTTATGATTGTCTATTGATTTATTTATTTTTATTAAAGAAAAGTTACCGCATCCACCAACAGGTTATTAGCGGCATTACTAGATAAACAAAGGTTAACAATGATTTTTAACAAATAACAAATAGCTAGATTTGGTACAAAAATATTGATTTAGATTAGATAGTAAGTCTTTCACTGGACAGTTTTCTCCTGATAAAGCTGGTAGGGTGTTTGGTAGATTGTTTGTAGAACGTTCACTTTGATATTTTGGACCCTCAAATGACCAATCACTTTTGTAAAAAGAAACGTTTTGAGATCATTACATACACACTTGCGCACTAATTCAGATTCCGCACTTGATTGCTGCTTTACGAGTACTTCTGTCTGCCTCTTCATTGCCGATAATTCCTATATGTGATGGGATCCATATAAATTTCGGAGTCGTGTTGGTTTCTTGTGCAATTTGTAGTCCAGTTTTTATTAGTTTCTCTAAAGGACTTTTAGGAGTCAGATGCTGTATTGCAAGGAGAGAGTTGGGCGAGTCGGTGAGAAACAGAAATATTTAAGAGGTTTGCATGTTTTAGGGCACGATACAGAGCAAATAGTTCGTTGAGAGTAAAAAGGAGAATATAACAATAGATATAAACCAGCTGCTAATCTATGATGACTGTGATGTATCACTTTCTAATCCGGAGCTAACCTCTCCAAGATGAGCAAGTATTTTTTTATTCAAGTTGGTCAGCCTTGTTTTTATTGATCTTTCTTTTAAGTAGGGACGGATTTTCTTTAACATGTCACTGAGACCTCTCAAATCAGAAGTGAAGTCATTGATTTTGATTATGGGGTTCGATAAGCTAGCTATGCTCTCTAGGAGGATGAATAATTGATCACAGTTTAGCGGAAATGGTGGTTCGTGATTATTAATAAAGGTTTTGGCTGGATGTAACATGCTAAAAATGGATACATTCGAATGCGTTGTTTCTTCAAGTTTAGATGTCTTTGGTTTCTTTCGAGTTGCTGTAGGTTTTGGTACTACAAATGGGTTTTTTTGAAGTGCAATATCGGTTTCTGGAGAGGCGACTTCACTTATAGAGCGTTTTAAATGAGTTTCTTTGTTTTCGGTCACTTCTGTATTTACATTTGGAAATTTTTACTCAGTATGTTGTGAAAAGGTATTTTGGTCTGATGATGTGATTGGAGCTTGATTAGATTCAGACGTTTCAGGTTGGTTATTCGTACTGGTAAGGTTTTGCGTAGCAATTGATGCTTTTACTCTTTCTGCAGCCGAATCGGCTACAGTTGTAGTCTGTGAAGTTTTAGAACTTTGTGGAGTTTGTTGTGTCGCAGATATATTTTTAGGTTCGGTGCAGGCTGCTGCCACGTGTCCTGGTTTTTTTGCATTTGAAGCAGACGTTTCCATCTTGAGAAATGAATATTGTGTAGTTTGTGTTTTCGAATGCTATGGTTACGGCGCTTGGGATGGTTAAATTGTGAGGGTTAACATATACTTGCCGTCGAAAGCTTAGGATATGGCTATACTCGGGAAGATTTGCACCGATTTTTAGAAATGTTATGAGAGGTACAAGATGTAGACCGATTTTTTGCAGTTCTTTTTCAAGGACATAATGTGGAATGGACGGGCATACTTGTGACATAACAATTCTTTCGGCAGGTGTTATAAGTCCTCTAGCCTTTAAAATTCTCCTCGGATAGTGATTTGGCCATGGTTATCTAAAAACTCATCTAGGATATTTTTGTTCGCAAGATAAATGCAAACTCGGTTGTTGGAAAGGCGGGAGGCGAAAATGATATTTTTAGGTTGAATAATGTTACCAAGAGGGATTAGGTAGTCATGAAGTGGAGTATTTTCGATTGAACTAAAGACTAGTGCTAGCTGTCTAGACGGAAATTTAAATTGATTTGTCACTGCTGAGTAGCTTTTCGGTGAAATTTGGTTTTGCTGAGATTGTTGATCCATGCTTGCTTCGGTAGATATCATTTTAGAAGAACAGGGATCACCCGCAAGAGTGAGTGCGGCCCTATCCCCCTATTGGGAAAACCGACTCAAGTTTTGTCAGTATAAATCGCAATAAAATTGAAAATGTGTTTAAAATGTTACTGGTATATACAATTATTGTATATTATAATACAATGAAATATTTATTATTTCAAAAATTTACGTGAACAGTCGATAATATGCCATATATCACTTACTGCTTTTTTGTTATGTACCACTTTCACAAAAACTTAACTTGTATATAAATAAATTTTATTTATATTTACTTGTTGAAACAATAAATTTACTGTTAATTGCTTTTTGATAACTACCTAGCTCGTCTTCGATACGATGTTAACGGTACGAAAGTTCAAACTCTTCCATCTCTATTGATTTATTGATATTTGCCATATAGAATATATTCATAAACTTAATTAAGAGCAAACAGTAGCGATCAACAGGTAGCAACAAACGCGGTCCAAGATTGCGAAAGTTCTGCGAACTTTCAAAAGTGAGGCAACAGTGAGTCGGTAATTCGACACTGACAGTGACGTTTATACTATTAAAAACAATAATTTTTATACACATAGGCTTGAAATGTTGTCAACTCTGTGACGTTCGATTCCTTGTTATAAAAAAATCGATTTTTAGTAGTTCCAATGTGACACAAAATGTAGGCACGGGATAAAAAAGTCTATTTGAAGAAAGTGTATTTTTTTGTCTTTCTTAATGGCGGTACAGGCTCCTTTTTTTAATATATTATTTAGTTATAGAGTAATTTCCACATACTAACATATTTCTGAAATTGACTCTGTACCGTCATTCTTTATTATATTACGAATATGTGTGCCAAACATCTCGACAAAATATTCAAAATTAGTTGTTGATCGCAAAATGATCAAAATGTTGATCGCTACTGTTTGCTCTTAAATGTTTAAAGAAACACATATTTCAACATTCGTTTCACAAGCTCAAGAAACTTAGGTGACCTGGTCATTTAGTGAGAAAAGAAAACAATAAAGGCAATCTCAGCTGGTCCGAAAATATTAGATACCTACCAAAATTACAGGAGCCAGTAACCAAATTGGCTGTAGCGCTGTTGAAAAAGAAAACAGTCATACAGCAAAAAAATGATCAAAGCTGTAAAATGGCAGTTGAAATAGTTATTTTCCTAACTAGTGCGGAAAGTGATACTTTCCCGCACGCGACTGCCGTTGACCCGAACGACGCGATAGCGGAGTTCGGGCAAGCAGTCGAGTGCGGGAAAGACACTTTCCCCATGAGTTAGGAACAATATTTTTTCTACGGCCGTATGTTTGGAAAAAGTCACAACAAATAGAGTTATATCAATTTTTATTTATTAGTAAATACAACAAAATATTTAGTGGAAAAGAAGAACGTCTATTTATTGCTTCGTAATATTAAAGATAAATGTGCAATTCGCAGCATTCTGCAAATTTATAACGGATGCAAGCTGATCCTTGAATTGGCACTGTGTATTCTCCCTCGACATGTGTCCGCTGTGATCACTCGACTTAGATGTAGATGGTTCTAGAGGATCGATACTTAAAATTTTGTTACACACATCTCTTTTTTGCTTTTCAGAGTATTCTAGGTAACCTTCCGCTACATAAGTTGTTTTCCAACCTCCTAGACGTTTTATATTTGTAATCGTTTCTCCAGAATCGGCTAGGAAGGTTGCTGATGAGCGTCTGTAGCTGTGTCCTGTGTAACTTTCAGGATTGGGCAGATGCAAAAAGGCTGCAATTTTGGAGGGGATTTTCCAAATGTATTAATTCCTACATATTGCTCTGTGCATTTTCCTTTCTGATATTTTATAAACAAACGCCGATGAGTTGTGGTTGAAGGTCGTAAACTGACGTATTCTCTGTATAGCTTCCAAAACATTCCATTGTTTATTTCTTTTGAGACAACAAATGATCTCGCAGAGTTATTTTTCGAGTCCGTAATTTTAACGATTATTAGATTCCCTTTGTCTTCAATATCGTCGAGAGTGATTTTCGTAAGTTCGCCGCTACGACAAGCCCCAGATAAATCAGAAATGCTAAATACTTTTATCATAACATATATCTCGTTTGGTGCGTCTAACATAAATTTGGCTATATCTTCTTTACTAAAAATTTTTGCTTTTTGTGTTCGAAAACCAATATTTTGTTTTTTCAAAGTTTAGTTAGTTTAAAAAACCTACTTATATTAATATTGTGCTTTATTTTCATTAAACTTTTAATCATGGAATGGCGTGACCAAAGTGTGTTTGATTTAAGCACTTTACTCAATTCTAAAAAGTATGCCAAAAATACTTCCTCTTTATAGCTCCTTACTTTCATAGATTCGCACCAGTTCACAAAATGGACAAATTGTTTTTGATACTCTCTTTGGATTTGGCAGACAACAAATTTAAATTTGCTTCCGCGGCGGCTATCAAGACAGCTTCCGGGACCTCTTCGTCCGATAAATCCATGTAATTTTTTAAAAATTGCAACGAAAACACACAAATGCATACGTTGTTTGACAAAGTTGTTAAAATCAAACTTTCAATAAAATTGGTTACTATGACGACGATAATGGTCTCAATGACGACGATATTCAAAACCATTGTGATTGTCCACTGATTTGACTTATGAATATTATGTCAAAAATAATTCTATTTCAAAGAATTTTCGCGTTAATTTCATTAAAACATGAACACAATAAGATAAATTTGAAATAAATTAGTAAATAATATCTAAATATTGGTTTATTGCATATATTACAATATATTATAATGCCATATTACAAGGTATTCTACTTTCCCGCACTAGTGCGGGAAAGTGCAACTTTCGGAAACAAAATGCGTGCGGAAAAGTGGCTGTTTAGGCACGGCCGTAGAAAAAATATTTATATGGGATGAAATTTTAAAGCAAAATAACCTTTATTATAAACCTCACATCTACATACATACTACTTATAATTGCATGAATTATTTTAATAAAAAAATTATATATAACATGAAAATGTATATAATCAGTTAGTTTTTTATAAATTGAACGTTATCTAGGACAATCGTTATCCTCATTTGATTGAAACTCAATATTGTGGAATAAAATTTTTTATTTATTTTAAAACATGTTGTTTGTACCGATATATTTATATGGAACTGTAAATTATATTATTGTTGTTCACTTACATGAATTATTGTCACCCATTTTTAAAATTAAATTTTTTAATACATATCTTGGATATGGAAAAAGGATATATGGACAGTGTTATTGCCATATTAGACCATTCACTCACGGTAAAATATTGAAAAACCTCCGAATTTTAAAGAACCGTTGTACTAGGATTGACATGAAATTTGGCATACACACATAGCTATAACTCACTCAACACGTTAAATATAACGTAAAGTTGTCCTGTAGCTAAGTTATAATCGTCGAATTGGTGTGATGTATCTTAGTTATTTAACTTAAAAGGATGGGTACGTATTTTCGGCTGCAATGCTATTCAAATGTGGATTAATTTTTTTCGAATCCTGAGAAAACTAATAAGTATTGTTGAAAATTTTAAACGCAGAATGAAAAATTACGTTCTTGTCGAGGGCCAAAAGTCCCTGAAAACTTCTATAATGTTTATTTTAATAAATTACAGGGGTAAAAAATTAAGAGGGAATGTAGTCTGATATTTAATTTCAAATATCTCATTCAAAAGAGACTTTTTATTTATTCTAAGGGACTTTTGACCCTCGCTAATAATTTAGTCCTTCATTCTGCGTTTAACTTTTTTAAAAACATTCATTAGTTTTTTCAACATTCGAAAAAAATGGACACCATGTTCGTGGTGATATTTTCCAAGTCGAAAATTCGCTATTTTTGTCATACAACGCACTGAGTCATATAGAATATGATGACAAAACAGTGACAGTTTTAGATATTTGACATGGCATCGGGAATATTTTGAGTTGTTGATTAAATAATGTTCATAGTGTATTTGATAAATAATTGATTTAGGACGTGAACTTAATAAAAAGGTATATATTGTTTATTATTTATGGAAGATCCAAGCAGAGTCATCAGGATATATTCTGTGGTCCAAGTATTTTTTTGTTAAAGATGTCCAAAATTGTAAACGTTCCATAGTAACCATATATTATTATGTATCACTTTATCAATCAAAGATAGAATAAAATTTTTAATTTTTTAATATAACGCGGGCACATAAATTTGATACACCCTATATATTGATTTGTAACTATTTAGTAGAAGGTAGCTTTTCCGCAGTGGGTTTCTGCTTAATGAGTTTTTTACCTGAAGACTTAAAGACATGTGTAAATACAGTGAAGTGAAATGACGATTTATTTCGGATTATAATTTAAAAAAAAATGTTTGTTACGGGAAAGGTAAGACTCACAGGTAGCTGTAATTATTAGTTTTTAGGAAAATAGAGGTAGAGAGATTTGGAATGTAAAGGCTGTTTTGTTTAAGCACCAGAATATTTATATTATTTCCGGAAACTGATTAGGATGAGTAGAAAGTATTGTTTGAAATAATGCCTGGATTTTCGAATGAAAAAGAGAAATGTTTCTGATTGGCTTGGCAATTTGGAGTGGGGAAAGGGAAGTTTGAATGTTGAGAGAGTTTTGGAGAAGAAAAATCATTGTGTGGTTGGCATCCGAGAAAGGCAGTCGAAAGTTTTCTGCTGAAAAGTGGAACGAGAGACAAATCAAATTGAGAAGAAAAACCTCTTTGATTCTGTAAAGTCCAAGAGAGTAAGTTACAAGAACTGTAGTTATTAAAATTATTTGTAACACCAAGTAAAAAAGATACTTGGGTCTCAGGAGATTATTATTGAGAGAAAAAGAGGAGAGAGTTTGGAGTTTATTGAACGAGTACTGGTCAAAAGCGGCCTGGCTTGTGTTTTGGAGAAATAGTTGCTGGTATCCTGCTGGATTGATGCTGAGAACGGAGAGGGCTTTGATTGGTAGCCTAACATAATCAACAAGGAGGAGCTGTTTGGGTCAAGAGGAGACATCATTTTGTGTGAATCAAAAAGGTCAGTCAATATCTTATGTGATAGATGTTTTTTATAATCAGAAGTTAAAATATTTGCGTAAAAGCATATGAATTAAAATTCCAACATTTCAATAATTGAATAGGAAGTATAAGTAATTTTGCAAATATCTAAACTTGTTTGTTTAGCTTATTTTATAAATGGTATCAGGAACAAAGCGAGAAATATTTGTTTAAATTAGATTAATTATATGGTAAAAGTTGCATTTGGACAATTATGCCCACAGAATTTAATTGATAGATTTTCAGAGCATTGCTTTTGATAGTAAAGGTATTTGTATGTGCTTATTTATGATTTTTCTATTTATTTCCTTTTCCTATTTTATCCCGATAAGGATCGACTAAGAGATACTGAAGCCACGAGAAAGGATAAGTATAACCTATGATAATTTTAGTTAACTTTTATGAAAAAGAGGCACCCTGAGATTTTTTATTACTCTTTTATGTATGATTTGCGTCAATTCAATAATTAATTAAATAAATACTCAATTAAAATAAAAGTAATAGAAAGCAGATCATAACAATATGTATTATTAAAAAATAACTGAAAAAATTATCAGTAGTAATTGCACAAGAGCTCTAAAATTCTATATTAATTTTAGAGATCGAGTGCAATTTGTTGCGATTATTTCATAAATAAAACTGCTCAAAACCAAAATTTTATTGTAATTTATTTATGTAAGTACAAATTAGTACAATTAAACAAACAGTTGTTATAAATATTAATTTGACGATTGAAAGTCATCACTTTTATAATTGTTAAAACATTAACTGTCATTAATGTCACTGAATGTATTTTTTCGTAGCAACGAAAGGCATCTGACGTAATATACTTGACGATGGAAAATGATCAAAAATTATCAATTTAATTTAGAATTCTGTAGCTTTCTATTGGTCAGAATCTCCTATGAATGAAGTAATCACATTTATTGACTGAAGAAGTATCGCTTTGGTATTAATTCCCAAACCGTTTTCTCCGTCTCTTGGTTATAGAATAAATTACTTCTTTTTCCTAATTGGTTTATTTAAAAAGACTACACTTACTAAAGCTAAGTTTAGCTTTTACGCCAGACACATCGAGAAATAATATTGTACAAAAAAGTCCCAAATATTAATTTGGACTTAATTATGAACTATTATAATTTAAAAAGCTATCGTTTTTTAAATATATGTAACATTGACAAATATTTTATTTAGGAATTGTCACTCATTTTTTGAGATAGATTTGATAAGAAGGCCAAAATCGTGTATTAAATGTGACATAATTTTAGGGGCGTAATAAAGCAAAGATTAGAATTTGTATTATATAATAAAGTTTCAACATTCTCCCCCGCGTTGAAGCATCCCTGCTTCAACTAAATTACACAGTAACAGAAACAGAAAAAACAAAGTGTTAGGAAGAATGTAACAAAACTAGAAATAAGCATGTTGGTCGTTTTAAGGTTGAGTTTGATTTGGTAATAAAGAAAGCTTTGAAATGGATCGGATAAACTCTCCGGAAGCCGTACGGAGCTTAAACACACGGACTTTGCCATCCTTACCAGGATATACTTCAATGATGCGCGCCAACGGCCACATCATTGGAGGTACATTATCTTCCTTGAGTAAAACTAGTTTATTTACTTGCAGGTTAGAATATTCTTCAGCCCATTTAGGCCGGTTCTGAAGGCGATTTAAGTAATCAACCGACCAACGTTTTCAAAAAGCTTGTTGAATTTTAGAAATCTGCTGGAAGGTGGAAAGTCTATGTTCGTTTAAATGTGAAAGATCCTTTTCAGGATAAGCGGTGAGAGGAGACCCTATCAGAAAGTGTCCCGGTGTAAGGCAGGTTAAATCTGTAGGGTCATTAGAAACTGGACCTAAGGGCCGAGAATTTAGTATTGCCTCGATTTGACAAAGAATAGTGTATAGTGTTAAACTCTTCTGAAGTGAACAAAGCATTACCCACCAATCTCTTGATATGAAATTTTGCGCTTTTGATGGCGGATTCCCAGATTCCACCCCAATGCGGAGATCGAGGTGGAATGAATTTCCACTTGGTCTCATTTTGTGAAAGAAAGTCACAGATAATATTTACATTATTATTAGTTTTGAAAAATTGATACAACTCATGTAGGACATTTTTTGCACCTAAAAAATTGGTGGCGTTGTCACTATAGATCACTGACGGATTTCCTCTTCTCGAGACAAAACGTTTTAAAGCGTTCAGAAAGGAGTCAGTAGACAGTCCAAGAACTAGCTCTATGTGAACTGCCTTGGTGACCATGCAAACAAAAACCGCAATGTATGATTTTATGAGTGGAGATTTACGAAGCCTTGAGGATTTTATTTGAAAGAATCCTCCGAAATCAATTCCAACTTTCTGAAATGGTCTAGAAACATTTACACGATCAGAGGGCAAACTTGCCATAATCTGTTGGCAGACTTGATTATTGAATCGAAAACACATATTGCAATTTCGAATGATTTTTTTGATCTCTCTGAGCCCATTAAGGGGCCAAAAACGTAAACGAATATTGCTCAGAACGGTTTGAGCACCAGCATGCCCGAGCCGCCTATGTTCGTACTCTAGTATGAGGGAGGTCGTATGATTATGGGGTGGCAAAAGCAAGGGATGTTTCTGTTGGTAGGGAATGGAGGCGTTACAAAGCCGTCCGCCGATCCTCAGCATTGATAATTCATCGAGAAATGGATTTAAAGATAATAATTTTTTATTTGATAGTTGCTGGTTTGCAGAAAGTTCGGAAATTTCTTTAGAAAAATTGGTTAGCTGAACTTGCCGAACTATAAAATATAGAGCTTGGTCCAATTCTTCAACAGTGAGGGAATCAGATTGTTTGTTTCCTTTTAAACAACTGACAAATCTGAGTACATATGCGATAGTACGACGTAATCGAGAAAAAGAAGAAAATTTTTGAAATAATTGTTCCCAAGGAGGTTTTGAGTTAACGTTTGTGAGTATATTGGAACGAGTTTTTCTGTGCTCTGTAATTAGCTGATCAGCTATTGGGGGTTCATCAGAGAATTCTAAAGAATGATTAAGAAGAAAAGCAGGACCGGACCACCACAACTTGTTGTCCAGAATTTCTTTGGCTGATAAACCGCGTGATAGAATGTCAGCACTGTTTTCAGCTGATTTAACGTATCGCCACTGACAATTTTGCGTCAGTTCTTGAATTTGAGCAACTCTATGCGATACGAACACTGACCATTTACTAGGGTGTGCCCTGCACCAACATAAAGCGACCTGAGAATCGGTCCACAAATTTATTGAGTCATACTCTAATTTATTTTCGAAGACTTGTAGAATTTTGTTTACAAGTTTCGCCAGCAAGAGCATAGCGCAAAGTTCTAACCTTGGAATGGTAATTGATTTAAATGGGGCGACTCTAGATTTTGAAGATACTAAAGAAGAAGAAATATCATTGTCAGAATAAAGAACTCGAAAATAAATGCAAGCACCATAAGCCTCTATGCTTGCATCAGAAAAGCCATGAATTTCTATTTTGCTAATAGTTTTCGGACGAAAATATTATCTAGCAATTTTTTGTTGTGAAAGCAAGGGGATATGTTCAATAAAATTGTGCCAATCTTTAAGAATGCAAGCGTCGTTTATTACGGTGTCCCAATGAAACTTTTTGAACCATAATTTTTGCATCAGTATCTTACCTTTTACTATAACAGGATGTATCAAGCCTAACGGATCATAACATTGAGCTAAGATAGAAAGTATTTTTCTTTTGGTAACTGGACCGTGCACGATTTCTTGAGGCACGGAAATACAAAGAGTATCTTCTGCTGTACTCCACTTTAGCCCAAGAACTTTACTTGGGACTTCATCTATGTTTATGTCATAATCAGCTTTTTGATTTTCCGAAATGTCTTTGGAAATATTTTTAAGAAAATAATCACTATTTGAACAATATTTATGTAACTCAAACCCATGCTTATTTAAGATGGTATTTAATTGAGAGTATAAATTAAAAAGTTCGTTGAGATTATATGAACCACAAAGGCCATCGTCCATATAGAATTGATTCAGAATTGCATCAGAGGCAAGAGGAAATTCTAAAATGTTTAGACAAGCAATTTCTTTAAGAACCCTTGTTGCCAAGAACGGGGCTGCATTGGTTCCAAAAACTACAACATCGAGTTGGATACATTTAAAGTCTTCATCAGGGTTTTCTCGCCATAAAATGTTTTGAAGAAAAGTTTGTTCCGGGTTCACGAGGACCTGTCGGAACATTTTTTTAATATCTACCGTGAATACAAAAGGAAAAAGTCTAAATCTACATAGAATGTCATACAATTCTGGCTGGACCTGATATCCCTTTAAACACACGTCGTTTAAGGAATACCCTGAGGAACTTTTGGCGCTGGCGTCCATGACAACGCGCAAACGCGTTGTTAAACTGGATTCTCTAACTACACCTAAGTGTGGAATAAAATATTTATTTTCAGATTTGGCATTTAGCAGAGTTAGGGGTACATAATGAGCATGTTTAAGTTCAATTAATTCATCAATAACTTTTTTATAGTCTTGATAAAAGTTGCAATTAGTTTTAAATTTATTTTCTAAAGAAATGAAACGCTTTCTGGCCATGTAATAAGAATTTCCTAACTTTAGATTTTCTGAAGGTGATTTCAGCGGCAAACTTACTTGAAATCTACCATTTTGTAGAATTTTGGTTGTAGAACGGAATAGGTTTTCAGATGCCTCATCAGCTTCTGAAAGATAGAATTTATTGGGAAGTTCCTCGATTTCCCAGAATTTTTTCAAACGGCTGTCTAATTGTAATGTGGAAAGAAGTGAATTAGATTCAGTTAAAACTTCTGAACTACTGTCTGTAACAGATATACTGGATACAGTAAAATGATCAGGAACTGTACCAGCTACCACGAAACCTAAATGAGACTCTTGTAAGACTGGAAGATTTTTGCCAAGCCTGACAAAGTTTGGTAAAATAATATCGTAATAAACATCCAAACCAATTAGAATGTCAATTTCAGAAGGCTTAAAAAATTCGTCGTTTGCTAGAAAGAATTGTTCCGGAATATTAAATTTTTTCACCAGTATTCTTGATTGAGGGAGAGCACAAGTAATCTCGGGTAATACAACTACTGAAAAATGAAATCTTCTTCGACGATCATAATTGGAAAATATGGTTATATCTGACATTTTAGTACAAGTCAAGCCACTCCCTCCTATTCCTGATATATGTACTGACTTGTTATACGTATCTAATTGTAACTTGTTCACAAGCTTCTCTACGATAAATGAATTTTGGGATCCTGTGTCCAAAAGAATTTTCGCTATGCAGAAATTAGCGTTTTTACCAAGTAAGGTTACTTTTGCAGTACCCAGAAGAATATGACTATTTTTTACTGACTGAACAGAGTGATTCGCTGAATGATTATTTGCGGTAGGGTTATTTTCCGTAAAATTTCTCGAAGGACCTTGAAAATTTGTTATTCCTGAATTTTCCTGTACTGGTTGGATATCCAGAGAACGGGTTTGAAGATTTGAATTACTATCAAGATGAGAAGATGAATTATTACCATTTTGAAAATGAGCAGTATTATCTAAATAAGAACTATTAGATAAGATTAGAGAGCTATGGTTACCTGCGTAGCTATTAGGTTGAGAATTTGCACCATTATTATATAGAGAATGTGAAGGACTCTTACTACTAGTCATTGGAGGAGAATGTTGATTTTCGCCGATTTTTATGTGCATTAACGAATTGTGTGACTTGGAGCAAAAAGAACATTTTTTAGAGGATTTACACTCTTTCAAATTGTGTTTACCAAAACAATTTATACATAAATTATTTGCCCTAATAAATTGCAATTTGGCGGAATGAGATATATCTTTAAACTCAGAGCAAGTGTAAATTTTATGGCCCTCCTTGTTACAGTAGATACAAATTAATTGAAATTGGCGATTTGAAGTTGCCTCTTGCATTGTCGAATGAGATGAGAAATTTTTTCTGGTAGTTTTAGGACTAGAAATTTCAACATTTTCCAGAATTACTGCACGTTTTTCTAAGAATTTTAAGAAATGATTTAAAGTAGGTATTTCATCGTGATTCCTCTCAGATTCATATGCTTTAGCCGATTGAAAATCTAACTTCTTTTTTAGAATGAATATAAGTGTTAAGTCAAATAAATTTTCGGAAGTTAAATTCAAATTTTTTAGTGACAAAATATTCTTTTGAATTGTAGTGATTAATTCTCTTAATGTGTCTGACTTACATTTAGAAATATTATTACAATCAAAAATTGCTTGCAAATAAGAATTTATTATGGCGAATTTGTTTTCGTATCTCTTCTTTAAAATATTTAACGCGATTACAAAATTTTCATTAATTATCGGTAATGAATCTATAAGTTGAAGGCTTTCACCTTTTAAATAACTCTTCAAGTACACAAGTTTTTGGACATTTGTTAATGTCTCATTTTTCACTATGAGCGCATCGAAGAGCTCGATGAACGATTGAAAGTCTCTAATATGACCTGAGAATTGTGAAATTTTTATAGCCGGAAGAGGAACTGCTATTGGAGCACTACAAGAACCCTCACTGGATGAACTAGATCTTATCTGAGAAGGTGCAGCTTTTAATTTATTAACACAAGCGGTCAAATCGCTTACAAGTTTGAAATATTGATTTTCTGTAAACTCTCTATCTTTTTCTTCTTTGTCTGTATTTGATGCAAGGAATTCGATTTCATTTTGTGCTTTTTCATAATCATGAAATATTAAATGAAGTCTACTTAATCGCGTCTCGAACTGGGTAACATCTAATTCTACGTCTTTTTTGGCTATAAACCAGTTAGACATACGAGTAAGAGAAGACTTAGCAATTTTTCTATATTTTTTGAACTCATCCATTTTTATTAAAGATATTGGAACACGAAAATGTCTTTGAATCACAGAATTTATTGATTTTAATGTCTTTGAATAACTGATAGCCAAATAGAATAATGAAACAAAGGGTATATAAATGGACTTATCTCACCCAGTATATCCTTTTGTTGTTGTGTCGGCAAATAATCTTGAAGAACTTTCCATAAGTTTTATGCTGATCAAAAATCCGGCTCGAAGGACCAAATGAAGAAGTATCGCTTTGGTATTAATTCCCAAACCGTTTTCTCCGTCCCTTGGTTGTAGAATAAATTACTTCTTTTTCCTAATTGGTTTATTTAAAAAGACTACACTTACTAAAGCTAAGTTTAGCTTTTACGCCAGACACATCGAGAATTAATATTGTACAAAAAAGTCCCAAATATTAACTTGGACTTAATTATGAACTATTATAATTGAAAAAGCTATCGTTTTTTAAATATATGTAACATTGACAAATATTTTATTTAGGAATTGTCACTCATTTTTTGAGATAGATTTTATAAGAAGGCCAAAATCGTGTATTAAATGTGACATAATTTTAGGGGCGTAATAAAGCAAAGATTAGAATTTGTATTATATAATAAAGTTTCAACATTGACTGAATTAATAATTTGCAATTATACAAATAAAAGTTATCCAAGAACATTCAAAAGCCATCTCCTTAAAGTTAATGATGACATTGTCAAGTAGAATGACATTCTAGTAATGTTTACATATCCATACCAGTGTGAATTTTACTACACGTAATTTGCCGTATAAAGGCACAAAAGTTAGAGATAGCTATAAAATATTTGCGAATTATATACCGATGGACTTAACTATTTGCGTTATTTCTTGACAGTTCTTGAGTTATCTGATGTATCTACTGTCATTTTATAACGAGACGTTATACGTGAAGTTACGAGATGAACCTTAAATGTAGCTGCTGGTATCACTCTTCACTATTCCAACTTTCTACCAGACATCATGCATTCCATCTGGAATCGGTGGAAGCAAGAATGGCAGGGGAAAAATCAAAATAATTCATTTTACTCTAAAATTGTAGGTCAGATAGATAAACTCCCCTGGTACCACAATTTTGCATACAAAGACAGAAGACATATAACCACCATTATTAGAATGAGAACAGGTCATTGTGCTACTCCAGTTCACCTATTCAGGATAGGAGTAAAAGACAACCCATATTGTGACTGTGGCCAAGTTGGGTCCTTAAATCATCTAATTTTTGAGTGCCCTATAAATATGTCACCCAATTTTGACCTATATAAAGAATTAGCTAAAACAAATATCCCTACCCCCATTGAAATTTGCCTATTTATGTCCATCCTTAATCCACGTAGGATTAACTTGATCCTTAAATTACTTAACTTAGCTAACCTTAACTTATAAATTAATCAATTCCCAACTTTGAATTAAAAAAATTAAGAAGATAAAGATATAAAAATATATTAGACCTCCAAACGATAAAAGTTTTAACCCTTATGTTATAATATTGCCTTTCCTGTAGGGACTGTCTGGCCCTATAAGAAGATGTTCCTACTAATACATATTTAAAAAAATTGAGGCTTTAGCATTATATATTTGGAAATATTCGATTGCCCAGAGCAAGACAAGAGTATTTCCCTGGTGTAAGCTGGGCGAATTATCCTGAGGGATACAACCCAATAAAGGAAGAAGAAGAAGAAGGAGAAGAAGAACTTTGTGGTTATCTAAGAATTTGTAAGGTTAGTTTAATCTTTTTTAACTTGTTTTTAGAAATGAAGTAAACAAATAGCAATTAAAAACACGTAGGTTAGAATATAGAACTAATGGTAATACACACTTTTAAGAATAGAAAAATTAAGTACATACATAAAAGACAAATCGAGCGATACAAGAATAAACTTGTTTTTAAATGAATAAACATCCAGCAATTCTACTGTTCTACAAAACCTATTTTTATGGTGTATGTTGCGGTACTTCTCCTCATTGTCTTTCTTGCTGCAACTTGTACTACTTCTACATAAGTATCTCTTTGTTAGAAAAAACAATACTTTTACTTCCTTTTTAACTTGTGGGACATAACTCTTCTCGTAGCGTTACATCGTGTTACATCAAACGGAATTTAAGTTAAAAGTAAACGAGACAGTTGTCTGTCAGGTCTCACCCATATGAAAGCGAATCAGATCAGCTCTCCAACTCTCACCTAATAGTCGTCTTTCACCTCTTTTAACCTTATGACCTAATTAATTGTTACCTAGTAACGCACTTACCACGTGTGGCAGTCATATGTTGTTCTAAGGCCATATCCATAGGATTTATATCCAGCCTTTGGGCGTTACTATTTGTACACATTATATAAAACTTTTAGTCAATTTTTAAAAGGTTTTTACCTTTGTCTTTTTGGGTGGCTCACCATGTTCTTGTAACACTGATGATGCTCTTGTTACAGAGCTAAAGCGTTTTGTTTATATGTTTGTAGCCCTATAGGGGCTTTTTAAACTAATATACCTTTTACCAGGAAAATTTTTTTTATTAAATTTACTTGTAATTAACGGTATACAGCCAGCTACAGGAAATTCTTCCTTGTGGATGTTTAAATTTTTATTTTATTAAAACAAAATTAAAACGGCTGCTTAGGGACCAGTTTACTAGTTTATAGTGTTCTTGTAATAAAAAAATGAATGGGTTGCATGTATGAGTCCATACTATTGTAGTAAAAAAAGAGATACGTTCTCACAAACAATTTATTTTACAACTGACGACCGGTTTCGCTGTCTACAATATCCACAGCATCTTCAGGTCACGGTAAAAGTAAAATTAAATGCTACAAATAACAAAAAACCAGAGTTAGTTAAGTGGTCCGGTTGAAATCAAAGGATAATGATCAAGCCAATATTAAAGTATATATATTTATGCATACATATAAATACTAACATGTACGTAAATATGGTTTACAACCCTCACACTCACATACATGCACGCATTCAAATGTAGTGGCAACAAAAGTATATTAAGTATAAGTATAAAATATACACTTACTTTCCGGTATAAGGGAAGAATATAGTAGTATTCAATATCATACTTTTTCTCTATATTATGATGGGAGAGATGGTAGAGGGACAGATTTGAATGTAATGCATTAACAAAACAAAATAATTGGCCGGATCTTGAGGGGATTAGTAAGGAAACACGACATTAAACCGGAAACCAAAAAAAAAATTGGTAGGTATATATAAAGTGATGTTATTTTTATATTTTTAATTAATAGTGTATATTTTAATTTAGTTGGGATTATTAGATGTGATTCTGGATGTTCAAGAACTAATAGATGTAAGATTGGTTGTGCAATTTTCTTAAACCAGAATTGGTCAGTTGTGTATTAGTTGTGGTGTGATTGTGAAAATGTTTTAATTTGATTTGTTGGAGATATTGAAATTAAATTGAACAATAGTAATTAGGTAAAAAATTTTTTTTGGTAAAATTTTTTAATATTAAAGTGTCAAACAATAAAATCATTAATAAATAATTCAGAATTAAAGTCAAGTGTAAAGGTAACTGTACATGAAATTAAATTTTGTAGTAATATAAAGTTACGATTATTTGTACAGTAATGAGATTTTATGAGATATTACTAAAAAAGTTAGAAAAAGGTAGAAAAAGCAAATATGAAAAAATTATAATAATAGATGAAAAAATCATTCATTTATGTTAATATCTGTTGAAGGTGAAGATCTTTGAAAAAGTTACCTGGTTGAGCTGAATTATATGGTTTCTTTGTAAAGTTAAAAAAAATTTTTGAAATATTTTTTTGTTTTAAAGTCGATAAATAACACATAACAGATTCTCGAATGCACACAAAGGAGATGGACATAACAGGAGTTTAGGAATTTTTGATGAGAAAATAATGAAAATTTTTGATGAAAATTCCTAAACTCCTGATATGTCCATCTCCTTTGTGTGCGTTCGAGAATCTGTTATGTGTTATTTATCGACTTTAAAACAAAAAAATATTTCAAATTTTTTTTTTAACTTTACAAAGAAACCATATAATTCAGCTCAACCAGATAACTTTTTCAAAGATCTTTTGAGATTAATTTTCAATCTACTCAACGATTTATTACATTCAACAGATATTAACATAAATGAATGATTTTTTCATCTATTATTATAATTTTTTCTTATTTGCCTTTTTCTACCTTTTTCTAACTTTTTTAGTAATATCTCATAAAATCTCATTACTGGACAAATAATCATAACTTTATATTACTATAAATTTAATTTCATGTACAACTGTACATCTTCAGTTGGTCATAAAAAATTTTTATTTTCTTTTTAATCTTTATTTTGTCTTCAGAAACAATAATCTGCAAGTTAGATACTCATAGGATGTACAGGGGCGGCTTCAGTTCTAAATGGTTATAACGAAATTTGCCTCCTTATTTTCAAACACGAAATAAGAGGTTTAAAAATGTTATACGCATTTATTTACATCACATTATGAAAACATAAGTCTTTAGAAGGAGAGTGCATCTTGGATTAAATCTCTACGATTTTTTTTTTTTTTTGAAAAAGTTATAGCCTTTGACATTTGACCCCTTGGGATTAACAAATTATAATCTAAGCAACAAGTTCACCTATCCGGCTCTACAATTTTTTTATGTTTAGTTCTAAAAGATTTTCATTTTAAGGTCTTAAAAAATGCATAAAATTTATTTTTACAATAAATAAGGCAATTGCAAAATACGGCCATTTCGGATATTTCGCAGGCAGTTGTTCAATAACGTTTTAACGAAATTAAACTTCCCATAGCTCAAATTGTAGGTCTTTTAATTCACTACAATTTTCTGTTTAAAAGTTTTTCTCTAAAATGAATATCCTAAGCTGCAAAATTAAAAATCTTAAAAAATTGCAAATTTAATTGCACATACATGCACGCATTCAAATGTAGTGGCAACAAAAGTATGTTAAGTATAAGTATAAAATATACACTTATTTTCCGGTGTAAGGGAAGAATATAGTAGTATTCAATATCATACTTTTTCTCTATATGCTAAAGGGAGAGATGGTAGAGGAACAGATTTGAATGTAATGCATTAACAAAACAAAATAATTGGCCGGATCTTGAGGGGATTAGTAAAGAAACACGACATTAAACTGTGAAACCAAAAAAAAAATTGTTAGTTATATATAAAGTGATGTTATTTTTATATTTTTAATTAATAGTGTATATTTTAATTTAGTTGGGATTATTAGATGTTATTCTGGATGTTCAAGAACTAATAGACGTAAGATTGGTTGTGCAATTTACTTAAACCAGAATTGGTCAGTTGTGTATTAGTTGTGGTGTGATTGTGAAAATGTTTTAATTTGATTTGTTGGAGATATTGAAATTAAATTGAACAATAGTAATTAGGTAAAAAATTTTTTTTGCTAAAATTTTTTAATATTGAAAGTGTCAAACAATAAAATCATTAATAAATAATTCAGAATTAAAGTCAAGTGTAAAGGTAACTGTACATGAAATTAAATTTATAGTAATATAAAGTTATGATTATTTGTGCAGTAATGAGATTTTATGAGATATTACTAAAAAAGTTAGAAAAAGGTAGAAAAAGGCAAATAAGAAAAAATTATAATAATAGATGAAAAAATCATTCATTTATGTTAGTATCTGTTGAATGTAATAAATCGTTGAGTAGATTGAAAACTAATCTCAAAAGATCTTTGAAAAAGTTACCTGGTTGAGCTGAATTATATGGTTTATGAATGAGTTTAGGAAATTTCGTCAAAAATTTTCATCATTTTCTCATCAAAAATTCCTAAACTCCTGTTATGTCCATCTCTTTGTGTGCGTTCGAGAATCTGTTATGTATTATTTATCGACTTTAAAACAAAAAAATATTTCAAAAATGTTTTTAACTTTACAAAGAAACCATATAATTCAGCTCAACCAGGTAACTTTTTCAAAGATCTTCACATTCAACAGATATTAACATAAATGAATGATTTTTTCATCTATTATTATAATTTTTTCATATTTGCTTTTCCTACTTTTTCTAACTTTTTTAGTAATATCTCATAAAATCTCATTACTGCACAAATAATCATAACTTTATATTACTACAAAATTTAGTTTCATGTACAGTTACCTTTACACTTGACTTTAATGCTGAATTATTTATTAATGATTTTATTGTTTGACACTTTTAATATTAAAAAATTTTAGCAAAAAAAAATTTTTACCTAATTACTATTGTTCAATTTAATTTCAATATCTCCAACAAATCAAATTAAAACATTTTCACAATCACACCACAACTAATACACAACTGACCAATTCTGGTTTAAGAAAATTGCACAACCAATCTTACATCTATTAGTTCTTAAACATCCAGAGCAACATCTAATAATCCCAACTAAATTAAAATATACACTATTAATTAAAAATATAAAAATAAAATCACTTTATATATAACTAACAATTTTTTTTTTGGTTTCACGGTTTAATGTCGTGTTTCCTTACTAATCCCCTCAAGATCCGGCCAATTATTTTATTTTGTTAATGCACTACATTCAAATCTGTCCCTCTACCATCTCTCCCATTAGCATAATATAGAGAAAAAGTATGATATTGAATACTACTATATTCTTCCCTTATACCGGAAAGTAAGTGTATATTTTATACCATACTTTTGTTGCCAATACATTTGAATGCGTGCATGTATGTGAGTGTGAGGATTGTAAACCATATTTACGTACATGTTAGTATTTATATGTATGCATAAATATATATACTTTAATATTGTCTTGATCATTACCCTTTGATTTCAACCGGACCACTTAACTAACTCTGGTTTTTGGTTATTTGTAGCATTTAATTTTACTTTTACCGTGACCTGAAGATGCTGTGGATATTGTAGACAGCGAAACCGGTCGTCAGTTGTAAAATAAATTGTTTATGAGAACGTCTCTCTTTTCTTTAGTACAATGTTCTTGTAATATTACCCCAGGCTGTTGGTGAAAAAAACGTGATATAATTCAGGAATTTTTGAAACCTACCAGATGTTGTAAAGGACTGTGAAAACACCTCCCTTACGTCTCTTGTAGAATGTGCGACTGCATCTAGATCATCGGCAAAGGCCAACAATAGTTTTGATCCTCGATTTGCGAATCCCCCTGTTAGTTCAGACGATATTTTACTTATTGCGTATTCTAAAGCCAAATTGAATAGCAATGGTGATAAAGGGTCTCCTTGTCTAAGCCCTGATATTATACTAAATGGCATCGATGTTCTGTTTCCTATCTTTACCTGTGCATATGAGTCTGCCACGCACATTTGAGTGAGCTGCACTAATTTTCTTGGTATTTCCCATTTCTAGCATTGCTAGCCATAGTCTGCTTCTTTTTATCGAGTTATATGCTTGCTGGAAATCTACAAAGATTTGGTGTACATCTCGGTTGAATTCCCAGTTTTTTTCTATTTGTCGGATGGTAAATATTTGATCTATTGTTGACCTTCCACTTCGAAAGCCGCATTGGTAGTCGCCTGGAATATCTTCCGAATACGGAGTGAGTCTCTTTAGTAAGATAATTGATAGAATCTTATACGCTGTACTAATAAGCGATATGCCTCTGTAGTTTCGGAATTGCTCTTTATTTCCCTTCTTATGTATGGGTATTATAACGCTTCCATTCCATTCCCTAGGCATTTTCTGCTGTTGCCATACTCTGAGAATAATGTCATACAATTTTTTATGTAAAACGTTTCCTCCTTTTTTTATCAATTCTCCATTTATACCATCATTTCCTGGTGCTTTGTGATCTTTAAGAGATGCTATTGCATTCTTTACTTCTTGGAGTGTTGGTGGTGGTATTTCCACATCTGCAGAATGAAATGTAGTCTCTGATTCCTCCATCTCACTTTCAATATTTAGTAAATTCCGAAAGTATTCCTTCCATCGCTCTACGATTTCTGTTTCCATCATTACCAGTTCACCTGCTTCATTTCTCATAGCTTGTGTTACCCCAACATTTCCACCTTGTCTGACTGTCTTCACTTCCCTAAAGAATTTTTTTATTTGATTCCTCTCGCCACTTATTTCCATTACTCCTATTTGCTGTTCTATGTAGCTTCTCTTTTTAGTTCTGAGTAGTTGCCTTGTCTGTGCCCTCGTTCTGTGAAAATCTGATTTGTTCTCATCTGTAGGGTTTTGTAGCATTTTCATTCTTTTGTGAGTTTTTGTTTCCAGCATTTCTTCGCATTGTTTGTCAAACCATTTCTGTTTTGGGCGAGTCCTCTTTTTCCCAATGGTTTCTTTCGCTGCTTGTTCTATCACTGATGCCCCTCGCTGCCATGCATCTCCTAGGTCTACATTTTGGTCTTCCTCTCCCAGTTCTTTATTTGGTGTTTGAAGAGCTTCTATGTCCCATCTTTCTCTTTGTTCTTGTTGCTCCATCTTCTGTACTGATATTCGTGTTCTCAACTTTGATTTTACAAGAAAATGATCACTATCGCTGTCAGCTCCTCTCATACTTCGTGTATTAATAATGCTACTAGAGTGTCTTGCATCAATGAGGACATGATCTATTTGGTTACGTGTTCTTCCATCATTTGACACCCATGTGACCTTGTAAATGTCCTTTTTTTCAAATTGGGTGGATTTAATAATCATGTTATTAGATATTGCGAATTGTGTTAGCCGGTGTCCATTATCATTTGTTGTATCGTGTAGGCTATATTTACCAATTACTTCTCATAAATAGTCTTCCTTACCTAGTTTAGCATTACAGTCCCCCATTACTATTTTGATGTCATGTTTTGGCGCTGCTTTATACTGTTGGTCTAGTAATTCGTAAAATTCGTCCTTCCTATCTTCTTCGGCATCTTCTGTTGGGGCATAAATTGAGAATATAGTGAGATTGAACCACTTACCTTTGAGTCTAATATGAGTTTTCATAATGTGATGTAAATAAATGCGTATAACATTTTTCAACCTCTTATTTCGTGTTTGAAAATAAGGAGGCAAATTTCGTTATAACCATTTAGAACTGAAGCCGCCCCTGTACATCCTATGAGTATCTAACTTGCAGATTATTGTTTCAGAAGACAAAATAAAGATTAAAAAGAAAATAAAAATTTTTTATGACCAACTGAAGCCGAGATAATTGTTTTTGTTTTCTTAAATCGTAGTGATTTTATTTATAACAATTAAGGAATTATTTCACAGTCATTGACTAAAGAAAGACTTATATTATCTTAAAATAAAAACTATTTTAACCTAAAATTACATTTAATTATTAAAAATGATTTTTAAAGTTTAGAGGAGTTTTATTTTTCGTTACGAATGTGAATTATTGTGTCGGTTGCCCTTAGCAACTTTAAGTTTTTCAGCACTGCTTGAATTGACATGAAATTGGGCAAACACATAGATAACATGTCACAGAATAAAAATGATATTGGGTCTCTGTGCACTTTTGTCCCGGGGGTGAGTTTCACCCCCTATATATGTCCCTATATATAAGGAGTGAAAAAATATATGTTCAAAATAAGTTCGGAAGTGGATTATGCAATTGCAAAAAACGGCCATTTTGGTCCTTTCGCAGGCTGTTTTGCAATAAGGTAACAACGAAATTAAACTTACCATATAGCTTAATAAAATAAAAAAAAGTCAAAATGTAAATTCGTACAGGTTGAAACAAATTTTATATTAAAGTTTAGGTGGGTACAAAAGATATTTTCAAGAAAGTATCCAAATCATACAAGGGTATCATTGTTTAAATAATTAAAAAGTGGTCATTTTTGCAAAAAATTACTTTATTAAATGTTGAGGACATTCAATTACTAATGAAGGTTTATAGGATTTTTTTCTGCAAAGCTGATGGGCAAGTATTTCACATAAGACTTACTAAATTAAAGTTGACCCCCTATTTATTTAAATAGTTGTTACAAAACTTTAAAAACAAATTTGCAAAAAATTATTTTTAGCGTTTTAAATAAGCACTATAAAATATCTTATTTTACAGGGGATGTTGAGCTATATTACCAGTATTTAAAAAAAAAATTGGTCGAAAAATATTTATTATTTTTTGAGATATTGAATTTGATTTTTAAATGTTACTATATTTTCAATTGCAAAAACGCAATTGTTACCAAAGAAATATTCACTTGCGCAAGATCTCATTATTTTTATTTTTATGTATATTTTTGACAAATGTATTGATAAATTCAAATTTCCTTTAAACTCCCTCCTAAAACGGCGTTTGAAAATTATTCAAATTTATTTATAATTTATTTTTTTAATAACGCGGGGATTAAGTATTTTGAAATGCCGTTTCGATAATTGGGTTCCTGGGAATTTTTTGCTAATTAACAAAACTTTTTGTCATTTTTTTTTCTTCTTTTTTCTTGTAGTTATATTTCTACGGGCCCTTTTAGGGTTAAATTTCATTAAGAATGTCGAATCTCTGAATTGTAGATTCTAGACCTAAAAATATTAAGATTTAACTCAAATCTTCTAAATAAAATGTGGCTACTTACTGAGTTTTATTTAAAAATTTAAAAATTATTGTTACCAAGTACTTTAAAACTATTTGACGTATCCTTATCATACTTGGCAGAAAGTGTGGCTATTATACACCCTACTAAATTGTGATTAATAAACGTTTCTAGCTACTGTCAGAAGCGTACCACAGGGGATAGAGTATGATTGACCTTTTCCAAATTCTACGCCATTGAGTGAATTACTATTTTAGCGAAATTTTTCGATTCTCCAATACTTTGTATGTAAATAACTTTATTGGTATCAATAAATTCATCAGCTTGCGAGATATTGGAAGTTTAAAATGAATGAATGAATGAATGAATCAAAATAACTATGCCGTTTCATTTTTAACGTCCAATACCTCGAAAACTAATGACTTAATCGTTACCAATAAAGAGTATATTATTTACATAGAAAATATTGGAAAATCGAAAAATTTTGCTAAAATAGTAATTCCCTCAGTGGTGTAGAATTTGGGAAGGGTTAACCATTCACTATCCCTTGTCGTTCGCCTCTGGTAGTAGCTAGAAATTTTTTTTATCACAATTTAGTAGACTGTATAGTAGCCACACTTTCTGCCAAGTATGATAAGGATATTGGGCATGCCGGTGGTCCGGAGTTCAAATCCTACCGCCGCCGGCAAGAACAACTAGACATTTTTGAAATGTCTATAGGCCCCAGGTCGACTCAGCCTGAATAAAATGAGTACCATGGGTAAAACCAGGGGTAATAATAGGCGGTTGAAGCGTAGCACTGGCCCTGTTACCTTCCTTGTATACCGTAGGCCCTAGATATAGCAGACTACCCTGCTATACTCCCAAAGCGGTATAAAACGGGAGACTATTATTATTATGATAAGGATATGTCAAATAGTTTGAAAGTACTTGGTAAAAATAATTTTTAAATTTTTAAATAAAACTCCCTGTAACTCAGTAAGTAGCCACATTTTATTTAAGTGATTTTAGACCAGTCTTAATATTTTTAGGTCTAGAATCTACAACTTAGAGATTCGACATTTTTAATAAAACTTAACCCTAAAAGGGCCCGTAGTAATATAACTCCAAGAAAAAAAAATAAGAAGAAACAAAGACAAAAATTTTTGTTACTTAGTGAAAAATTCGCAGGAATCCAAGTATCGGAACGGCATTTCAAAATATTTAATCCCCGCGACGTTATTAAAACAACAAATTATAAACAAATTTGAATAATTTTCAAATGCCATTTTTGGGGGAAGTTTAATTGAAATTAGAATTTATCAATACATTTATCGAAAATATACATAAAAATAAAAATAGGGGGATCTAATACAGATGAATATTTCTTTGGCCACAACCGCGTTTTTGCAATTGGAAATAGAGTAACATTTAATAAATAAATTCAATAGCTCAAAAAATATTAAATATTTTTGGACCAATTTTTTTTTATTAATACTGATAATATAGCGCAACTTCTGTAAGATAAGATATTTTATAGTGCTTATTTAAAACGCTAAAAATAGTTTTTTGCAAATTGGTTTTTAAAGTTTAATATATAATTATTTAAGTAAATAGGGGGTAAAATTTAATTTAGTAAGTCTTATGTGAAAGATTTACCGTTCAACTTTGCAGAAAAAATTATATAGACCCTCATTGGTAACTGAAGGACCCCAGCAGTTAAAAAAGTAATTTTTTTGCAAAAATGACCCATTTTTAATTATTTAAACAATTATCCCCTTGTATGATTTGGATACTTTCTTGGAAATATCTTTTGTACCAACCTAAACTTTAATATAAAATTTGTTTTAACCTGTACGAATTTACATTTTGATTTACATGTAGTGTAATTTTATTTTACTAGACTAAAAGCCCAAATTGTAGGTTTTTTAATTTATTACAATTTTCTATTAAAAAATTTTTTCTCTAAAATGAATATCCTAAGCTGCAAAATAAAAAATCTTTAAGAATTGCAAATTTAACAAATGAAAAACGTCATAAATAAAAAAGCGCACAAAATTTTTGGTTACATTTTAGTAGCTAGAATTTATTCCTGCCATCATCTTTTATAACACCTGGTAGGTTTCAAAAATTCCTGAATTATATTCTGAAATCGATCTATTTTTCACCCACAGCTTGGACTACATAATATTGACGCCATATGATTAGCGTTCTTGCCTTTGATGTAAAGAATCATGTAATCAGCGTAGTCTTGTCTGAATAGGTCTGATTTTGGCTATATTTTTTATTGCTATTGAAAATAGGGTAGGACTGATAATCGATCCTTGCGGGATTATAACGCCATTCACTCGAACTTAAAATTTTCTTTGAATTAAAAATTGTTTAATATTGTCCTCAAGCTATTTTCTCGTGGCATTTTTACAATCAACTATTTTTAATGGGAAACAAGCCAAAATTTTACCAAAAATGATTTTATTAACGTTTCGAAGCCCAAATCGGGTTTCGTTGTCAAAATACAAAATACTACTAAAATAAACAAACATGTTGTTGCTAAGTAAAAAAATTCTTCTAATAATTTATTTAATCTGACTCATTTATATTAACAATTCAGACATATATTATACATTTTAAAGTAGAACACTTTAAAATGATATCGCCAATATTTATGAGTTGCGTTTCTGGGACGACTTTACTAAAAGATAGTTCATTCGATTACATGAAATTAATCCCAACTCAAGAATATCAGTTACAAAAAAAAATCATAGCATGTGATCTGTCTTTAAAAAGACAACCAAATGCAACGATGACAGTAAAATTCTCGCGTTAGAGATTCCATAGTAAATCACGAGGGAAAACCAGGAAAAAACCTCGTGATACTATCTCGATATCGTAAGTATTTGATCTTACATTTAATTTACTTTCAAAAAAATGAATACCAAATTCTGACTTGTTTGTTCTGACCAAATATTTAAATTATAAATAATATTAATAATACATAGATATACAATCAGTAATACTAAAATATAAAATTTGTACTAACTTGATATGTTATTGACTTACTAATCGTGGTATTTTCTTTCTATTGACTTCCTCTTTCAGTATGGGTAGCCACATCCTGCTGCATTCTACCGAGGAATTTGCGACACAATTAGTTTTATTTAGCATAATTAGAGCCGCTTCTTTGATTTTTCTCTTTTTAGTATCTGATTCTTTCTGGACTATACTTGAATCTGTCCACTGAACTCTATGTTCATTATCCCATGCGTGTTGACATATTTGAGATCTATCAAATTCTCTATTTTTAATATAAGACTGATGTTCACTTATTCTAACGTTTAATTTTTTATTCAACAACATTTAAAACAACAAACACATTGAGATCTATTCTATCTAAAACTAAACCTAACAATGAACAAGAAAGAACAAAGAATTGCATTTATAAAATACCTTGTGAATGCGAACAATTTTATTTAGGTGAAACATCAAGACCATTAAACGTTAGAATAAGTGAACATCAGTCTTATATTAAAAACAGAGAATTTGATAGATCTCAAATATGTCAACACGCATGGGATAATGAACATAGAGTTCAGTGGACAGATTCAAGTATAGTCCTGAAAGAATCAGATACTAAAAAGAGAAAAATCAAAGAAGCGGCTCTAATTATGCTAAATGAAACCAATTGTGTCGCAAATTCCTCGGTAGAATGCAGTAGGATCTGGTTACCCATACTGAAAGAGGAAGTCAATAGAAAGAAAATACCACGATTAGTAAGTCAATAACATATCAAGTTAGTACAAATTTTATATTTTAGTATTACTGATTGTATATCTATGTATTATTAATATTATTTATAATTTAAACATATTAAAGTCAGAATTTGGTATTAATTTTTTTGAAAGTAAATTAAATGTAAGACCAAATACTCTCGATATCGGGATAGCATCACGAGATTTTTTTCCTGGTTTTCCCTTGTGATTTACTATGGAATACCTAACGCGAGAATTTTACTGTCATCGTTGCATTTGGTTGTCTTTTTAAAGACAGATCACATGCTATGATTTTTTTTTTGTAACGGATATTCTTGAGTTGGGATTGATTTCATGTAATCGAATGAACTATCTTTTAGTAGAGTCGGCCCAGGAACGCAACTCATAAATATTGGCGATATCATTTTAAAGTCTGCTACTTTAAAATGTTTAATATACGTTTGAATTGCCAATATAAATGAGTCAGATTAAATAAATTATTAGAAGAATTTTTTTACTTAGCAACAACATTTTTGTTTATTTTAGTAGTATTTTGTATTTTGAAAACGAAACCCGATTTGGGCTTCGAAACGTTAATAAAATCATTTTTGGTAAAATTGTGGCTTGCTTCCTATTAAAAATAGTTAAAAATTGTTTATACTGCATCAAAATTTGTTATGTCAAAGATAGAAATCACAACACAACATAATTTAAAACATATGTCAAAGAAAAAAAGTTGTTTTTGTCTTTCGTTTGGCCCGTAAAGACGATTGAAATCGAGAGAAAATTTAAATTATAGCTGCTTACCCAACACGTGACCTCATTGGTCGTGACGTCATATCAATATAATGTTTGAGATCCGCGACATTAATTCATTATATTGGATATTCGTTTACATGTTTTAATCATTTTATAGTGTATCTTACTTTTATAAATCTTTAGATTGTTGCTGTGAACTATATACAGTGCGCTGGAATAAGTGTTACCCCCTTAAGAACTTATTTATTTCTAGCACATAAGCAAAATGCTCGGACAGGTCGATTTTTAAAATAATCAAAGTATATTACAACATCAATGTTTCGAACTTTACTCGATCCCTCATCAGATGACAGGCAAAATTAAGATTTTTTTTAATGGGAAATTACATTATGTGATAGCTCATTTAAAAGCGTTTGGTATGCTGATTGCACAAATGTACCACACTTTAATCCTTTTTAAGAGAGTAGGCGTAGGCGCGAAAAATTTCGATCGAATGGTTTTTAAAGGCATTAATTTTTTTCGAATCTTGAGAAAAAATAATAAATATTTTTGAAAAATTTAAACGAAAAATATAAGATTATATTAATAACGAGGGCTGAAAGTCCCTTAGAATAAAAAAAATTCTGTTGAATGATATATTTGAAATTAAAAATCCGACTAAATTTCCTTTTTTTCATGCCTGTGACTTATTAAAATAATCCTTATAGAAGTTCTAGGGACTTTTGACCCTCGATAATATTGTAATATTTCATTTTGCGTTTAAATTTTTTAAAAATACTTATTAGTTTTCTCAAGATTCCAAAAAAAAAATGAATACATTTCAAAATAATTCGACCGAAATTTTGCGCCTACTGACTCAAAAAGGATTAAAGTATTACACATTTTTGTAATCAGTCTTTCAAAAGCTTTTAAATGAGGTGTCACATGATGTATTTTCCCATTAAAAAAAATATCACTGTCACCTGAAGAGGGACCGCGTAAGGTTTGAAACATTGATGCTATAATATACTATGATTATTTTAAATATCGACCTGTCCGAGTGTTCTGCTTATTTGCTAAAAATAAATAAGTTAGTAACGGGGGTAACAGTTATTCCAGCGCACTGTATATACACCGTTTTTAGGTATTAACGCCCTTCAGTAGGGATCTATGGAGGAGTATCACCAAGCCGCAAGCCCTTATCCCTTGCCATACCGCTCCTCCATAGGCCGATAACACACCAGTTTATTCCAGACCAAGTCGTAAATTCTGTATAGAATTTTAACTACGACGTTGGTATGATAACTTACTCATTATGAACATAAATAATTATTGTTATGACTAGTTTATTTTAATTTTATAGTAAAAACGGTTTCACAAATGTAACTTCTTCTTCTTCTTTTTGTGTAGACATGACTCTGTCTGCTTTTCAATGTGCCTCCAGTAAATTGATATTCCATCTTTTTCGTGGTCTTCCCACTGATCGTCTTCCTATTGGGGAACCGTCTCTCGCCGTCCTTACTACTCTATTTGTTTTGATTCGGCTTATGTGGTCATTTTAATCTACTCTTCTGTTTTTCATCCAGTTATAAATTGTTACAAATGCGGTGGAAATTCAGTGGAAATTGGTCTAGGAAAAGGCATAAATAAAAGTAACACACGTTCAGTTTGAACCCTTGTCAAAGACTGATTTATTATAGACATTATGACATACACACCATATATGTTGCATACACTGCAGGGTTTAACTTACGTAATATTTTAAACTATTTCTAACACCCCCACTAGTTTGAAATATACAAACCAATAAAAACAATATAGGTTCTACAGAATACCTACTACTTTTACAGCTTCTCTAACAAAGTGATGGCTGACATCAATATGTTTCGAACGTTTATGAAATATTGGATTAAACGTTAACTTTAAAGCACTTTGACTATCGCTAAACAAAGAAACACAATTGTTAGAACCTGTTAATGCTTCTAACAATTTTTTTAAATAAATAGCTTCTTTCGATGCTTCGGATAAGGCCATATATTCTGCTTCTGTACTAGAAAGAGCAACAGTTTTTTGTTTGGTACTCTCCCATGAAGCAACTAAATTAGAAAACATAAAACAAAAACTTGTACAGTACCTTCTATCTAGAGTATTACTACCCCAATCTGCATCTACAAAACCCTCTTAACCTTTTACACTTATTTCAAATTTTAACAAAAACCTTTAGCATTCTTTAAATACCTTAGTTAGGTATCGTTTTGCACTCTTCCAATGCACATCATCATCAAAACAATTATTGAGTTGGCTGAGATAACTAACGTTATATGAGATATTAGGTCTCTCCATTACAGCTAGGTACATCAAGCTTCCAATCAATTGTTGATACGGTGCACAGAATGAGCAATCGCTACTATTATCAAGATTCAAATTCTTTTCCATTGGTGTTTTAACAATTTTGCAATCAACCATACCAAACTTTTACAATAATGAATCAATAGGTATATTTAGTCCTGTCGCCAGGGGGGTACAACGGCCTCCTTAATTCAGATGGACTTACCCAAGCTTTTTTTATATATTTTAACCCGTAGAATACGAATTTTTTGAGTAACAGTTGATCCGGATGTCGATAAGATTGTTATAGACAAAGAACTTGAGTAATTACATAACAGCGATTTCTCGCAAAACAAAACATATTTTTGTATTTCTTGGGTCATTTTAAGCAAAAAATATTTCTACAAGTTTTTTCGTATAATGCATAGTTTTCGAGATAACCGCAGTTGAACTTCCAAAAAATCGAAAAATGGCAATTTTTGAACCCGAATACCTTTTGATTAAAAAATAAAGTAGCAATTCTGCTTACCGCATTCGAAAGTTTAAGTCAAATTATATCGGTTTTGATTATTTGCATTGCTAAAAATTAATTTTTTTACTGCTGAACAAAACTATAAACACATAGTGTTTCCCGTGCCTAATACATGCGTTTTAACGCATGCTACGTAGAAATTGCCTCGCTTGCACTTGTAGCTACTCCACCTACTCGTTAGATTTTAAATGAGAAATCATTGAAAACATCACTCACGCACTAGGTGTTTATAGCTTTGTTTACCAATAAAATAATAAATTTTTAGCAATGCAAATAATCAAAACCGATATAATGTACCAAACTTTCAAATGCGGTAAGCAGAATTGCTACTTTATTTTTTAATCAAAAGTTATTCGGGTTCAAAAATTGCAATTTTTCGATTTTTTGAAAGTTCAACCGCGGTTATCTCGAAAACTATGCATCCTACGAAAAAACTTGTCAGAGCATTTTTTGCCTACAATGACCCAAAAAATACAAAAAGATGTTTGGTTTTGCGAGAAATCACTGTTATGTAATTCCTCAAGTTCTTTGTCTATAACAATCTTATCGACATCCGGATCAACTGTTACCCAAAAAATTCGTATTCTACGGGTCAAAATAAATAAAAAAACTTGGATAAGTCCATCTGAATTAAGGAGGCCGTTGTACCCCCCCCCCCCCCCCCTGGCGACAGGACTAAATTGCTTTTGGTCCAAAGTAGTAATGTTATTAACTTTATCAATACAAATATTCATACCTAAGATTTGTTTAGCTTGACCTAAATCTTTTAACTTAAAATTTACTGCTAAATATTGTTTCAAAGTATTTGTCTCAGTAATATTATTAGAGAATATAAAAAAGTCATCAACATATACTGCAATTATTGTAATTATACCATTATTAGACTTAATGAATACACAAGGTTCAAATTTTGACTCCTGGTAATTTAAGTTTTCCCACACAATTTCTACTTTTTTATACCAAACTCTAGATGATTGTTATAATCCATAAGTAGCAGGATTTAACTTTAAAACCTTTGTATCATCTGGTTTTACGAAACCTTTAGGTTGATTTATAAAAACAGTTTCATTTAAATGGCCATGCAAAAATGTTGTGCTGATATCTAAATGAGAAATATCTTAACCAACATCTACACTTATGCTATTAACAAACGTAAAGTAGAATGTCTAACAACAGGTGAGAAAGTTTCAGTATAATTAATACGTTTTTTGAGTGAAACCTTTTGCTACTAACCTAGCACGATATATTTTTTTATTTGCACTGTCACTTTTGACCTTAAACACCCACTTACGCTCAACTAAAGCACTTTCACTTGGTAAATCTACCAAATCCCAAGTATGGTTTTCTTTTAAGCTCTCCATTTCTTCTAGCATCGCCTTCTGCCACATACTGCTGTGAGTTCTAGATAAAGTTCTGCTACAGATTTGGGATCTCCCTATGGAAATTTCTCTCCTTCCAAATTGTCTATAGTACTTATATAAGTAACAAAATCAGTAAAATTCTTTAAAAAGGTCTTTATCAGTAAAGGTCTTTCAGACCTTCTAGGCTCTATCTGTTGAAGTGGTTTATAGTGGTTTATCGTTAGATACATTATCTGGTACATAGTTACTATCATTTGGATCATCAAATTCTGAATTGCTCTCTAAAGTACCATCAGATAATATGCTTTCATTATTTACTATGTGATCACTCGGATCTGAGTTTAGAACGTTGTCCCCCACTTCACCTGAGTCTTCTTCGTTAAAGAAGTTCGCTTCTTGGGACTTTCAATTCTCATGAATAATAACATCTCTGCTTGTATAAACTTGCCTTGTTTTCGATTGTATAGTCTATAGCCCTTGGTTGTTTCACAAAAACCAACTAAAATGTGTTTTTCGGACTTCTTATCCCACTTTGATCTCTTTTCTTTTGGGATATGGGTCATGGCTACATTACCAATATTTCTAATGAGACTTAAATTAGGTTTCTTTTTGTAAAACATTTCATAAGGTGTTTTTGGCAAATAAAATACCATAGACCTATTTCGTAAATAGGTACTGTACTTACCGCTTCTGTCCAAAACTGCTTCTCTAGGCCTGCATCGTACAACAAACATCTAGCTTTTTCTACTAATGTTCTGTTTAGTCTCTCTGAAAGCCCGTTTTGCTGGGGAATATAGGGATTTGTGGTCTGGTGGACAATGTCTTGTGTTCTGAGGAAACGTTGAAATTCTCCGCTGATACACTCGCCACCATTATCTGTACGTAACGCCTTTATCTTCCTACCCAGTTGCTTTTCAACTAAACATTGAAATTCTTTAAATTTATCAAATACTTCATCTTTTGTTTTAAGGAAATAAACAAAGGACATGCGACTAAAATCATCTAGCATAGTCCGAAAATATTTTGAACCACCTATCGATGCTGTTACCACTGGACCTGCCAAATCGCTATAAATAACATATAAAAGTCCAGTAGCTCTAGTACCTACATGTTTAAATGTATTTTTGGACTGTTTGCCTTCACAATATACTTCACAGTTTTACTTTTTAATGTTTGTTTGTTTGCTATAATTCACACCATCAACTAAACCATTTTTCATTTTGTTTAGATAGTTGGAATTAATATATCCAAGCCTTCTGTGCCAAATATCACCAGACACTGCCTGTCCGACAAACATTTCAGTTTCTGAGATATCAGTTTTGTATGCACCATTATTCAGGAAACATTTAGCAACCAAAACCTTATCTTTATTTTACATCTTGCAACATTTTTTCTCAAATTGAACAGAATTACCATTTTAGTTTAATTAACCAATTGATAGTGAATTTGTGGTCAAATTTGGTACATACTGAACATTTATAATATCTATTTCGAAGATTTGAGTACTTAGTTTGCTAAGAGTTCAAACCTCGCCACAACTGTGCACAGAGAGTCTTGTACTGTTTGCAATTACAATATCTTTTAAAATAGGTTCTCTTTGATTTAACCTTTAATACCCGCGCATCAAGCTATAACATAACTACACGCATGGCGTACTTTGTACGCCACAAGGAAATACACTTAAAAGAGCGGATTTGTTTATTTTTTTTAAATACACTTAGTTGTTTGTTATAAACCTTATTCGGCATCAGTGAATACTTGGAGTTCCTTCTCAGTAAGCAAATTGGGATTTAGAACTGGAATCTGGATTCCATGATAAATAAAAATACAAATTTTTTTTTTTTTTTAAATGTGATTTTTTGCATGAAAAAACTATTCTTTATAAAGATAAGTATATTTTGTGCCATAATGACTAAAAAACAATTGAAAGATGTACTTATATTACTATAATCGTGGCAAATATTGTCCACCACCGGAAACAATCAATAATAAACTGTATATTACGATCTTCCCAGAACGCCGATTATAACGAAACTAAAACCAATTGTAAAGCACATTCCAGTGATAGGTTAGAGAGATAAACCAGGTCAAAAATTAAATTTTTAAATAATATATTTGCAGTAGAATTCTTACATCTAGCGTACAAAATACGCCAGCTCGTGTAGTTAAAGGTTAATAACCAATCTTGTTTGCATGTCAGATGAACACTTGCTCCACTATCTAGGATCCAATCTGCTTTATTGAACTGTGCACTAACAGAGATAACATTGAATACATTTACCTTATTTTCCGAATTGCTTTCTGCAGGATTTTTGTTTTTCTGTTGACACTTTGACATGTAATGACTGGCTTGCTTACATCTATAACAAATTATTTAACTTTTTTTTATTTGTGAAATTGTTATTATTATGATCAGCAAATCTGCCTCTGTTGTTTACATTTTTCTGTTGACAGTTTTGACGTTTAATTCAAATTGGCATTATTGACAGCAAATGCACCAACTGTCGAAATTCTGTGAGCACTGCCCTCTGGAATAATGTCCATTAGCTTCGATTTAATAGAATCTGCTGTCACTTTGACACATGCGTTCTCTATAGCCATCACCATGGGACTAAAATGGTCTGGTAACTCTGCTAACATCAGATTTCCAATAAGTGTCGTACCTAACTTGATACCTGTTTTCGCAATTTTTTGGAAAGTTGCCATAATCTTATTGACATAATCTTCCATAGACGAACAATTTTCTAACCGCAAAGAAATTAAAACACGAAAAAGTAAAATTTTTCCCGTAAACCCATTATTTTCATAGATATCTTCTAGTTTATCCCAAACTTCTTTAGCTGTAGTTGCTTCTTTAATAATATGCACATACAAGGAAGGATCTAAAGATAACACAATCTTTGTTTTGGCTTTTGCAATTAATCCGGTGTCGGTTTCTTCACCTTCTACACACTTACTTAGACCATTTAATATGAGGAAATTTTCCATGGCAAACGACCACTCATCACAATTCCCACGGCCATATAATTTTGGAATCGACGACAAATAATTGACGGACATCTTGTAACTATCACACTGCACAACTCGTACTGTCTTCTTTTACAAACATTATATCGTTGTAAAAACTAAATACACTGGCGTAACAATTACTTTTCAGCCTTATTAGACCTTTCTGGGTCCATAACCTGTTACAAATCCGGTGGCAATACAGTGGAAATTGGTCTAGGAAAAGGCAGAAATGAAATAACATTCCTAACTTAAAACTTTCATTTAAATGCAAAGATAACATCAAGTCAATTTTTTCGCATACTAAAGACAAAATTAAAAAAACTTCAAAAAGTGGCATTTATAAATTGTCATGTGGTGAATGCCCTGTGACCTACGTGGGTAGAACGATGCGACCTTTGGATACTCGTATCAAAGAGCATATGTCAAAGATCGATAAATCTAGCTTTGGTCGTCATTTACATGCATCGAAACATAGCTTTAGTCCACAAAGAGGTAGTAGGATCTTACACAACATACCTTATAATAACTATACCAAAATGAATCTACTAGAAGATCTAGAAATAAGTAGAGAAATGAAAAGAAACCCTCAAAACTGTGTTAACACCCAGATTCAATTAAATTGTAAATTTGATCCTATTTTTAAGAAATTTCTTTAGTAATTCTGGTTTAGTATAAGGTATACCCAACAATTTATGAAAGTTTTTTGAACATTACTTTTAGGTATTCTTGAGTTTTCGTTCATTGTTTTCATATTTGTAAACAAGTAAATATTTGTTATTTGTCTGATTTAATCAATAAGAAGACTAAGTTTTCACTCTAATGGCATATAAAACAACATAATGCTATTCTACATCCCACCAGAATGAAAACAATGGGAACCTTCTCTGGTTATACCTCCGAGGCTTCTACAATTTGCAAGCCATACGGATGCTGAGACTAAGGAAGATGAGGGAATTCTACAATTTACAATTCACGTCCCATCTGCTCAGCGCGGTAAAGTTCCAACGAGAATGGTTCCCTTCATACTCCACACAGAGTAAATGTAAATCAAAAATAAATAACCACTTTCAATTTCGTTGCAACACGAAAACACAGCCGAACCATATTCTAGTCCAATCAGAGAGTGCTGCAGGCACCCCTAACGGTTTCGAAACTTATTAGTCTCTCATCAGGAGGCACATATGCTGCTCTCCCCGATCCAACCAAAACAAACCCCAGCGTGCATTCCCGGATTGCAACGAACGAAATGGCATAGATGCCCTAGCGGCAACTGCTAGCAAAAAGACTAAGTTTTCACTCTAATGGCATATAAAACAACATAATGCTATTCTACATCCCACCAGAATGAAAACAATGGGAACCTTCTCTGGTTACACCTCCGAGGCTTATACAATTTGCAAGCCATACGGATGCTGAGACTAAGGAAGATGAGGGAATTCTACAATTTACAATTCACGTCCCATCTGCTCAGCGCGGTAAAGTTCCAACGAGAATGGTTCCCTTCATACTCCACACAGAGTAAATATAAATCAAAAATGAAAAAAAAATCAAAAATGAATAACCATTTTCAATTTCGTTGCAAAACGAAAACACAGCCGAACCATATTCTAGTAAAATCAGAGAGTGCTGCAAGCACCCCTACCGGTTTCGAAACTTATTAGTCTCTCATCAGGAGGCACATATGCTGCTCTCCCCGAACCAACCAAAACAAACCCCAGCGTGCATTCCCGGATTGCAACGAACGAAATGGCATAGATGCCCTAGCGGCAACTGCTAGCAAAAAGACTAAGTTTTCACTCTAATGGCATATAAAACAACATAATGCAATTCTACATCCCACCAGAATGAAAACAATGGGAACCTTCTCTGGTTACACATCCGAGGCTTCTACAATTGGCAAGCCATACGGATGCTGAGACTAAGGATAGCATTATGTTGTTTTATATGCCATTAGAGTGAAAACTTAGTCTTTTTGCTAGCAGTTGCCGCTAGGGCATCTATGCCCTTTCGTTCGGTGCAATCCGGGAATGCACGCTGGGGTTTGTTTTGGTTGGATCGGGGAAAGCAGGATACGTGCCTCCTGATGAGAGACTAATAAGTTTCGAAACCGGTAGGGGTGCTTGCAGCACTCTCTGATTGGACTAGAATATGGTTCGGCTGTGTTTTCGTTTTGCAACGAAATTGAAAATGGTTATTCATTTTTGATTTACATTTACTCTGTGTGGAGTATGAAGGGAACCATTTTCGTTGGAACTTTACCGCGCTGAGCAGATGGGACGTGAATTGTAAATTGTAGAATTCCCTCATCTTCCTTAGTCTCAGCATCCGTATGGCTTGCAAATTGTAGAAGCCTCGGAGGTGTAACCAGAGAAGGTTCCCATTGTTTTCATTCTGGTGGGATGTAGAATAGCATTATGTTGTTTTATATGCCATTAGAGTGAAAACTTAGTCTTTTTGCTAGCAGTTGCCGCTAGGGCATCTATGCCCTTTCGTTCGTTGCAATCCGGGAATGCACGCTGGGGTTTGTTTTGGTTGGATCGGGGAGAGCAGCATATGTGCCTCCTGATGAGAGACTAATAAGTTTCGAAACCGGTAGGGGTGCTTGCAGCGCTCTCTGATTTTACTAGAATATGGTTCGGCTGTGTTTTCGTTTTGCAACGAAATTGAAAATGGTTATTCATTTTTAATCAATAAGATTTTTAATTTTAATGACAGCTTTCGAACTCTGAGCTTATCAAATGATATTTCTCCTAGGTATGATTTCATCTAACTTCTTCTACACTTGGTCAAACTATAACATTTTTGTTTTTTGGAAGGATTTTGATAACTTTTAATATACACGTTAACATTTCACTTCAATAGTAATAATAGAAAAATGTTTTTGAAAATTTAACTTTAAAATTTAGTATCTTAACTTTAATTTCATTTAACCTATACATGGCTTTTTAGTCATTTTCAATTTTTAATTAATATTTATGAAGATAGAGGTCGCATAAGATTGTAGTTCCTTCTTTATCATTTTAATAAATGACAGTCTTCCTCAGCTGATCTGCTGTTCACGTGGGCTCAAAATGGTTTGACTCAGCCATGTTGTCTTACTAATTAATAAAAGAATTTAGATGTGATTTTATTCATTTTAAAGGGTTATTATACCCTATATCTGTGGCTTTTGCCCAGTATCCATGTTTTTTATTGTGTTGTTTAGCAGTTGCTCTTCTATGAAGGTTTTATGAGAGGACGTAAGTTTTTCACTTATTGTTTATATTAAAAAATCTTATCTTAAATATGTCTTTTTAGGAAGCTCTGATGATGACACGTTATGTGTCGAAAGTACTTAGCTGATAATAAAATATTTTTTACACACTATCAAACGTGAAAACATACACCTATTTGCTGTTTTGACCTATTTAGAAGTGTGTACAAGTCTTGCAGTCTTTTCCAAGAAATGAAAGTAACACACGTTACTTGTCAACTACTGATTGATTATAGACATGTGACATACACATCATATATGTTGCATATACTGCAGAGGTTAACATACGTAATATTTTAAACTATTTCTAACATTAATGTTGTCCACCTTTCATCTCCGTCGTATATCTGCACTTATAGCTCTATCCCATAGTGCCTTACCATCAATTTTTCATGGTGTTTTTTTCAAGTGTTTTGATCTCTGCTGTTTCTAACATTAATTTTGTCCTTACTGTATCAGGTCGTGTTTCTGCCGCGTCTGTCATTATTGGTCTGATAACTGTTTTGTAAATTTTGCCTTTCACTTCTTTTTCGATATTTTTATTTCTCCATATTGTTTCATTCAAGCAATATGTGGCTGTGTTTGCTTTATTCACCTAATCTTTCACTTCTATTTTGGGTTTTTCGTAGCTAGATAGTGTGATGCCTAGATATTTTAACTCCATGACTTGTTCTATTATCTGACGCTCCAGCTCTAATTTACACTCCATCACTTGTTCTATTATCTGACCTTCTAGCACCAATTTACATCTTATTAGATCTGCTGTTATAACCATGCATTTAGTCTTTTTGGGAAAATTAACATGTTAAATTTTCTAGCGGTTATATTAAATTGGTGCAGCATACATTGTAAATTATCTTCACTTTGAGAGTATTGCGTCGTCTGCATAGCAGATTATTTTAAGTTGTTTTTCTCCAATTTGGTATCCTTTTTTGTTCTTACTTTTTTAATATTTCATCCATCATCAGGTTGAACAATAGGGGACTCAGGGAGTCTCCCTCTCTTATCTCATTGCCAGCTTCAATTGGGTTAGTTAGTACTTCATCTACTTTTACTTTTGTTGTGTTGTTCTCGGAGATATTTTAGATCGTTTTAATAATTCCTAGAGGCACCTCTCTTGGATACAATAAATGAATAACGTCATTTAATTTGACCCTGTCAAATGACTTCTTAAGGTCTACGAAAAATAAGTATGCCGGTTTGTTTTATTTTTACGATTTCTCTTGAACCTGCCTCATTATAAATATAGCGTCGGTGCATGATCTTCCCGACCTAAAACCTTGTTGTTCTTTTGTTAATGTTATAATTTTATTCAGTTTGTTTGTTATCACTTTGGTGGTCAATTTTAGTGTTGTGTTTAATAAATTAATTCCTCTTAGTCCAGTCGGGTTAGACGAATAACAGGCCTAATCTTGCATTAGGAGCTGTCCCAAATTTTATTCTTTTAATCTTTAGGGGTGGTCAATAGTAGTATAAATTTAAAATCTCGACTTAATTCCGCCATTGCGTTAGCCGCCATCTTGATTTAAAACGAGAACCGTTTTTGCTCAATATATCCGCCATTTTAATTTTTTCGACAAAAAGTATAACAACCAAAATTGTTGAAAATGTAATTTTCTATCATTTCTATTTTTAGAATTTTTTCGTGCCGTCGATATTTTCCGAGTTATAGCGGAAAATAATGACAGTTATATATAAATAGAGCATAGTTATTGAATTATCTCGTTTATTGTTATTTTTACGACAAAATTGGTCCTGTACAAAAATGGAGAGAACTGAATTCTACACGATTTTGGTTTCTTTCATTTTTTTGCTTAAGTTAATATTTAAGGTAGTATGTATGCGATAATGGCGCGAGCGTAAGACCTGATTGATTTTGTAGCAATTGTTTTTGTTCAATATCTACGCCATTTTCAACTTAAATTGTTCAAAATATTATTTGCTACAATTTCTTTTTAACAATTTTTTTCATGCGGTTGATATTTTCTGAGTTAGGTGGGAAAATAGTAAAAAGTGGTGGGGGGAGCATAATTACTGAATTGAATCTTTTTTCCGAGCTGCCCCAAATTTTATAATTCTGACCTTTAGGGGAGATCAATAGTAGTGTAAATTTAAAATCTCGACTGAATTTCGCGGTTTCATTAGACGCCATATTGGTTTTAAAGGAGAATCGTTGTTGCTTAATATCTCCGCCATTTTCAACTTTTCGACAAAAACGGTAAGAACTAAAATTGTTGAAAACGCAATTTGCTACAATTTCTTTTCCACATTTTTTTTATGCTATCAATATTCTCCAAGTTAAGGAGGAAAATAGTGGAAGCGGAGGGGAAGCATAATTATTGAATTGTCTCATTTATTATTAACTTTACGACATAATTGTACATAAACAAAAATAAAGAGAATTATATTTTATACATATTTTGAAACTTCCAATGAAATACCAACCAAACTAAGTACATAAAAGACATAAAAAATAACTTGTATGCATTAAGTTCACTTAATTTTATTAACAAGCGGGTTTTATTGGTTGAATTTATCTGTCAATAATTAAGTTTCATGTCAGCTAACATATTTTAATATTTCAACAATTTGTTTTTAATTTTGGACCCCGTTGGGGGGAATTTTCCCATTCCCCCTCTTAGACACGCCACTGGTTCTCTCGAAAAATTGTAGTAAATCGTAATTGCAACAATTTCAGTCCTTACACTTTTTGTCGAAAAGTTGAAAATGGGGAAGATATTGAACAAAAACAATTGCTTTAAAATCAATCGGGTCTTACGCTCGGGCTTTCACCGCATACGTACTACCTTAAATATTGATTTTATCAAAAAAATTAAAGAGATCAAAATTGTACAAAATATATTTCTCTTCATTTTTGTATAGGTTAAAATTTGTTGTAAAAGTAATAATAAACGAGATAATTCAATAAATCAATAATTATGCTTTAACTGTCACTGTTTTTCCCATAACTCGGAAAATATGGATCGCACGAAAAAAATTATAATAAGCGATTTAATTATAGAAAATCGTATTTTCAATAATTCTAGTTTGTATATTTTTTGTCGAAAAGGTGAAAATGGCGGAGATATTGAGCAAAAACGGTTCTCGTTTAAAATCAAGATGGCGGCTAACGCAACGGTCAAATTCAGTCGAGATTTTAAATTTGTACTACTATTGACCCCCCCCCTAAAGATTAGAAAAATAAAATTTGGGGCAACTCCTAATGCAAGGTCAAATGGTATCCCGACTGGGCTATCTGTAATTCTCCGGATCCCATTTTTCTCCCTTTTTGAAGAGGTATTAGGATGCTTAATCTCCATTTTTGTGGTATTCATAAAAATATATTGTACATAAAAATATAAGTAAATAGGTATCATTCAATGTATAATGTACACCTACTGAAATGTACCAAAAATTTGATCTCACATATTATAAGGACGTTGAAAATGAACTGAAATCACTTTAATGTCCTTTCAGCATGCAATTTAAACGACATTTCTTATCAACTGGTAATCTAATAAATATTTTATTGGGGTTTTATTGGGTGTCCTTTATCACAGTGGTATTAAATAACACTTATAGTATTAACAATTATTTTCCATAGTAAACACACACACACAATTCGATACTGTCTTTTCAAAAACTGTATTAAGGTCCTAAGTAAACAAAATGGTATATTATTTTATATGAGACATGAGAACTGTCATTAGAAAATATTATGATATGACGACACAAGGGTTCACGGTTTTTCTATCGTTTGAAGTAAATGCGCAGAAGATTTTAAATTTTTTGTACTTCTGAGATTATGAGGTTTTGGGGCATGAGATTTTAAAAATCTTATTTTTAAACGAAACTGAACATTATTATGTAATAAAACAAAAATGTGCAAGTTCCCTATTGCGGTATATTTTTAAATTCATAGGGGAGTGCATATAGATTTTCACTTCGGAAAAAATCAAACAAGATAGAACTTTTTGTAATTTCATTAAGAAATGTTTAATAAACAACATATCAGAAAGTTCTACTCGAGAAGTGGGTTCTTCATTTTTTATTAAACAAATGAACTGCGAAATTAGATGTTTTTTTAAATACCCCAGAAAATATAAATTTTGGAAAAAAAACTGACTTGGCCATTGAAAAATTCAGAAAATTTTACAAAAAAAAAACCTAATGCAAAGATTTTTCCTAAATTAAATCTGTAGCTTCTATAATTTTTTATTTATAACGTTAAAGTCACCCTTCTCACAAACATTGGCACACTGTAAACTAGCGTACGGCGAAGTGCACGGTTCAGTTATTTTAATGTAAATCTTTAACTAATCGATCAAATGAAATTTTACAAATTGGACATGAAAGAAGAATAATTATGCTATCTTATGGTTATAATAAAAAGAAATAAAATGTATGGGCATAGGTACGGTGAGGGCTGAAATTGAGAGTTACATGAATTTTGTTTAAAAATTATTTAAAAATGTACAATACAATCTTTCTTATAAAACTCTCAATTTTGCACAACTTACCTTTTTCCAACATGTTACTAAACGATGTTTTGTTTAAAAAAATCTCAAAAATTAAATTCAAATAATACGACGTCTCAAAAAATTTAATTTTTAAAGACTTCATAGTTTTACAGAATTAATACCATTTTAAGATGTTATTACTCAAGTTTGGATAGATCTATTACAATTCTATAGGTATTTTTTAAAGCTTAGGATGTAGTCTTTAAAATTCACTAAATTATTTTATGAATGATAACAAAAATGTAATACAAAAACCGAAAATTACCAGCTAAAAAAATGTTTATACAAAGTAATCAAAATTTTTTCTGTAAAACTTACCTAAAATACATTTAGCCATAAGATTAAACAATAATAAATGTTATACAAAAAATTTTTTTTTAGTTCTCATACAGTATGTCTGCGTAATTTGAAACCTATTGATAATTTTTTTATTAGCAGTCTTACGAAAAAGTTATTCCTGCTAAAATACTCTGCCTCGTATATAACCTAAGATACAACCATCAAATATAAAATTTTATTAATTTTATACGAGGTTTGTCAAAAAATATAAATTTCACTCAAGAGTAAAGTACCTTTATAATTCACAATATCGAAAATTGTTATTAAGAAAACGCGTTTGGAATTAAAAATAAGTTTCAGTGTTCAATTACATCCTTCTAATAATTAAAATATTGTGAATAATAAAGGCACTTAACTCTTAAGAAAAATTCATATTTTTTACATACCTCGTGTAAAACTGAAAAAGTTTGATGTACCTATCCAGATAGTTTTATCTCAGCTTTTAGAACAGGTAGAGAATTTTATGAAGAATAACTTTTTTTCGTAAAATTGATAATAAAGTAGTTACAATAATTGTAATAAAATGATGATGGTATCCGTAATTTGAGAAAAAATTGAATTTTTTTTATTAGAATGATGTAATTGTCTATTAAAACATAGTTTTTAATCTCAAAAAACTTTTAATAATAGCATTTTTTGATATTCTGGAATATAAAGGAACTTTTCTCTTTCAAGAAATTCAGATTTTTGACATAACTCGTATAAAATTGATAAACTTTGATATCTGATGGTTGACTTTTAGATTTTTGACTATCCAGAGTATTTTATGTAGAATACCTTTTTTTTCGTAAAATTGATAATAAAAAAGTTTTCATGTGATTCCTAGCTATGCACACATACTGTATAAGAGCTTCTGTATAAGAATTTTCTAATTTGAATGCCATATTCGGATTCAACCTAACCAAAAAAAAATAGAAACATTTTATCAAAGTAAAATGATGAAGTCAACGATATTTTTAAAATTGTTTATACAAAACAATTGTTATTGTTTACACAATTAATAAACAATTAGCTGCCAAATCCGTGAGTAGAACTTTTTACTTTAACATGTATAATATATTTATATTATAAACTAACAAAAAAAATTTTTAGAAAAATATAAGCTTGTTTGAATTATTCCGAAACAATTTATATTTTCGTTCTAATTGCACTCCCCTATCATTATTCTTTTCTTTTTTAATATTAATATTTACAATGTATATTTAAAGCTTTTATTTATTATATAGTATCTCTTATACAACAAAAAGTTTTATTAAAAATTTTGTATTGGTGTGTTCAGTAAACAAATTACACAGCGAACCTCTGGCAATTTATTGCCCAAGTTCTAACTAGTACATCGGAATAATTGAATCTTCAGCACAAAGCGACTTGTTACACATTGTGTACGAGAATTTACAATTAAACCCACTAAGTAATAAAGGAAGATACAGTATATAATGACGGATGTCTCTCTTATCTGTTACCTCCTTTCTCTTTGTGTTATATCTTACCAGCGTGCGTGTGAACTAACAATGGTGGTCCTGCCTCAACTGTGCAAATTATACGTTAGCAGTTGCATGACGATATTATTACTAAATTATTTTAATTGAAATATTTGACTGTAACGAGTTTTATATAGGGTGTTTTAAATAGAAAAGTGACCTTTCTCTTACACTGAGAAACTGAAGGTTGGAATAAATTAATTTTTTCTTAAATGGGCGATTTTTGAAATAAATCCCAAAGCAGGTCGATTTTTATTTTTAAATTATGATTTGTTGGCGTATATAATATCATACTAGTGATGTCATCCATCGGGGCGTGATGACGTAATCTTTTAATGAGAAAGGGGTCGTCTGATAGCTTAATAGAAAGGCTATTCAATTATATATTCAGTAATGTAAACATTATTATAATTATTTATAAAGGGTGTCCAAAAAAATTCTTTTGAATTACATTATAATATCAGACAAACAGAAGAATATATGTAAATTTACTTTTATTCCTACGGTGCCGTAATAATAGAATAAAAGAATACCTTAAAGAGTATATAAAAGTATATGAAAACACGTAAAAATGCGTAACACACTAACGGGGCCCCGTTCTAAGCGGCAAGCAACACTACACTTGACTAAAATCTCTCGCAATGTGACTAATAATCATTATTATTGCCCTGTTATTCGGAGTGTGTATATTTATTAGATCGATATGATTTTGAAGTGAAAATTTCTTTAGGGACGTTGCACAGTGGTGAATTTTGTCGAAAACCTGGCCAAAATGCAAAAATTTAAGTATATACTTCCGAGAAATTTTATATGAATCTTGCTCTGTAGGTTTCGGAGGATCATAAACGGCCGTTGATGGCAGAATAATACAAGCATCTCACATATTTTAATTAGTGTAAAAGTGGGATTGAACGAAAGCGGACCGAATAAAATTAAAGTGTGTTATAAAATTGGGGCATTGTTAGGTTTTCGTTTAAAACTATATAATAGACGTGCATTATTTTGTTATTTTATAGCGGATGCTATTTCTTGAGGTAAGTGGGATATTTCAATATACTTTTTAGATTATTTTTCCTAACATAAACTCTATTTACAACATATTTACAAAATGATGGCAAGAATCTTCAATCGTTTTCTGTTTACCAAGTTTTAAAATCGGAAAAGTAAAAAAGTCAGCTTTGGTCAGCAAAGATTGTTTGCTTAATAAATAATTCAATATGTATATATTCCTCAAGAAATCATCTGCAAAAAGTTGCAAACTTAGCGGAATTCTTCATTTTAAAAAAACTGTAACATGCTGGAGAATTTCTACATTACGAGACTTTACTGTGATATGGTCAGTTAATAAAGTAAGAACAAAATATGAAGCAGCTGATCCAGTAAATTAACAGTTTTTTTTTTTACACAGGAACCTCAGTTTTTTGTTATTTTTTTTGGCTTTCTTCTTCTTTTTTTTTCTTAATCTTTAAGTCATTTTACCTTTATGTATAGATCTATTTTATTTTTATATTTTTTCAAAATTTTGGTCATGTGAGTCCAAAAATTTTGCCTTTTTTTTAAATAAAATGCATAAACGATACTTTATATTAAGAAGCCAAAAATAGGTAGGTCCACTCTTAATACATCTTAATTGTTTTGTAAATGAATCCGATTAATTATAATTATTACTTACCAATGTGTGGCTTCGTAACACAAAGATTCATTTATGCATTTCATTTTTAAAAAATTAAAATTTTTGGGTCACACGACCAAAATTATTCAAAAATATAAAAGTAAGGAAGCAAAAACATAAAATGAAAAAAAAATAACAAAAAACGGCGGTCTTGTGTAAAAAAACTGTAAATTTACTGAATCAGATGCTTCATATTTGGTTCTTACTTTATTAACTACTAACCCCATCACAGTAAAGTCTTTTTATGTACAAATTCTCCAGCATGTTACATTTTTCTAAAATGAAAAATTCCGCTAAGTATGCATTGGGCTGCAGATGATATTTTGAGGAATATTTATAAACATTTTAATCTATTTATTAAGCAAAATATCTTTGCTGAGCAATGTAGACTTTTTTACTTTTCCCTTTTAAAACTTGGAAAACTTAAAACGATTGAAAATTCTTGCCAATTTGCAAACATGTTGTAAATAAAGTCTATTTTACGAAAAAAAAAGTCCAAAAAGTATATTAAAATACTCCACTTACCTCCAGACATAGCATCTACTATAAACTAAGAATATAATACACGTTTATAGTTGTTCTAAATGAAAACCAAACAATGCCCCAATATTATTGTGTAACACACTTAATTTTTATTTGGTCTGCTGTCGTTTAATCACAAATTTACACTAATATAAATATATGATCTCGAGTCTTGTTCTAGCATTCATACGAGTAAGACCTGTGCCAAGTATAATTAAAATCTAGTTTTCCTTATCAGTAGTAATTAGTGTATTTGATTTCGATTTAATAGTGTATTTTAAAAAGTGATTTCTGGACAAAATTTGTACGTATTGCTTTCTTTATATTATTAAACCATTATAAATTGTATTTAATTTATAAAAAGTGCATACCAGCGGCTGGTTTCACCAGTTTGCTGGTTCTTGCTGACCATCCAGCATAATGGCTTTGAATGCAATTCTGATACCAGAACCATTTAAAGAAAAAATATAACACGAAGCTATTGTCTGTATCTGCATGACAAGTACAAACATACACAGTAATCCTACAGTTTCTACCTCAACCATGGCCCTTCAAAGTGCTACAAATACTCAAGCTACTACATCAATTTCGTACGTAAACGCTGCAAAATCTTCGCCGAAACCACCATCCCTACCCAAAAAAGAGCAAGCCATAGTCCTTCACGCAGAAGAAAACCTTAAACTTCTAGATTACGTTAAAGCTATTGGTGATGTCATCGGACCAAAAAATATCTCCTTTGCTTCCAGAATCTCAAATAATAGAATCTGCATATATCTAGCCAACCCAAATCTCGTTGATCAACTTCTGAAGTCCCACCCAACTATCCAAATCGGATCCCTAATTTTAAGTATTAGGAAACTTGTCTCCCCGACAAAAAGAATATTAATCTCGAATATCTCTCCTTATATTCCCCACCAACTTGCAGAAAATGCAATCAAGAGTCTTGGTCTTCAAATAGCCTCCCCAGTGTCTTTCCTTAGAGCAGGAATTCCAGGTGATGAATATTCCCACATCCTCAGTTTCCGCCGCCAAGTGTATGTCTTTTCACCCTCTGATAATTTCGAGCTTCACACCTCCTTATTAATTTCATTTGAAGGCAATGATAATAGAATTTTTCTTTCAACGGACAAGATGGAATGTTTCGTATGCAAACAGGCTGGACACGTTGCGTCAAATTGCCCCAATACTTCATCTGACAATGTGTTATCACAAAATTCTACTCTTTCTCATGACCCAACTCCCACTACCGAATCAACGCCACAGCAACAGCATACACAACTTGTGACAGACAATGTGTTATCTCAAAACTCTACTATCTCTTATGACCTAACCACCACCACCGAATCTACGCCACAGCAACAGAACACACAACTTTTCTCCCATACTGAATCACATCAAGCTGAAGACGGTGATCCAAACAACATAAATATTCAAAAACCTTCTTCAATTTCTTCTACTCCTCAAACCCTACTGCCAACTTCTGAAGCGAGCAAAATAATTCCCACCGAAGAGAACATTCCCACTAAAAATCCATGTGAAAAAACCTCTGAAGTAATGGATCAACAAGCTTCACTCGGAATCATAGGAGAATCATCCAGTACATCCGTGAAAAGAAGTATTGACGAAACGTTATCCCCTCCCATCGAAAATCTGAATACTAATAATCCAACGTTTGCTCTCCCTCAAACACCACGTCAAACCAACATCCAAAAGCCCAAAAAACCTAAACGCACAGCACCTACTCCTGACGCACTTAAATTTTTCATGAATAAAAATTCCACAACACTCCCATTAAACTATGATCAGCTAATAATGCTAATTGAAAATACCCAAGGTAACAATTCACCTATAGAAATTATCCAGGAATACACAACCGATCTCCCCGGTTTAATAAACCTATTAACCATATCTTACCCATACCTATCAGACAAAACTACGAAACATCGCTTCACCCGACTTAAAAATAAATTGAATCACTATCTAGGTAAAGATATCACTGACAGTGAATTATCTTCCTCCGATGCCTAATTTTCAACTCTATATTACAGTGGAATATTGATGGACTGTTCCATCGTTTACCCATGCTTCAATCTTACTGCATTTAGTAAGCACTCAACAAATCCAGCTGTTTTTAAAAATAACCTTAATTCAATCATAGCCAAACATGGAGATAATTGCTACAAGATATACACAGATGCATCAAAATGTAATACAGGAGTAGGTGCTGCATATGTAACCCCTAACAACCAATATCATTTTAGACTTCCCAAATATTTCAGTATTTTTTCTGCTGAACTTTATGCAATACTCAAAGCCCTTGAACATGTCAACAAAAACAAAATACCAAAATGCTTGATCCTAAGTGATTCACTCGGTGCTTTACAAACTTTAAATCATGTGTATCCTAAAAACCCCCTAGAGAAAATGGTAAAATCTGAACTAGAAGAGGCTCAAGAAAATTCCAGACGCATTACCTTCATATGGATCCCATCTCATATTGGTATCGATGGAAACGAAGCAGCAGATCAGTGCGCCCGTAAAGTGTCGGAAAGTGTCGAAACAGAGGTAACGAAGTGTCGAAATCTCGCGAGTGACATAAAATCGTACTTTAGAAATCTAATCACGTGTAAATGGAACCAAGAATGGAAATATTCACAGACATCTTTAAGAACAATCAAGGATAATGTTTACCCGCGGCTATCGAGAATACGAGCCCGAAAACTTCAAACTGTTATCACACGTCTGCGTATAGGTCACACAAAATACACGCACTCTCACCTGTTTACAAGAGACGATCCCCCTAAATGTGAAATTTGTGACGAAATAAATAATGTAAAACATTTTTTAATTGACTGTCCACTTTTTGCAAATGAACGAATTAGATTCAATATTCCTAACAACATCAACAAACTTTTAGGCACAGATGGTTACTATGACAATATCGCAAACTATTTAAAATGTATAGGGCTATATTATAGAATCTAAATTACTGGAAGTTATACCTACACTGTATTCTTAATTTAAGATACATACTGTAATTATAGATAATAATATCGATAATTATTTAAAACTCATAGAATTATATTATAGATTGTAAGTTATTGGAACTGTACTCCTACACTGTATTCCCGCTAATCACCTCTTGGTGGATGCGGTAAATTTTCAATAAAAAAAAAAAAAAATATATATGATCTCATAGGCGCCCATGCCGATGGGCATGGCCACGGCCCCCCTAGCTTTTCTGTTGCTTTAAACTATAATATATTGTCATTCAAAGTATACAAAATATAATGTGCAACATATTCACGTCTGGCCCCACCCCTAAAAAATTTTTAGATGGGCGCCCATGCATGATCTGCTTGTATTGTTCTACCCTTAAGAGGAAACAGTAGCGATCAACAGGTAGCGAAAACGCGTTCCAAGATTGCGGCTGTAATTTTGAATTTTTTTTCGAGATATTTGGCACACGTATTCGTAATATAATAAAGAATGGCGGTACAGAGCCCAATTTGAAAAATATATTAATATGTGGAAATTACCATGTAATTAAATATAATATTAAAAAAACGAGCCTGTACCGCCATTAAGAAGAACAAAAAACACACTTTCTTCAAATAAACTTTTTTATCCGATGCCTAGATTTTGTCATTTTGGAACTACTAAAATTTTTATTTCATTGTTACAGTGGAACCCCGATAAGTTGTTACGGGTTAAAAGTCGCTAAGCAACTAGAAACGATTCTTATAAATAAGATTGTCATAATTTTTGCTTTATTGTCACAAGTACTGGCCTAAACAATTATAAAAATCAGGCTTCTATATTGTCTTGAACATTAGCTGCTATCAAGCCATTTTTAAGTCCGAAATCATATAGAAAATCAGGCATGAAGTAGGCTTTAGGTATACATTGCTACCTGTCTAGTAAGGGTCATCTCTTTGTCTTTACCTGTCTAGTGTCATATCTTGCTCACTTTTGATTTACACTTCATGAGGACAAGTTAGTATTGTCCTATGAAACTCCTTGAGGATATTTAATCAGAAGTAATCCAGATAACTAATTAAGAAATATTCAATTTGATGAAGTTGACGATTGTCTTGCTCAGCAAGGATTTAAAATATCTGGATATTTAGGTCCCCAAGACCTTTCTTTTTGGCCATACGCTATCTTTAAGGTAAGCTTTGTTTTTTTAACACCTGATCCGTTGTCTAAAGGGAAACCTTTAGTAATTTTAATTTATACCTTTTGCTCTGCTTGCATGCTGATATATCTATTCATTTCAGGCCAGCAATTTTTCTTTCTCTCCAATTCATTTTGATGTTGTGAGTTTTTTTGAAACACCCTTGTCCAGGGTCGATATTTATATAACCTGTATATCTGTGAAGTATCCAAGTATATAAATGCAGTACGACATCATCCACGTGTATAACATCGACAAAAGAAAACATAAGGTAGGATTAAACCAATACTTCTCTTAAAAGAACGTTGTTTGCCTGTCTAAGCCACCACACCATACAGCAGTCTGACAAATATCTCGGTTTTGTATTTTTTTTCTTGTAAATAGTACCTAAATATAATATTACATAGTTTTAAGAATTATAATATGGGTGTACGCTGAAAAGAATATTCTTAGAGGCAAATATAAACTTTAGTTGAGCTTTTTACCTTTTCCTTTTGGGTTTTCTTTTATATTTTCAATTAAGATTAATATGAATTTTTTTAGTTTTGGTTAATAAGAATAAATAGTTTGTGAATTCTCCGATTTTTTGATTTCTTATTATTATTTTTTTGTTTGGTAGAAAATAAAACTAGTTATTTACCTTCGCATACCTTCAATAAAAATCGGTAACATCGGCGAAGAGTAACATTTGGCGCTCCAACGTAAAATTTTTTGTTATTATTTATTTTATAAAGCATTGAGCATTATTACATATTATTATTTAACAGATATTTTGATATACACTGCTGTACATAACTATTATTAGGCATAAAATTTTTGATTTTTGATATGGCATAGTGGCTTAATATTAATTATTATTACATATTACACAGATATTTTGATATACACTGCTGTACACAAATATTATTAGGCACAATATTTTTGATTTTTGTGCTTTGTGGACACTTTCTTGATTTCTTGCAAATAAATAGTTAATTTTATTCCTTTATTTCCAATATACAGGGTGGCTCAAAATTATTGCACCTCATAAAATATATATTGCATAGTATTTTATCGGTTTTAGTGTTCGGATTTAACCCAATTATTGTGTATTGACTTACTACTAGCTCGCATAACTTAAAGTAGTAGTTGAAGTTATTTTTTTTTGTTTTTTGTAAGCTCGCATAACTTAAAGTAGTAGTTGAAGTTATTTTTTTTTGTTTTTTGTAACATTGGGTAAGGGTTGCGTGTTGCCATTTCACGCAAAAATATTTAAGAATAGGATACTATAATATATTGTTGAGATTTTTTTTTGTCTTTACTTTATACTTCATCTCTTATTTTATCATATTTTTTTATCTCTAACCGAGATAGGGTTTTATTTTATTCTTTTTCGGTTTACTTAATATGGAGGTTAATAGACTTTTGGGTGATGAACTCAGTTATGAGTTATCAATAAGAAGTTTACCAATTGATGCAAATGTACACACGAAAAGGGCTACGTTGAGAGAAGCTCTTAAAGCAGAAAGAGAGGGACAAAGAGATTCTCCTAAGGTGGTTAATATAGACCCATCTTTTGAGTTTTCGTTGTGCTCAGGGAAACTTAGCGATCTGGAAGAAGGTATAGAACATTTTAATGAACAGAACAGAACTAATGAATTTAAAAGAATTAGTTCCCGTCTAACACATGTTAAACTTAGACTTAACAGACTTCAATGCAACGAAAAACAGGAAGCTCAAAGGAATCAACTATTAGATTGGCACAAACGGTTACTATTAGAAGTCAACAGGATTTATGAGAGCTTTGGGAAAGATAATCAAGTAGAGCACATCTCACTTTTGGATACTTCAGTTCCATTATTGCCTGAAATTGTTCATTCCGGGTCTCATGAATGTGGTTTGGTAAACTCAGAATCATTAGCTGAAGAGCATCCTATTGAAGCTGCGCTGTTTGGAGCTACTAACAGTTCACCAACTGCAGGCAATAGAGTTTCATTCTTAAGGCAGGTTTTTGAAGAAAATCAACATGATAGCACGATACAACCACAAGTACATTCTCAAAGATGTTCTAGTTCTCTGAGGGTTTCAAGCAGAATATCAGATGGGAATCAAGAGTATATGTCCAGTGCTATAAATAGACCACTTAATTCAAGTAGAGAAATGAATTCTTCTGAAAATCACAATAGGCATACGGAACCACAAACTGATACAAGATTATCAAGGCACAATTTTAATAATGGAAGTAGTGCAACAGTACCTAAAAGGGAGATTGATAATACTTTAGCTCGACATTTTAATCTGGAAACACCTTCATCTAACTTCAACAGTAAAATAATGGATTCGCTAGATTTCTTAAAGCATGATGTTCAGAACGTTGATATAAGTAGATGGAGATTAGAATATGATGGAATCTCGAGCGTTACTAGTTTTCTAGAAAGAGTGGAGGAACTCAGAGTTTCAAGAGGAGTATCTAAAGAGAGACTACTTCGTTCGGCTCCAGAACTTTTTACCAAAGACGCCTTACTCTGGTACAGAATGGGAAATTTTACATCGTGGGATAATCTGGTCCAGGAACTTAGGTCTGCTTTCCAGCCCCATGACTATGAGAATTCCTTATGGGAGGAAATCCGAAGAAGAACACAGGGCTCACAGGAACGAGTTATAAACTATATTTCAGTCATGGAAAATCTATTCAAGAAACTATTGATCCCCCCTAACGAAGAAGAAAGACTGAATATCATTCGTAGGAATATGCTTCCTTATATTCAGCAGGGCTTGGCTTTAACAAAAATTAGCAACATCAGTGATCTTTGTTCATTAGCCAAGGCTATGGAAGCAATGGAAACAAGGATTCGACAATTTTGCCCTCCTCCTTCAAGCACCAGACTTTTGGTAGAACCTGAATTAGCTTATAGAAAGCCGTCAACTCCTATTTTTACGAGTCCGGTTACAACACCTGTGTTTACAGAAGAAGTTGCAAATAGCGATAAATCTGAACATTTGAATAAGGGTACATGCTTTAATTGTGGATCTGAGGGACACAAGTTTAAAAATTGTAACCAGCCTAAGAAGTTCTTCTGTTATAAATGTGGATGCAACAATGTGACAACGAAAAACTGTCCCAGATGTTCAAAAAAACGCAGCTTCTCTCCCTCGGTAAGTCGGACGAGTGGAGTGGAATGTAAATCAACTCCGACAACTGATAATACAGCGGTCCTTGAATACATTTTAGCCCATGCTGAAGGTGATCAACGACCATACTTGAGTGTCTCAATTCTTGGAAAGGATATACTTGGATTATTGGATAGTGGAGCATCACGAACCATTCTTGGAAAATCTGGTTGGGATGTGTTTAAAGACATTTGCCCATTAAATGAAGATAACAAGAAATCATGTATAGTTGCTTCAGGTGATTCATGTGAAAGTATAGGATCTATTACTGTACCAGTACGGTTAAGAGATCGGGTTCGTGTTTTGAATATTCTAGTTATCCCATCCCTTGTTTCTTCGCTTATTTTAGGTATTGACTTTTGGTCAGCTATGGGGATAGTCCCAGACCTTTTTAAGGGAGAATGGTTTTTTAACCGTGAAGAAGAGTTAAATAGTGTATTAATTTCTGGAATCCAGGACTTTGATTCATTAAATAAAGAACAATGTGATCAATTACAAAAGATTGTAGATAAAGCGTTTTTAGGAATGACATCTCAAGAGACAGGATGTATAAAGGGCGTGGAGCATGTGATACATACCAATTCACCACCCATTAAACAAAGGTACTACCCATTGTCACCAGCTCTACAAAAGGTAGTTAATACCGAACTGGACCAAATGTTAGAAAAAGGCATAGTAGAACCTTCAACCTCACCGTGGTCGTCGCCCATAGTCATGGTACAAAAGAATGACAAATGGAGATTTTGTGTTAACTATAGAAAGTTAAATGCGGTAAGCGTTCCGGATGCATATCCAATTCCTTATGTGTCATCTATTCTAGATAAACTTCGAGATGCACGATATTTAACTACCTTGGATGTCAAATCAGCATATTGGCAAATAAATGTAGCTATGGAATCTAGACCTTTAACTGCTTTCACAGTGCCTAATAGAGGTTTATTTCAGTTTCGTCGTATGCCTTTTGGGCTACATTCAGCTCCTGCTACATGGCAGCGTGCAATTGACAATATTTTAGGTCCCGAATTAGACAGTTATGTTTTTGTATATCTTGATGATATAATTATTTGTACATCAACGTTTGAGCAGCATTTAAAAGTTTTAGAGACAGTATTTCAGCGTTTAACCGACGCTGGTGTTACTCTTAATAGGGAGAAGTGTTTAATATGTCGTTCAGAATTGAAGTATTTAGGCTACGTAGTAAATAAATCTGGATTACTTGTCGATCCAGAAAAGGTAGAAGCAATACTGGGAATACCGACACCGAGAACTGTTCAGGATGTTCGTCGGATTGTAGGTATGGCATCATGGTATAGGAGATTTATTCCATCATTTAGTACTGTTGTCTCACCGCTTACTCAACTTACTAGAAAAAATGTACAATTCGTTTGAAATAAGACATGCGAGGACGGTCTGAATAAGGTTAAAGAATATTTAGTTTCGGCACCCATTTTGGCGTGTCCAGATTTTTCTTTACCATTTATAGTAGAGACAGATGCAAGTGACTATGGATTGGGGGCTGTTCTTTCTCAAAAACATGGAGATGAAGAACACGTTATAGCTTACTTGAGTCGATCACTGACAAAAACCGAAAGGAAGTATTCTACTACAGAGAAAGAATGTCTCGCCGTTCTATTTGCTGTAGAGAAACTAAGACCATACTTAGAAGCTACTAAATTTGTAGTTATTACAGACCATTTTAGTTGAAAGTGGTTGTTTTCCATTAAAGACCCCATAGGCAGAATTGCTCGTTGGGCTCTGCGTTTGCAGGCATATGACTTTGAAGTCATACACCGGAAAGGAAAAGATCATCTAGTGCCTGACGCACTATCTCGTGCAGTTCCTTGCATAAATGCTTTGGATGTAGACTGTTCTACTTCTACACAGGTCAGTCTAGACCGATGGTACTTGGGTATGATTTCCAAGGTCAACAAATTTCCTAGAAACTATCCACTTTGGAGGATAGAGGGAGGAAAACTTTTGAAGAATATAAAACCGCGATACCCTGAACTAGCTTTATCAGAGTGGGTAACGGTTGTTCCAAGGGAACAAAGACTAAACCTTATAAGAGATCATCATGATCCTCCAACGTATGGACACCTTGGCGTTTCAAAAACATTTGGAAGACTTAGTCAAAAATATTATTGGCCAAAGATGCGATCAGATATAGGACGCTATATAAAGAACTGTACAACATGTCAACGGATAAAACCAGAACAGCAACGTCCTAGAGGTCAATTGTTATCTCAGCAGCCGACTGCCACTCATCCATGGACTCTCATCAGTATAGACTTAGTTGGACCTTTACCTAGGACCACTTCAGGATTTTCGTATATTTTCACCGTGTTAGATTGCTTTTCCAAATTTATTTTAGCTTTCCCAATTAGAGCAGCGACATCAGCCAACATAGTTAAGTTGCTAGAAAATGAGGTGTTTCTAGTCTATGGTGTACCAGAGAGAATTTTGTTGGATAATGGAGCACAATTTCGTGGCCATACATTCCAACAACTTGTCTCAAATTATGGTATTGAATTAAAGTTTACAGCACTATACCATCCACAAGCTAATCCCGTGGAAAGAGTTCATAGAGTAATAAAAACTATGTTGACGGCCTATGTCTCTCAAAACCAAAGACACTGGGATCTTCTTTTGCCAAAGATTACATGTGCTTTGCGATGTTCGGTTCATGATGTCACCGGAGTCTCACCGAACCTTATTAATTTTGGTAGGGAAATCAATCTGAATGGCAATAGAAATAGACATGAGTCTGAACAAGGTCAGTATAATATCGGAACAAGGAAGGAATCTCTGGATAAACTGTTTTCTGATGTTCGGAAGAAACTTAAGTCAGCGTATGAAAAAAGTAAAGTTCCATATAACCTGCGAAGAAGGAAAGAAACATATAAAGTAGGGGACATGGTTTGGAGAAGAAATTTCGTTCAGTCTGATGCTACAAGATATTTCAGCGCAAAATTGGCCCAAAAGTTTGTAGGACCATTTAGTATTAAGAAAGTGGTCTCCCCATGGAGTTATGAACTTGTTGATGAAAATGGCTCTCATGCAGGAACCTGGAATGCAAAAGATTTGAAACCGGTTACTCAGGACAGTGAGGTTAAGGACATTAAGTCTAAACCTCCTGATGTGGAAGTATAGAGTTACAATGTGTTGAAAATTTTATTGTAAGATTTTGTTATCTTTACAAGTTTTTGTTTTATTTTTTTTTGGTTTGTTTTTTTTTATTTTTGTTTTATTTTTATTTTGTTTTGTACCGTTAGGACTTAAAAGTTTCTTTGAAACTTTTTGCAAGTAAGGGTGGGGTTGTTACGGGTTAAAAGTCGCTAAGCAACTAGGAACGATTCTTATAAATAAGATTGTCATAATTTTTGCTTTATTGTCACAAGTACTGGCCTAAACAATTATAAAAATCAGGCTTCTATATTGTCTTGAACATTAGCTGCTATCAAGCCATTTTTAAGTCCGAAATCATATAGAAAATCAAGCATGAAGTAGGCTTTAGGTATACATTGCTACCTGTCTAGTAAGGGTCATCTCTTTGTCTTTACCTGTCTAGTGTCATATCTTGCTCACTTTTGATTTACACTTCATGAGGACAAGTTAGTATTGTCCTATGAAACTCCTTGAGGATATTTAATCAGAAGTAATCCAGATAACTAATCAAGAAATATTCAATTTGATGAAGTTGACGATTGTCTTGCTTAGCAAGGATTTAAAATATCTGGATATTTAGGTCCCCAAGACCTTTCTTTTTGGCCATACGCTATCTTTAAGGTAAGCTTTGTTTTTTTAACACCTGATTCGTTGTCTAAAGGGAAACCTTTAGTAATTTTAATTTATACCTTTTGCTCTGCTTGCATGCTGATGTATCTATTCATTTCAGGCCAGCAATTTTTCTTTCTCTCCAATTCATTTTGATGTTGTGAGTTTTTTTGAAACACCCTTGTCCAGGGTCGATATTTATATAACCTGTATATCTGTGAAGTATCCAAGTATATAAATGCAGTACGACATCATCCACGTGTATAACATCGACAAAAGAAAACATAAGGTAGGATTAAACCAATACTTCTCTTAAAAGAACGTTGTTTGCCTGTCTAAGCCACCACACCATACAGCAGTCTGACAAATATCTCGGTTTTGTATTTTTTTTCTTGTAAATAGTACCTAAATATAATATTACATAGTTTTAAGAATTATAATATGGGTGTACGCTGAAAAGAATATTCTTAGAGGCAAATATAAACTTTAGTTGAGCTTTTTACCTTTTCCTTTTGGGTTTTTTTTTATATTTTCAATTAAGATTAATATGAATTTTTTTAGTTTTGGTTAATAAGAATAAATAGTTTGTGAATTCTCCGATTTTTTGATTTCTTATTATTATTTTTTTGTTTGGTAGAAAATAAAACTAGTTATTTACCTTCGCATACCTTCAATAAAAACCGGTAACATCGGCGAAGAGTAACAAAGTCGGCCTCCGATAACCCGGAAGTCCGGCTAACCCGGATCGATTTTCATCAGATAAAATAAAAATGTTTTCACTGTGACTGAGTTTTTTTACCAAGAAATAAACAATAATGTATACAACTGTACGTAATTTAGATGTACTGGACATAAGTATTTCATTTTTTTGGCAATTATAATTAAGTTTATCTGTAAGAGTACCGTATTTTATTAATTTTTACCATATTCTCCGGCTAACCCGGATTTTCCATAACCCGGATCGGCCGCGGTCCCGATTAATCCGACTTATCGAAGTTCCACTGTAGTTCCAAAATGAACAAAATCTAGGCATCGGTTAAAAAAATGTATTTGAAGAAAGTGTATTTTTTTGTTCTTCTTAATGGCGTTACAGGCTCGTTTTTTAATATTGTATTTAATTAGAGAGTAATTTCCACATATTAATATATTTTTCAAATTGGGCTCTGTACCGCCATTCTTTATTATATTACGAATACGTGTGCCAAATATCTCGAAAAATATTCAAGATTATAGCCGCAATCTTGGAACGCGTTTTAGCTACCTGTTGATCGCTACTGTATCACCTTAACGACCGTTTATGATTTTAAAAATCCTACAGAGCAAGGTTCATATAAAATTTCTCAGGGTATACCTATGGCCAGGTTTTCGGCGAAATTCACCACTGTGCGTTGTGCGCTTTTAAAATGGGAAAAAAGTATTGAACTAGCGACAGTCATCGCTTCGGCGAAATAAAGTTTTTAAGCGAAAACTTCTTTAGGGAAGTTGTGCACTTTTTAGATGGCGAAAAATATTAAATTAGCGACCGTCATCGCTTCGGTGAAAAACATTTTTGAAGTGAAAAGTTCTTTAGGGGTGTTATGCATTTTTTAAACGGGGAAAAAGTATTGAATTATCGACCGTTATCGCTTCGGCGCAATACATTTTTGAAGTGAAAACTTCTTTAGGGACCTTGTGCACTTTTTGGATGAGGAAAAAGTATTAAATCCATCATCGCGACCGTCATCGCTTCGGCGAAATAAATTTTTGAAATGAAAACTTCTTTAGGGACGTTGTGCACTTTTTGGATGGGGAAAAAGTATAGAAATAGCGACCGTCATTGCTTCGGCGAAATACATTTTATGAAGTGAAAACTTCTTTAGGGACGTTGTGCACTTTTTGGATGGGGAAAAAGTATTGAATTAGCGACCGTCATTGCTTCGGCAAAATAAATTTTTAAAGTGAAAAGTTCTTTAGGTTCGTTGTGCACTTCTTAGATGGGGAAAAAGTATTGAATTAGCGGGCGTCATCGTGAACGCCATCGCTTCAGAGAAATACATTTTTGAAGTGAAAACTTCTTTAGGGACGTTGTTCACTTTTTGGATGGGGAAGAAGTATTAAATTAACGCCCATCATCGCGACCATCATTGCTTCGGGAAATAGATTTTTGAAATGAAAACTTCTTTAGGGACGTTGTGCACCTTTTGGGTGGGGAAAAAGTATTGAATTGTCGACCGTCATTGTTTCGGCGAAATAAATTTCTGAAGTGACAAGTTCTGTAGGGACGTTATGGACTTTTTAAATGGGAAAAAGTATTGAATGAGCAATCGTCATCGATTCGGAGAAAAAAAATTTTGAAGTGAAAGCTTTTGTAGGGACGTTGTGCACTTTTTAGATGGGGAAAAATATTCAATTAGCGATTGTCATCGCTTCGGCGAAATAAAATTTGAAGTGAACACTCCTTTAGGAACCTTGTGCACTTTTTGGATCGGAAAATGTATTGAATTAGCGACCCTCATGGCTTCGGCGAAATAGATTTTTGAAGTGAAAGCTTTTGAAGGGACTTTGTGCACTTTTTGATGGGAAAAATATTGAATTAGCGACCATCATCGCCTCGGAGAAATAAATTTTTGAAGTGAGAAGTTCTGTAGGGAGATTGTGCACTTTTTAGATGGGGAAAAATATTGAATGAGCGATCGATATCGTTTCGGCGAAATAAATTTTTGAAGTGAACACTTCTTTAGGGACCTTGTGCACTTTTTGGATGGGAAAAAGTATTGAATTAGCGACCGTCATCGCTTCGGCACAATACGTTTTTGAAGTAAAAAGTTCTTTAAGGGTGTTGTGCACTTTTTAGATGGAGAAAAAGTATTGAATTAGGGACCGTCATCGCGACCGTCATAGCTTCGGAGAAGTAAATTTTTGAAGTGAAAACTTCTTTAGGGACGTTGTGCACTTTTTGTATCGGGAAAAAGTATTGAATTAGTGACCGTCAACGCTTCAACGCTTCAACGAAATACATTTCTTAAGTGAGAACTTCTTTAGGGATGTTGTGCACTTTTTGAATGGGGAAAAACGTTGAATTTGCGACTGTCATTACTTCGCAGAAATAAATTTTGTAAGTATACATACGTAAATGTATAAATAAATAGCATAGGACGTACATAACGCGTAAATAATATAGGTATTAGGGTGGATCGAAAAACGGGTTTTTTCTGTTATACAATTCTAATAGCACGGAAAACTTGAGCATAGACGTCATTATAAAGGGAAAAATAATAAAAAAATTTTTTTTTCAAATTTGAAATCGCGCAGAAGGCCTAAAGTTACAAGAAAAGACAAAATACCGGTAATTTTCAAAAACATGTAAAATTACAAAAAAAGTCTGTTTTCGTTTTAATAGTGAAAAAAGTGTTGTCAAGAGTGTCCTTAATGCATACAAAGAATAATTAGACCTGTTCCCGTTTATCTGAATTCGCGCAGAAAGCCTCAAGTTGCGGGTTGTTTCGTAAAATAACGATATTGCATTAGTTTTGACGATTTTTAGACATATTTCAAAACCATACCATTTGTATTTTTAATTTGTAATAGTGTGAAAACCATTCAAAATTGTTTTCCTAATCCATAAAAAATACTTTCAGACCTGATATTCCTTAACTGCATTCGCGCAAAAGAATAATGCTTACTCCCCTTCGCTGGCACCGAGTGGACTCGCCCACGCGTAGTTGAACTCGCACACGTTCCTACTTTGCTAGTGCAATCAACCAGTGTTGTATCAACAGTGTGACAAAGTGGAAGTGTATTTCGTAGTTTTGAAATGGCGTCTCCAAAAACTTCGCGTGTTACAAGACAGTCTATTGCGTGTCCTATCATCGGCGTACCCAAAGAACTAAGTGGATTCTCGTTGCCCACATACGAGGATATGCTGCTCTGTTGCTTAGATGAGAAGTATAAACGTTCTTTGTTATTTAGCCCTAAGAATAAGAAAGAGTTAGGAACTCAAATAGTTGAGATTTATAATAAGGCCACAATCCCAACAGTCACACACACTCGTGTCGTCCAAATGATCCAGTGTTACTACAACTCTTATATTTCGTTAAAAAAAATCTTTTAATCGAGACTGTGAAAAAGATTTTTATAAGAAAAGGATAGAAGTTTTCGTACAGAATGCAAAAAGCAAACTTTTCGATATTGCTACCTGTAAATTGCAATATAACTTTGTCTTGCATATGTGAGACTGTCTGTAATGGTGGTACCTGTCCTTTGATTGTAGCTTGTCAATGTGAAAAAGTAAAAAAGATTCCAGACATATAGTTGAAATTTATACACGATCAAAGAACAGCCAGGAAGATGATTATTGGTAGTAGAGATGCACAGGAAACTAGTAAATTAAAAAAGAGAGTGCCATAAGTGGTTGCAGTAATGAAAAAAAAGAGAAACCAGGAAAATTCCTCAGTTGCTGACTGTGATGTAGGTTTTTTGCTGCCTTCTTCTCATGCGCAAATGCGTTCGAAGTTGACAACAACATCCTTGTAAGTGACAGGTTCGGGGTGTCGGACAGAGCCACCGCTGCAATAGCTACCGGTGTTTTACACGATTTGGGACTGTTATTTGAAGAAAACATGGCAAAAGTCATAGACAGAAACAAAATAAGAAGAGCAAAAGTGAAAACTCGGAAAGCAATAACGGAAGAAGACCACCAGATGAAAGAAGTCAACGCAAGTTACTTCGACGGGAGAAAAGGTACTACTAAAACTCAAGAAAAGGTTAAAGCTAAAATGTACCGCAGAACTATAAAAGAAGAACATATTAGCGTGATCAGTGAGCCAGGTGGTAAATACATTGGTCATGTCACACCAAAGAAAGAGACCGCCAATGAAATTGCAGACAGTATTTACGAACAATTAGAAAGGAAGGAATTTGATATAAGTGCAGTAGAGGCCATCGGATGTGATGGAACAGTCACAAACATTGGATGAAAAAGCGGTGTTGTACATAACATTGAAGTTAAGTGTCGCCGTCCTTTACAATGGTTTATCTCAGCGTTTCCCAAACTTATTTTTCCGTGGCCCGGTTATTTTTGTGCTTATCCTTCGTGACCCACTATTTACATACTACATACTCACTACATACACTGGTGCACGAGGTGTGTGAGTGCGAGGTCCGAGGTGCGAGGTGCAAGGTCCGTGGTGCGTGGTGCGTGGTGCGAGGTGCGAAGTACGAAGTTTGATGTGCTTGGTGCGCGGTCCGAGGTGCGGGGTGTGAGGTCCGAGGTACGGGGTGCGTGGTTTTAGGTACGGGATGTGATGTCCGAGGTGCGTGGTGCGATGGGCGAGGTGAGAGGTGCGTGATGCGATGTGCTTGGTGCGAGGTGCGGGGTGCGAGGTGCGGGATGCATGGTCCGAGATGCAAGGTGCGAGGGTCGAGGTGCGAGGTGCAATGTGCGATGTGCAAGGTGCGAGGTGCAGGAGGGCCCAGGTTGCGATGTGCAAGGTGCGATGTGCGTGTGAGTGTGTGTGTGTCACACTTATAAGTCGTAACAAAAGGAATTAGAAATTTTATCGCTTCTGCTAAAACTGGGTACTCCTGGCGGCGAGACAGTCAAAAATCTATCAGTGCCCTATCACACGATAGTTTAATTACTGACTCAATATCTAAATCCAGAAGTCCTCTTGAAGAAGATACAGAGAAACGGAAATCATGGATGACCGATGAAATACTCGAGCTTATGGATCAGAGAAAAAAGAACAAAGAACATCTCACAGAATATAAAAGAATACATATCATCGTCAGAAGAAAGATAAGAGAAGCAAAAGAGAAACAAAAAACAGAACAATGTCAAGAAATAGAGGAGTATCAGAGTCGATATGACAATTTCAATGTCCATCGAAAGGTGAAGGAAATAGCTGGAAAGTTCCGAAAACGCAGCAGCGGAAAAATAACAGATGATAAAGGCAATCTTGCCATAACCAAAGAAGATAAAAAGAAAGTATGGGAAGAACACTTGGGGAAACTTTTCCACGACCTTAGAGCAGGAAAAGAACCCACCATTGAAGATAATTCAGGTCCCGAAATCCTACCAGAAGAAGTAACCACAGTCATCAGACAAATGAAGGATGGAAAGGCACCGGGACTTGATGAAATACCTGCAGAACTGCTAAAGCTATTAGATGGAGCACAAATAAAAATAATAACTGAAATATTTAATGACATATACATGGCAGGAAAAATACCAGCAGAGTGGCTCAAATCTGAGTTTGTACCGTTGCCCAAAAAACCAGGAGCAAAAGTTTGTGAAGACTATAGGACCATAAGCCTAATGAGCCATCTTCTCAAGCTGTTTTTAAAAGTCATCCATAATAGAATTTACCGAAAATGCGAAGAACAAATTGCGCCCAATCAGTTTGGATTTGTGAACGCCCTTGGTACGAGGGAGGCTTTATTTAGTGTGAAGGTGTTGTTTCAGAAATGTAGAGATGTCAGCGGTGATGTTTTTGCATGCCTGATTGACTACAAAAAGGCTTTCGATAGAGTCCGACATGAACAAATGATGGAAGTGCTGAAGAGGACAGGGATTGACGGAAGAGACCTGAAAATAATAGCTAACCTGTATTGGAATCAATCAGCAGTGCTCCGAATAGATGGAGAATATACAGATCAGGTCAAAATCTTAAGGGGAGTGAGACAGGGATGCTTAATTTCACCGCTGATATTCAATCTGTACTCAGAGCACATTTTTGAAGAGGCTCTAAAAGATATTGGATGAAGGCATCTCAATTAATGGAGAGTAGCTCAGTAACCTGCGATATGCAGATAATACAATAGTGTTTTCCAATACCATAGAAGGGCTGCAGAACTTAATGAATAAAATAACTGAAACCAGTAGAACATATGGACTAGATATAAACACCAGCAAAAACAACGTCAAAATTGAACGTGTCTCACGATACAACTATTTGGGCACTATAATCAATGAGTCGTGGGATAATATTCAAGAGATTAAATGTCGCATCGGAAAGGCAAAGAGTGCATTCTTGACTATGAGCTCTGTGTTCAAGAGCCACGACATCTCTCTAAAAACAAAGATAAGGCTCCTTAAATGTTACGTGTACTCAGTGCTTTTATACGGAGTAGAAACGTGGACCTTGAAGGCGGAAACTCTATCGAAACTTCAAGCTTTTGAGCTATGGTTGTACAGAAGGATCCTGAAGATACCATGGACAGATAAAGTCACCAATGAAGAAGTACTACGGAGGATGAACACAACCGCAGATTTAGTCAACATCGTGAAGGGCCGTAAGCTGCAGTACTTAGGGCATATAATGAGAAATCAAGGCAGATACAAGCTACTCCAGTGCATTTTACAAGGTAAAATTGAAGGAAAAAGGGCCCCAGGACGAAGAAGAATATCCTGGCTTGCTAACCTGAGAGCATGGTATAGAAAGACCTCAACACAACTATTCCGTATAGCAACTAACAAAGTCATCATAGCCAGAATGATCGCCAACGTTCGGAACGGACAGGCACCCTAAGAAGAAGAAGAAGAAGTCCTCTCTCGGATTCTACGTCCATTGGAAATAGATTCCTTATCGATGCTTTGTTGCTGTGGCTGGGGGGAAATATTTCTCCTGATTCGCCTCCAGTCCTAGTAGGTGTTCGTTGAAAGCCGCTGAAATCTCATCCGGCAATTAATTCACGTTATCATTTTTTTAGTTCTGTTAGCTTTGTAATTTCCTGTTTCCGCGCGACGGGTCTACAAATTAAGTTTTTTTTTGTTGCAGCTTCCACCTTCTCTTGTACTTTAAATACAGTTAATTGCTACCTTGTAATGTTATATTTAGATTGTTCAAGAAGTCAAAAATACCACAAAGATAGGCTACCTTGATTAACCAATTGACATCATGAAAACTGTCTTTAAATTGAAATATTGCATCCCTAGCCGTTGGTGGATGTTGTTCTAAGAATAGTGAAATTTCTTCCATTAATTCAATAAGTCTTTTTAAAACATTCCCTTTTGATAGCCAACGCACTTCGCAGTGTAAAAGGTGTTCATGTTCACTTGAAGATCTGAAGCGGCGAGGCGACCCGGCATTTTGCTTTCGTGGCCCGGTACTGGGTCGCGACCCACCGTTTGGGAATCGATGGTTTATCTGCTTGCTACATTTCAACGAGTTACCTTATAGGCATTTGTTTGATCACTTTGATGGAACGACAACAGGACCAGTTTCATTCAGCGGTCCAATTGGAAAACAACTCCCTGGCTGTGAGAAACTTTCTGTTGTAGATTTTGAGCCGATCCAATCAGAAGAATTCATTGATATCACTAAAACCGATCTGAGTAAAGATCAGCAGTATCTCCTAGACCAGCAGTGCTCAAAGCGTCGATCGCGATCGACCGGTCGATCGCCAAAGTTTTTGAAGTCGATCGCGATTCACGGAAAAGATAAATACAAATAGAAAAGACGGGGACTGCGCTGACTCACTACACGTGCATGAGCGAAATATGCGATCTGTTCACCCAAAAGTTGCGATAATTCCGATTCGGCATATCAGATTCACAGATAACTTAAACTGGTAGTGTGCTGTATCGGCATTGTATTGCTGTTAGTTAATCATTAATCATTTTAATACCAAAGTATTTTACATAAATTGATAAATACTAGTCAAACATTTTATTACACATTAATATTTGAAACTCGATATGAGTGCCTGGGAATCATTTTAATAATGCATGGGAAGAAGAATTCCTGTTAACAATGGTGACAGATAAGTGTTTGTCTTGTTTGTCGGTCTTCCGTTGCTCTTCCCAAACGCAGAAATTTAGAACGGCATTATAAAACTTTGCACAAAAACTATGAAAATGATTTTCCGCAAAAAAGTTTGTTTAGAAAACGGAAAGTACAAGACTTGAACAATAGTTTGAAGACGGAACAATCAATGTTCACTAGGCCTGTTAAACAATCAGTAGCTGCAACGATTGCGTCGTTCAAAATTTCTTATATATACTGGCACAACTTACTTACTATAAAATATACTGTCACAACATAAAAAACCGTTTGAAAATGGAGAGGTAGTGAAAGAAGCATTAATTGAAGCAGCGTGTGTATTATTTGAGGACTTCAAAAATAAAACAGATTTTGTCTGCTATCAAATAAGTCGGGTTTGTCACGTCCAACGGTCACCAGACGTATCGAAATCAAGGGCAAAAATTTGGAAAGTCAAGTGAAAAGTGATATTATGAAGTGTATATACTTTGCAATTTGACGAGTCAATCGATATGACTGATCATACCGCCCAGTTGTGTATTTCCATTCGGACGGTATTTTCTGATATGTCGTATAAAGAAGATTTGTTAACAATGCTGCCTCTGAAAGAAAAAACTCACGGAGAAGATATATACGTTTTTATAAATTTTGTGCAACAATACGAGGAGCTACCGATTTACAAACTAATGTGTATTACAACAGATGCTGCACCATCCATGACTGGCGTTAACAATGGATGTGTTGCATTATGTAGAGCTAACGATGACTTTCCATCGTTTTTTCATTTCATTGCATCATTGACCAGCAAGTTTTGTGTTCCAAAATTTTAAATATGGACGAAATTATGAAGATGGCAACAAAAATTGTCAATTCAATAAGAGCGCGAAGCTTGCAACAACGTCTTTTTAAAGCACAATTGGAAGCTAGAGACTCTGAGGAACACACTGATTTACTTCTGTTACTTCCCGAAATAATTTCTTTTCTAGAGGAACAAGGGGACGACACTTATATACTTCAGAACGAAAAATGGCTCAGTAACCTAGCTTTCTTATCAGATTTAACAAATCATTTGAACGTCCTTAATTTGGAACTACAAGGTAAAAATAAAACAATTATCGATATGATGAGCGCAGTACATTCTTTTGTCAACAAATTGAAATTATTGATTAAACAAATTAACAGAAAGGATTTAGACAACTTTCCATCGCTGAAAAAGGGGGTAACCGCCCATTTGAATTATGTTTATTACGAGACGGAGCTGCAAGTACTTCAAAGTGAGTTTGAAAGACGTTTTGCTGATTTTAAAAAACTGACAGATATTGTAACATCTATGTCTAATCCATTTTCTTGCGAAGACGTGGAAAAAATTGCAACTGAAATATCCGTTACTTTCAATATGGAAATCATTTCTGTTCAAAATGAGGTACTGAAAATAATTTCGGATATACACCTTACATCCAGAGCGACTGATACGAAATTTTGGTCTTTCATATCGTCTGAGAAATATTTATCTTTGAAGCAAGTAGCTCTGCAGCTCACAGCTTCTTTGGATCAACGTACTTGTGTGAGTCTCTATTTTCTCAAATGAAGGTCGTGAAATCAAAGTATCGTAATCGGCTAACTGACGAACATCTCTCATCATGCTTGCGTTTGGCTCTCGGTAATTACGTACCATCATATGAAAAGCTTGTGGATGATATGCAGTGCCATGCATCAACATCCAAATAAAATTAAGATACAAAACATCACTTTAATTCTAACTCTCTATAGTTAAAACTTTTTATCAAATAGAAATGTGCAATAAAGTTTTTTATTTTCATAGTTTTTTTTACTGGCAGTCGATCGCTGGACTCTTGCAGTAGGGATGGGAAAAACCTGCCGGTTACAACCTAAAACCGGTTTTTTTAGTTAGCAATAACCGGTTTTGGGCGGTTGTTTTTTTCTCCCGGTTGTAACCGGTTTTTTCTTTTTACAGTAATAACCGGTGAAAAATCGGATCAGTTACTTCTGAAAAAAATAAGTAATTCGAAGAAAAAATATTGTTTGTTTAAATTCATCAATAATTCGTGATTTGTTTAATGTTTATACATATTCGTTAATGACTCTCGCAGTCATTCATCTCATTGTATTGATTTGCGTGTAAAGATTGAAATGCTTTGTAGAAATGCTTACAATGAGTGTCCCTGTTTAGGATTTTGTCCTCTTCAGGGTTTGTGGTGAATGTATTGTGTTGGATCGCAAAAGCAAACAGTCCGAAAAACGCACTGGGGCAAGTGTGGTGTTCCTGGTGTTCCTGGGTTATGCCGGACGGTGGTGTCCAGAAGGCTACAAGACAACAGAGAAGAAAGTTTGATGGAGTTGATGTTGGTTCCATTGACATTTACGTGTACTGTCCGTACTTTGCTCTAGACCAATCTCCCTAGAAACCATTGTACAACGACAGGCAGGCCTGCGTCCCTCGTCGGCGGTCAGGAGGTGGCTTTTGAGCGCAGCGTGGACAGTAAGCGTTCGAGTGATGAAAATAGTTGCGGCTATTTTCTTGGGGCGAACAGGTTTAATTGTGCAATGAAGTTGGGAAACCGCAAAAAAACCAACTTATCCCTGTTCGGGGTAGGGAAAAGGATAGTTAAAGGTGGGTGCGGTAGGCTAACGGGGTAGCCTCGAGGATGTTTTTATATTCTACTGGGAGTTCGTCAATGCATATTTGCATTAGAGCAGACGGTGGGGGAATCTTTTTCCGCTTGGGCTTTGCGTGGTAGAATACGTGGCCAGAAGATGAACAGGAACATTTGAGAGATTCTTGTGTGTCGGAGGGGGGATCGTTGATTATTTTAGTTGTGAAGTTCCTGTTCAGAGAGTTTATTCTCTAGATAATTGTGGGTATGTTTGAGAGGTTATGGATTTCGTTTGAGGGATATCTCCAGTGCTCGTAGTTGCATCTACGCAAGATTCTCCGTTCCACTCGCAACAAACTCTCTTTCTGTGCTCTAGCGCATAGAGAGTAGAGGCATGCTTTGTACTCAATGATGGGTCGAATATAGGTCTTGTAAGTGTGTAAGAGAGTCTTCTTGTGTGTCTTGCCAATACGTCCTGAGAGAGGGTTGAGAAGTCTGGCTCTGTTCCTTACCCTATCTAAAGTTGCCTTTAGGTCTGCATCCCAGTTAAGAGTCCTGGTAAACAGTATTCCCAAGTAGGTCGCAGTTGGGCTGAGAACAAGCCTTTCTCCTATTAATCTCAGTGGGTATTGGTCGTCTTCATTTCTGATGATTTTAGCTGACACTGAAGAGATTAAATGTTGAAATGTGCTGAGAGCTGCAATATGATGTGTTGGCTAATAAATTTGTTTGTAAATCACTCGTTATAGTCTTATTATAAACCTTAATGTGTTAAAAAACACTCATCAGATATGGAAAACCGCTTTTTTACGGGACTGTACAACTTACGTATACTACATTTTAGACCTATTGCGCGAGTACAGTTAAGGAATAACATGTCCGAAAGTATTTCTTATGGATTAGGAAAACTATTTTGAATAGTTTTTACACTATTACAAATTAAAAATACAACTTGTATGGTTTTGGCACATGTTTAAAAATCGTCGAAAATAATGAAATATCGTTATTTTACGAAACAACCTGCAACTTTATGCTTTTTGCGCGAATTCAGTTAAACGGGAATGGGTATAATTATCTTTTGTATGCATTAAGGCACTCTTATTAACACTTTTTTCACTATTAGAAGGCAAACAGTTTTTTTTTTGTAATTTTTGCCTGTTTTTAAAAATTACCGATATTTTGATTTTATTTGTAACTTTAGGCCTTCTGCGCGATTTCAAATTTTGAAATTTTTTTTGAAGTTATACTCCTTTACGCGCGATATGAGGGTGAATTTTAATAGGATTAAAACCTTTGATCCCGGCGCAGTCGCATTACAACTTTGTTCTGATTGGATGTTCAAATGACATGACAAAAATTATCCAATATGGCAGCTGTGGCACAGCTGTGGGACTGTGGTTTGGTTATGTATGGTTGTTGCGTTTTAAAATTTGTAGGAAGAGAAACAACAAACAAAAAGTTAGTTAATGGTTATACTGCCTTTTTAAATAGTTTTCGTATTATATTTTTGGACTTATTTACATAGAAGAGATGATTGTTGCATGCCAATGTGAAAGCCCATCAAACTGTGACTAGTATGAGTGCCGCAAAATTACTGATAAAAAACCTATTAGCTCGAAGGCGTAGAGAACTGTGGATAACAACAATCAACCGGGACGATCTACGATCTCGCTTATTCAAAGCTAAAGAATCTTACACTGGTAAGTGTTTTAAAAATAGTTGATCAAATTTTGTTATGATATTTGAACATAGCCACTTTACACGATGCAAGTGATTGCGAAATTTATTAGTCGTTATACGGGCTCTGATTGGGTGTTGAAATGATCTGTCAATAATAAATAATTGTTCAATATGAATGTAAACAAATGTATAATATATTAGTTTTATTGTTGTGAGGACAGAAACAAAAAAGTTTATAATTGTAGTAATTTTTAAATAGTTTTTAAAGCAACAGGTACGTAATAATTGTAAATGTATCATAGGTACCTACCTACTTGAACCTACCAAAATACATAGTATGTAATACTTTTATTTACATAATTTGATTGCCATCAAAAGTTCTATCAATATTCACCTAATATATTGTTTTCTTACTCTATGTTTTGTTGTATTTTTTCAATTCTAAATCATTTCAATTCAAAATCAAAATAATTTGATTTACATAATTAAAAATGTCAAAAGTTTAATCCGTTTAGTTAGTCGATCTTCGCACATAATGACACACTGTCTCCGTGGCGAAGCGTTTAATGTGAGTGAACCCCAATACAACGCCAATACCAGCCGCGCTGGTGGTTCGAATACCAATAGAAACTTTTATTTTTTTTATTTTTTTTTATACATTTTATAATTGTAAGTATATTTATTATATAATTTTATTTTCAGAAAATACGTATTTAGTGAAAAAATTTTCCGACAATTAATATTCAGAGATCATTTGTGGCATTTTTAATGTGTTTGTGTGTGTTTTATTCTTTTATTATTTTAATTTTTGGAACTGTTTTAATAAAAATGTTTGAGAGGTAGTAAGTATAAATTAGTTTAATATTTAAAAAAATATATAAATAAAAAGTATATTAATTTCGTTTATAATCATATAATCATATAATCATATAATAGAAGTATAACTCCTTACGTGCGTACAAAGTACACACACATTGTTTTTTTTAATTTGTTTTCCCTTTATAATGACGTCTATGCGCATGTTTTCCGCGCTATTAGAATTGTATAACAGAAAAAACGCGTTTTTCGATTCACCCTAATAGATATAGCAGTCTTTTTGGATGGGGAAAAAGCTTTGAGCTCGCGACCGTCACCGCTACAGCGAGATATTAGTAATTTATATACGTTTACCGTTTGCTCAGCAGATTTCACTGTGTCACCAGAACACATGTGTCCCAGATTCGTGATAGACATCGAACGTTATTTATTATTTAACATTTTTTATAAACAATATCGTAATTAAGTATTTTGTCTTTTTTAAAATAATTTAAGACTTATCTGAATATAAAGTTAAGATGTTATACATGAACATTGTGCAAAACAGCAATTTCCTATATCCCAAGATTTTTATAAAATAAAATTTATAGCTAGAAATTTTATAAAATCACTTCTTTTGAAATAATAAAATCATCATAATTTTCCCCAAAGCACTTTGAGCAAGCAAGAAAACAAGTTCCCTGAATAATCTAAGGCCATTCTAGCAGTTTTATTTATTTCGATCATACAATTTACTTTTTCCACCATTTTAAAAGAAAGTATAGCTGAGTTTAACATATTTATTGAATTTGTGATTGCCTTTTACATTATCCGATAAAAGAGTTTAACCGACTTTTCCATTCCACTTTTTTCTGTTTTATTGTTTGCATGTTCTTTTAAAGGAAGTGAAAAATGACAGAATATCTTACAATATATATCTAAAATATGCTCTATGTTATAAGGATAAAGCCCAAAAAACATTTTATTATATCTCTTCTCTTGAGAAGTGCTCCGAATATAAAGCGGTACGATTTTATTTGAGGACTCGAAGTCAATATTTGTTCGGTTTTGGGACCGGTCCAGGTCAGTAATTTATTTAGGAAACCGAAAAGCTGACTCTTTTTTCCAATAAATTCCAGATATCGAATAAAAAATGTATTATTGGATTATAAAATTGTTATCAAAAGGAAAATTTTAAGCGCGTGTACAAACAAATTATTGTACAAGATTTTTGAGAGTTTGTAGTATAGATTTCAATGTTTGAAGGTCTAAGGAGGTACCGTAACAAATTATTACAAAAATAACTATATTTTTATCTACACGTTTTATAAAAGTGACAAATTAGCAAGCAAAAATTTCAATTCCCTTAACACTAGAAGCACCAACATTTTTGAATACCTAGAAACACCGGAGCGGTCAAGACGACGGGTATTAGAATTTTCTATTGCCAGTCGTTTTCGTATCGTTTTTTAAATGAAAAAAAAACTATATTGAGTATATACCTACTAACAAAAGACATTTAGTTAATTTAAAGAAATTATTTAATTATTTAAGCACAATTTATGTAGCAGCAAAATTTTTTAATTTTGCTTGTACCAGACCTACATAAAAATTTTTTACATAGGTATATGACTTTCACATGTTTTATTTAATTTTAATTCTCAGTTTTCCAATCCTATTTCTTCAGGTGCTACCTCTGCTACGGAGGTTGGCAATCATCATATTTATTTTAGTTTTTGAGTGAGTAGCTCTGAATAGTTGTTTTGAGCTGCATCCAAACCATTCCCTCAGGTTCCTCAGCCATGAAATTTGTCTTCTCCTGATGCTTGTTCTTCTATCTACCCCTCCTTGCATTATGAGTTTATGAGTCACAGGATGCCATACTTCTCGCTCTGCATCACATGTCCGAGATATTGTAGCTTTTGTCACTGCCTACGTTTATTATTTGATTGGGGTGTTGTATCTCTGATTTGTTTCCGTTGATGTTGTCCTGCCCTTAGCCAGATGATCTTATCGCAATTCTTCCGCTAACTGAAATTGGACAGTTTGCCCAGATATTTGACAACCAGTAACTTCCTTACACAGAATCCCAGCATTTATTCCTACCATATTATTATCTAAGATATTAAAAAAAGCCTGCAACAGCCGTCTTCCTGAAGCTGATTTGGTTGAGCACTGTATGGCCATCTGATCTACAACGTCTAATCCGTATTTTGTATGGTTGTAGGAGGTAATGGTTTTAGGTTTCTCCTTTTTGTCTATGCCTATTTCAATATTGTTTGAGTATAAAGAATTCAGCGCTAGAACATTTTTGATCATTTTTCTCTGGTACACTTGGTTTCCTTGGTTAGCTCAAATCTTCGCGTATGAAAATTTTTTAATTATTATAATTCCACCTTTTCGTTTTTTATTGACGAAGGAATATCATTTCTTGTTCGGTTTATTCTTCCAGTACTGCTGGTAGCCTTCTTTCGTAATACTATTTATATTTATGTGTCGTGACATTTCTTCCCTTATTCATAAATGGGCCCATTAGATGGCTAATTACATGTTTCCCTAGAAGTTGATTGTCTGGTCGTTGTTCATCTTTCCGTAGGTAAGGAAATCCGTGCAATAAATATTTGGACTAGACATTAGCTCTATGGAAGATTGGACATTTTTTTATTGTTTGTTTACTGTGCAGTCAGTCAAAAAAAAAACAGAACATAAACACATTTGTTGAAATTTACAATGGCGCGAAGAGAAATATTTCAATAAATATTTACTCTACCTGAGTATTACAATTACGTATACAATTAGTGTTTCTTAACTTAAGAATTGTATATCTAATGGAAACTTTTGCTTAAGGCTTCTAATTTGTTGACTATTTTCCAATAAATTTAGCGCTAACACTTTTGGGTGGTTTTCTAGTCGCTGTAAATATTTATCACTGTGTGACACTATCACTTCACTCACAGTTGGCACTTGAAGGTCTTGTAGGATGTCTTTGTTGCTTACAAACCACGGCGCATCAGTTATTGCTCGTAACACCCCATTGAAGCATAACTGTATTCCGTACGTCCAAATTGGCTTGAGTATGGCATTGTATGCTAGTAATTTATTTCTCAACGACAACTGGGATTTTCTTCCGAGCAACCAATATTATTTTCTATAATATATGGTATCAAGATGTTTTCTTTTTTTCCATATATGAGTTTTCCAAGTGAGTCTCTTGTCCATATGTAGGCCTAAGTACTTTACATTATCTACCGTTGGAAGGGGAGCATTGTTGAGTGATATTTGACGAGAATCGCTATGACATTTAGTGAATACTATGTGGATTCGTTGATTTGGATTCGTTAAGTTTTATCTTCCATTTCTTAGTCCATTTCTGGACTTTATTTAGGTTTTATTGGAGTTGGTCGGCTGCAACAACGGAATCTGAATGTACCGCCGTTATTGCGGTATCGTCTGCAAATGTGGCTGTATATACTTTATTGTCCGTAGGCAAATCGCATGTACGCCGAGGAGGCGTATCTTGAGGAACGCCTGCCTTTATGAGATATAGACCGGTTATCTCGTCTGCATATTTTACCTGAAAATATCTTTCTTTTAGGTATGAGTCTAGTTTGTCATACATGTTCTGGTGTAGGTCCCTTTTTAGTTTATAGAGTAGTCCCTGATGCCACACCTAGTCAAAAGCTTGACTCACATCGATGAATGCAGTTGAGCAATATTGCTTACTTTCAAAAGAGTCTTGGATTAATTCTACCAATCGATGGATCTGTTCAATTGTTGAATGTTTGACTCTAAATCCAAATTGGTGTATCGGTAGAAGTTCTTTTTCTGAAATAATTTTCATTAGTCTCTTAGCTATTAATTTTTCCATAATTTTCGATGTGACAGGCAGTAGACTTATTGGTCGGTATGAAGTTGCTTCGTGTTGAGGTTTACCAGGTTTAGGGATTAGTATTATTTGCGCTACCTTCCATTGCGCAGGAAAATATTTGAGTCTTATGACGGCGTTAGTAAGGTAGATTAACATAAATATTCCTTTTCGCGGTAGTTCTTTCATAATTTTTCGTGATTAGGTCGTGTCCTGGAGCTTTTTTAGGGTCTAGCTCTGTTTTTATAATGCACCTTATCTTATTTGGTGTAATATGTTGTATTTGTTCATCTGATGGTATTTGTGCGTCAAGAAACGCTATAATTTCGTCATCTGTATCTTCTCTTGTTGAGATAGGTTTGAAAACTGTTTCAAGATGTGTAGCGAAAATTTCTGCTTTCTCTTTATTTGTTTTTGCCCAACTTCCATCATATTTCCTTATCGGTGGAATATGTTCTTTGGGTTGCTTTAATTTTTTAGTTGCTTTCCATAAGCTGTAATTTGTAGCCTTGGTTGACGTTAGGTTTTCGACATAGTTTTGAAAGCTCTCACTTTTAATGCTGATAGGTAGTCTTTTAAACGTTTCGCTGCCCTGTTATAGTTGGTTTTGTCTGCAGGGTGTCTTGTGTTTTGCAAGATCTTTCTTAAGTGGCGCTTTTCTTTAATCTTCTCCCTTATACTAGGAGGAGAGTGACTTCTGTTTTGGGTTCTGACCAATGGTGGAGTTGATTCCTACGAGGCATACTGTATTAATTCTGTAAATTGTTGTACTTGGTTTTCCAATTCTTGGTGTGATTTTAAGGATATATTGAGGTTTACTTCATTTTCTAATATTTCTCTAAATAGATTCCAGTTGGTAGCTTGATTATGAAGAATCAGTGGTTTTGGTTTTCCTTGGATATTTGTATGAGTCGTAGTATTATTGGTGTATAATCTGAGGCAATATCATAATTAGGTTCGATGGTTAGATAATTGTTGGAGAATCCTTTGATCACAAAGAAGTCAAGGCAATATGGGTATTTCTGAGGGTCTGCAGGAGCTTGGACATTAAAGAGACAACACATAAGAAGAATAGAAGCGTTCGAAATGTGGTGTTACAGAAGAATATTAAAAATTCAGAGGGTTCAAAGGATTACCAATGTTAAAGTGCTACGACGCCGACGTTTAAATAAGGAGTTAGAAATTATAAAGAGTATAAAAACTAGAAAACTGGAATATTTGGGTCACATTACCAGAGGAGAAAAATATGAGTGGCTGAGAATTATTATGCAAGGAAGGATACAAGGAAGAAGAAGCATAGGAAGAAGACGCATCTCCTGGCTGAGGAACCTTAGAGAATGTTTTAACTGTAGTTCATTACAACTCTTCAGAGCAGCAGCCAACAAAGTGACCATAGCCATTATGATATCCAACCTCCGATAGGAGAGGGAACTTTAAGAAGAATTAGCTGTAAGCCAGAATTTGATTCCAAACTTATCGGGTTTATAGGCCATGTACTGGGTGAAGTGATATCTTGCCTTTGTGGAAAAAAGCTATTCTTCGACAAATATAATTTTAGCCAGTTACAGGTGTAGCAAAATATACAATTCTCTATAAATAGGTTCCACACAGCCGACGCAAGTGCAAATTTATCTGTTGATCATCGCTCAGATCTGGTACTTCTCCTCCGTAATAAGGACCGCATTTTTCTGGGTAGACATCAACATATTCAAAAGGTAATTACACTAGGTACCTACCTACCTGCAAAAAAAACTTGTAATCTTTAAATATATGTAGCAAAGTCCTAAATTTTTAAGTTTCTAGAATAACTATGAATAAGTAGTAATACAGAAGGTCAAAAATAGAAAGCAGTCAAAATGACCGCCCTGATGCTTCTAGGTATATATTAACACATCTCAAAAATTAAGTAGACTTGGATATCATTAGGGCGATTCTAATTTTATTTACTGCTGTTTTGAACAATTCGTTAGTGGTACAGCCAAACCATTCTCTCAAATTTCTCATCCAGGACATTCTTCTACGGCCTGGATTTCTTCGTCCTTTGATTTTTCGTTGCATTATATTTTGTAGGAATGTGTACTTTTGTCCCCTCATCAGGTGGCCTAAGTATTCAAGTTTTCTCTTTTTTATATTCAGTAGAACTTCTGGCTCGTTATTTATTCTGCGTATTACTTCTTCATTTGTAATTTTATCCACCCAACTTATTCTTAGTATACGGCGGTAGCACCACATCTCAAAGCTTTCAAGATTTTTAATATTCCTCTGTTTAAGAGTCCATGACTCAACACCGTAGAGCAAAGTACTGAATACATAGCATTTTAACATTCTAGTTCGTAGATGAATACTAATATCACGATTAAAAAATAATTTTTTCATTTTTATAAAAGTAGACCTGGCAATTTCAATACGTCTTTTTAGCTCGTGATTTTGGTCACCTGTTTCATTGATAAGGGTTCCCAAGTATTTGTATTCGTTTACTTTTTCAAGTTGGGTACCGTTTATTGTGATACTAGTGTCATTTATTGGATTCTTACTGAAGGTCATATATTTGGTTTTTTTGACGTTCATCCTTATGCCGTAGTTATTACATATCTCACTCATACTTTCAACTAGATGTTGTAGATCTTGCGCTGTTCTTGCCATTATCACAGTATGGTCAGCATATCGAATGTTATTGATAACTGCTCCATTGACTATTATCCCTTCGATTGCATATGACAGAGCTTCTTGGCATATTTGTTCGCTGTAGATATTAAACAAGAGCGGTGACAATATACAACCCTCTCGTATCCCTATACGTATTTTTATTTCGTCCGATGTTTGGTCTTCTATTTTTATATTTACTCGCTGATTCCAGTACAGATTTAATATTATTTGTATGTCTCTGGTGTCAATGTTCTTACTCTCCAGGATTTCTTTGAGTTTACTGTGGCGAACTTTGTCAAAGGCCTTTTCAAAGTCTATAAAGCAGGCGTGTACCTCTTGGTTAACATCTAGGCATCTCTGTGTTAGAAGTTCAAGGCAAAGAGAGCATCCCTTGTACCCAATCCTTTTCTGAATCCCATCTGTGTATCGTTAATATCGATGTCTAGTTTTTGATAGATTCGGTTGTGGATGACTCTAAGAAATATTTTAAGCAGGTGACTCATCAAGGAGATTGTTCGATGATCTGAACATTGCATTGCCTTAGTTTTCTTCGGTATGGTGACAAACGTAGACAGCAACCATTCTTGCGGTATTATACCAGTACTGTATATTGTATTGAATATATGCAATATTATGGTTACGGATTTATCATTCAAAAGCTTCAGCAGTTCTGTAGGGATTTCATCAGGTCCGTTTGCTTTTCCATTTTTAGCGTTTCTTATTGCGTATTCGACTTTTTCTTTTAATATGTCTGGCCCAGTTGCATTGATTATCTGAGTTAAGTTGTTTCTATCGTCTTCAAATAATTCATTCAGGTATTCTGTCCATCTTTTTATTTTATTCTCTAGATCTACAATAAGATTTCCGTCTTTGTCTTTAAGTTTACCTATTTGGCATTTCTTTATGCTTCCTGTTATCTCTTTTACTTTTTTGTGCATATTAAACGCATCGTACTTTTTCTCATAGCTTTCCATTTCTTCACACTGTTCTTTAATACACGCCTCTTTGGCTTCTTTTATTCTCTTTTTTATGTGTTTGTTTATTTCTTTGTATTTGTCTAGGTAATTCTTCATCTTTCTTCTTTGTTCCATCAAGTCTAGTATGTCCTGTGTCATCCACCCCTTGTTCTTTGCTGTCGTTTTTGTCAGATGTTCCTTTCCTGCTGTTTGTATAGCTGTATTTATGTACTTTAATTTTTGGTTAACGTTATCTGTATCGTTAACTTGTTGTTGTACTGAAATGAGGTTTTAATTTATTTCTTCTCCTGTTTCTTGTCGTATATTTTTGTTTCTAAATTTATCTAAATCTAATGTCTTTCTGTGTGGTCTGCTAATCTTTTTTGGTCTCGTCTCTATCACAGTAACTACCGGGTTATGATCTGAGCCTATATCAGCTCCTGGGTACGTCTTAGTACATTTAACAGCATTACGATACCTCCTTGCTATCAGAGTATTTATCTTATCTATCTTAAATAGACTAAGTACCTGTAAAGGAGGAATTATAATCCTCATGTAGATCTAGGAAAAGTTCTAAATTATCAACTTTCTAAAACAACTAGGCATAAGTAATACAGAGGGTCAAAAATTGAAAGCAGTCAATATAACCGCTCTGGTGCTTCTAGTGTTAAGTTATATACACAACTGTTGAATCGTTTTTGTTTCTAAATCTTTATTTGGAAAGTGGCGATTCAATTTGATATATTCTTCTCCTTCATCTGATTCGCCCTCGAGAGCTTTTTTTCAGATATCTTCCAAGTAGGCATTAAAATAAACACTAGCATTGAAGAAGTAAAACAGCTCACATACCTGGGTGTAGAGATAACTGAGGATAGCAGCGAGGAGGGGGAAAGACGGAAACGGATAATGCTTGCTAAGAAAGCATACTTCTCTATATCGTAGGTATTTGCATTCTAAGATAAAGTTTATAATATATACAAGATAATGATAATATTTACTTCCCATAGGGAAGTTTAAAATGATATCATATGACTAACAGCAACATACTAAAACAAAAATAAAAGAAGAACTTCTGTTGGAGTGAAAGTAAAGAGAGTGATAAACTCCAACAGAAGTAAGGAAAAAGATGGTAACTAGTGGGACAAAAATGAAAATAGATGGGGTGTAAGGAAGAGAGTGAAGTGGCTCCTACGTTGAGAAGCCGCAGTAGGAAAAATATTAAGGAAAGGGGGATTAAAAGGGATATACGTAGAAGTGGGAGAGACAGAGGCGAACGGGATGGAGTTGGCTAACAAGAGATGCAAGAGAACAACTTGACACTCAAGGATGGATACGGCTCATTTGCATGCCTGTCGAAGAACAGTAGCTCCAAGTAGATAGTAATGATGACTAAAAGGTGAAATAATAAAATAAGAATAATGTACCGAAAATGAATGAGGATGAATAATTCCTAACGACGAACAAAATAAATAAAACTAACAAATCATGGGCGCCAAGAAAATGATCTTCGATCACTCTCCCAGGTATCTTACACTGCTGTCAAATATTAAATACTCTAAATCAGTAATAATGAACATAAAGGAATAATAAAAATAAATGATATAAAAAATAAGTAAATATTTATTAAAAAGAGCTACTAGATTTTTGACAAACTCTGAGTTACACAAAGTGCATAATGTGACTCTAAAATGACATAAGTTATACACAAGTTATATTTGAGTTAACAACAATAATAATACCGGTTACAAACTTCTACAATCACCTCTTACGTACATATAGGGTACAACTTACATGAGATTTCTACCAAATGGTTATAGTACGCTTGCTACGTACAACTAAACTAAAACCGACAAATATGAAAAATATATAAATAAATAGGCACAAGCCTGACGAAGAGAAAATACGATAATGAATTAAGCAAAATTAATGAATAAAAGTTATAGGAATGAAGTTAAGATAAATACCGAAACGACTAATTAACCGAACAAATGAAATAAAGCGAAAGGAACAACGAAATATCTGGGAAACAAGCTACTAATATTACAAAATAAATAACAAACCAATAACGTATAAAAACCTAATTTTCTAGGCTTATTCCTGTGCACAAGAACTTACCGTAAATACAACAGTTTGGGAACCTACTAACCTTATATGTACCTATATTAAACAGCAAATAAATTCAAGCTAAAGCTTGAGAAAAATAATTAATAAATATAATATATTAACCAAATGTCTGTGATATGAAACAACATATACCTACAAAAAATTATTATCACAAACACTCATTGGTCCCAAACAATCCCAACTGACTTCTCAAAAGGTCGCTACAGCATATCGGAAAATGAGCAACTTGGTGGTGCAAAAACTGAACCTCCTGTAAGTCCAGCTTTAAAAAAATGAAAATTAAGCTGAAACGCTCCAGCTTGCTCCCAGGTTGGCTGACTGGAGCCGGAATAGGTTCCTCTCAGGTGGATGAGGGTCTATGACTTCCCATGTTGTAGTGTATTATTTCCCCAAAAGGCTAAAACAAATATTTCCCAGTCTTAGTTTCAATGTAAAAGTCTAGAAAAAAGTCAAAGGCGGAAAAAGAGAAACTTAGAAGCGGTTTTTTAGTATAGACTGTAATGTAAAAAAAGGCCATTAACATACAAGAAAAACATTCATTATTGGATAGTACATGACCAAAATTTGAGCTTCAGAGCGAAATATGTGACAATTTCAAATTACATTAAAGAATAAATATGATTTATTTAAAATAATTATAGGATACTTATTAGATGTTGCAATAAAATATACAGATATCAAAGATACCTCCAGATAAATAGCTTAAAAGTTAAGGTTAGGATTTTCTCTGAATGAGTATTACTTAAAGATATTGAAGTAATTAAAAGATACCTACTAAATTCACTGAATAAATTTACTAGGAAAATTGAATTGGAAGAAATATTTTATAAAATATAAAAATAATGTAACATGCAATGTCATTAACCTCGTGATGTCAAAAAAAATATGTACCTATTTACCGGATCTCTCAGTCCTTCATTACTGTTTTCCTCTATAAAACACTGGGTGGATTCTGGGAAAATACTGTGAACACCATGTACATCCTAGGGAACTTTATTTCCCAATAAAGGCTTAGTACTTAAGAGAAAGATTCCGCCATTTGGGTACTGTGACCTACCTATTCCGGACTCACATATCAAGTGGTCAGTGAACTTGACGTCTCCCACTAGGAAATGTCAAATTTATCTCAGAACGCGAAGTATGTGGACCACCAGCTGCAAATCCAACAAATCCAAAAGATAGTTTTAAATTGGTTTAATGGTGACGTATTGAAAATAAATAATTCTTTTAAAATGTAAGAGAAAATAATATTTCTAAATGGAGAATTACCAGAAAATTAGAGAAATTTAATGAAGCGGTCAAGAGAAAATAATTTTAAAAATAAATAAAGCGCTAAAAATGATATTATAACGGGTGGACCGTTACAATACGGCGTAGAAACCTGGATCATGACTGAAAATAAAACTTATTAATATAGAAAGATATTAAGGAGGATATTGGGTAGCATTTGCGACAATGGTGTATGGAGAATAGGGTTTAACCATGAGTAATTTTAATATTATAACGAACTCTCTTTAAGAGGAAACAGCGATCAACAGGTAGCGAAAACGCGTTGCAAGATTGCGGCTGTAATTTTGAATATTTTTAATGAAATATCCAATTTGAAAAATATATTAATAAGTGGAAATTACTCTAATTAAATAAAACATTAAAAAAACGAGCCTGTACCGCCATTAAGAAGAACAAAAAAATACACTTTCTTCAAATAAACTTTTTTATCCGATGTCTAGATTTTGTGTCATTTTGGAACTACTTAAATTTTTTATTTCATTAGTAGTTCCAAAATGACACAAAATCTAGGCATCGGATAAAAAATTTATTTGAAGAAAGTGTATTTTTTTGTTCTTCTTAATGTCGGTACAGGCTTGTATTTTTAATATTGTATTTAATTACAGAGTAATTTCCACATATTAATATATTTTTCAAATTGGGCTCTGTACCGCCATTCTTTATTATATTACGATACGTGTGCCAAATATCTCGAAAAAATATTCAAAATTACAGCCGCAATCTTGGAACGCGTTTTGGCTACCTTTGATCGCTACTGTATCACCTTAATCAATTATACAAAAATACAAAGATTGCGCTGTGCAAGTCATATTATAAAAGTAAATGAAAACATAACACCTAGTAGAAGGCTTAGCGGAACTGTGGTGAGACGTCCGCAGTAAGAAGACCAAGGAAGAGGTGGATAAACAAAGTGAGAACTGACGCTAAAGAGATATTTAGTGTGGAGAACTGGAGGAAAGCAGCAAGGGACAGAGATATTTGTGGTGGATGTTTGGGGAGGGGGGAAGGGCCCGACTTGGACTGTAGCGCCATAGGGGAGAAAGAGAGTGGCATTAAAATGAATTGGCCACAATATCCATTCCCGCTTCTTCTTCCTCTTCTTCTTCTTCAGCCTTCAGTAATCCAACTTTGGACATAGGCCTTCCCCAATTCAATCCAGTGTTGTCTATTTTGCGCCACCTGTTTCCAGTTGTGTCCTCCAAACTTCTTTATGTCATCGGCCCATCTCACTTGTGGCCTTCCTCTACTTCTTCTTCCTAACCACGGTCTCCATTGTTGTATTTCGTTATTCCATCTTTTATCCTTCAGTCGGGCATTGTGTCCTGCGAAGCCTCATTTTAATTTGGCAGCATGTTCTCCTGCGTCTTTTACTTTGGTTTTGCTTCTAATCAATGTATTTGTTTTTTGTCTATGAGCCTCACCCCGAACATTGATCTTTCCATCGCTCTCTGTGCCTTTACTATTTTATCCATATTGTCATTGGTGAGTGTTCACGTCGGTGCACCATACGTAAGTATAGGGAGGATACACTGATCGTGAACTCTGGTTCTCAAATATTGTTCTATTTTAGTGTTTTTTAAGATCCAACTCAACTTTCCAAATCCTGCCCACGCTAACCTTATTCTTCTAGTAATTTCAGCAGTTTGATTTCCTTTGTTAACTTTCATTATCTGTCCCGGGTAGAGGTATTCGCTTACTGTTTCTAAATCTATGTTATTTAACGTTATTTTTGTAATGTTCAGTGTATTCGTCATTACTTTTGTTTTTTCCAAGTTCATCTTAAGACCTACTTTTTCCGAACTTGAAACAGTTGCGTGATCATGGTATGTAATTCTTCGAAACTTGTAGCGAATATTACAATGTCGTCAGCATATCTCAAATGACTCAGTTTTCTTCCATTAACATTTATTCCTTTATCTACCCAGTTAATGTCTTTGAACACGTCTTCAAGTCCCATTGTGAACAGCTTTGGTGAAATAACGTCTCCCTGGCGAACTTCTCTGTTGATTGGTATAGCTTTGGTTTTCTCATCTATTTGTCTTTTCATTGTAGCTTTCTTATAAATACTATATTATGTATGAGCATTCTGTATCGAGAATCTATCCTGCAGCTGTTCATAGCTCTCTCGATTGCCCAAAGTTCTATGGAGTCGAATGCCTTTTCATAATCAATGAAGCCAATGTATAAGTTCAGGTGATATTCACTGGCTTTCTCTATTAGCGTTCTGACTGTAAGAAGATGATCCGCTGTACTGTAACCCTTTCGGAATCCTGCCTGCTCTACCGGTTGATAGCTATCAAGCTTCGACGATAGCCTATTAGTTATTACTCTCATTAACAGTTTGTGCATCTGGGACAACGGCGAAATTGGACTATAGTTCTTCAGATCTTCCCTGTCTCCTTTTTTGAAGAGAATTATTGTCAAGCTTTCTTTCCAATCATCTGGGACTTCTCCTTTGTGAAGGCATTCGTTGAAAAGATTTTTCAATTCTTCAAGAATAATTTCACTCCCCTCCTTTAACATTTCGGCAAGTATTCCATCTGGGCCCGGAGCCTTATTGTTCTTTAGTTTTGCCATAGCTTATTTATTTCGAAGGTTTCTATATTAGGAAGTACTTCTGAGTTGATATTTATTACCTTTTTCTTAAGATTTTCCTTTGCAATGTTATCTGGGCCTTTGTTTGAGGAATATAAATCACGGTTAAAAGTTTGTGTAACTTTTAGGATTTTGTTCTTTTCTCTTGTTTCTTTTCCATCTTTATCTTTTAATGAGACTATTAGAGGCTTTCCTATGTTTGGTCTTAAGTATTTTAGGCCTCGGTTCTTTTCTATAATTTTTTCTACCTTGTTTTCATTGTAGATCCTTAAGTCTTCCTTTACTCCCTTCTTTATTTGTTTATTTAATTCTTTGAAACCGTCGGTGTTTCGCTATCCTTCGCTTAGAAATAGGCGTCTCTTTTTCATCAACCGTTTTGTTCCAACGCTTATTTTGTTTTCTTTACTTTTCGTTTTCTTTGTCATAGTCAGCCTTTCAGTCATTGCTTTCGTTGCATTTCTCTATTAATTGTGTTGATGTCGGTATTTTGTTGTTGATACTATCCTACAAATTCTTCTCTTAAGACTTCTCTGTACTCATCTTCCTTCTGTCGGATTTTAGTTTGATCTATCTGATTACAATTATGTGGCCTTTTTCTACGGGTTTTGGTATCTTTAAAAACAAACCTTGCTATTAAAAGACGATGATCGCTGCCAGTTGTGAATTGATTGAGAGCAGTTATGTCTTCAAAAATGTCTTTGTTCCCACATAAGAAGTAATCGATCTCGTTTTTCGTCTTTTTATCGGGAGATATCCATTATCCATGTCCATTTTCGGTTTTCTTGTTTTTTGAAATATGTGTTTATGGCATATAAATGTTGTTGTTCTAAGAAGTTATATAATTTTTCTACTCTTGCATTTCATGTACCATAACCATGCATTACTATTTTAGTTTTAGTATTTTCTTCTTTTTTACCTAATTTTGCGTTAATATTTCCCATAATTATAGTATATCTTCGTATAGTTCGTAGAACATTTCAACTTCCTCTTCCTGATGGGATGTTGAGGGAGAATACACTTGTATTACCTTTATCTTAGTTTTATTATCTAGGTCTACTATAATAAAAGCTACTCTATAAGATACGCTTTTATATGTTGAAATGTATGGTGTGAGATACTTTTTGATAAGAAATCCTACTCCACCTTATGTTTCGTCTATTTTCCCTCTATAGTACAGGTGATTTCCAGAGTTTAACTACATGCATTGTCCGCCTCTTCTTTTTACTTCTGACAGTCCTAGAATATCCCACTTTATCTTGGATAGTTCTTCTTCTAATTCGTGTACTTTTTCATCTTTAGCCATCGATTGAATGTTGTATGTGGCTAGCAGTAACTTTTTTTGTTTGGTCGTATCTATTTTGGCGCGTTTTGTTGAGCTTGTGCCTTCCCCAGAATCCGAGAGGCTGACCGTTTTTCCGGTGTGGTAGTCTGAGCTGCTTGCTCTACCCACCTGGGGAACCATTCCATTTTGTTTAAAGTTCAACATGTTTTGTTTTGAGGGGTATATTGGCATTAAAACACCACGCTTGCCGGACGGGTTGGTGAGTGTTGGCAGTATTACAGCCGGTTAAATCAATATCAGATTGTCGCCTGCGACTTTGTGGAACCGCACCTGTCAGAATTTTATTCCACAGCCACGGGCCACTAATAACACAGCTGCTGACCTGTATCATGTCTGGATCAGACGCTACATTTGATTTTACACGAACCCTAAAATCGGGGGTCGCCACTTCCGCCATATACACCGTACTTAAGATGTTCTTCTCCGCCGTGGATACCGTTAAGGTCTTCATACGTTACCCTGGACAAGGGACCCTAAGCAGGTACTAGTTTCCCGGGTCAGGAAACTCCTGCCTCACCCCCAGTCTAATTTTAATTTCCTCTGACAGCTGTTCACTAACACGTACTTTGTTCGCAGCTAATAGTTTACATTTTTTATGATCCTAAGGTCATTTTATTTTTTGTTAGTTGATTTCAAGACAATCATTAATTTTTTATGTCTATTTTATCCAGTCCCTTACTATTGTAAGTAAAAGTAAATAACATTATTTCATTTACGCATTTTTCAACAAAGTTCCCCATTTCCCCCAGAAGATAGAACAACGCCATGGTAACATGTGTCAGCATTTCGTTTAAAAATTAACAGTAATGGTGATTGTGTGTAAAATTAGACTGTCGGATAATTACAGACATAAATCCTCCTAAGTTCTTAAGGACATGTTTGTTACAAGTTGTATTGCGACTCCCGAATACCAAACTACCAGCTAACGGCAAAGCAAAGTTAAGTGTCAGTGGTAAATTATTCAACTAGTTATTTAATGCAATAAGATGCTTTGGTTTGGAAGGTATTTTGATTGTGTGTCATCGTTGAATTTGTAATTAGTTGCGGCTTACCAGCAGTATGTTGCTATAATTATAAATGAAAGTACTCTTGCTTTATCTGTTACACAGTGCACTCTATTAAAGAAAGTATATCTTTCAAGATGAAAGGGGATGATATTTTTTTGATAATTGTAATGTCATATATTAACTAATCTCGCAAACTACAAACCAATCAGCATCATGTCACACATATACAAGCTTTTTACGAGAGTCATAACTCATAACTAAAGACCGGATGATATGTTCTTGTTTTGACTGAAATATGTGCATATATATGTCTGAAATATTAGTAAAATATGTTGAAAATATTCCCTAAAAGTTTAAAATATGTTCCAAATATGTGGAATATGTGAAAAACATTTTAAAGGAACAAGAAAATATGCACTAAAAAATGTATAAAAGTTTTATTAAATAACCATAGATATATTGACAAAATTAACCTAAATATACCAATGTTTACCTATCTAGTGCCTATTACTATTACTTACGTTTCTACATTTTATTCCTTCTTGTAAAAACAATTCACAATCAAATGTTTTTCAATATTTTCAATACTAAAATTAAGTCGCCTATCCATTAGTAGTAATTTGTATGTTGAAAAGCTTCGTTCAACATCAACTGATGTGATTGGTGCAAATTTTAAAACATTAACAATCTCCGCATTTAAATTGGTATTAACATCAAAATCGCCACAAAGAATTTGGTTTGCTTCCTGTAATAATTTAAAGCACTAGTTTTCTGTAAAGTACCAATACATTTATTATTTATGGATTGTCCAATTTTTCCAGAAACTTTCTCAACGTTTGCCTTAAATTTCTGAATTAAATTAATAGACTTCTAGTGAAAGCGATTCAGTTTCAAGATTGAGGATGGTTTTATAAACAAATTCATATTTCGATTTAATAAAACAAAGCTTATTGTGCAGTGACCTGTTTTCTAAAATTGATTTGCATTTTGAAATCTCACCAATATTTTTGTTTCTTCAAAACTTAAAATGAGTTCTTTTATAGGGAAAAATGTTCCACATAAAAACAAGCGGCTTTTAACCATGTTCCTCATCTTGTGATTATAGGCTCCGGTGGCAAAGGAGTATTTGGTACTTTTTCTTTATATATCTGAATCCTTAAAGGCGATTTTAAAAATATTTTCTTCACGTTGCTAATTAAACTATTAACTGTAGGAAATGAATTTCGAATTTCTTCCGCCATTCTGTTTAAACCATTCGCCAAACATGTCACATGAATTAAATTGGGATATAAAACTTTTTGTTGTTGGCCAGCTTTGACCATGTATGACGAAGCATCGGAAACCATAAGCAAGATTTTGTTAGTTGGAACAATGTTGGGAAGGAAAAGTTCATGAAAGCATCATTTCTAAACCTAACCATTGTTACATGGTGGGGTTTTCCCTAGGTCTGCGACGATTCTTGTTACATAAACAAAGATTTCGCTAAAATTTGTTAAAAATATGCCAAAATATGTCAAACGTTCGAAAATATGTTCAAACCATCCAAATATGTTAAAAAAACGAAAATATTCTAAATATGTAAAATTAAATTAGTCTCAAACGCCTTTAATTATCATAATTCGTCCACATCCTGAAGCGTTTGATTGTATCTTTGATGGTTATCGATATGCAAAAAACATATTATCCGGTCTTTACTCATAACCAACAAACTTTCGAACAAAATGGACTTTTACCAATCATGTGGGCAGGCATCATTCAGGTCAGGCTTCAGCACAAATGACCATCTACAAGTTTATTTAAATAAAAGCCTTATCGGAAAATGTATAGAGTACAACAAACCACTCGTCTTAATATTTGTGGATTATGAGAAAGCATTTGACACAATAAACAGTCAGAAAATACTAGAAGCTTTTAAAAAATGCCGAATAGATCATCGCTACACCACTGTCATCAAAAACATCTACGATAATGCTACAGCATGCGTCAGACTCCATGAAGACACACAAGTTCATTCATCGTGGATTTCGCTGGGGTGACACTATTTCGCCAAAACTTTTCACAACATTATTGGAATACACATGTGTAAGCGTGCAAACCTAGACGAAAAGGGTATAAACATAAATGGAAAGCAACTTAGTAACCTCAGGTTCGCGGACGACTTAGTCCTGATAACAGATCGCATAATTTATCATCATCATTCTCTTTCTTTTTTGCCTTATCCCTATGCGGGGTCGGCTTCCCTAATTGCATTTCTCCACACAATTATATCTTGGGTTATATCAATGTTAATCCCCCTTACCAACATGTCCTGCCTTATCGTCTAACCCCAGGTCTTCTTTGGTCTTCATCTCCTACTCCTTCCAGGAACCATCACTTTTATTCTTCGTATTGGGTGATTAACGTCTCGACGTTGAACATCACCACACTATCTTAACCTATGCTCTCCCATTTTGGCATCTACTGGTGCCACACCCACATTAATATACTCATTTCTACTTTTATCCTTCTTTGTCACTCCACTCATCCATCGAAGCATTCTCATTTCCGCCACATGCATTCGTTGTTCCTCTTTTTTTTCACTGCCCAACATTCAGTTCCGTACATCATAGCCGGTCTTTTGGCTGTTTTATAGAATTTTCCCTTCAGCTTCATTTGAATTTTTCTGTCACACAACACATCACTCGCTTCTATCCACTTCATCTATCCAGCCCTAATTCTACTGCATACATCTCCATCTATTTCTCCATTACTCTGTAATACCGACCCCAGGTAATTAAAACTATTGCTTTTTGCAATCAGAGTTCACCATCCAAAGATACCATTTTATTTGTAGTAACTCCATCTTTAAATGAACATTCCAAATGCTATGTTTTTGTCCTAGTAAGTTTTAAACTTTTTCCTCCAGAGCTTGCCTCCCCTGTTCCAGTTTTTGTTCTAAGTCTCTTTCACTATTTCCTACTAACACGACATCATCAGCATACATTAAGCACCATGGAATGTTACCCTGTAGTTTCGCTGTTATCTGGTTCAAAACTAATGAGAATAAATACGGACTAAGCACCGAGCCTTGGTGCAATCCTACTTTCACATGAAATTTATCAGTCTCTCCTGTCCTAACACTAGTCGTTACTCCCTCATACATATCCCTCACAATCTTTACATATTCACTAGGGTCTCCTTTCCTATTGAGTGTCATCCACAAAATCTCTCGAGGAACTCTATCATATGCTTTCTCAAGATCAATGAATACCATATGAGCGTTTGTTTCTTTACTCCTGTCGGATTATCCTGTATTTTTCCATCAACTGCCTTATAATGAAAATTGAATCTGTTGTTGATCTGCCCTGCATAAAGCCAAATTGATTCTCGGATATTCCGGTTTCTTCACGTATCCGTCTATCAATTACACTTTCCCATAATTTCATGGTGTGGCTAGTTTTATAGCCCTGTAGTTTGTACATTGTTGTATATCTCCCTTGTTTTTGTAAACAGGTACCAGTATACTACATACTTCTCCATTCGTCTGGCATTTGTCCAACTTACATAATTGTATTAAATAGGCCTGTTAGCCACCTTATTCTTGTCTCTCCCAATGCTCTCCATACTTCCCCAGGAATATCATCTGGTCCTACCGCTTTTCCTTTCTTTATTTTTGAAGCGCTTGAGCCACCTCCTCGTTTGTTATTTTGGTGACCATTGCTGCTAGTCTCCGTTGACTCTTCATTTAATAAGCTGTCAAAGTACCTTCTCCATCTCTTTTTGACATCCCTTTAGTGAACTAGTATTTTATTATTTTCATCTCGAATACATCTAATCTGATTAAAATCTTTTGCTTTCTTTGCTCTCTGTTTGGCTATTTTATATTTCCTCGTTTTGCCTTGCCTGGTATCAAGTTGATCGTATAGGTTTGAATTCGCTTCTGCTTTGGCTTTTGCTACTGCCACTTTCGCTTCCTTTTTCGCCACCATATAGTTTTGAAGATCTGTGTCGGATCTGGTTTCTTGCCACTTTTTATATAATTTTCTCTTCTCTTTTATTTTTCCTTGTACTTCGTTTGACCATCACCAAGTCTCTTTATTCTTAAACTTTTTTCCTGACGTTTTCCCAAGTATTTCAATAGCAGTCTCTCTAATACTACTGTCCATTTTTCTCCAAATTGTATTAGGGCTTCCTTTCATGTTCCAACATATTTTTTCTACTAGTCTTCTCCTGAATAGACCTTCTTTCTCATATATTAGCATCCACCACTTGATTTTTTGTGGTCCTCTCCGATATTTTTGTTTAGTTTCGCTTTTTACTTCGATGTCCAGAACAAGCAGCTTCTGTTGTTGGCTTACTGTCTCACTAACTATTACCTTGCAGTCCTTGAATTCACATATGTCTTCTTTCCTGATCATGAAGTAGTCTATTTGGGATTGATGTTCTCCACTTTTGTAGGTAATAAGTTGAGTTTCTCTCTTTTTAAAGAATAGATCGCATAATTTATCATGCCATCTAAATGTGCGAAAGGATCTACCATGCCTCTATACAAGTGGGTTTGTAACCAACTTGTACAAGATCAACCACTCAAAAACACAAGTGACGACAAACCTCGTTCTGCTTGAGAACAATAACATAGCTAGAACAAAATATATAAAAAACATCAGCATACAAATATTTGGGAAACGAAATTCGTTTAAGTAGAGACAACTAGATCAATGAATTAATACGTAGAATAGGGTTGACTTTGGCGCCTTGAAAGCTGGAAATAGACGTGTTCAAATCAGCTGTTTCCATCTGCTTAAAGCAGCTAACGTTCACTAACATATCCGCAAACAAAACTAGAACGACACAGAGGGCAATGGAATGGTCCATGTTGGGATTAACCCTAAGAGACCGAATAACCAACACAGAATTTCGTCGTAGATCGGGAGTGGGAGTAACCGATGTAATCCAAAAAATATCGACTTTGAAATGGAACTGGGCAGGGCTTGTCGCGCGAACGAAGGACGGCAGATGAACGAAACGAATTCTCGTATTCTCGAGTGGAGACCCAGACAGGACGCCTTTCGAAGCAAAGGACGACCACCAACAAGATAGACAGATGACCTGAAGCGGATATGTCAAAATTGGATAAAAGCGGCTCAGTACAGGAATTTGTGGGGTGAACTACGGGAAGCCTACGTTTAGCAGTGGACAAGTAAAGGCTGAATGATGAATATCATATTGTACATAATTTACATAACATTTGCATTTTTAGAGCCCAGCGGCACTAAAAAAGATGACAAACGCAGCATTTATAAATTTATATAATATTGCCATTATTAGAGACATTATAATTTCTATTGATGCGGAGCTCGAAAAACGAATCCATTATACTTCTCAGTGTTTTGGCCAGTAGACTATGTTGTTCCTAGAAAATGCGAATATAATGTAAATCCAAGCTTACTGGAAGCTATAGCACGGAATTAGGCCCGGCGCAAATTTAACCTAAGCGAGACACAACCTGCACCGACGAACTGCGTAGACAGTTCTGCGCATCCTACTATCAGCTCATTCGTTCGCAGGTCTCGCTTGGGAGCGTTTGTCATCGGCGTACAGTTTTCTTGGGCAGTGGGACGCGTGGCTCACCGCCATATGTGTATTTTTACTTGTTTTTTTTTGTGAGATGGACTTATCTGAAATGAATACGGATGGTACCTAAGTACAATTTATTATAATAAATAACAATATTAGCATATTCAACACCCCGAGTGAAAACTGCGTTGTCTTTGTCATTAAATTCTGATAACTTTTGGTAGACTAAATAAGCGGCGATACGAAATTAATATTCAAAGTTATGCCTTTATAATCCAGAAGAAGCTGGATTCAGAGCAAACTTTGGAACCAACGATCACCTCCAAATAATAAAACAACCCATCGAAAAATCCATAGAATTTAAGAAGCCCTTAGTTTTAGAATTCGTAGATTTCCACAAAGCATTCGACTCAGTAGAACTCGACAGTGTTATAGAAGCACTAAACGAGAGCCGCATTGATAGCCGATATTCGAGGCTAATATGTAATATATATAAAGATGCGACAAGCTCGATACAACTACATGCTAACAGCAAACAAATAAAAATCCAAAGAGGTATCCGTCAAGGGGATACGTTGTCACCTAAACTTTTTATATCGGCTCTAGAAAAAGCGATCAAAACCCTCGAAAGGTGTATTAAATAGTGTGATGTATAATGCCTTTTAGGTCCAAACTAATTAAAACTCTCTTTCTTGGTTCAGATACATTATATTTACACTCAACTCCATCAATGACTAACTATAACAACGTGTTTACATATAACAGTAACGACCTAGTACAATAATTAAATGCTGTGTACAATAATCTTTCTCCACCGAGTTAATGTTTATATACACATTTAAATAATAACAAAACATGACAATTCAATGTTACTTGCGGTTATTGATACAAGAACAGATACTACATGGATTAATGACTTTGAATGAGTTTTAAACATATTTTGTACAGGGTGATATTATAATACCATACCTCCCCGTTTTGTTAAAATTACATATTTTTAAAATAAGATTGATTGTCTATCATCGCCGTTTTTTAAAAAAAAAAGAAAGTCCTAAGAAGAGAAGAAGAATATCTGAGTGTATATCCCTCTTTCCCTTTCACAGAGTGTTTATGATTACCTAATACTATTTTCAAAAATTAAATTTCCTAACTATCCTAACTAACTCTAACATGGTACATTTCAGATCAATCGATTTTTCCCTAAACATGTATATTCTTTTTCCTATTTTACACAAAAGTTCATATTTTCCCTATACTAAAACTGGTATTTTATAACCTATTACTAGTTCACGTACTTTCACGTCGTGTCTTTTCGTCCTTTTTTTTTTTCGTTCACTAATTCACTTCATCAAAACAGTGTCCACAGTGAATGAAATTGATCCTAACTTTTAAATAGTCTTTTAGTGCCTATAAGCCGTAACTAATCTAATTGTAATAAAATCTCGACTTTAATACTTCCTAAGCTAAGCTAAATATTACCTAAACTTCTATTAAATAGTATATATAGTATGGTATAAAAAAATAATTTAACGTTACTTTGCTATTTCATCTTATTATTTCAGTCTTATTTTGATTTATTTATATACGCCTTACTAACTTTAAAATATTGTACCTATAATAAAAATGTAATCTCTCTAAAACTTTTAATATGTCTCTAAAAAACTTCTAATAACTCTCTTGTACCTATAATAAATATTTAATCTATCTAAGAACTTCACTTTTTGTGTCCCTTTGCTTACTATCTACTAACACTTATTGTAAGATATTGTCTATCCTTAATTCAAACACTTCCATTTTACGCGAAAATTTAACCTGAATTCATTATCTACATTTAAAAATAAGTTATTTATAATTTACATTACTTTAGAGAAAAAAATTTTACAACTTTAATTCTTAGACATAATTCAATGATTAGCTACTTATTTGCTTAGTATCTTCTTAATTTTGCTTGTTTATTTTGGCATTTTTTATGTTTCTTCTTTCATTTTTCCCACATATTTTATTAAAATTATTTTTTTCTCTCTCTCTTCTTCTTGTCTGGTACTATAACTATATTTCTTCATTTTTCTCCACATAATAACACTTCTACAGTGTACATAATTCATCTGCATATAACAATCATTTGTCATTTAATCATCAATATATCATTTCATAATATAACATCATAATAATCACTTCCTTTACTTATCCCTCAATGCCTACGTTCGACTAATCAAAGTGGCTTTACTCGAGAGAAAAGTTCCAATTCTTCTACATATTCCATATAACAATCATAATACTCAATACTAGCCACGAAACCTCTACAATCTACCTTAACAGAAGCGGGTATAACATCGTTGGCTAGATCAAATTCTTTTACAAATTTCACAACCTCAATCCCTTGCTTTGAGGCCGTTGTTTATTCACGAATAATCACGAATAAAATAGGTACTCTCAAAACACAGAGTGGGTCTCTAATAAGCTTTCAAGCTTCTATAAATCATTTAGTACCTTCCCAATTTGACAAGAGCAGTGGGTTTCTTATTGTCTCAAGTTGTCTCATAATATTTAGCTTATACTATTGTTAGTTCTTCTTCTTATCTATATAGTTCTTCTCCAAATTCCTTATCTCGACGCATCAGGTCGGTTCGTTAAAAATAAATCTCTTGCTTATAGCAATGTTTGCCTTAAGCTCTTATATTAACGTATGTCATCACTAATCATTATTCATTAAAAAAAATCATTTATATATCATTTATCACACAAAAATTATTAATTCAGGTTCATATCATACAAAATTTAACACAAAATCGATTAAAATGTATCTATAGAATCAATAAATATCAATAATAAAAACAACTGGCTAATAAAAATTCAATAATAGTATACCTATTCGACAAAAATTCAATAAAAATTCAAAAATAGCATATGCAAAAGTTAGATAAAAATATTCAAAATAAGTTTATATCTCAAAATTCGATAGAAATTTTTGAAAAAAAATTCGATATTCCATAAAATATTCAAAAATAACCGTACTAAAAATCGAAATCGGATAGAGATTTTTTAAATAAATTCAATAAAGATTCAAAGTTCAATAAAAATTCAAGAATAGCATATATAATGAACTTTGATAAAAATATTCAATTCAAAAAATCACTTCATATTTCAAAATTTAAAGATATTCTTAAGAAAAAAATCGATACTTCATAAATTATTCAAAAATCAGCAAAGATAAATATTAAATTTTCAATAAAAATATAAAAACGAGGGAAGCATTTTTAATAAAGATAGACATTCTTACTTACATTTTATCACTTGTGTCTTTTTTCACTGGGTTCTCTGCATTCTTTCCGTCCTGGTCTGGTCCATTTTCCGCCGTCGGTGTTTCCAATCTGGTGCCGCCATCTTTGTTCCTTACAGAAGATTCTCCTCGAATCTGCAGGATCAGCCATGTATTAAATAGTGTGATGTATAATGCCTTTTAGGTCCAAACTAATTAAAACTCTCTTTCTTGGTTCAGATACATTATATTTACACTCAACTCCATCAATGACTAACTATAACAACGTGTTTACATATAACAGTAACGACCTAGTACAATAATTAAATGCTGTGTACAATAATCTTTCTCCACCGAGTTAATGTTTATATACACATTTAAATAATAACAAAACATGACAATTCAATGTTACTTGCGGTTATTGATACAAGAACAGATACTACATGGATTAATGACTTTGAATGAGTTTTAAACATATTTTGTACAGGGTGATATTATAATACCATAAAGGGGTGATAAAGGAATAAATGTGGACGGAGAGATGCTACACCACCTAAGCTACGCAGACGATATATTCCTGATTGCAGACGATTTGGGACAAATAAAGAAAATGTTGGAAGAACTTGGTACGGCATGTCATAAAATAGGCTTAATAATGAATATAACAAAAAAAAATTATGACGAACTTAGTGCCAAGTAAACACCTTGAAATAAAAAATGAACAAATAAAACTGGTAGACAAATATATTTATCTTGGTCACGAAATTAAGATAGGTAAGGACAACCAAACAGCAGAAGTATCCAGAAGAATAATACAAGGATGGGCAGCATACCGAGCTCTTAGGGACATTTTTGCGTGCGATAATGCGTGCTACCGGTGATGACCTATGGTGCAGAAACATTATCGCTCACAAAGAAAAACGCACAAAAACTAAGAGTAGTGCAGAGAAGAATGGAGCGATCAATGATAGGGGCCACTCTGCGAGACAGGATTAAAAACAAAGATCTACGAACTAAGACCAAAGTCATAGACGTCATTGAAAAAAGCTGAAATTTAAAATGTAAATGGGCTGGACACGTTGCCAGAATGAAGGACGGACGATGGACTCGCAAACTAGTTGAATGGAGACCAAGAGCCGATAAACGTAGCAGAGGACGACCACCAATACGATGGCAAGACGACTTACGAAAGACAACAAAAAACTGGATACAGAAATCACAAGATAGAACACTTTGGAGACAAACAGGGGAGGCCTATGTCCAGCAGTGGATTGAGAGAGGCTGATGGTGATGCCTTTACAGAAACACATTATTAGAAAAAATAAGGTTAAAAAAAATTCATGTTACTTAAAACCGTGATCGATAAAAATATCGTATTACTCTCAAATTTAACTTGTCGGCGTATTACATTTTTGTTTATTACATATTACATTTTTTATTCTTAAAAATTAAAAACGAAATATGCAGATCGTGTTATTTTTTATGACCTATCAGTAGCGGAGCAATTTTGAATTATGACCTGCAGTAATTGTAAATAATTGTGATCCTGCAGTAATTGTAAATGATTGTGATCCGAGCAGTAAATTGAGGAATATGAGGTATGACCGAGCAGTAGGGGAGAGATTATTTTAAATATGTAGGTAATATGTGCAGAAATAAAATACTCAGTGTAAGATATCTTTTTATGCACCCGCTTATGATCAAATTCGATGTTTTCCGAAAGTCATACCGCTACGACTACTAGGGACGTGTAAGATATTTTTAAAATGTTACTAGTTACAAGTACGGAAACACCAATTTTAAGTTGCCTACTTAATTCAGTACAAAGATCAGATACATACCTATTTTGTAATAAGTATTTGTACTCAGTACCACTTAAAACCGGTATCAAAAGTAACCGTTACATGACCGCACTGATTTTGCCCGTCTTTATTTGCCACGTCGATAGCCAACGGTTGGGTTGGGTTGTGTTCAATATGCGGTGCGCTGGAAAAATAAATGGACGGGTCACTCAACCCGCCAGCGCAGGTTGTGTCTGGCTTAGGTACAATTTGCGCCGGGCCTTAGGGTGCATCCAAGGTGTATGCTGGTTTTCGAAGTCAGGGCCGAGTCTCTGTGCGAATAATAGTTCGTATCTAAACGGGCCTCTCCAAAGTGCACCTGCGCACTGACAACTGAATATAAAGCATTATTCGCATACAGACTCGGCGCTGACTCCGAAAACCAGCATGCATCTAGGACGCACCCTTAGGAATATGTACCTTTATTCCAACAATACATTAACAGTTTACCCGTGCAAAACACCATGATTTTGTTTTTTTTTTTGTTATTTCGTACAGTTAAAATTATGGAATCTTATCTCTCTTAGTTCTTCCTTGTATTAATTAATTTTTTCAAACTTGTTAAAAAAGGCAACTTTATATTTTTCAGCTCCTCCATTGGCTTTTGTTTTATTCTGTATAACATAATGCTGCATTATATTAATTTATATTTCAATTTATTATAAAAATACATTATGTGATAAATATATAATGTAATATGCAATAGTATGTAGTGTAATGTATACTGCGAGGCATAAGTTAGGGATATAGAAAATTTATGCTCATTTTCATAGTTGATTTTTTCGTGAATGGATTAACGGATTTCACTAACTTTTTTATTATTTTAGATATTTCTTTAGTATTTATACAGTTGCGCTCAAATATTGACTCAAACTTCTTTTTTGTACTTATACCGGGTGGAAGAAAAGGAATGTTTTTCTTATGTTAAGTGTGAAAGACCCTGTAAGGAGAACGAGGTACAAATCTAAGTAAACATGGGAATCGTATTGTAGTCTTATATTTTGTGAACATTTTTCTTTTTGAACGTGCCTGAAACAAATAAAATTGACGGTTTTGTAGTTTAACATGTGTTTTATCCGAAACAAAAGTTTGAGACGCCCTATTGGGAGTGAAAGGTAAAAAGGTGGTTAGGCCTCGATATTATGTTGTAGTCTCATATTCTGTAAACCTTTTATTTTTTTAGCTTCTGTGATATCTTTAATAACAAATAAACTAGACGGTTTTATTCTTTAATAGGTTTGTTCTAGCAAACAGTCAAATTAGTTAGAAACCGTCAGCAAACAGTTGGTCAGTGAGAGAACATAATACAGTCACCAGTGCTATCCCCTCTATTCGCGCTGGTCCACTATTCGCTGATGGTTTCAAACCGTTTGAAACTGATGCTAGAACAAATCTAATATGTGTTTTAACTGACGATTGCGATACATGAGGAGGCCATGTTTTATCATACCACTAAGATAAAATTATTTCCTATATATAGTGCGAAAGGAACAGAGTGTTCAAAGAAAAAAAGTATATGTAACGTACGTCTCGCTATTTAAAGAACCTCCACGTAGATACCAAATATGTATACTTTCAGGGAAATTCCACCCCAAAACATCACAGAGGCCCCATTAAACAATCTCGTCTCTCTTAAGTTGAGCTGTGCATACCGCTTACCTGGTCGACAATTAACTCTTAGAGGTGTAGATACGAACTGTTTACGTTATGTGCATTTCTGTTTTTAAGGTTTTGTTAACCGTTATTTTGTATTGCTAATTTACTTTTGTTTCAGTTAAAAGACATGTTAAAGAGTAAAACCACCTATTTTTTTGTTATTTTTTCTGTTCCTGAAAATATCAAGGAGATTAAAAAAACATAATGTTCACAAAACACAAAACTACAATTAATACGATTTCAATGCATACTCAGATGTGTACCCCCTTCACCCCACAGGGTGTTTCAAATTTAACATAAAAACATTTCTTTTCTTTCACCCAGTATAAGTACAAAAAAGAAGTTTTAGTAAATCTTTGCACAACTGCGTAAATACTACGGAAATATCTAAAATATAAAAAAACCTAGCGGAATCCGTTAATCCATTCACGAAAAAATCTAACTATGAGCATAAATTTTCTATATCCTTAACTTGCCTCGCAGTGTATTATTCAAGAGGCTTTTTAAATAGTCGTGTAAACCAATCTCCACGATTAACTGTTTTCTTTTCTTTATACTGAGATAAAACAATTTATTCTATAATTGATTTTAAAAGATATGTTAATAAAAATGCAACTAGTTTTAAGTAGAAGGATGCCTAAAATTATTATTTTTTTATTAGAAAAAGAAGTTGCATCCACCAAAAGGTTATTAGAGACGGAACAAAATATAAATAACAAAATTAAACAACTACAGATTGTACAAAATGTTTATGGATCTTAGATATTTAACTATATGGTCATAGGAACAGTTTTGACCTAGAGCCTCTGGTAGAGCCTTTGGAATATTGTAGCGCTGTCTTTCTTGGTCATATTTACTACAATTTTTTAAAAAGTTTTCGACTGTTAATCGGACGTTACACTGATCACATATAGGTGGATTATTCTTGGTGAAAAGGTAAGAGTGCGTTAACCTGGCATGTCCTAGACGTAAACGCGCAAACCACAATTTGTTGTCGTCTATTAATTGCGCGACGATGGAATCCACTGAGACACATTATTTTTGGTTTCTTTCACCTTGGAATTATTTTGAGATCACTCATTTCGCCACAAACACAACACTTTAGTTTTAAAATAAGCTTTTAAGTCACTGGAAACACACTTGCCTATCGGCTCCGAAAAATCACTTAAAATTGCCTCTCGTGCAGTCCTGTCAGCTTCTTCATTTCCTGTTATTCCGACGTGTGAGGAAACCCATACAAATTGGACGCTTTCTCCATGTTCATGAGCTTGGGACAGCTAGTATTTTAGCAAATTTTCAAAATGCTGTTTCGGAAAAATGTGATTTAATGAGTTTAGAGAGCTAAGGAAATCTGTTATGATCAGGGCTTTTGTGAGTGTAAGCTCGTTAAGAAGTTTCACAGCACGGTATTTGGCGTTCAGCTGAATATATGCTACATTCTGGGGTTAAACGGAGAAGAAGATTGTTTTCTGAAGAAATGATTGCTATTGCTACACCACCGCTTGCACGACTTGCATCTGTACGGTATTTGCGGAAACAAGTGAAATGTTTTGAATTGTACAACTGATTGGTCTTTAAGTTTGTCTCCTGCAGACAAATAATATCTGGAGAATATTCAGATAAAAGAAGCTGTAGCATGGGGAGACGATGGAAAAATCCATCAATGTTCCGTTGAATTATCGAGTTGAATGTTGTTAACAGATTCTGAGTTAGATGATACTGAACAATTGTCTACAGAAGAGTCACTGTCTAAGTCAGAACTTTCTTTCCCTAAATGAATGTGTAGTTTCTTTTGAAGTTTTGTAAACTTGGTTTTTGTAGATTTATCATTTGCCTATTGATAGCTACTTTGTAAAAGATGGAGTAAACCAGCCAAATCAGTTGTAAATTATTTAACGACGCTAATAGTGTCGGGGGAGCCTTAGGCATTATCAATCAGTAAGAATAATTGGTGGTAATTTTAAACGAATATTGGGGTATGATTATCAATAAAATTTTCAAGAGTTTCCCGTGTAAATGGGACTCTAAATGAGAGCGGTTTTTTTTTTGGTTTAGAGGATTTTGGGTTTTGCGAATAGATTTTGTGATGAAATTTCTGAGTCTGAAGGAGGCGTATCGATCTCACTAATACTGCGTTTTATAGAAGAACTTGCGTTTTCGCAAATGCTATTAGAGTTTTCACTTAGATGCTGTGTCTTTATTACATTTGGAAGTACTGGAGCAGACTCATTGGTAGTGACAGATGTCGAGCTTGAAGTTTTGTTTGTAATATTGGTTGAAATGGTTGTTTCAGAAAATTGTGGTGATGTATCAGTTTTATTAGAATTTTCTGCAGTTACATCTAATGGAAGAGGTGCTGATAGATTGGAGGATATTGCTTCCGAAGTTTGTGAAAACGGTATTGCCGCTGAATGAGGTTGATTGAAAGTGTTGCTATGAGTAGAAGTATTGGTAATTATTTAGTCATGGAGATTTGTAAGTGTAGGTGATATGTTATGTTGGGATGTAAGGGATAGTGATGCGCAACGTGTAGCCTCTCCTATCCAAATGTCAACCTCACCTGCCCGCGTGATGATCTTGATTCTGGTCATCCGGTGCATCCTGCTAGATAACAAACGAGGCTCTGAAGTCCGAGTGATTGCCGGTATAAGCAATCCCCCACTTACCTACCAACGGCTTCGGGCGGATGAGTTGGGTAAGTGGTGGGGCACTCTTTTGTCCTAGGGTTGGGAAACTGGCCCTAAAGGCGGATGAACCGAGAACTAGGTCAACGGCGTAAGGATGTAGAAGGCAAGGAGAAACCACTACATTAAAGATCCATATGGATATCTCTTGTATATCGGAGTGCAAGATCCGGCAGGGGAGGAATAACAACACAGAACCATGGGGCCTCCCAGGTCGTTAGCAAGCGAAACCCCCAAGTAAAAGGAAAGGATACGCCTAGAAAAATTAAGCAGTTTATTAAAATATGCACCTGAAACATCAAGACCATGTACGAAGCAGGCAAAATTTATAATGCCATCCATGAAATGGAAAGACTGAATATCGATATAATGGACATCAGTGAAATGCGATGACCTGATGCCGGAAAATGTCAAATAAACGAGCACCAAGTATATTACTCTGGAAATACAGAAAGTCAACATAAGCATGGCGTCGGAGTAATTTTAAATAAACAAATAAAAAAATACGTTACGAATTTTGTTCCAATATCCGAGAGAATCATGCTCATTCAATTGGATTTATTCCCAGCAAAAACCAACATAATCCAAATATACGCACCCACAGCAGACAAATCAGACAAAGCAATAGAGGCTTTTTATTACGATTTAAGGAAAGTCCTAAGTAAGTTAAAAACCAATGAAGTAACGCTAGTTATGGGTGACTTTAATGCCAAAATCGGTAAGGGTAGATATGGTGAAGTAGTAGGTTCATGGGGTTTGGGTGAGCGAAATGAGAGAGGAGAACGCCTACTCACATTTGCTACGGAAGAAGAGTTGGTAATCACCAATACACTCTTCAAATTACCATACAGAAGGTTATACACATGGCGCTCACCCGATTACACGCCAGAAAATCTCATAAGAAACCAGATTGACTATATTTTAATATATAAAAGATTCAAAAACTCTATAACATCAGTGAAAGCCTACCCTGGTGCAGATATAAAGTCAGACCATAACCCACTTGTCGGTAAGTTTCGTCTGAAATTTAAAAAAACCCACAAACCTAATCCTATAAAATACGATCTCAAACAACTAAGAGATGATGACATAAGGCAAGAAGTACGGGAATATCTGAAGAACAACATATCCAAGTCAGAAGTAGTTAATGATGTTGACACAGAAATAAACCACTTAGAAAACATTGGGAAGGAAATATTAGACCAATACCTGCGACCGAAAAAGACAGAAAAGAAAAAACCATGGATGACCGACGGTATATTACAGATGATGGACAGAAGAAGAGAATCCAAGCGGAAAGACTACGTTGCATATCAGTTTCTAGACAAAGAGATAAAAAAAGCTGTCAGAGAAGCTAAAAACAGAAATCTGGAAGAACAGTGTGAAGAAATCGAGATGTTGGAGCGTAAACACGATTCCTTCAACCTCCACAAAAAGATCAAAGAAGCAGCAGGCATCTATAAATCAAAAAGGCCGTGACACTTAAGAGACGCTCAAGGAAATCCAATAGTTGATATTGAAGAAACAAAAACAACATGGATGAAATATGTGACAACAACATTTGAAGACGATAGGAATGTCACCATCACACAAAATAAAAATGACGATACCGGACCACCTATTCTCGAAGCGGAAGTAGAAGCTGCTATAAACAACATTAAGGAGGGAAAAGCCGCAGGACCAGAGGAGTTCTACTCAGAATTTTTGAAAATTATGGATAAAGACGAAGTAAAAAGACTTACCTTGATCTTCAACAAAATATACCAAAGTGGAAAAATACCCCAACAGTGGCTAAGATCAACTTTTATAACAATCCCTAAAAAACCCAATGCTAAAAAAATGTGAAAATTATCGAATAATAAGCCTTATGAGCCATCTCCTGAAAACTTTTTAAAAAATTATACATAAAATAATATATAAAAAGTGTGAAGAACACATGACAAACACACAATTCGGCTTCAGGGATGCATTGGGTACTCGAGAGGCACTTTTTGCAATACAAGTTCTCCTTCAAAGATGTAGAGACGTGAATTGTGATATATATGTGTGTTTTGTTGCTTACCAGAAAGCGTTCGATAGAATAAAACATGACGAACTGATGAAAATATTAAATTCAATTGGTCTAGACAGCAGAGATCGCCGTATAATAAACAATATCTATTACGAACAAACTGCAGCTGTTAGAGTAGGGGATCAGTTAACAGACGACATAAAGATAAAAAGAGGTGTGCGAGAGGGATGTATATTGTCCCCATTATTGTTCAATACATATTCAGAGCACATTATGAACCTAGCGCTAACGGACATAGACGAGGGAATACTTATAAACGGAGAACGATTGAACAACATAAGATACGCTGATGATACTGTCATTTTTGCAGACAGTCTTGAAGGTCTGCAGACACTTGTCTCCAGGGTGGCAGAAGTAAGTAGCAGGTTTGGGCTTGATTTTAACATCAAAAAAACCAAATACATGGTTATAAGCAAAAATAGGATAGCACCTGGTCAATTACTAGTTAACCAACAACCTATAGCACAAATCACCAACTTTTGTTATTTGGGTGCAAACTTAAATGAACAGTGGGACCAATTGACGGAAATTAAGATAAGGATCGAGAAGGCAAGATCAGCCTTCGTCAAAATGAAAAAAATCTTTAACAGCCACGATATAAAATTGGAAATAAAAATTCGTTTATTAAAGTGCTAGGTATTCTCCGTTCATTTATATGGCGTGGAGTCATGGACCTTAACTGAAGCATCACTGAAGAGACTCGAAGCATTTGAGATGTGGTGCTATAGACGCATTTTGAGGATTGCCTGGATAGACAGAGTTACCAACGAAGAAGTTCTACATAGAATGGGTAAAGAGCGCGAACTAGTCGTAACCATAAAACGTCGCAAACTGGAATACGTGGGCCATGTAATGCGCAATGAACAACGATATGACCTACTTCGGACCATACTTCAAGGTAAAGTGCATGGGAAAAGAGGTCCAGGACGAAGAAGAATATCCTGGCTGCATAACCTGCGAAAATGGTTTAACTTAACCACTACCGGACTTTTCAGGGCAGCAGTCAACAAAGTCAGAATAGCCATGTTAGTGTCCAACATCCGTAATGGATAGGCACCATAAGAAGAAGGTGACATGTTCGGATTTGATAATGGATAACTTGATGACTGCTAAGTGTTTGGTACCTTGTGTAATATACTTATTGAAGCTGTTTGATTTGGTGTTTCATTGTTTAAATAAATATAAGTTGATTCCGTTACTGAACTGTTATTGCATTGGGATGATATATATTATGTCCTGTATTTTTGCAAATACATAAAGCAGGTGAGTTTACCTTGTGACAAAAATATGCGGTAAGCTGTTTGGCCGAAGTTTATTAGAATAGAATCTGAAATTGATGGTGTTTATAGGGCTTACATAACCTTGCCTCCGAAAGCTCAATATGTGACTATATTCGGGAAGAGTGAGCTAATTTTCAGAAATGTTATTGGGGAAATAAGCTTAAACCGATATTCTATAATTCTTCAACTAATACTTTATGAAGAATTGACGGGCAGACACCAGACAGGACTAGTCTTTCTGCTGAAGAGACAAGTCTTCGTGCTGTTATAACTTCGCCGAGTACTTCTATAGAGCCATGTTGTGTCATGAAATTATCTACTACGTTTTTTTTGCCAAATACATGCAGATTCTATTATGAGATGATCTAGATGAAAAAATTATATTTTTTGGGTTGATGATTGTGCCCAAGGGAATTAAATAATCCTGCAGTTTAGCATTATCGATACAACTAAATACAATTGCTTGGGCACAGAATAACTAACCATACAGAAGCGAAACTGACTGTCGTTTCCATTGATTGTGTGGGAACCGAAATATTTGACCTTGAGCCCTAGTTACAGAATGGAACTTGATGTTCTAAGGAATAGACCAATTCAAATGATGTGATATTTTGACAAGTAGTTATTAATTAATTTTGAAATATAAAATTTAACTATAAAATATAAATAAACTATAAAATAAAACATATATAAATATAAAATTTAACTAAAAACAACTGTCACTGTCAGTCTAAAAGTGAGGTTATACCAGTTACATTGACACATGAGCATGAAAATTATGTTACCATTTTGGGCCTGAGTTTCGCTTCTGTATGGTTAGGTATTCTGTGGCTTGGGTCTTACTCGAAAAAGAATGTGAAGCGGTTGATGCATAACTGTTTGTGATATTCGAACGTTGATTTACTGGACTGGTTAGATCGGAAGGTGTGTTTACATTGTGTGAAGTCATTTTAAGCTGCGGTGGCGAAAGCTTCACTCCGACTCTGGTAAGTGACAGACCAACCGCATGCTAGCTAACTTCACAAAATGATTGTACGGTGGTGTATATTTCTTATTTGACGTTTTCTTTCCACAATAATAAAATAATAATTACGTAAAGGTGACTTACGTAGCAGTATCTAGTAGATAAACACTAATTTTAAAAAAATATTTAATAAAACCACTTGCTTTTATTAAAAACTAGGAGTAATATATCGGTCCCTAAAATTATTGTAGAAATATAAAATAAGAATTTATAACGAATTTAATAGTACAAAACATCATTAGTTGTAAACGAACCATTAACGAGCTAATATAATATACCTTGAAAAATTTTATTGAAAATTACTCTGCGGTATAAATTTTCTTGATGCACAACACTTGGTAAATATTTGAAAATAATTTATTTTCCTTTGAAAAGTTCTATCTTCAAAGCTCCTTTAAAATATTTTAAAATTTATATGTTGCTTAAAAAGTGCTTTACACGTCATTGGTTGCTAAAGCACAAACAATTTCCGACAGATTCGTTACATCGTACATTTTACGTGATGTATAAACGAAAATATGGTCTAGACAGGAGGTTCAATAAATCAATGAGGAAAAAGATAAATGGAAAACAAACAATTTTTATGATTGTTTCGGATCGTTTTGATTTTTCTAGCGCTGACGTATATTTCTCCATTAATTGGATCCCTTGCTTATAAACAATAAATTCTGTCGTGTTTGGCTTAAAAGCGATTACACTATTTGTTCAAGCTACGATTTTTCATTTCATAACCTTTAATACGAATGTATCTCAAACAGTACAAAAAATTGAAACAAGGAGCTATAAGAAAACTATTAATAATTTTTTATTTGCAATTGAGGCCATGAGAGCCAGAGTGGCCTAACTGATTTTAACATTACTTTACAGAATCAAAGAAAATAATCAGAAGCTATAAATGTCCGAGTGTTTTAGTAATTGTATGTTGATCAATAGTGATTCTTGGCTATAATATTAATTATTCTTATTAATAATAATAATTTTTTTTAAAGAAAATTTTTTAATAAAAAATCCGCAATAACGTAAAATCTATAGATTTCTTTTATATATCTACAAAACGAAACATGCCAGATACATACCATCTTATACCAAAAGGAAGGTTGTAATATTTACTACAAAATGCAATACTAATTTACAGGGTGTCCCATTAAAAAAAATTAGAAAATTTTGTATTTGCAAATAGTGATCACACTGTATATTTTAAGGCTGTAAGTAAAATATAATAATATATTTAAAAATGACACTATATTATAAAATATTTGACGTATTACTTAAATTTTTATTACCTTGGAAACATAATCCACAGCCCTATAAATATCACCATTTTCTCAATAAAAATTTAAATAGTTCGAAAATTATAAACTTTAGGCCTATAAGACCATGTACAAATTCTTCATGTTTTAAAAAAATATATTCAAAACTGATTTAATATAATATAGGGTATTCCATTTAAAAGAACACAACACATGCTCCAACCAAATTTCACAGCCACATGGAACTTCCTTTCATGTAGTAGATAACGTAAAATTGTTGGGTACAAGCATTGATAAAAGACATTCCTGCAGAAACCATATACAATAAACTAAGGGTAAGAACAGAACGAGTGGGTCGCGGTGGAGGTGGAGGTGAAGGTCGCGGTAGATGTCGACATCCATGTAAAACAAACACATTGTAGTGAATGGAAGAGAACAGAGCAGGTAAGTGGCGGTGGAGGTTTAGCGCGATGCCATTCAGGAGTTTTTTTAGGAGCCAAAAATAGTTTGTTTTACATGGATGTCTACGGCGCGGCCTACAAGGATGCTTCCCTGTGATTCGTCCGTTCGAAGCCAAGTTGTCATTACCTGCTCTATCTGAGTTGATACTTTTTATATACTCCCTTTTTTGTATTCAGTTTATTTTTGAATTTCTAAAGCAGTTAAATTCAGTAAATTTTTGAAATATGAAGAAGGATCTGATTATCTACAGCTGACATTTCATCACTATCATCACTTGACTGACACAACACCGCAAAAGCACAGTCATTTTGTCATTCAAATTTCATTAAACTACTTCACTTGATAGTGATTCTAGCTCGACTGACAGCGCAGGTAACCTCCTTGCTATGTGCTATAGACATCGACCGCGACTTAACTAGTAGCATCCACCTCGACCTACTTGTTCTGTTCTTACCCTTAGGGTAAGAATAGAACAAGTGGGTCGCGGTGGAGGTGGAGGTGGAGGTAGCGGTCGATATCCATGTAAAACAAACACATTGTAGTGCATGGAAGAGAACGGAGCAGGTAAGTCGCGGTGGAGGTTTAGCGCGATGCCATCCAGGAGGTTTACATCGATGCTTTTGAAAATAAAATGAGTTTGTTTTACATCGATGTCTACTGCGCGTTCTATAAGGATGCGTCTCTGTGATTGGTTCGTTCGAAGCCAAGTTATCATTACCTACGCTATCTGATTTGATACTTTTTATATAATCACTTTTTTGTATTCAGTTTATTTTTGAATTTGTAAAGTAAATAAATTTAGTAAATTTTTGAAATATAAAGGAGGATCTGATTATCTACAGCTGACATTTTATCACTATAATCACTTGACTGACACAACATCGCAAAAGCACAGTCTTTTGTCATTTAAATTTCATTAAACTACTTCACTTGATAGTGGTTCTAGCTCGACTGATAAGGCAGGCAACCTCCTGGCTATGTGCTGTCGACATCGACCGCGACTTAACTAGTAGCATTCACCGCGACCTACACCTATACCTCGACCCACTTGTTCTGTACTTACCTTTAGTCTAGTCGCTATATACTTGGTTTTTTCTTGGTTATATTTATATTATTTATATTTTCTAGTTTCTTGTTTAAATTTTTTGATTATTTTTCGAAATTATGCACTGTTATCTTTTGTTCAGAATCGTGCCGCTTGTCTGGATATTGTCTTCTTTAAATTAGCTTTTCTAGTACTAGGTTGAATAAGTATGTTGACGGGGGCCTCCGTGTTTTAATCCTCTATTGACTAAACTGATCGCAACAACATCCTTCTTTCATGACGTTATTGACTGTACTGTTTACGTCATTTTATTTAATCGTATCAGTTTGTCTGATATTGTTTACGCACATTTATATTGATATCTGACAATACGAACCAGTACGCCAATGCGGCTAATATTAATACATATATGGTTCATTTTTTACTACCCCACGCTCTCAAGCAGAGGGGATTGAAGGTTGAAGTTCACCAAAGGCAGATTCCAGTAGGGATGATACAAATGAGTATTTTTCGGTAACAGTTACGTTACGTTCCGGTTCCATATTCATACTTGTTCCAAATACTACTTACTTTTTAACCTAGTATTTTTCATATTTTCCTGTCACAGAGTCGCAGTCGGTTGTGATGCCACAGCTACCGGTTTTTCGGCAGATCTACCGAATTCCTGTCAAATCCTAATTTTCCCTATTATTCTGTTATTTTTTAATTTAATATGAACAAACTAATAAATATTTGTTTTTTGTTTTGATATTAATTGCAGTTCATTATTAGAAATTTTTTTGCCAGTTGCCTTGATGATAGATTAGCGGATAGATTTGGAAATAGATTTTTTAGTCAATTTTCAAGAATCCTTGCATTTGCTTGCAGTTACTTTGATTGCCCATGCCCTGACTTCGGCTTTTGGGTTCAGGAACTCCACGCCACCCATAAAAATAAATAAATGGCATTAATTACAATGTTATTAAGTCCTACTATCCCATATCGAATGTAATTTTTATTTGATTTTTTTAATTTTTAATAAACTAAAAAGTTATTTGCACATAAAAAAAATTTATACACCCTTTTATTTTAGTTTCATTGAAAATATGTATTCCATTCAAACAAAATAAAACTAAAATACTTCTAGACTAGAATAATATAGTAAAAAGAAGGAACCAATATGATAAGTTTAATTTCACATCTGCCATACCCCACCGTAAACCATAAAGGCCGCGTCCCACCATCAAATAATTTGATCAAACTGGTTTGAGCAAACTGAAAGTGACAGTTAGTGACGTCACATCCTGAGTGTTCATTGTGGATAATAATGAAAAATTTTAATTTTAAATAAAGTACAAACAAGTTAGACAACTCAATACAAAAAAATTTGATCAAACTAGACTGATAGTGAGAGCACAGAGTTTTAGAATTTCAAAAAAACTGCAATTGTGACGTCACTTTGACGTACTTCCGGAGTTTGCTCAAACTGTTTGATCAAATTATTTGATGGTGAGACGCGGCCTTAATAGTCCCGAACCCGTCGGCGTCGGGCCCGAAAAACTACCTACAAAATAATACCCTACCCACAAAATGTAACTAAAACTGTTCCCAGTGCGTATCGGGAACCTATTACAAATGCCACAGCGCGTATCGAGTAACGATTATAGAGCTTATTGTATTGTCAACAAGTACCAGTTACCACCGGCTTCATTCATTCCGTGTTCGTCGTGTCGTTGAATAAATGGAACTGGAACTAGTATTTTAGAAAACAGGTAACTGTTACGTTACGTTATATGCTCATACCTATTACGAAATACTTGTTCCTAGTATTTCGTATCATCTCTAGATTCCAGAACCCCATTCGAGTCAAAACATTCAGAGAAGCAACACATAATAATAAAGCCCTTTTATTTTTTAATACTGTTATTTATCTAGTTTACTCAATATACGTTTAAATTCAAAAATATTTACTTAAGTGCGAAGTGATCCCTTACTTCTTCAGCTTCGTACAAACAAAAACAAACAGATATTCCTAGTGATCTCATTGCGTCCGTATATTCCGTTTCGTGAGATGGAGTCGTAAGCTTGTTAAAAATCGATAAAGAGCATATTTATGTAAGCTTAAATTTTGTTCATAACTCTTGTTTTGTAATAATTTTAGCATAAAAATTTGATGGGTTGTGGCTCTTTCCTGTTTGAAACTAGCCTGGTATTCTCCTATTATCTCTGATTCATAGGTTTTATTTTGGTTCTTATAATTTTTGCTAATACCTTATCGTCACCCTACTTAGCAAAACTCGTAACTCCAAAACGACAAATTTTTCAGGAGACCAGAAATTTGAATTTGGAATAAATTTTCCGATTCTGTCAAAATTAATCGAACATTTTAAAATAAAATAATATACCTGATTGTGGAGAAACATTTTTAAAATTTTCTAAAATATTGTGGAGGTACGAGGTTTGTCCCAATTAAACCAATATTAATTTGGAGTTACGAGGTTAAAGGCACACAAGTATTATAAACATAATTGGAGTTACGTGATTTTCTGAAGTCAAATCTGATACGGAGTTACAAGGTTTACTTTTTCGCTTTTATTTAATTTCTACATTTAGATGGAGTTACAGGATTTGGTCAAAAGACAGATAAATTAATTTACAAACAGATAGGCGCACATATTCACAAATTGAGTAAAAATGGAGTTACGAGTTTTGCTAATTAGGGTGATGTTTTATACCACGTCTAACAGTGCGATTCCTCTGAACTTTTCACAGATAATTTTATCACTTTTTTTGTGAGTTGGGCAGATGAATGCTTTGTTCTCTTGATCCGACATTTTTTAATTTTTCTATATTTTATTTAAAAGTAGAGCTATTTGTTGCTGAAGTATACTTTCTACTACCTTAATATCTCTGTTGGCATTCCCCTTTCTGCGGTAATTTTATTATTCTTTAGGTCTTTTATTACTTCTGTTATCTCCATTTTTGCCGGTTATTGTGTTTGTTGTGGTACTGTGTCTATGTGTCGATAGTGAATCTAATTATTATATAAAATGAATAAGGACAGGTTTCACCAACAACAAATAAATCAATGAACGTAAATTGTACAGGCGATTATATTTTTCTCACAATAAAACACTGAAAACTTTTGTTTTCTATACTTCCACAAAATTTATTATTTACAACTAAGTGACTACAGCTGCTACAGAGTTCTCCGTATATCATAAACCTACCCATACTGACACAACTATACACAATTCATCATCCCATCCTACACAACACAAATTAGCAGTCTACCATAGCATGTACATAGACTGACAGAAATTCCTATGACAAAAAATAACTTCGAGATAGAACTAAACATTAATAAACAAATAGCAGTAAACAACGGCTATAACGAACAAACAGTTAACAAAATTTTAAATCAAAAACTCCATAAGAAAGCCCTGAAATTAGTGTATCCACCACCACAGAAAGAACCCAGTACCCTCTGCTCTCTCACATATACTGGCAAGATAACAACAAAAATAGCCAGATACATAAAAAAGAAAGGAATAATACCAGCTTTCAGAACTAACACCAACTTAAGCAAATATATTAAGAACAATAAAAGCCGAAAGAGAAAGCAACTACAGAGTGGTGTGTACAAACTAACTTGTGATGACTGTCCGAAAACGCACATCGGTCAAACTGGCAGAACTTTTGACAAACGGATAGCAGAACACAAAAGGGCTTTCAACAATACAAAAACAGACACTTCTACATACGCACTTCACCTTCTAGATCATAATCATTCTTTCAATGAAGAGTTTCAAATTCTGCATATCCAAAATAAAAGCCTTAAGCTATCTTTTTTAGAATCTATGGAAATTAATAAACTGAAAAATACAGATATAATTCTGAATGACCAACTCGAGACAAACAGCTCCCCACACCTCAACCTCTTCAGTTAGAGACTTATAAAGGCGAACACATTGTAAATTATATCACTTAAAAAAGGCACTCTGCCGAAACAGCTGTAGTCACTTGGTTGTAAATAATAAATTTTGTGGAAGTATAGAAAACAAAATTTTTCAGTGTTTTATTGTGAGATAAAATGAACTTCCATCAAGTAACGGTCGAATCCATCAATGATTATATTTTTATTGTGCTTTAATACAATTTGGATAAGTTAAAGTTAAACTGACGAATTTTCTTTGTTATAGGTATTTAAAGCGTGATTAGTTGGCCAATTTATTCGAAGAGTAAATATTTATTTCATAAATAAATAAAATTAGTCTTATTTGACGTTAGTGAAACGTAGGTATGTAAGTTTTATTGGTCAAGTAACTTTATTCATCGAATAAACTACTATTTGTGGTTGGTGAAACTGGTCATTAGATGTTTAAAAATACAATTTGAGTATATCGTCGGTCCGGAATAAGAATGACGTAACTGTAAGTTTTGTCAATTCCTGTTTATTGCGTAATTAACTTTTAAAATACTGTATAAAGGTGATACAAAAGCGCCAGAACTGTAACTATGGGCTGAGCCACTACAGGGTAGAGTTGCGTCGATATTGAAATACGCACCATTTTAGAGCTCATTTCAGATGAATAATGACGCAACTGTAAATAGGGTTGAAAATGGGGGGACTAAATTAAGATAATGAAATTCGGACAAATAGGGATGAAAATAAAAGCCGTTGCTATAAGAATAAACGGCATATTAAATATTTAAATAGTTTTTTTGTATAGTAAAATTTTAAGATCAAGAATGACGTAACTATAGATAGTGTTGGAAATGGGGGAAATAAAATTAAGATAATGAAATTCGAACCCATATGGATGAAACTAAAAGCCATCATTTTAAGAATAAACGCCGTACCGATGCTCCGGACGGTTACTCCTTATTTAATCACAATTTTAGACATTTAAAAATTTTTAGATGAAGAATGATGCAATTTTATAGGTGATACAAAAGCGTCAGAACTGTAACTATGGGCTGAGCCACTACAGGGTAGAGTTGCGTCGATATTGAAATACGCACCATTTTAGAGCTCATTTCAGATGAATAATGACGCAACTGTAAATAGGGTTGAAAATGGGGGGACTAAATTAAGATAATGAAATTCGGACAAATAGGGATGAAAATAAAAGCCGTTGCTATAAGAATAAACGGCATATTAAATATTTAAATAGTTTTTTTGTATAGTAAAATTTTAAGATCAAGAATGACGTAACTATAGATAGTGTTGGAAATGGGGGAAATAAAATTAAGATAATGAAATTCGAACCCATATGGATGAAACTAAAAGCCATCATTTTAAGAATAAACGCCGTACCGATGCTCCGGACGGTTACTCCTTATTTAATCACAATTTTAGACATTTAAAAAATTTTAGATGAAGAATGACGCAATTTTAAAACGGGTTGCAAATGGGGGGATTAAATTAAGATAATAAAATTCTAACCAACAGGGATAAAAATAAAAGCAATCATTGTAAGAATAAACGCCATACCGATGCTCCTGGACGATTACTACTCATTTAATCCCCATTTTAAATATTTAAAAAATCGTTTTTTTTTTGCTCTCCTGAGAAACTTGGCTTTTTGCAGTTACGTCATTCCTATTCCGGACCGGCGATATGTAGTTTGAAAGTACTAATGTATTAACAACTTTATGAAGGTTGGTACACTTTTTTTCACCAAATTGAAAAAAATATATTGGTTAAGAAAAATATAATAAAGCTTTATATAACTTTATATTTACTATGTTTGTTATTTTAAAACTTTTAAATAAATATTCTTTTGAAAGTTTGTTAATCCAAAAATGAAAGGGTAAAATCACTATGCTTTGTATTTAAACCCGTAGAAGAGTAAACTAAAAAGATAGATTCACACCCAAGAAAGTCACTAGATAAATCGTCAAATACATCTTCTTTTTTGGTTGATCATATCGGCCTTCGACGGTAATCCATAAATATTATATTATGCTAATACGTCGCTAAAGAGTTCTAAAAACAACTGGTTTTATATAAATGTAGACCAAAAATCTGATAATTAAAAGAATAATGCAGAAAACACCAAAAATCGCTGATAAAACTTTATATTTGCTGTCTTTTTCTATAAATAACAAACGTTTGTGATAGAAAAAGATAGCAAATACAAAATAAGTGATTGATGTGATCGTTCATGGGTATTTAATCTATGAGATGCCAATAGAGTCAAAATTTCATAAATGTCATTAGTGTCAAAATTTTATAAGAGGTATACTTGCCTGAGGTTCGACCAATTATAAACAAGCATAAGGTGCCGTAAATTTGAATTAATTCTCCTGGTTTAAAAACAGAATATGGTATATATTTTTTATACAGTGAGCACGTAAAGGTTGGAATAAATTAATTTTTTCATAAATGGGACATTTTTTAAATAAATCCCAAAACAGGTCGATTTTTATTTTAAAATTATGATTTTTTGGCATAATATGGTACATTCCATGTCAAATCACTCAGGCAAAAAATTTTGGATCTCCGATTTGTCTGAAAATTAGTATATAGCTTCTGCGGGACGTAAAAATAAGATATTTAAGGTCGAAAAATCTTCTTCTTCTTTTTTTCTCAAAATGTTATTTTATGCGATTTTGCAGTGATTTGGTGTTTATTTAAACAAATTTACATTTTCTGTCGTAAAGTATCAATAAAAAACATAATATTTTAATAGAAAGGACTCAAAAATGTCATTATATGGCATTATAACAAGTTATTTTGAATCAAAACAAGTTTTAAATCAAATTTTATAGTGGAAAAAACGTTAAAATACCGTTTTTTACATTTTCCTCCATCCCCAAAATACATAATTATCGATTTGGCTGAAAATTTGCCCACAGATAGCCAAAAGATAGGACTTTAAGTGGTTAGAAGGATTTGAATTATATTACAATACCAAAAAATTACATGCAATAATATCAGACTCAAAAGTATATATTAGTCCAGTCGGGATAGTAGGTATTTGACCTTGGATGCCGAGCTGCCCAAAATTTTGTTTTTCTGATCTTTAGGGGAGTCAATAGTAGCCTAAATTTAAAATCACGAATGAATTCCTCCGTTACGTTAGCCGCCATCTTGATTTTAAAGGAGAACCTGTTTTGCTCAATATCTCCGCCATTTTAAACTTTTCGACAAAAATGGTAGGAACTGAAATTGTTCCAAATAAATCGTGTTTACAATTATTACAATTTCTTTTTAACAATTTTTGTCGTGAGGTCGATATTTTCGAGTTAATTTTACTTACAGTAGACGCCTAAATTTTTGACTATAATATTGCATGTAACTTTTTTGGTATTATAATATAATTCAAATCCGTCTCACTAATTAAAGTCCTATGTTTTGTCTATTTGTGAGCAAATTTTCAGCCAAATCGATTGTGATGTATTTTGGGAATGGAGAAAAATGTTAAAAACGGTATTTTAACGTTTTCTACACTATAAAATTTGATCAAAAGCTTGTTTTGAATCAAAGTAACTTGTTATAATGCCATATAATGATATTTTTGAGTCCCTTCTATTAAAATATTATGTTTTCCATTGATACTTTACGATAGAAAATGCAAATTTTTTATAAATATACACCAAATCACTGTAAAATCGCATAAAATAACATTTTGAGAAAAAAAAAGAAGAAGAAGATTTTTTGACCTTAAATATCTAATTTTTACGTCCCGCAGAAGCTATATATCTATTTTCATAAAAATCGGAGGTCCAAAATTTTTTTTGCTCCAAAATTGAGTGATTTGAAATGGAATGACCCATATATATCGTACTAGTGATGTCATCAATCTTGACGTAATGACGTATTCGATGAATTTTTTAACCGAGAATAGGGGTCGTTTGGTAGTTCAGTTAATAGATTATTTGACAAAATAAATATTGTTTTTCGCTTAAATTCAGTGTTACATCTGCCATCAACTTGCTTCCTGGCATTTTAAACGTTTCATTTAAGCGAAAAGCAATGTTTAATTTTCAAATAAACAGTTTTTTATGTTTTCTGACAACACTAAAATGTATTTTGAATTAAATTGATTATCTACATTCCTCTTTTTGTGTCGATTAATTTAATTCAAAAGTTTTTTGGACACCCTGTATAAAGAATTATATTAATGTTCACATCACTAAATAAAGAATTAAATAACCTTTCAAATGAACTATCACACAACTCCTATTCTCATTTGAAAAAAATCATCGATTACGTAATCACGCTTAGATGGATGACGTCACTAGTACGACATAAATGTCAAAAAATGATAACTTATAAATAAAAATCGACTTGTTTCGGGATTTATTTATAAAATCGCTTATTTATGAAGAAATTAATTTATTCCAACCTTTACGTGTTCACTGTATATTAAATTTGGTATATAGGTATATTATTAAATTAAAGGAATAATATTAAAAAATAAAATTACATCTAATCGAATGGAATCGAATTAAATCGAACCGAATCGAATCTATAATAAGTATTCACTTCTGTCGGCATTCCGCAAGTACCACGCTCAAATTTTTTTAGCACAGTAATAAATTTTTAATAAATTCTTTAGAAATCGAAACTAAGATGGCACAATCTTCTTTTATGTTTTTTAAATGTATCGTCTGTTAAAGTTCCATCGTTTAAACTACAACTAGCTTGCTGTATATTTCCCTTTTTTGCTTAACAATGTAAATCCGACAACAGAACTTGATTCCAAAATTTCAGTTTCTTTTAGGTGTATTGATCAGAAGCTGTTACCTCGTTTGAATGGAAATTAGATCTCTATATAACTGTGCGACGTATTCTTTGCCTTTTTCAATAGGAATATGTTAGTTTAACTTTCCATTTATGAAATTCTGGTTGTTAGGTTTCTTTGTTTTGTTAAGGCAAACAAAGGAAGCTAAAATAAGATTAGATATCCAGGGATTTGGATTACACTCTTGGAAATAATACATTTAGGGAGTTTTTTTATGAAATCTCCCCAAAAATATCTTTCAATTTAACATCGCTATTTAATGGGTTGAGGATTTTAAAGAACGGCTTATCCGTTGTATCGAATAAAAATAGGTTATATCTTATAGGATATATTATAATAAACTCTATAAAACTAATAAGGTATGTAACAAAGTAGACTTATTATGGCATGTTGTGTCGAATAAAAATAGCTAGAAATTTTTTCAAAAAATTAAAAGAAAAGGAGTTATCATAGAACAATTTGGGTGTTAGTCGCCATTTTTAAATTCACTTTGTTTATAACAAATAACAGATCAAATTGGCGTTATTTGAAATAACATACTTTACAGGTTTAATTTGCCAAAGTTTAAAAGGACTTATTACCATTAACTAGTTATTAACATATAAGAGCAAAAATTTAACCAATAAACCGTCTTTTTCTCTTTTAAAAATTTAGCAATTTTTTGATCTTAATTAATTAATAACTAATTAAGTCCAACAAATTGACTACAGGAAATATATAGGCTCTTGTTACAGAGTTCATACTTCGCAAACAACTATCGTTTGCCTAGCGCCTAGCCGGATGCATATTTACAAATACACACACCCAAACTTATATGGAATCATCTGATATTTCTTACTATTCCGTGCGAATTTAAAAAAACGAACACATGAAGTTAAACAATATTTATTTTAATGCAATTTAATAACAAATACATAACAATTAAATAAAACAATAAAGTATTTAACAAACAAATTTAAAGTAGTTGTTTTAACGTCAATAGCATACAAAATGTCAATGTAAAACAAATAATGTTTAACTTGTTTTTATTTATTTTTTTTTTTGTATTTTGTGGTAGCCAGTGTTATCACCTCTAGTCCTTATGCAAGCTTCAGTTTGCGTGGGCACGCTCCTAATCAAATTATCAATATTTTGTTGTGGTAGGTTGCTCCATCCTTTAAAAGCAGCTTGTACTAGCCGTGCGGTGTTTTGTGGATTATCCCGTCGAGCTCTAATTTTTCTTTTAAGCATATCCCACAAATACCCTATAGGATTAAGCTCGGGTGAGCAAGCAGGCCACTCCAAAAAAGGGATACCTTCTGCTTCAATGATGTCTGTAGTCACTCTAATGGTATGTAGAGGTCCATTATCATGCAATAAAATTAATTTTTCTCCTGTTGCACATCTCCAGGTTATCAACATACCTGTGAGCAGTTAAAGTTAATTGGATGAAAATTAAAGGAGTTTTTTTACGGATCACAATTCCTCTCCAGAACATTACACTTCCCCTTGTATATTTGTGAACAGATCTGACAGTTTTCGTTCTTGCTTGCCTTCCTCGACCTCTAAGTACACGATTTCGTGGGTCATCTGATTTTCTATCTGATTACGTTAAATCCTGACTGTTTTTGAAAATAGCACATTTTGTCAATTCCCAATGTTCCAGTTTTGGTGGTGAAGACACCAATTTAGGCGAATAATCTTGTGCTGCCTCGATAACTCGGGAAGCCATAACTGTCTCCTACTGTATACTTATTGATAAGAGCTCTTCTTCTTATCGTTTCAACTGAAAGAGTTACACCTGTAGCTCCCAATATCTGCCTTTGGAGCTGCAGGTGAGAAATGGTTAGGTGTCTTCCAGATGATTGGACAATTAAATGATCGTGGGGAGCCGTTATTACTTTCGGCGACTTTCCCTTGCTTTATTTTTGAGCTTTCCTAGCTCCTTTTACCTAGCATATGTTTTGGACAGAACGCCCTGTATTACGCCTAGTTCTGCAGCTATGTCCATCTGAGAACATTACTTTCTCCACAAGACCAATAATCTTTCCTCGTTGTAAGTTTTATAACCCCACATGAGGCATATTTTCGGTTTTGGGCGCAAAAGTTAGTTTACTTGTTTTCGTTCAACTTGCAACTCAAGCAAATAATCTATACCGTACCGGGCTGTACTATCCGATTGTCATATATTTGTTTATTTTCAATAAAAACCTTTAATCTTCGCAACAATAACAAGTTTTTTCAAAAGAAATAAATATTACTTTGAAATACATGGTGATTCCATATAAGTTTGGGTGTGTGTATAATGCTCCTATACTACGGCACCAGAGTGCTGAAATCGGTTAGCCTTTAAAATACACTATGACGCTTCAAAACTTCATTGATTTAGGCATAATTAAATTATAAGACATCTATTAAATTATGGTGCCTAAATTTTATTGCAATTAATTAATATTATTGTAAGTATTGTATATTTCAATTTATTGTATTTAAATAGAAATGTAAAAAATGCAATAAACCTAGCACACTTAAGAAGGTGTTTTTTGACCCTAACTCGAGAAACAAATAAAACAAAAATAAAAAAAAACAAATGAATAAAAACAAATACATATTTTTTGTTTATAAGTACCTACTAGTACAGATATAATTACTCGTATACAGTGCGTCCATAAAGTAAGGCATAAAATCATTATTAACTGAATAAACCGCTTCTTCTAAAAGTGCCTATCTTCTAGAGATGTTGGCGACCACATTGACCCATCTTATTCTATTTACGGCAGCTCGAAATAGATCAGTTGACGTTAGACCAGTCCACTTCCTAAGATTGGCCAGCCAGGATATACGTCTACGTCCAGGGCCTCTCCTGCCCTCAATCTTGCCTTGTAGAATCAACTGCAGCAGTCGGTATTTTTCATTACGCATATTGTGGCCGAAGTAAGCCAATTTTCTGTTCTTTACGGTGTTAATTATTTCTTTGTCTTTTCCTAGCCTCTGGAGAATAGTTATATTAGTTGTGTGGTGTATATATGAGACCCTCAACATACGTCGGTAGCACCACATTTCAAACGCCTCTAACCGTTTTATGGCATCTTCTGTCAGGCTCCAGCTTTCAACTCCGTATAGGAGGACACTAAAGACGTAACATCTAAGAATTCTTATGCGTATATTAATACTTAAAGACAAGTTGCAGAGAATTTTCTTAAGACTGTTAAAAGAGCTTCTGGCTTTTTCAATACGAGTTTTTATTTCATAGCTATGATCCCAAGTATCCTTAATGTTGCAGCCCAGGTAGCATATTTTCTGTACTCTCTCTAGAGGTGTATTGTTTACTGTAATTTGGGCGTTTATGTTGGTGTTTTTACTAATGATCATTATTTTTGTCTTCTTACAGTTTAGTTTTAGGCCGTATTTGTTACATGCTTCTACAACATTATCCATGATCCTTTGGAGCCCCTGCGCACTATCCGCCAGCAATACTGTATCGTCTGCATATCTAATATTATTTATAAGTTGTCCATTTACTGCAATACCATCTTCTGATTCGTCCAAGGCCTCTCTAAAGATGTTTTCAGAGTATATGTTAAATAATGTTGGTGACAATATGCAACCCTGTCTGGCTCCTTTTTCAACCGTGAAGATTTCGGACAGTTCATTTTCGAATCGAAATGTTGCTTTTTGTTGGAGATATAAGTTTGAAACGAGTCTTATATCCTTACCATCGAGTCCTGATGTTTTTAGGATATCGATTAGTTTTCCATGTGGGATTTTATCAAATGCCTTCTCGAAATCTATGAAACATGCATACACATCGCAATTGACATCCCTGGCTCTCTGTATTAGAACTTGCAAGCTGAAAAGTGCTTCCCTCGTTCCGAGTCCTGATCTGAATCCACATTATACCACATTATTAGAAATTACCGAAACAGGTCGATTTTTGATTTTAATTTATGATTTTTTGGCATACTACTGACGTCATCCGTCTGGAGCTGATGACGTAATCGATGATTTTTGCAATAAAAATAGGGATCGTGTGATAGCTCATTTAAAAGGCAATTCAATTCTCTATTCAGTAGTATAAACATTAAGATAATTATTTATACAGGGTGTCCAAAAACAATTTTTTAATAAAAGTGATTGACACAAAAAGAAGATTTTGCGTAGTTTATTTAATTCCAAATACATTTTACTGCTGTCAGAAAACAGAAATAAAATGTTTGTTTAAAATATAAAGGTTACTTTTTGCTTAAATTCAATGTTTAAGCTGCCACCCACCTACCTCTTGACAGTTTGAACATTTAATTTAAGCGAAAGGCTTAAATTGGCAATGTTTATTTGCCAAATAAAAATTTTATTTCTGTTTTATCACAGCATAAAATGTATTTTGAATTAAATAAATTACGCACATTCGTCTTTTTGTGTCAATTAATTTAATATAAAAAAATTTGGACACCGTGTATAAATAATTATGTTATTGTTTATATTATTGAATAGAGAATTGAATTGCCTTTCAAATGAGCTAGCACACGACCCCTATTCTTTAAAAAATCATCGATTACATCATCACGTCCAGACGGATGACGTCACTAGTATGATGCTAAATATCATAAATTAAAATCAAAAGTCGACCTGTTTCGGTAACTTCTAATAATGTTGTTTATTTAGCTAATAACGGATTTATGCGATACTTTATGGACGCACTGTATACGAGTAATTATATCTGTATCTATAAATAAATAAAAATAAAAAATACTTATTTCTTTTTATTCATTGGCGTTTTTTTATAATTTTTGTTTAGTTGTTTCTGGGTTAGGGCCAAAAAACACATTCGCTAGGTTTATTGCAGTTTAGATATTTTTATACAAAAAAAAATAAAAGTAAGGCAACAAAATGTACCTGTGTATCTATAAAGTTAAAAATAATATATTGTAGTACTTATGTTATGAAATAAGAAATTTATGACTACGAATCTGCAATCAATCACAAACAAGTCTGACTAATTGGCTCTGCCAAAGACATTTTTCAGAAAAGAAAAGACATTTCTATTCCTGTTTTCAAGCCATAAATTGAAATTAAAATAATATTAATTGCAATAAAAACTTAGACACCAAAATTTATTAGATGTCTTATAATTTAATAGGTGCCGAAATCAATGAGGGTTTGTATCGTAATAGAGTATATCAAATGCTAACCGATGTCAGCACTCTGGTGCCGTAGTATAGGAGCCTCTGTAAATATGCTAGCCGGACCAGTATTACAAACGGGGTAAGGTTTTTACTTATTTCCATGGTCTTTAAAGGAGACGGTACCTAAAGAATGAGCAGCAGGTGTTAGAATTAGTGGTATTTCATATACAGTAGTAATTTTCTGTAAGTACATGTTACCCCAAGCTGTTGTTTCTTTACTTAGTTAATATAAAGTATTTGTAAAGATTTTTGAAAACTTTATTATTCTTCTTTCGGCCCCAGATTAGGTTCCCCTAATATTGGAACTACATTGGCGAGCTGCTCACAGTCTCCAGCTAATCGGAATAATTGTTGGGCACTGCGTATTCCTGTCTAATCGCGAATGTTCTTGAACCATAGCATCTGCTTTCTTCTAATTCCTCCGCAATCCTTGATTTTATCTTTCACGATAAGCTGATGGATTCTGAATCGGTCTCCTCTAAGAGGATGCCTTGAGTATGACTTTTTTTTTACTACTTCTCAGTAACTTACGAACAATATGTGCTCTATTTAACAAAGCTTAATTGAACTGCATCGCTGTGTATGGTATATGGAACATTTTGCTATGTAACTACATCTCAAATTCCTCTAGGCTGTTGATGTTAGCAGCCTTCTGACTACAGATCTCGATTCCATGCAATAAAACCGACAGATACATCATTTGAAAAAACTAATACAGAAGTAAAAACTTCCATCTGTAGACTGGCATAAAGCCTAACTGGATTAAAGCCTAACGTTTTTGATATGATTCAGATCATCCTCAGCGCCTAGAATGAAGTATTTCCACGTTAGATTGAAAGCAAAAGGTTAAAATTGTTACTGTTAGTTAAAAAAGCATGTCGCAAATACTTACATTCCGTTACTTACATGAAACTAGCACACTAGTGGAAGTGGTGACATCAAAATATATAGTTTACATATTACATATTGTAGAAAATAATGCGATCCTATGTCGATGATAATGTATTCTATTTTAATACTTAAAGAGCAACATGGTTCCTTGCTTGACTGGAACACGTGGTTCGTGTCAGCTCAAAAGACACAGACCAAGTGACATGATTAAGGAAGTAAAAATCAAGATGTTAAGATTGACATAACAAGGTATTCAGTTTTTGGTCATGACATTAAAATGAATGTAGTTTTTGAAATTTAAATATTAGTTGTACTGCATTAATTGTTATTAAATGTATTAATATGCAATTTATATTATTTTACCATTAGTATATATTATAAATGTCTTAATCTGCAACTATCTACACAGAAAGAACCGTTAAAATATTACGTTAATAAAACTAAAATTTGGGGCTGAATCTATGACATAATAGGTGGTATGAAAATTTTAATTTAGTTAGAAAACGAAATAAGTGAGTGATGTTTTTCTGTAAACATAATAATATGTAAAGTGGAAAAAAAATGAATAAGTTAATATAAAATAAAAAAATAATAATAAAAAGAGTATTGTTGGTATTTATTTATTGTTGTGATCTTGATTATTGATGTGAGATAATATTTTTATATGTCATTTAATTTAATCAATGCTTTAATACTAATCTAATTAATTTACCAGATCACATATCAATATGTTTTCAATCTCAGGGCTTTTTATAAAATTAATTACTTACATACGTGGCTTCTAAGTATTTCTTAATGGTTCCTAATCGGGATAGGAAAGAAAAGAGTAAAATAATAACACATATGGGTTACAATTGTAATCAAAATATTGTTTATTTTATTTAAATGGCAATCACTGCTTAATATTTGCTATATCTTATTTTTCTTAAACATAACATTTACACATGGGAATCTTATTTTCTTTTGATTTCCAATTGAAAGTTTTTATTAACATTTAACTATTATGATTTATTAGCAACAATTCTATTTAAGTTTGATGAAGCTTTTCTGATATTATTGATTATGTTTCTTCAATTTTAAATGTGGTATTTACTACGAAAAACCCATACATTCATGTCCAAACAAATGAGACTGACCTTTTTCTGGTGCACTGAGAATGTCTTCACACAAGACCCGTTTCCTGCTATCCTTGGCTGCAATCCAAACCTCGTCCTGGCTTCCAGTAATGTTCTCCTCTGAAACTAGCTCGTATAGCTCTCGTTTCCTGCTTCTGTCGTGATGCTGTGTTCTACCTTTTTCGAAACTGCAATCAGCTACCGGGAACTCTTGGCTCAAGGAGGTTCTTTTACTCTCAACCTGGCCTACCTCTCGTTCTACGATAGATACTTCACACTCACGGAACTACACAGGCTTTCTCACTCTCCGTACACTACCGTCTACTACTCGACTTCACTTCTCGACAGCTCAAAACATTCTGATCTCTATTTGTCATTCATTCCCCTACTTTCTAAATATCCCTTCCAGATTCACAAACCAAAATTCCACCACCAACTCTCATTCGCAGTATTCCTCAAAACCAATTTTTAAACTTTCTAAATATGCTTAATGGATTTCAAAGAAAATAGTTAATTCCCATTCTAAAATTACTTTCTACTATATACAAATTTTAATGACCTTTTAACGATTTCACTTGAGTCTTATTTAATCACTTCTTAAAATTAAATATAACAATTTGTTGTATACAGGTTGTTCTAAATTTATATGCCCGTGGTTGAGAAAATTGAAAATATTTTATATTAAATTGAATTCTGTTTATAATTATCAAATTTTAATTTTCATATCACATAGAAATATAACAAATCCCCGCCTTGTATTCGATAAAATTTATCTGCCTTTTTAAATAAATTTTCTCGAGGCAAAACCAACTCCCTGTATATTTCCTTACTTTAATCTACCTCTTATACCCCTTCTTCTTGTATTACTCTAATTAGTCCCACCTGTAGAGTAATTGTTTCCTTATTTTCAGTGTCCTCATCCTGTGTTAGAGTGTCGGCTATTATGTTGTCTTTCCCTTTTTCCCATATCAATCTTCTGTCTTTTTCCTCAGATTTTTCACATACTTTTACCGTGCATTCTGCATCCTCGTTTTCATATGCCTCCTCTTCAAATGCCACTGTTTCGATTATATCTTTTTCGCTTTCATTTGTTAGCTTTATTTCTCCTTCTCCTGAGCTCATCTCTTCTTTTGAGGAATCCCAGTTTTCTTTTGCTTTTGATACTCTCAATTTTTCTTCTTCTGGGCTCAACTCTTCTTTTGAGGAGCCACAGGTTTCATTTTCTTTTGTCTTTTTCTGACTTTTTCTCCCTTTTCTTCTTTGTCCTTGCTTCGTTGCCAAATTCATTTCCACTGTTTGGTCTTTACCTGATTCGTCCGTATTTTGTTTCTCCTGTTCCTTGTCCTGTTCTTCTTCTTTTTCTTCTGTTAGATTCATCGTATTATTTTTAAAATCTATCACTACATGTTTTTCTGCCAATTCGTCAACTCCTACTATCATGTCATGTGACATGTTTGGCATTATTACACATTGTAGTGCATACATCTTCTTACCCAGTCGTACCATTACTCGTATGCCTTCATTTATAGTTGCCAATGTCCGTTTGTTTGCGCCCACTAAATTTACCCTAGGTATTTTGTAAATTAAATTTGTTAAGTTAACTTCTTCTATTAGTTTTCTGTTGACCAATGTTATTTCAGATCCAGTGTCTATCATAATTTTAATTGGTTTCTCGTTGATAAATCCATCCACAAATTTTAAATTAACTCCATTTTTCTTTTCGTTGTTCCTTGCCAATTTAATAAACTCCTTGGGGTTACAAAAGATTCCTGTTTGATTTTTGGTTTTTAGTGAGCGCCGTCGTGAAAAAACGCCGGTTGCTCATCGTAGTTTATATTTTCGTCATAATGTCTCTCTCCGTCATATTCATCTGTCTGGGTATTATTTACTTCTCTTCTATTTTCTCTTGGTCTGTCGGATCTGTTTCGGTTTTCTCGATATCCCTGTTCATTTTGTCTACCATTATTTCTGTTTTCTTGATTTGAGCGTGTGGTGTTTCTATTCTGGTATTCTCGATTTCTGTTCTCATTCCATTGCCTATTTCTTTGTTCATAATTTCCTCTTCCGTTGTCTCTATTTTCGTTTTCCCTTCTGGGATTAAAATCTCGTCTTGTATAGTCCCTCCTATTTTGATTTCTATCTCTGTAATCCTGTGTTTCTCGGGGCCTGTAATCTTCTCGCGACCTTCTTGATTTTCTTTCCCTTAAACGTGATTCTCTTATTTGTAGGAATTGGCATAAACTATCTATGTCTTTGTAGTTTTGCAATGTGATATGGTCTTCCAGCGTTTCTTCGAAATGTCTTGCAATCAGTTCGACTAATTGTTCCGATGAGTAATTATATTGTAAATGTTTTGCGTTATAGTAAATTTGTAATGCATATGTCCTTTCTGATATACCCATCCTATCATTGTATTTCCCATTTTGCAATTCCTTGTTAATTTCCAATTGTTGGACTTTTCCCCAGAAATAATTCAAAAATTTTTGTTCAAATTGTTGCCAACTGTCAAATTCTTCTTCTTTGCAATCGAACCATAGGCTTGCTTCATATTTGAGATGGTTTCTGATAGTTTCTTTTGCTGTTTCGAAATTTCCGATGTGCTGTATTTTCTTTTTCAGGCTATTTATGAACGGCACTGGGTGTAATCTTCTTACATCCCCGCCAAACCTTATCTTCACGTCATCTGTGCTATGTATAACCATTTCTCTTCTTTCTCCGACATTTTGTTGGGTATTGATTTCCGCAATCTTTCTTTCCACTTCTTCTATGTCTGCTTGAATAGCGTTTTGCAACTTGTTTTCCAAACTTTCCATTTCTTTTTTCTGGCAATTCGTTATCTCCTTTATTTTATTTTGAATTTTCATTTCTTGTTCTTTCATCTCGTTTTTCATTGTTGTTAAACATCCTTTTACTTCCTTTTCTATGCGTTCCTCCATTTTCTTGTTGTTCTCTTCTATTGCTTGTTTCATTTTTTGTTGTGTTTCATCCATTTTTTTATCCAATTTTTGTTGTGTTTCATCCATTTTTTGTTGTGTTTCATCCATTTTCTGTTGTGTTTCATCCATTTTTTGATCCAATTTTTGTTGTGTTTCATCCATTTTTCGTTGTGTTTCCTCCATTTTTTGATCCATTTTTTGTTGTGATTCATCCATTTTTTGATCCACTTTATCCATTTTCTTTGATGTTTCTTCCTGATTTTTATCCATTTTTTGTTCTATTCTTTGTGACTGGAGTTGCATCATTTGTAATAATTTATCTATTCCTGATAATTCTTGCTGTTCTGATGCCATGATTGTCGTGTCTAAAATATCTTCTTGGTCTGAATTATTCTCTTGATTTGAATGTTCTTTTTGTTTTTTGTTGTCTTTGCTTTGGCTTCTTGTCACAGACATTTGTTTTCAAGAAGTACTGTCCCCGCCAAATATGAAATTTTACTAGTATGTTACCAAGACGACTTTTTCTCACCCAAATATTATAAATTGTCAATAAATATATCAAATGTAAATATCGTAAAAATAAAATATTAAATCAGTTATGTAAAATTTGTACCTAAAGAGATCTAAAATTTTATGTTATCAAATGTAAGTATCTCACTTTTTACCACAGGCATATAAATTTTCAAATACCGGCTTTACTCTTTCTATCCTTCAAATTTGCCACTAGAAATACTTAACAATGCTTTCCACGTTGGACGACAGTTGTTGTGATCTTGATTATTGATGTGAGATAATATTTTTATATGTCATTTAATTTAATCAATGCTTTAATACTAATCTAATTAATTTACCAGATCACATATCAATATGTTTTCAATCTCAGGGCTTTTTATAAAATTAATTACTTACATACGTGGCTTCTAAGTATTTCTTAATGGTTCCTAATCGGGATAGGAAAGAAAAGAGTAAAATAATAACACATATGGGTTACAATTGTAATCAAAATATTGTTTATTTTATTTAAATGGCAATCACTGCTTAATATTTGCTATATCTTATTTTTCTTAAACATAACATTTACACATGGGAATCTTATTTTCTTTTGATTTCCAATTGAAAGTTTTTATTAACATTTAACTATTATGATTTATTAGCAACAATTCTATTTAAGTTTGATGAAGCTTTTCTGATATTATTGATTATGTTTCTTCAATTTTAAATGTGGTATTTACTACGAAAAACCCATACATTCATGTCCAAACAAATGAGACTGACCTTTTTCTGGTGCACTGAGAATGTCTTCACACAAGACCCGTTTCCTGCTATCCTTGGCTGCAATCCAAACCTCGTCCTGGCTTCCAGTAATGTTCTCCTCTGAAACTAGCTCGTATAGCTCTCGTTTCCTGCTTCTGTCGTGATGCTGTGTTCTACCTTTTTCGAAACTGCAATCAGCTACCGGGAACTCTTGGCTCAAGGAGGTTCTTTTACTCTCAACCTGGCCTACCTCTCGTTCTACGATAGATACTTCACACTCACGGAACTACACAGGCTTTCTCACTCTCCGTACACTACCGTCTACTACTCGACTTCACTTCTCGACAGCTCAAAACATTCTGATCTCTATTTGTCATTCATTCCCCTACTTTCTAAATATCCCTTCCAGATTCACAAACCAAAATTCCACCACCAACTCTCATTCGCAGTATTCCTCAAAACCAATTTTTAAACTTTCTAAATATGCTTAATGGATTTCAAAGAAAATAGTTAATTCCCATTCTAAAATTACTTTCTACTATATACAAATTTTAATGACCTTTTAACGATTTCACTTGAGTCTTATTTAATCACTTCTTAAAATTAAATATAACAATTTGTTGTATACAGGTTGTTCTAAATTTATATGCCCGTGGTTGAGAAAATTGAAAATATTTTATATTAAATTGAATTCTGTTTATAATTATCAAATTTTAATTTTCATATCACATAGAAATATAACATTATATTATCAGCTTAGTCATTTCTTTTCTTCCCTTTACACATTTTTATGTCTACAGTAAAACATTACCCGCTTATTTCGTTTTCTAACTAAATTAATTGAAGACACAAGTGCATGAAGGGTATATGTGGCATAATTTGCAAGTTATTGAGAAAATTGAAGTTTTTATACTAGAACTTTTTTATTTTAAGATCTAAATAGACTAAATTTATAGGATAGGTAGTCCTAAAACTAATATATTTACTAGCAATATTTAAAATAAAATCATTTTTTATATATTTTTATATACATTTTTTATATTAAATTATATTGTGCAGATAGATCCTTTATGCACTTACATTTTAAAATTTACTGTGTACATAGATCCTTTACGCTCTGTTATCTTAGAAAATATTAATTTTAATATTAATTCATACGACCTATAATGTCATAGATTCAGCCACAAATAATATTACTTTCATTTACCTAATATTTTAGCCGTTCTTTCGGATAAAATAGCGAGTTGCATGTTAAGATTTTTAAAATTGATACTAACTAGTATGGTATAACTAGATCCAAACCCAGACATCCAAAGTGAAAGTTATCCTCCAACACCAAATTGTTCTATATGGTCCACATAATGTGCAGAAAAAAGTCACACCAATTTGAGCGTCGGGTTTTGTGGGGGAGAGGGGGGAGAAATCGGTAAATTCGTAGTTTTTGACGTTTTTCGTCAATATTTCTAAAACTAGACGGTGTAGCATGAACAACCTTCTATACAAAAATGTTCTACATTTAATTTAAAATAAAAAAGGTTTTATGCATAATCCTTCTAAAATGAACAGTTCCAAAGTTACGGGGTAGTATAGTATAATTGGTCCAAAAAAGGCCTAACCCAGACATCCAAAGTAAAAGTTTTCGTCCAACACCAAATTGTTCTATATGGTCCACATATTGTTCAGTAAAAAGTTACACCATTTTTAGCGTCCGATTTGGGGGGGGGGTAGATGGGAGAGAAGTCGGTAAATTAGTAGTTTTTTAAGTTTTTCGTCAATATTTCTAAAACTATGCTTTAGCGTAAACAATGTTCTATACCAAAATGTTCTACATAAAATTTAAAACAAAGAAGGTCCTATACATAATTGTTATAAAATCAACGGTTCCAGAGTTACGGAGGGTAAAAAGTGGAGGTTTTCGATACTTTTTATATATTTTGGGCAATTTATAATATTATTACTAATGAAAGAAATTTTTTTTAACAGGATTCTGTTTTATAAATAAAATTTGCTATTTCAGTGGCCGATGGTACGTTAGTGATAAGTCCTTGAAGAAACGTCGACCTCACTACCCAAAATCATCATCAATTGCCCAATTAATATAAAAAGTATCGAAAACCTCCACTTTTCACCTTCCGTAACTCTGGAACCGTTAATTTTATAAGAATTATGCATCGGACCGTTTTTGCTTTTAATTTTATGTAGAACATTTTTTATAGAACATTGTTTACGCTAAAGCATAGTTTTATAAATATTGACGAAAAACTTAAAAAAAAACTACTAATTTACCTACTTCTCCCCCATCTCCCCCCAAACCGGACGCTCAAAATGGTGTAACTTTTTACTGAACAGTATATGGACCATACAGAACAATTTGGTGTTGGAGGAAAACTTTTATCGAATCAGATCGAAAACGTTATGTTTTAATCCATTTGGACGATACTTTTAAAAAGTTTTAATACAAATTTTTATACTAATATAAAAATTGAATTTTTTACTTCGGTATTAGATTTTTAATTATTATGGTGTAACTATTACATTAACTATTATATGATATAGGTACAGCCTGCTACTGGGATTTTCCCATTAATTTTTATATAGCATTTGATTATTCTCTGATATAATTTTTGGTTTCACCTCTAGTTACAAAGAAATGATATAATTTTTAGAAAAAATATGCGAGCTGCTTCAATTCCGCATTTAACACGTCATTATCTGATTACCGTCAGCTCCAGAAATTCTTAAAATAATAATTATATTGTTCGTATAAAAGAAGAGTCCTGATACTGACTATTCCTCCTCCCAATCCCATACAGTACGCTTGTAGGTAAAACTAGTTGGCCGTTATCTGTTTTCGAAATATATCGTGTTCTTTGAGCGCTTTGCTAACAGACTTGTTATAGCATAGTGAGTTAAGTAAACATTTGGCTAATAGGCGTTTTCTTTAGTAATGAGCGCGATAATTAGCGACACAATAATGCAAAAGGTGGAAAACATAGTACATTGTGAAGTACAAAGAGATGAAACCAGTAGAGGTAACGATTATCGATGTAAACGTATAAATTAACATTACATTACATAGTCTCCCACCTTTAAACGTCTGAGACAGGAGTATCTTATCAAATTCTCCTGTCACAGTGACAGTTGTCATAATCATCCGATACGTCTAAAGGTGGGAAACTATGTAATGTAATGTTAATGTATACGGTTATATCGATAACTTCCACCTCTACTGGGAATATTTCACAATGTATTATGTTTTCCATCTTTTATGTTATTTTGTCGGTTATTAACGCGCTCATCAATGTATAAGTATTTGAACAGTGAATTTTTACTGGTTTTATAATTCACCTAATTTCACTTTATTTTAGTGTTTAAAAATTAATTCGTATGATCCATATGAGAAAAAACAGACCTATTGAAAATTATATCTGATTAGCTTCCCTATTGTACTTTAGACCAATTAAGAGCTGATTTATCTGATTGTAGTGATGCTGATGAAGCAGGAATCATAAATCACGCAGAAATCTGTAGCGACTCAGAAGAGTGTATTGAAGAAGAATTTTCTCAGGATATCAACAATGAGAATGCCAATCAACTTTCGCAGCACCAATTGAACCTTCTGTTAATCTTTCATTTTAAAGTGTATAATAATTATAGTTTGATGATTTTAACCAAAATGCAATATTTTAAGTTCCCGGTTTTACATTCCATAGGAACTTTTATAGTCGAATCAATATTTTTGATTATTTCTTTGTTTCGATTATATTTTTATCTACATTTATAACCTTAGTACTCTATTATATTCTATACTATTCTATATAATAAGGTTAGCATTTTAATTCTATTCTATTCGAGGTAGGGATGGGAAAAACCTATGAGTTTTAACCTAAAACCGGTTTTTTTACATGGCAATAACCGGTTTTACCGGTTGTTTTTTTGTCACGGTTATAACCGGTTTTTCTTTTTAAAGTAAAAACCGGTTATTAGGTTTTTCCGGTGATTAGGATTAGGTTAGGTATTATTTTGGATCTCAATCATAATTATTATTCTCAAGTAATTATTCCAAACAACACCATAATTCAAATTTTATTTTATAAATACAGAAGCAAACTGAAAGTGCAAACTCACAACAGTCAGAAACAATTAAGTTTTAATATAATATTTCATTGAAAAGGTATTTGTAATGATAATTTTTACATAAGAAGTGATCCGGTTGAAGTAGACGCAAATATCATCTATGTTTCACACTTGACTCTTGACATTAAAAGTGGGTGAATGACTTTTTCTGATTACCAAAATAATGTTCTGACTATGAATATCGAATTACCGATTACGAATACGAATCTCCAAGGATTTCCCTAAGTTTTTAAAACGATACACCCATACAGGAAATATTAAATGAGTTAAAATGTACCTATTATACAAATACACAAACGTGTTAAAAGAAATACATGATAAATTTTTTTTGATGGTAGTTAAAATTAAAGATAAATTGCGTTCTCCAATTTATCGTTAAGTAAATTGATGATATTATTTTTTTTAAATACCATTTGAAAGAGTTTGGGAAATTTTTTATAAGTTGAAATGGTTGGGATAAATTGTATATTATTGCAATATGTATATTATATCAATCTTACGCTAGTTATATTTAATAATAATCAATAAATATATAATAATAATAAAATAATAAATAAACATATTAATTAATACAATTAAGTGGTTTTATTAAAGATTGTGTTTTATTGATATTGATATTGATGTTCTTTCGATAGTACTAATTTTGATCATATTGATATCGAGTATCGAGTCGAGTGGAGTATTGCAAATTTAAGTCCATTGTAAATGTAACATTGTAACCTATTGGATTAAAAAACCGAAAACCGGTTTTTGGAAAAACAGGTTTTTTTTGGCCAGTTATAACTGCCAGGTTAAACAGTAAGCAAAAAAGCCGGTATAACCGAAAACCGGTGTTTTGTCAAAAACCGCCATCCCTAATTAGAGGTGGCACTTTCTAAAACTACCCAAAATTTACACGGACTCTATAAAGATATCTGTGTATCAATATTTATTGAGTTCATATATTTTGCATACTTTTATTTTCATAAGTGTGTCAAGTTTAATAAACGAATGATATAACATATGTAATACCAAACCGCAATCTTGCAATAATACATGCGTGAATTTGTTTATAAGACCTTCACGGTCTGCATACGACATTCCGCGTGTGCTTGATTGTTTACTAATATATTTATAAATAAATATAAATGTGGATTAATTTTACGATATTTAAAATTATCTGGGATATCTTTAAGATTGTACATTATACAATATTAGTGTTTTTCTTAGTATACATGCAAGCAGCCCCTTTGTAAACTTTCTCATGCAAGCAGCCCCTTTGTAAACTTTCTTGCTCATGTTGACCTTGCCATATTTCTTTTTCAATTCTTCCATTTCTCAACACATATCCGCTATTCACTTGTAATTAGCTCAAAATTAACGTTTACTTTTCATCTCTGTGAATGACAAATTGCGACATTTATTAACCACTCAATTAATTTAGAAAAAGTGCACAATTATAACAAAATTTACCGCATGATAAAGCAAAAGGCAATTTCAGCTATAAAACTGGTTCGCAATCGACCAGTCCCATAAAATATTATCACATATTCCTCTGAAATCGTGTCGATTTTCAATTATTTTTGATTTGATGTTCCATATTTCAAGCAAGCAACCTTCAGAAATAAAAAGCTGTCGCCGAGGTTTGGACTGAGATATTAAAGCAAATTTCTTTGGTGACAGAATCAATTTTTCAACCGACCTATGGGTGGTATACTAATTTAATTTCATACATTGCGGGAAGCTCTTTATGTCTGTTTTAATTAAAAATATTTAATATTTTCATATAATGGAAATGAGGTTATTTTATGAGGGTATATTATGCAACTAGCATTTATTGATGGGCATTATGAAGCGAGTATGAGGGATACGAAACGAGCCGTCTAGCGGCGAGTATCGTAAGAGTACGAGCTTTATACTAATAATTAAATGCATGTCATATACACGTTTTTTTTTCTATGACCATTCACAACAAAAAGTATATTCAAATTTATTAATTTTATAGCGCAAATAAATTAAGTAGTTTGTCAGTTTGTTTACATGTTGAGAACTGTCAAAGCATATGTATTTGACCCGCCATTGGTCACTGCGCGTTTGCCACCTTCATCGCTAATGCAATATCGCGATTCTATTGGTTAAAAATCTGTATCGTAATGAAAATCTCTATCATAATGAAGTTCATTATGATACTGGTAGTAAAATCATATACGGGTCATTCCACGAATATACGACACTTTTGGATTATCGCGACAACGAATATTTTAGTGTACAACATAAGAAGTACGAAAGTAAATGGCTCTAGTATTTATTCCAATAAACAATAATGTAACTTTCAATTTATTTCGTTCTTCCTATTTTGCACAGTAAAATATTCGTTGTGGAGATAATTCAAGAGAGACCTATGTTCGTGGAATAGAGTATAGTATGAGAAAAGAAAAAAATTATTTTGAGGTAATTTTGGTCAGTATTATGTATAAAATAGTTTCATGATATATTTCATTTTAAAATAAGGTTGCAACGTTAAAAATGACAAAGAGTTGTTATGTTTCTTTAACACTAGAAGGGCCAGCGCCGTCAATTTTTTTATTAACATCCAAGATTTTTTACAACTAGTTTTAAAATGAAAACAATAAGTAAAATTGTTTGTCTTTACAATGACAGAGAGATGTAGGGTCCAGTGACCACAAAACATCACGACACACACACACACACACACACACACACACACACACACACACACACACACACACTCACACACACACACACACACACACACACACACACACACACACACACACACCACGCACACCCACACACTCACACACACACTCACACACACACACACACACGCACACCCACACCCACACCCACACCCACACCCACACCCACACCCACACACACACACACACACACACACACACACACACACACACACACACACACACACACACACACACACACACACACACACACACACACACACACACACACACACACACACACACACACACACACACACACACACACACACACACACACACACACACACACACACACACACACACACACACACACACACACACACACACACACACACACACACACACACACACACACACACACACACACACACACACACACACACACACACACACACACACACACACACACACACACACACACACACACACACACACACACACACACACACACACACACACACACACACACACACACACACACACACACACACACACACACACACACACACACACACACACACACACACACACACACACACACACACACACACACACACACACACACACACACACACACACACACACACACACACACACACACACACACACACACACACACACACACACACACACACACACACACACACACACACACACACACACACACACACACACACACACACACACACACACACACACACACACACACACACACACACACACACACACACACACACACACACACACACACACACACACACACACACACACACACACACACACACACACACACACACACACACACACACACACACACACACACACACACACACACACACACACACACACACACACACACACACACACACACACACACACACACACACACACACACACACACACACACACACACACACACACACACACACACACACACACACACACACACACACACACACACACACACACACACACACACACACACACACACACACACACACACACACACACACACACACACACACACACACACACACACACACACACACACACACACACACACACACACACACACACACACACACACACACACACACACACACACACACACACACACACACACACACACACACACACACACACACACACACACACACACACACACACACACACACACACACACACACACACACACACACACACACACACACACACACACACACACACACACACACACACACACACACACCCACGCACACCCACACACTCACACACTCACACACTCACACACACTCACACACACACACACACACGCCCACCCACACACACACACACACACACACACACACACACACACACACACACACACACACACACACACACACACACACACACACACACACACACACACACACACACATTAGCTTGTTTACCGGTGAGATGCGCACATCCACTGATTCGCGAGCACGAAAATTAAAACTGGCACAGAACACAATGGCTGGACGTTGTTGAAAGCGTAGCTTCCTCTGCTGTAGGCTCTGTCAGGTTTACTTTCCAATTAAACTATTACTGCGATACAATTAGTTAAACACAGTGTTTTTAAAACTTTTTTGCCTCTGTATTTTTACGTTAAGGCACCTTTTATCGAGATGTCACTTCTTTTTTAATATGTTTCAAAATATACCTAAAAATGTACATCATAAATAAATTTTCATATTATTACTAAGTCTCCATTATCGTATTTAACCATATACAAATATGTGGTGAATTTGACAAATATTCAAAATATCTCTATAAAAACTCGACTTTTAGAAAAAGTACTAAGAGGCAAAAAAGTTTTTAAAACGTTATGTTTAACTAATGGTACTACAATAGTAATTAAATTGGAACGTACACAAAAGTTTGGGGGGTTTAAAGGAACAAAATCCCCATAAAACTTGTATGGGGTGTCTAAAATTCACTATAATTTTTTCTTAAGATACTACTGCCATAAGAATGCCACATGTACATTTTCAATAAAATAGCTCAAATTGTTTTCGATATATTGGAAAAAATCGATTTTTATTTTGTAAATTCAAAGGGCTGTAACTTTTTTTATGTGCACATTGGTACCACGGTAAGTTAGGTTCAATCGAACTATTTTGGGTCCCAGAATATGTGATTAAATTTATGACCTGTATTTTTGTTACACCCTCTATACACTGCCACTGGATGTATACACCCTGTATACGCTGATGGCATTATTTTTTCTCACGTTCCTCAAATAAAATCCTGGTAACTCGAATAATTGTTTATCATTCCAGTAAGGCAGGTAACTGGTAACTCGAATAATTGTTCATCATTCCAGTAAGGCAGCTTTATTTTGCTTGTGGTGTCTATAATATAAGTCATTTGGACATTGATCTCTTGTGGTCCAGTGTATGGGGACCACCTGTTTTCAAACAAACTATGAGCAGGACTAGGTTCAAGGAGATCATGAAGTACCTACGATTTTACTTGAAAAGCACTCGATCCTTGCGAATTACCACAGATAAGTTTGCGTTAGCATCAAAAATTTGGAACAAATTTATTGAAAAAATTGTCAAATGTGCTATATTCCAGGTACAAACTTGACCGGGGACGAGGAGCTATTTCCTTTTAAAACTCGCTCTCAATTTCTTTTTTATTAAAGTTTTATTAAAGTTTTATTAAATTGTGAAACGTGATTTTAGTTGTGGAACGTGTCATCGTGACAACTATACAAGTTGTTTTTCAATAGCAAATATTAAATAATATATAAAAAAAATGTTGGTCCGACAAATATGTTGGGCATTTTAAGTCCGACGCGTAGAACATGTCAAATAACAGGTATTCTATTGGTGGTAAACAACAGTCTGATTTTTCCATGAGAGTATAAGGAAAGGGTAACAAACCAATTGGAAGTTATGTCCGAGAAAATACATGGGACGTTTTTGTAGTCTGACGTTCGAAACCTGTAACCTGTTCCACAATTAAAACGTCCCCTTTTCCAGTACATCAAGTTTTGTCCGACTAGACACCGTTAAAACATTAACAAATTATCAGCTTGCTGTTAATAAACTTTTTTGGTACGCGGGATCGAGGCCTATTACTAGGGAGCGGATTTTATGCTAAATGCATATTACTTGCATATTTCGCATATTTGAGAACTTTACCAAATTTTGCATACTTTTAACCCTGCTGTCCCGTTCGAGTCAACTACACAAATGTACTGTTCGGGTCAATATGACCCAACTATGGTTTACGCTCCTTAATCGAAATAAAATAAGCTAATGGTGATAAATAAAACTTTATTAACAAGAAATTATGGTTAATTAAACAAAAATTATGTTGTTAATGTAAATTAAACCTTATTAAAAAAAACAAAAGGCATTTTTTCTTTCAAAAAATCCTAGTAACAAATATCTACAAAAATTTAATTCAGTTTACAACTGGGACAGTAATAAAAAGAATGGATTTTACAAATATGTTTGTGATATAATACAACATAATAATTAGTCTTGTTATCGTTTTTACGGCAAGTTTACGGCGTGTTCGTTTAGCAGGCGGAGTTAGATTTAATAGACGGTTCACTAGCATTTCCATCTTGTCTACTTGTTCCTGCTCGTGTCCTTTTTACCAGTTCGTAAGAGCCTTTAATTATTGGTATATTTTTTCTGGAAATGATGACTGGATTCATTAGTTTTTTCCCAATTCATCAAGAAAAATTCGCCGTTTCCCAATTGATTGGTATTCCATTGGATATTTATTGATGCCCATAACACGAACGCGTTGTAGGCAGAAATGTCCAGTAGATTATAAAAAACAATCATTGACCAGCGATTTATCTCTTCTCACATGTATACTTGCCAACAAGATAATCTAGAGTATCCAGTGCTCTCTTATTGGAATTGTAATCTAAAATAATTTGGGGATTTTTCATTTGATGAAAGTGATGCATGATGCATCGATTCATGATGCAAAGTACTCATAAGAACAACATTTTTATTATTTTTGGAAATATTGCCAAATCTTTCATGAAGCAAAAAAGTCGAGCTATGAACTTCTTTATTCGCGATTTTTGCTGAAAGCTCCGGTTTATTTTACTTATTATCCCCGGCATTGTATCTACATATTTTGTTTTAGGAGAAATTGTCCTAAATTTTACGATGTAAAAAAGTTATTATACACGTAATATTGTGGCATTCCAAATCACTACTCAAGTCACACATCACACGCATTTCTGTATAGATCTGCAATTTTAGAGCATAAGAAGTTTTACTGTTCATAATTACATAAACCCCAAAGTTTTGTGCCATATTTCGCTGGCTTGCTGGAATGTACCACTTGAAGGGAGAGCGGCCTCTAAAGGCATTTAGTTGCTTATCGACGGTAACATTTTCATCAGGGTTAAAATTTCTTTTTACATTTTCTACCCATGTTTCATAAATTTCACGTATTGCCGCAAGTTTATTAAAACGTCTTCTATCCTGTCTAGTAGTTTTGATATCAAAACGTATTACTTGCAAACTTTTTGTAAATATATCAAGCGACATTGTTGATCGAAATATAGTGCGACCCGTTTCTTCATTCCATAAACTTTTAGTTGATTCACCATGCGACTTATAAACTCGAGCTAAAAATAAAAGACCAATGTATGCTTGGAAACCAACTTTATTCATGTCTTTCCAGTTGGTTCCAAATACATGCTGTCCTTCCATGTTGGTCATATTTATAATTTGGTTTGCAACATCGTCCAGCTATACTACTACAGTTTATATTACAAGTTTTAGCTTGCAGAAACCTGTGTTTATTTACACACGTATCCGGCTGACAAACACACAGGTGCTGCTAATATAGAATACTGCCAACTAAACACACATACACAGGTAATTTTTAACGGTTTAAATACGCGGGTCACATTGACCCGAACGTACCCTAGGTAACAATTTCATTTTTATCAAAAAAATCAGGAAGTTGAATGTTTATCTCACATGCAATTGAAAGACTTCATATTAGGTAATAAAGTCACGAAACACCAAATCGTTACGCCGCGTAATAATTTGTAAAATAAGAAATAAATTATTTTTTGGGTCAAATAGACCCGAACAGGACAGCAGGGTTAAAGAAACGTGCATATTATGTGTCTATTTAAAAACAATTTTACAAAAAATCGAAAAATTCTAAAAATACATGCATTTTATGTGTCTATTTAAAAACAATTTTCCAAAAGATCGAAAAAATTCTAAAAATTTTTAATTCGACACAAAATATTCCCCCGCACATGCTCTCATTTTTCGAGAACTAGCTGAAGTCGGGTCATTCAAAACCTTTTCGGTTTTTCTTAGAAAACACCCGATCTTTACCCACAAAGTGCGTATAGTACGCCGTCATAAAGTGATTGTAGAATGTTAAATCCCGTAGTGTTAAGAGAATATTTACACCTCTAAACATCGTTTTACGATTGTCTAACGGAAATTTAAATATGATTTAAATCAGATCCCGTAAATCAGTAAAATTATTCACCTTTAATCGGTCAATGCGAATGCTTAGTTTTTGTGTAAAAGTACTTATGTTTGTGAATAGTGCAATATGCCGAAAGAATCTAGCCTGGTTTATTCCCGGAGCAGAACCTATCTCCAGCTTCTTTACATCAATGGAAAATTTTATTCTATAAAGCATGTGGTAAAATATTGAGTTTAAGATTGTTTTCTTACTCTTTTTTCTTTAATAAATAATATTTAACTGCTTCCTCAAAATATTAAGTTTAAACAGTTTGAAAAAGTATGCGTTATTAACGTTATTGTCGTAGATACCATCTCCGCCAAAATTTTCGGTTACACAATACGTCGGGACAGAACTACATAAGTCAAAATGCAAGACGATGAGCGAATCGAAAGTTGATCAGTTACCCATTGACAGTAGACAACCGTTGATGACTTCATCTAATGAACAATATACATTTAATTTGGATTTATGCAAGGCAATGATTTGTGCAAACTTACCTTTGAAAAAACTGGAAAATCTTATTTTTAAAAGTCTTTTGGATCACCAAGGTCAGAAATTTTGAAATTTTTCATTTATTATAAATTAATAAATGGAAAGAGTTTCCATGCCAATGGCCATTAGTTGTCAAGGCATTAGATAAATAAAATAAAAAAAAAGTTTTTTGGAAATATATTCCAAAAAAAGTGTTCCCGATGAAAGTACATTGAGAAAAAATACCTCAAAGTTACAACGATACCATAAAAAAAAATCAAGAAAATAGTGGAAGATCGATACATTTATATTATTGTGGATAAATATGTGGTTTATCAAAAATCGCATTTTTTGAAATTATTGCGCATATTTCGTAATTTTTTACTGCATATGTATGCGCATATTTCATCAAAATTGCTCGCATATAAATCCGCTCCCTACCTATTACTATCAAGGGCAATACTATTTTTACGATTTTCAGATAATCGAGATATTCACGTTGCAATAAACCTCAGTATGCATAAATATCCCGAAGGAATTTGAACTCTGGAATGAAGAGAAATGGTTTAATATATATTTGCATATTCAATTGGGTATTTAGTTTGCCAGTTACTATTAGTTTAGACAACCAATGAGAAACTTTTAATTGCTTCGCATAAACACAAACTTATGTTTAACTTCAATACAAAATGTAATGCATATTAATGCGATCAGTCTATTGAGAACATACATAATAATTTTTGCAACAAGTGCACAAGCAGGTAGTTTTTTTTAACAAACTTGCAATATTTTTGTTGCAAAAAATTACATTGCATACAGTTGATCCACCGAATCTTTGGAGATTGTAGTCAATCGTATAATAAAGAATAAACCAAAATATGTGATGCAAATGTACGTTAGTGATAAGAATTAGAAAATGGACGTTTTTATACTTCTGTTTTATTTCATTTATGGTATTTTGAAAACTGGGTATACATTTTTATGAACGTGATTTTCTAATTTTTGGAAACCTATAGGCTATTCAATAACGTCTGCAGTAAAAATATTTAAACAGTGGTAATCAGAAATTACACGTGGAAAAAATTATACTTGCTCCAACTCGGAGCTGAGCTGGCACTTGAATAAGAATCAGAAATTAAATTGCTTATATTAAATATAAGTGAATATGGTGCTGGCATACAGCCAGATTCTGTTGTTCGTACATTTGGGTTTAGATTTAAGATGGTTACAAAAATAAGTGTAGCAAAAAATGCGATATGAGGAGACTAAAAGCAGGGAAGCAAAATAGACAACCATCCTTTTCAATTCTTCTCTGTCTGTCGCTACAGTTATCCACCTAGAGACCACGTGTTTCTTAACATCATCTTCCCATCTCATTTGTGGCCTTCCTCTGCTTTGTTTATATTCCCACGGTCTCCAATTTATGAGAATTTTGTTCCATCGGTCTTCTTTTTGTATTATAGTGTGTCCGGAAAATCCCATTTCAACTTTGCCACTTCTTCGTTTCTCTTTCTATCCATTAGTCTTATGTGCAACAATTGCCTTTTCATGGCTCTTTGCGTTTTTATGATCTTGTCCATGTTTGCTTTCGTAAACGTCCACGTTTGGGAACCGTAAGTGAGAACAGGGAGTACGCATTGATTGTATACCTTGGTCTTAAGATGTTGTGGATATCTTTTGTTTTTAAGGATGTAGCTTAGTTTTCCAAATGCCGCCCATGTCAGTCTAACTCATCTTTTGACCTCCGCTGTTTGGTTTTCCTTATTAAGTTTTAAAATTTTACCCAGATATATTTATACAGGGTGTAACAAAAATACAGGTCATAAATTAAATCACATATTCTGGGATCAAAAATAGTTCGATTGAACCTAACTTACCTTAGTCCAAATGAGCATACAAAAAAAGTTACAGCCCTTTGAAGTTATAAGATAAAAATAGATTTTTTCCGATATATTGAAAACTATTAGAGATTTTTTAATGAAAATGGACACGTGGCATTCTTATGGCAGGAACATTTTAAAACTAAATTATAGTTAAATTTGTGCACCCCATAAAAATTTTATGGGGTTTTGTTCCCTTAAATCCCCCCAAACTTTTTTGTACGTTGCAATTAAATTATTATTATGGTACCATTAGTTAAACACAATGTTTTTAAAACTTTTTTGCCTCTTAGTACTTTTTGTAAAAGCTAGTTTTTATCGAGATATTTTGAATATTTGTCACATCCACCACATATTTGTATACTGTTACGTTCAATTGTAGAGACCTGGTAATAATATGAATTTTTTTTTATAAATTACAGTTTGAGGTATATTTTGAACCATATTAGAAAATAATATTTTATCTCGATAAAAGGTGCGTCATCGGAAAATTACTAAGAGGCAAAAAAGTTTTAAAAACATCCTGTTTAACTAATGGTACTGCAATAATAGTTTAATTGGAACGTACACAAACATTTGGGGGGTTTAAAGGCACAGAACCCCCATACAATTTTTATGTAAACATATTAAAAAAGAAGCCGTATCTCGATTAAAACTGGTTTATCGAAAAAATATTAAGAGGCAAAAAAGTTTTAGAAACATTGTGTTTAACTAAGGGTGCCACAACAATAATTTAATTGGAACGTATAAAAAAGTTTGGGGGGGTTTAAAGGAACAAAAAATTTAAGGGAACAAAAAAAAAGAATAAACAAAAAAAAAGCTGTCTTAAGAATGTTACTTGTGCAGCACATACTCTTTGTTTTGCTGAAGCCATTAATTCACTGTAGTGAAACCTTTCGTCTAAAGTTTTACAGTTACCTGCAACGACTAATTGAAATCGCTTTGTTATGGCAGAATCGTCAATAAGGTTAAGAAGAAATTCAAAAGCGTCTAAAGATAATTTAAAATTTGAGGCTCGTTTAAATTTTCCAACAGATAGGAATAATATGGTATCTCCCAACAAATCTGGAATTATTCGTTGAATTTTTATTCCCGGTTCATTCCAAAGTCCCAAATCAATGGAGGGGTACAGTATTCGAGGTTTTTTTATAATAGAGGGATGGGATTTTACTAGTATCTCTGCAAAACCTAATGTCTCAACTATGATCTCATCAGCCAGTTTTATCCATTTAGCTTCAACTAGAGTAGGAATTATCTTCGTGTGTTCGTAACAAGCATCGGTATTTTTTAGCTCTTCGAAAGTCTCAACAACAAACACTTTGTAATTTGAAAAACATTTTAGTATATACAGGGCTATCAGACTAACGTCTAATATAACTACTTCTGGTTTAGGGTCTGGAGGAAAAAAAAAATTAATCTTAGGGCCATCCAAATAGATCTAAATACGGAGAGGCCTAGGAGGCCCAGTAGTGTTCTGGGGATCCACCATGCGCAGTAATCAAGTGCCACTTTTCCTGCAAACCTTATATCGGTAATAGCTTCATTTCTCTCAAATTCTGATGTTAAAATACTAAAATAAAATTTTTAAAAAAAAAAGAACAATAAAAATTTAAAATTTTTATGGGGTGTACAAATTTAACTATAATTTGTTTTTAAAATGTTCCTGCCATAAGAATACCACGTGTCTGTTTTCATTAAGAAATCTCTAATAGTTTTCGATATATCGGAAAAAATCGATTTTTATCGTGTAACTTCAAAGGGCTGTAAATTTTTTTGTGTGCATATTTGTACTAAGGTAAGTTAGGTTCAATCGAACTATTTTTGGTCCCAGAATATGTGATTTAATTTATGACCTGTATTTTTGTTACACCCTGTATAATCGGGAACTTGTTCTATTTCATCTGGTCCGATTCTCATTGTGATGTTCCCATCTGTATTTGTTATGATTTTGGTCTTGCTCTAATTCATATTAAGGCCTACATTTCCGGCTTCTATGTCCAGTTCTTTCATCATTTCAAACAATTCTTCTGTTTTATCGGATATTAATACGATGTCAACGGCGTACCTTAGGTGGTTCAAGCGTTGTCCACAAATTTTTATACCGCTTTCTTTGCATTCTAATCTTTTAAAGATATCTTCCAGAGCCTGATTGAAAAGTTTCGGTGATATTGTGTCACCCTGTCTTACACCTCTATTTATTTGAATTGATTGTGTTCCTTCGTATACTTTAATTTTTGTTGTGGCTTCTTTATATCTACTGGCTATTACGGCTGTATTAAGGTGGAACGAAAGGATAGAAAAAAATATTTTTTTTTTCAAAGAACTTTCTATTAGCACTCGAAATTTACCTTATTATGTCTACAATAAAACTACAAAATATTTTTGTTCTAGTTTTACATCTTGAGGTGCCGCAAGAGCTTTGAAAAGATAGGTTTTTAAAAAAAGAATACAGAAAATTTCAAATAATTTATATATTTAACCTGGTGCCGTAGCTTAACATTTCTTAGTAAAATATTGTTTCTAATAACAGTTAACACTACCTACTATAATTGCTATATGTTTACATTATAGATTTCTTTAGTTTCTATACTATAAGGTTTCTTTAGTTAAAATATTCCTCTTGATACTTAAATACATTGTTTTTTTATCTAAATCTTGGGCATAATGTTTTGGGAAGCAATATTTTCTATAACAAAGCCATTTCTGCTTCAAGACCAGAGACACTTAAATATGACTCAGTCACGAGCTTTATAACACTTTTCACTGCCTGTGTATGACAGGGAAAACACGGAAACTTCACACACTGCACCTGACAACTAGAGTCATCTTGCTTCACTTATATACTTTTTTAAGTCCTCGTCAGTTATATGTTTTGTCATAGGAGGCTCAGTAATTGCTTCTTCCGTCCAGTTAATTAGATCAATATATTTACTAGCATTAAAGTTAAGCTTTGGGACAACAAATCTCCCTACACCATTTATGAGTTCCGATCTTGCCTTCAAAAATCGCTGCACACCTAGCTCCCTTATATTTTTTCTCTTATCACAAAACATGGAGAGAGGCACATTTTCTGGGTGAGAGAAGTAACCATTTATTTGAATTGCTAAATCAATTATTATTTGGAGATGTTCCTTACAAAAATAACGTGAAAATTTGATGAGTCTCCATAGATATTTTGATCCATTTAAACAAAATTGTTTCAGTTTGATATGAAACCAGACTGAGGCATACACCTTCATCACATACATAGTTAAAGTTTTCAGATTGTTTAAAGGATTATCTGTTGCAACATATAACCGAAGAAGTCGATTGATCAACTAAGCCATGGTGAATAAGCTAATTTTTCAGGGGTTTTTAAAGAAAGATCAGAAGTACATATACCACTGGAGATTGCTTGGCACATTCCAAGTAAATATTTTTTATCTCTGCTTAGTTTATCCTTAATCTCTAAAATATGGCGGTTGTTTTGTATAGGAGCGAAATTAACCACAGGAAGCTGGTTACAGATTTAAAGTTCTTTGCAAAAGCCCTCCAAATTCATTAGGGCATTTAGTTTTTCCATCCACTGTGCAAAACAAATAACGCAAGGGCAATTCAATGGTATAGAACAAACAAATCAGCCATTTCAGCGGTTTACTTAAGGTTTTTCTCTATTAAAGAAATTACACCATTGTTAACGCCGGTGTTAGTGGCAATTCCATTACATCCGACAGCTGTTGTATTGGAAATGTCCAAAGGATTGTCACCTTGAAAATGCTCCATTATGCTATCTTTTAGAGCTTCACCTGTTCTGGAAGCAAGAGTTATTATGCTCTAGTAAGGTTGGAAAATGCAAGCAAGGGACAGAACAGAATGGCGTAGAAAGCTTGAGAAGGTCGAGGCCCTCTAAGGGCTGCAGCACCAAGATGATGATGATGAAGGTTGATCCAGGTTTCTCTACTATTGAAATGTTAAATTATATTAATGCTTCTCAACTATAGTTAGAATGTTAAATTATATTAAGGAATGAAATGAATATCTACTATTAAATATTTCTTTAAATGTGGAATTCAAGTTCAAACTTTGCCGGTTTTAGTAAAAACGTGTTGGATTGTTGTAAGTTAAAACTAAAATTAACTCGAAGTAGTAGTTTTAGAGTGTGTATTTATCATTTAAAATATGAATAATTAAGACATTAAAATAGCTATATTTACCAAACCAAAATCATCCAAATCCCCAAAATTTAACTAAAAATTCTAACTTTCAGCTCTTTTGCGGCACCTCTAAAAATATTTTGCTTGGAAAAATATTTTATTTGTGGCTTAACAATGGCTATGGGCCACTTTCTATCACTATTACTATACACATTGTTTTTTTTTCATTTCACCCTACTCTATATCTGTGGCCAATTCTGCTGTTAATCAAGGAACTTTTCACTGCCCAATGTTCGACACTGTCAAAAGCCTTTTCGAAATCTATGAACGCTATATAAAGGGTGTCCAGAAACTCTACCAACAAACGAATACAACAGGTTCCTCAGATAATTTTAAGACAATTTTCAAAGAGCTATAGCTCCCCTAGAAAGCATTTTCGGACTGAATGAATTTGGTTAAATTGTCTTAAAATTACCCGATGAATTTCCTGTCCTCGTTTGTCGGTAGAGTTTCTGGACACCTTGTATAGAGGGATGTGGTGTTCATTTGCTCGTTCTATAAGAATTTTCATACTTAATAAATGGTCACTTTTGCTAAATCCCTTTCTAAAATTAGCTTGTTTTTTCGACAGGTGTCCGTCGAATTTTTTCGTCAATCTATTCGTTAAAATTTTTGTTAGGTTAGCCGGCAGGTGATAAATGTATATTGTAGATTCTCTCGTTGTCCGCTATTTATCGGCGTGTGTCTTTATAAAGTTGTAAAAAGCTCAAGCAATAGATAGTCACCAAGGATTTTGCATTGCGGTTTTCCCGTTTATCGATCTGACTTAAATTTCGCGAAATATTCTACTGTCCCACTTCTTCTACTACACCTTAATATAAATAGACCTACACTAAGTAGTTAACTTATATTTTTCTCGATTCACAGGTGTTTTTTAACAGGAATTAGTCTGGGAATTTAATTGCTAGCCCTTACCATCATCAACCCATACGCGTCCACTGCTGAACATAGGTCTCTCTCAGCTCTTTTATCCGTCTCTCTTTTGTGCGGCTTGCATCCGGTTACCAATAACATGCTTCAGATCGTGTATCCATTTGGTTGGTGGGCATCCTCTGCTCCCTAGTGCTTCTTCTAGTGGCTCCACTCAACAATACGGTTTGTCCATCGGTTTTCTGACAATCTGGCGACGTGTCCTGCTAATTCCACTTTAGCGACGCGATTTTTTCGAAAGGGACTCTTGTGTTTGTTCTACGACATATTACTTCGTTTGGTATTCGGTCTCTCAGGGATACACCCAACATTTGGCGCTGCATAGCCCACTGAGTTACTCGAATCGTGTTCACAGCCTATTTTGTGCGTTAATGTATCTGCCTTATAAGTAAGTACAAGCAACATACAATGGGCAAAGATTTTCTTTTTCAGGCATATGGGTAAATCCGATTTAAATACACAGTTCAGTTTACCAAACGCTGCAGAGGCTAATTCTATGCGACGTGGGAGCTCGCACGCCTGGTTATATCTTCCCAACCGAATTTCATGTCCCACGTATTTATAAGATGCAGACTGCTTAATATAGTTAGCAGCCCCAAGTAGTTGTTTTCAGGTAGTGATTGCTTTGAAAAATGCGTCTACGGCTTTTTCGAGATAATTTAATTCTTCGTCTGGTATTTGATATAAACATGATCCTGTTTAACACTGTAGGTCTTCAATTTCTGAAAGAACGTTTTCAGATCAGTCGAGTCTAGCTTGCAATACGATTGGAGTTATTACAGACAGAATCAAGACATTTTTCAACGAATTTTGTAAAAACTGTCAATCGCAATTTAATTGAACCTCGACTTTTACGTAACTCGGTTAATTTCTCAATATTTTTCATAATAAAAGAGAGCAAACTAATTAAATTTTAAATAAAATAATTATTAAATGTAATAAAAGTTATGATATTGTGCTTATATTTTTAGACTGTCTTTGTATTTTGTATTTAAAAAGGTCACGTATGAAACAGAATTGTTATGGTAAAAATTAATTGAAAAAAGCCGGTGGCTGTTAGAAGTATTAAACTCAAACCAATGAAACCTGATATCTAGTTTAGGGCCGAGTTTGTACAGTAGAACCGGCTTATAGGGAATAGAAATTTGAGGCCCCAAATATTTTTACTGCCCACAATGATTAGTTATGAGAATTTGCTGGTCACATGAATACTTTCGCTTGGAACGGAGGCTATTCCAATAAGTGAGTTTGACTGTATTTATTATTACTTGCACAAGCTGTTAGAATACGCGGAAAGAAATTAATAAGTATTGATAAGAATACTCACAGGATTGTAAATAATAGCCCACCAGATGAGGTAGCAAATGCTTTATTTGATGGTATGTGACAGTACTTCTATTAGATCAACTACATATATTTAGATCTGACATAGTTGTCGATGAAGTTGTTAACTCTAGTTGACCAATTCAATATGGTAGGGGAGCCCAAGCGGGGATTTTTGTAGTTACTCGAGCGCGTCAGATTATCATATGGGGAGAAACCTGGTACCCTGCAGATGTACCTCTATCATATATTGGCTCTTAACACAGGGAAGTTCGTTAAGGGGGGTCCAAAAAAATCTAACCTTAAAAAAACTCGAAATTGTCAGATTAAGATAAGGTAAGTTAAGTAGATGCAAAAGAGTATATATTTCAAAAATCTGACGATTTGAGCCGGGCGTAAGGAATGGGTGAGTCCGAAAATTTCACAAGAAAAAATGACAGATCGAAAAACTAAAAAATATGTTCTCAATATTTTTTAAAAATCTATCGAATGCTACCAAACACGACTTCCCACGGAGATGGGTCGGGGGTAAATTTAATATTTTAAATACGAATCCGGCGATATTTCGCGCAATGAACATCAGATCGAAAAACTGTAAAATCCACTTATTTAATATTTTTGAAAAATATATCGAAGGCACTAACCACAACCCCCCACGGAGGTGGGGTGAGGGGTTACTTTAAAATGTGAAATAGGAGACCCATTTTTTATTGCAGATTTGGATTCCTTACGAAAAAATAAGTAACTTTTAGTCGAAATATTTTTTAGAATTATGCACAGATGGCGTTATAATCGGAAAAAACGATTGTTGGAAATGGAAAATTAAATTAAAAAATGGCAAGCTCCCACTAAAATGGAAAACGTTATATAGCTTTTTTTGGTTTTAGGACCTACTATTCACGATCCAATAAGTCTCCAAAGCGCTCGAGTGACTGCACATTTAGCATACTTTGCTCCCCTACCAATAGCAGAGTGCTTGATGAAGAATATATGGCAACACTTTACTTGGTCGACTGGAACTCTGTTGAATGCAGTTGGTTCCTGGTAATTTTGATATACCTATATTAATTATTAATGCTGAAATTTAATAACTAATACATCCAGTGATAAAGGACCATGAAGAGAGGATTATAAACTTAACTAAACGTGCATCGATTAAGTAAGAAAACTATGACTTCATGAACTTTTATCCTTACACACGTTACAGAATGTTTGGTGTCGTCGAAACCTTTTTACTCTCTCGCTTTTTAACACAGCGCCTACCAACATGTCGGATATGCTGAGCCTTAGATGATGAGAAGTGGAGCGCTCATTTGAAATGCATTTACAGTTTATACACCGTAGTGGAAGTTGTAAGAACGAGTGATAGAAGAATGATGTCAGTGAAATTTGTAATTGATAAAGAGGTATCGAATGTTGTGTGTATGCTCCTCAAACAGGTCTGGGTGAGAATGAAAGAAGAGATCCTCCTATGACCAATTAGGAGACGTCCTGAGTGATATTCCCTCAGAGAAGGAAGTTATAATAAGAGGTGATTTCAATGCACATGTGGGCCAAGCCAAGGCAGGATACGAAGCAATATATGGGTGATTAGGCTTTGGAACTACAAATGAAGCGAGACGATATGCTTGAACTAGCAACAGCACTAGGTATGGCGATTGTTAACACATTCTTTAAAAGAGAGAAACTCATATTATTACGTACAAAAGTGAACAACATTAATCCCAAATAGACTATTTCATGATAAGGAAAGAAGACATACGTGAATGCAAGGACTGTAAGGTAAGAGTTAGTGAGACAGTAAGCCAACAACATAAGCTGATTGGTTCTGGACATTGAAGTAAAAAGGGAAGCTAAGCCAAAATATCGGAGAGGGCCACAAAAAATCAAGTGGTGGATGCTAAAAGATGAGAAGGAAGGCCTATTTAGGGAAAGAATAGTGGACAAAATATATTGGAACATGAAAGGAAACCCTAATACAATTTTGAGAAAAATGGCCAGTAGTATTATAGAGGCTGCTATTGAAATACTTGGGAAAACGTCAGGAAAAAAGTTTGAGGATAAAGAGACTTGGTGGTGGTCAAACTAAGTACCTTCTTCTTCTTGATGTGCCTATCCGTGACGAATGTTGGCGATCATCATGGCAATCTTCACCTTATCTGCAGCAACGCGGAAAAGCTGCACAGATGTTGTGTTGAACCAGGTTCTGAGGTTTTTTAACCAGGATGTTCTTCTTCTTCCTGGACCTCGCTTTCCAAATATTTTTCCTTGCAGGATGGCTTGTAGGAGGGCACATCTGGATTAATTTCGCATAATGTGTCCAAAGTATTCCAACTTTCGAGATTTGATGGTGGTTAGTATTTCTCGGTTCTTCCCCATTCTTCTAAGAACCTCCTCATTTGTGACCCTATCAGTCCATGGGATTCTAAGAATTCTCCGATATAGCCACATCTGAAATGCTTCCAACTTTCGGCGCATATCCTCGTTCAAGGTCCATGATTCAACACCATAAAAAAGGACAGAAAAGACGTAACATCTCAGCATTCTTACTTTTATACCAAGAGAAAGGTTGTGGCTCTTGATAAACGCCCCCATACAATTGAAGATTGATCTAGCTTTTCCGATGCGCGCTCTTATTTTTTGGTTATTGGTCCATTCTTCATTTATTATGGTGCCGATGTAGTTGTAGTGCCTCACTCTTTCTACAGGGGTTTGGTTGATACAGAGTTGACCTTCTGTTATCTTTTTCTTGCTGACGATCATAAGCTTTGTTTTCTTTACGTTTATATTGAGTCCATATTGCTGACTGTAATACGTGATTTTGTCCATGAGTACTTGTAGGTCTTCTAGGTTGTCCGCAAATACTATGGTGTCATCTGCATACCTGATATTATTTAGCCGGTACCCGTTTAGTAGAATACCTTTTTCAGTTTCGTGCCAAGCTTCGATAAATATTCTTTCAGAGTAAAGATTGAAAATTAGGGGGGACAAAATGCAGTCTTGCCTCACTCCACGCATGATTTTGACATATTCGGTGAGTTCACCGTCAACTCTGAGGTTTGCACTCTGATTGCAGCAAAGGTTTCTATTCTAATTATTTTCAGATCTTGGTTGTTAATTCCTGCTTCTTTTAGTATTTGCATCATCTTGGCGTGTTGTACTCGATCAAACGCCTTCTCGTAATCAACCAGACATGCGTATACGTCGCAGTTTACGTCTCTGCATCTCTGGAATAAGACTTGTATTGAAAACAAAGCCCCTCTCGTACCAAAAGCATTTATAAACCCGAACTGTTTGGGCGAAATTTGACTTTCGATTTGACTGATTACCTTTAGGAACAATTTTAGGAGATGACTCATCAGGCTTATTCTTCGAACTTTTTGGCTCCTTGGTTTTTTGGAAGTGCAATAAACTCAGACCTCAGCCATTCTGTTGATATTTGTCGAGAGTTGTATATCTTGTTGAATATCTTTGTGATTATTTCTATTGATTCGTTGTCCATCAGTTTGAGTATTTCTGCTTGTATATTATCGAGACCTGCTGCTTTGCCACCCTTTAGCTGTGTTATGGCAGAATAAACTTCCTGCTGTAATATTCTTGGTCCATCTTGGTCCAAACTAAGTACCAGGGAAAATAAAAGAAGGCAAATTATATAAAAAGTGGCAAGAAACCAGATCTGACACAGATCTTCAAAACTATAATATGGTCGCGAAAAAGAAGCGAAAGTAGCAGTAGCAAAAGCCAAAGCAGAAGCGTATTCAAACCTATACGATCAACTAGATACCAGGGAAGGCGAAACGAATATATATAAAATAGCCAAACAAAGAGCAAAGAAAGCAAAAGATTTTAATCAGATTAGATGTATCCGAGATAAAAATAATAAAATACTAGTTCACGAAAAGGATGTCAAAAAGAGATCGAGAAATTACTTTGACAGCTTGAAGAATTTGACAGACAGCCTGTAGAGTCAACGGAGACAGTAGCAGTAATGGTCATCAAAATAACAAATGAGGAAGTGGCTCAAGCGCTTCAAAAAAGAAAGAAAGGAAAAGGGGTAGGGCCAGATGATATTCCTGGGAAAGGTGGCTAACAGGTTTATTAATAGAATTATGGAAGTTGGACAAATGCCAGACGAATGGAGAAGCAGTATACTAGTAACTGTCTACAAAAACAAGGGAGATATACGCAAAATGTACAAACTACAGGGCTATAAAACTGATTAGCCACACCATGGAAATATAGGAAAGAGTAATTGATAGACGGATACGTGAAGAGACCGAAATATCCGAGAATCAGTTTGGCTTTATGCAGGGCAGATCAACAACAGATGCAATTTTCAATATAAGGCAGTTGATGGAAAAATACAGGAGTAAAGAAACAAGAAACAAACGCGCATATGGTATTCATTGATCTTGAGAAAGCATATGAAGAGTACAGGAGAAAACAAGGAATGTCACTTTTTCATGAATTTTGGCTTCTCTCGCCATGTGGTAGCAAAAACTGAGTACTATCGACTGACCTATCGATACAGGACAGTAACCAGAAAGATCAGTCTATACAAATTTTCTAAAAATTTGTATCCAGGTGAAGAACCTGGATTGTCCGCACGCCACTGAACGAAAATAAGGAATGTTAGCAGTTTTTTGGTGCATTGTTAAATTAATACCTTAATGTAGATTAATATTACATTAAGATTATAGAATAATAATTGCTAGAGTTCTGCTAAGAATCTCCTAAGTAGTTTTTAGGTACCATAAGAATTAAACCTTTTTTGGTGTTTATCTTAATATGTATTAAATGTGACATTCCTTGTTTTCCCCTGTACTCTTCATATGATAGAGTTCTTCGAGAGATTATGTGGTGGGCACTAAATAAGAAAGGAGTCCCTGGTGAATATGTAAAGATTGTGAGGGATATGTATGAGGGAGTAACGACTAGTGTTAGGACAGGTGTGGGAGAGACTGATAAATTTCATGTGAAATTAGGATTGCACCAAGGCCCGGTGCTTAGTCTGTATTTATTCACATTAATTTTGGACCAGATAACAGAGACACTACAGGGTAACATTCCATGGTGCTTAATGTATGTGGTGATGTGTTAGTAGGAAATAGTGAAAGAGACTTAGAAAAAAACTGGAACAGTGGAGACAAGCTCTGGGGGAAAAAGGTTTAAAACTTAGTAGGACAAAAACAGAGTATTTGAAATGTTCATTTAAATATGGAGTTACTACAAATAAAATGGTATCTTTGGATGGTGAACTGATTGTAAAGTCAATAGTTTTAAGTACCTGGGATCGGTACTAGAGAGTAATGGAAAAATAAATGGAGAGATGCATGCAGTAGAATTAGGGCTGGATGGATGAAGTGGAAGGAAGCGAGTGGTGTGCTGTGTGACAGGAAAATTCCAATGAAGTTGAAGGGAAAATTTTATAAAACAGCCATAAGGCCAGCTATGATGTACGGAACTGAATGTTGGGCAGTGAAAAAGAAAGAGGAACAACGAGTGCATGTGGCGGAAATGAGAATACTTAGATGGATGAGTGGAGTGACAAAAAAAGAATAAAATTAAAAATGCGTATGCGTATATTAGGGAAAGTCTAGGTGTGGCACCAATTGATGCCAAAATGAGAGAGCATAGGTTGAGATAGTTTGGTCATATTCAAAGTCGAGACGCTAATCACCCAATACGAAGAATTGCTGAAGTGCAGATTCCTGGAAGGAGTAGGAGAGTAAGACCAAAGAAGACGTGAGAGAGACGATTCGGCAGGATATGTTGCTAAAGGGAATTAATATTGATATGACCCAAGATAGAATTGTATGGAGAAATGCAATTAGGGAAGCCGACTTCGCATATGGATAAGGCAAAGAGAATAATGATGATTACTTATTCACGCTGAAATATATTAACTAATACATCCAGTGATAGAGCAACATGAAGAGGGAATTTACACTTTAGTGTAAATATAGTAGCATATATTGCTGAAAAAAACTATGATTTGATAACCTTTTATACTCACAAACGTTGCAAAATGTTGGGTGTCGTCGAGACCTTTTTACTATCTCGCTTTTTTAACACAGCGCATACCCACATGTCGGCTATGCTGTGCTTTACACAATCAGTGGTGAAGAGTGGCGAGCTCATTTGAAATGCATTTAAAATTTATACACATCAGTTAGCCGATAGTGCTGGCCTCCTAATCGAATTAAATCTAAAGCTGTCTTTTTTTATTTGATTTTACTCATAGTTCTAAGGATGCAGAGTTCTATTTGAATTTTATCTAGAAAAGCGGGTAGGTAATAAAAAATGTATGTATATTGTAGATATACAATATATGTAGTATTATTTGTAAATATTGTAGATGTAGTAAAAACTTACCCCGGCGCCGACATAAACTCAAGTCATAATTTACTCTGCTCCAAAATACAAATTAAATTAAAGAAACTAACAAAGCCAACTAAGCCTAGTAAGATATACCTCGACCCCCTTAAAAACACCCAAACGCGCGAACACATATCACAGCAGATAAATAGTAAAATGCACAGAATATCAAATATATCAAACGAAAACAGAACTATTAACGGATGTTGGTACGATATTCAAAACTCGGTTTTAGAGGACGTAAGGGAATCTTTAAAAACACCTACAATGTTGGCAAAAAACTGGATGAACCAAGAAATTCTAGACCTGATGGAAGTTCGACGAAAATACAAAAATAGAAATATTATCAAATACCGTGAAATCAACAAACTCATAAAAAGAAAAATTAAACAGGCCAAAGAATCCTGGCTCGAGAATTCATGTAAAGAAATAGAAGACTTCCAAAAAAAGCATGAAAGTTTCAACCTCCACAAGAAACTTAAATATACCTCCGGAATTAGAAAACAGAAAAATGCTCACGTACTTAAAACCGCAGACGGAAAAATTTGTGATCACGAACAATAGTACAAAGAATGGGAGAGACATATCAGTGACCTTTTTGACGATGCTTTTTGAGAAAATACTCCAAATACTACCTCTGACAACCAATTAGACAGAGGTCCCAGTATACTGAAGTCAGAAGTCACAAAAGCAATAGAACAAGCCAAAAACAATAAAGCACCTGGACCAGATCAAATCCCTGTTGAGCTACTTAAACTTTTAGATAAGGAAAACATTACAACATTACCTACTTGACTACTTTCTTTAACACAATTTACAACGAAGAAAAAATACCAGATGATTGGTTGGAGTCACTGTTTATAACATTACCAAAGAAAAGCAGGCCCACCAAATGCAGCGATTTTAGACTAATCAGTTTGATGAGTCACACACTTAAGAAACTTTAACGTATTATACAAAACCGAGTATTCCTTCTGTGCGAAACTAGAATGGGTAATAAGCCATTTGGATTTAGAAATGGTCTAGGAACTAGAGAAGCACTATTTTGTATGCGCGTTCTATTACAAAAAAGTTGTGAATTCCGAAAGAACGTTTATGTTTGTTTCATCAACTTCGAGAAGGCATTCGACCGAGTACAACATGATACACTTTTCGATTGCTTGCAGGCAGCTGCAGGACTCGACCACTACGATATAAGACTGCTGAAATACTTATATTACAATCAAGTAGCCTCTATCCAAATTGGAGACAGTCGTACTGAAAAACTGCCGATAAAACGTGGGGTGAAACAAGGTCGTGTTTTATCACTCACCCTTTTTAATCTGTACTCTAAAGAAATCTTTAGGGAGGCTTTGGATGGCAGACAAGAGGGAGTAAGGCTAGGCGGAGAAGTAATCAACAATATTAGATACGCTGACGATACAGCCATTCTTACTGAAAATTTACAAGATCTTCAGACACTACTAAATCAAGTCAGTGAAGCAAGTTATCGGAGAGGCTTAAAATCAACATTTCAAAGACAAAGTGGATGGCCATTGGCAACATGGCTGCAATTGAAGAAGTCAAGAAAGAGTTAAATAAACTAAATAAAAGTGATTTAATTAGAATAATAATAGGAAAAAAAGTGCCTACGGACTTAAAAACAAGTATTAAAGTGATACAATATGTGGAAAGTGAAAAAATAGAATCGCTTGATGTAACTGATGAAATCCCTGATAATTTCATAGCCGACAATGCTGAACCGGTAAGTGAATTAACATTAAAATACGAGCTGAAAATCGCAAATATTCAAGTAGAGGCCTCCACACGCCTAATTAAAGAACTGGAAAGAACTATTAGCAACCAAGATTTAATTATTAGCCTTTTACAAAATCCTGCAAATTTAGAGGTTAAACACAAATCAAATACCAATACAGAGAGCAGCGTTGCCGTACCTTCTCCGGAATCCGTCGTTACGGGAAATGGCAGAAAAATCAACAGCAAGCCAGAGATACGCCACAATACGCAAGTTACACACCATCAGGTCTCAAGTGCATTAATGCAAGTACAGCAAAATATAAAAATGAGTGATATTCAGACATTAGGTCAAAATGTTAGCCAAACTCGATCAGATGGAAAAATTGTTGGCAACAATAGCGACAACGTGGACCTAGCATCAAAAGACAAGGTGTGGGTGTACGCTACCAAATATAAAACATCTTACACTACAGAAAAAATGGAAAATTACCTACAATCTAAGTTCCCTGGGCATGAGTTTTCATGTACATTGTACGAAAACAAGATAAATGGCTCCAATTCGTTCAGAATCACGGCTGATGCGGAGCTTAGAGATACTCTCTTCAAGCCACACACATGGCCTAGCGGCATAGAAGAAAGTGAATATTTTTTTCGTAGAAAACGTACCTTCCAAAAATCTCCTAAGTTCAGAGGATCTACTACAAGAAGACAACATAAGTGAAATTGACATTCTCAGTAGCTGTGTGCCATTTAATGTTTTGTGTCACCTAATAGTCGGAGAGATAGAAGCGGATTTTGTGCATGATAAGTAATATGGAAAAACTATACGGGGATATGTTGAATTAGTTGTGTACATGACTTTCACCAACGACCGGAAACCAGAGTTGGGGCCGAGGGTAGTTATAAGGGGTCAAAGTCGCGGAATTTATTATTTTTTTTATGACGCTCATGATCGAGATAGTGCACCAAAATTTGGGAATAAGTAAGTCATGACGTAACTAAGTGAAATCTCTAGGGGCGGAACGCTGCGTGGCCGACAAAGGGGTGGGGTTAGGGGTGAATATAAAAATATAAAGGGTGTTTTGCGACGTTCGTGATTGAGATAGTGGACCAAAATTTGGGAATAAGTAGATCATGACATTACTAAGTAAAATCCCCAGAGCCGGAAACCAGAGTTGGGGATGAGGGTAGTTATAAGGGGTCAAATTCGACGTTTTTATTATTTTTTTTTTGTGACGCTCATGATCGGGAGAGTGCACCAAAATTTGGGAATAAGTAGGTCATGACGTAACGAAGTAAAATCTCCAGGGGTGGCACGCTGCGTGGCCGACAAAGAGGTGGGGCAGGGGTGAATACAAAAAATATAAGGGGTTTTTTTGCGACGTTCGTGATTGAGAGAGTGCACCAAAATTTGGGAATAAGTAGGCCATGACATAACTAAGTAAAATCCTCAGAGGCGGAAACCAGAGTTGGGCATGAGGGTAATTATAAGGGGTCAAAATCGCCGTTTTTATTATTTTTTTTGTGACGCTCTTGATCGAGATAGTGCACCAAAATTTGGGAATAAGTAGGTCATGAGGTAACTAAGTACAATCTCCAGAGGTGGATCGCTGCGTGGCCGATAAAGGGTTGGGGGTAGGTGTGAATATAAAAAATAAAAGGGGTTTTCTGCGACGTGCTAGATTGAGATAGTGCACCAAAATTTGGAAATAAGTAGACCATGACTTAGCTAAGTAAAATCCCCAGATCCGGAAACCAGAGTTGGGGAAAAGGGTAGTTTTAAGGGGTCAAAGTCGCAGTGAAAAATAATAAAAACCGCGACATTTACCCCTTATAACTACCCGCGTCCGCCACTCTGGTTTCCGCCTCTGGGGATTTTACTTAGTTATGTTATGGTCTACTTATTCACAAATTTTGGTGCACTATCTCAATCACGAACGTCGCAAAAAACCCCTTACATTTTTTTATATTCACCCCTGCTCCACCCCTTTGTCGGCCACGCAGCGTTCCACTCCTGGAGATTTTACTTAGTTACGTCATGGCCTACTTATTCCCAAATTTTGGCGCGCTATCTCGATCATGAGAGTCACAAAAAAAATAATAAAAAACGGAATTTTGACCCCTTATAACTACCTTCCTTCCCCACTCTGGTTTCCGGCTCTGGGGATTTTAATTATTTATGTCATGGTTTACTTATACCCAAATTTTGGTGCACTATCGCAATCACGAACGTCGCAAAAAACCCCTTATATTTTTTATATTCACCCCTACCCCACCCCTTTGTCGGCCACGCAGCGTTGAGCCCCTAGAGATTTTACTTAGGTACGTCATGACCTACTTATTCCCAAATTTTGGTGCACTATCTCGATCATGAGCGTCATAAAAAAATAATAAAAACCGCGACTTTGACCCCTTATAACTACCCTCGGCCCCAACTCTGGTTTCCGGCCGTTGGTGAAAGTCATGTACACAACTAATTCAACATATCCCCGTATAGTTTTTCCATATTACTTATCACGCACAAAATCCGCTCCCAGCTCTTAGACTATAAATGTACAAAGCTTAAATAATAAAGTAAATTTACTTGATATTTTCAATGACACGTATCAACCAGATATATTGTGTATTACTGAACATTGGGCATCCTCTGATAAACTGCTTACACTTGGATTGTATAATTATGTTTTAGTTACTAGTTACTCGAGGATTTTTCACATCCATGGAGGTGTGGCAGTATATATAAAAAATAATAGATTCAATGTATGTAAAGAAATTGACTATTTAGCACAGTTTAACGTGGAACTAAATTTTAAATGTACTGGAATCTCCTTAAATGGCAACTGTTGCATTTTGACTATATATAGATCGCCAGATGGAGACATCGATGTATTTTTTAATAATCTTCATGAAATTTTAAATAACATAATTCAAAACTATACACAGGTGGTCATTTGTGGAGATTTAAACATAGATGGTTTTATAGATTCAATTCAGGTAAAATGTTTTGCTGATCTGTTGGAATGTTTTCAACTAAAATCTCATATATCCGTGTCTACCCGTGTCGCCAAATACAGTAGCATCTTAACCAAATCATCCGTTGACCATTTAATTACAAATATGGATTTTAAATCGCTTAATATTACGGTGTTTGACCCAGCTATATCTGATCACTCTGCACAGATGTTGAAATGGGATCAGGTACCCACAGCACCACCACTGCGAAGTGAGGTAATAACACGTAGAGTTTTCAACCAGCTGTCTATTGCAGAATTTAAGTTTCTATTAGGAAAAATTGGAATAGGTAATTGCATTGCTGTTGACAACAAATTTGAAGTTTTTTGGGATGATCTTATGTATGCATTCAATGCTTCATTTCCATTAAAAAAAGTAAAAAGAATTAATCTAGCAAATCATCTATTTAAAACGAATATTTCATCCGAATTAAAACAAGAAATAGATAACCTTAAACATGAGAATTGGTTACGTAAGAATACAAATTTAATAAGTAACGAAGAGTATAGAATTAAAAAGAATAATATAAATAATAAAATTATACGTGAAAAACAAACTCATTTATCCAACGTAACAAACAACTCTCAAAATAAAATCAAAACAATTTGGAAATTTGTCAACACAAAATTAGGAAAAAACAAAAACCACGTCATTCCAGAAAAACTTGAACATAACGGTCGGCAATATGGAAACAAAAAAGATGCTAGTAATGGCTTTGCAGACTTTTTCACTAGTTCGGTGTTATCAATTGTACCAAATAACAGCAATACATGTACAATTAGCAAAAACACACCTGGTGGGCCATTCTTTTATAGGCCAGTAATTGAAATTGATATATTGGAAATTATAAATACTTTCAAAAATAAGAGATCTACAGGGTTTGATGATGTACCACTGTTCTTGTTGAAAGAATGTTCTGATAAGATCGTCCCCGTTCTAACTGAATTAATAAACTACTCTGTATCCACAGGAACATTTCCAAATATACTAAAGATGGCCAAGGTAGTTCCAGTTTACAAAAGAGGAGAAAAAAATCTCCTGTCTAACTACAGAGGAATAACACTTTTAAGTGTCTTTGCAAAAACATTTGAAAAGGCTGTTTATAACCAAATTATGCCTTATTTAAATAATGAAAATATTATTACGAGTAAACAACATGGTTTTCGGCCGGGGCATTCCTGTGAGACCGCCACTATCGAGTTTGTACAATCTATCCATGATAAAATTGATAAAAATTTATTTACATATGGTTTGTTCTTTGATTTATCGCAGGCATTTGACTGTTTAAAACCGGAGTTTTTGCGTGAAAAACTTGAGGCAGTCGGTATCAGAAATCCAGTGAATTCTTGGATACTCTCATATGTTTGTAATCGTCCGTTTCACGTTGCGATAAACAATGTATTTTCTGATATCTTTCACAATAGCCTCGGAACTCCTCAAGGAGGAATATTAGGTCCACTACTTTTTCTTTTATATGTAAATGACTTACCAGAGTATTTTAGAGAACAAAAAGACCTATTTATGTATGCCGATGACACCAGCATGATAGTTTCCGCAGAAACTTTGGAGCAAGTAGTTATAAAAGTAAAATATTTAACAAGGCTATTCAAGGAGTGGTGTGATAGGAATGGATTGGTTGTAAATTTGGAAAAAACCAAGATTGTAAACTTTTCATACGGTGAGAGAAGAACGACCCAACCCGTTTTTGAACTTAAAATCAGTAACAGAGATGTGGTAGTAAACACAGCAACATATACAACATTTTTAGGCACAGTTATAGACGCTAATTTAAGTTTCGATAAACACATAGATCATTTATGTAAGCAGCTTAATAAGACGTATTTTGCGATAGCGGCATTAAAAAATGATATGCCATCAAGTACATTGATCTCTGTTTACTATGCGCAGGTATATTCCCGTATCGCGCAGAACATCATTATTTGGGGCCGGGCTTCCGAAAGTATGCGCATCTTTCTCTTACAGAAGCGTATTATCAGACGAATTTTTGACATAAATTACCGTGACAGTTGTCGGGAAGTTTTCAGAAAGAAAAGAATTCTTACGGTACCTTCCGTGTATATATATAAACTGTTAACTTTTATTTTCCAGAAGGTTGAACTGTTTAAGAAAAATAGCGATCTTCATTCACACTTCACGAGGAACTGTGACAAAATTCGTTTGATGAAATGTAACCATGCCGGTTTTAAAAAATCCCCTTACTATACTGGTCCTTCTCTATATAATAGACTACCGCTAAGTTTAAAAAATCAAAATAACTTAAGAAAATTCCAAAAAGAGCTGAAAGAGTTTTTGTTGAATAATGCATTTTACTCCTTGGAGGAATTCATCCAAGAGACAGCTGGGTAGTCGCGGATATGAGAGTATTGTATTATTTCTGTTTTTGTTTTGTATTTTAAGTGTGCAAGTGATTTGTGTAATTTGTATACTTTTTTATGTAATATTTATTATGTAATTCGATATTGACTTACCTTTGTGATTGTGACTCTGATGAAGAGATAATAACTAGGATCGAAATATCACTGAAGGCTTTTATGACCTGGAAACCAGTTTTATGTAACAGAAACCTGTCGATGAATATTCAAAAGGAGGTGCTGAAATGTTATGTGTGGTCTATCATATTGTATGATTGTGAGACATGGACGTTAAAAAGCACAATGCTAAACAAAATAGAAGCATTCGAATTGTGGTGCTATCGACGAATCCTAAAGATATCGCGGGTTTCGCACACTTCCAATGGAGATGTTCTTCAAACGCTGAATTCAGAACGTCTGCTCATTAGCATCATAAAGAGGAGAAAAACAGAATACTTCGGCCATATAATTAGAGGGCCTAAATACCATCTGCTTCGCCTTATAATACAAGGAAAAGTGGAGGGAAAGAGATGGATTGGTCGAAAGAAACTTTCATGGCTGCGTAATATTAGACAATGGTGTGGCTGCACAGTAGAAGAATTATTTCGCGCAGCAGCCGATAGAGAGAGATTTCAAGAAATTGTAAACATGATGACGGCCAACGTCTGAATACAGAAACGGCACCTAAAGAAGAAGAAGAAGATATTGTAGATTTTCCCTTTGTCCGCTATTTATCGGCGTGTGTCTTTATAAATGTGTAAAAGGCTCAGGCCGTGACCCGTCAAAATGGCCCGGTCAAAACAGCTGCGTCAAAAAGAGCCCCGTCAAACTAGCCCGTTGTAAATTACTATTGTAATTAGGAAATAAGCCACAATTTAACTTAAAAAAATTATTTTATTAACGTTTCGACTTTAATTTAATAATAATAATTTAATTTAATCTGACTCATTCATATCGGCAATTCAGACATACTGTATGGTGCAAATTAAAGGAATAAATTCGTTATTTCGTAAACCCGCGACTAAGGAAAAATCATGAAATAGGTCGATATTTATTATTCTCATTAAAATGAGAATACGGGTCGTGTGCTAGCTTATTTGAAAGGATATTTAATTTTTTATTCAGTAATATAAACATTTACATAATTATTTATACAAGGTGCTCAAAAACTTTTTTCAATTTAAATTATTTAATAAAAAAAAAAGAATATATGTAATTTATTTAATTCAAAATACATTTTACGGCTGTCAGAAATCAGACAAAAATGTTTTTATCACAAATAAACATTGATTTTCGCTTAAATTAAATGTTCAAACTTCCAAGAGGCAGATGGCTGGCTGGAGCTGGCTTGAACATTGAATTTAATCGAAAAGCAGAACACATTTAATCGAAACAGAAGACAGGGTTCGAGTTCTCTGAAAAGACTATTTTTATTTAATGTGGTTAAGATAAACATCTGAATAGAGGATAATTACTATTTCCGAAAAAATGTATTTTTAAGAGATTATTTCATGATGAATTCTGAAGGGAGCTTTTTTGTCGGAACTATTTTGTCGGGGCTATTTTGTGGGCGAGCTATTATTCCGAGGCTATTTTCTCTGCAGACTATTGTGTCGGCGCTATTTTGTGTGCGGGATCGGTGCCGCCCAAAATCCCGACAGCCAAAATCCCGACAGCCAAAATACCGACGGCCAAAACACCGACACGCCAGAATCCCGACACGCCAGAATCTCGACAGGCGAAAATCCCGACATGCAACAATCCTCGCATAAGTAAAAATTCCGATTTTATTTAATAATTTTAATACAAAATACTTTTGTTTAGTAACAAAAAATAAAAAAACAGGTAGCCATAAACAAAAAAACAAAAAATAAATGTAACTATATGTTAAAAAGAAACTTTTCAAACCTGTCGGGATTCTGGCCTGTCGGGATTTTGGCCTTTCGGGATTCTGGCGTGTCGGGATTTTGGCCGTCGGGATTGTGGATATCGGGATTTTGGCTGTCGCGATTTTGGGGTAGACCCGTGCGGGATATTATGTCGGGTCTATTTTGTCGGAGCTTTTTCGACAAGACTATTTTGACGGGATACTGGCTCAGGCAATAGATAATCAACAAAGTTTCTCATTGCGACCTATAGGTTAAATAATTTTCTTTCACAAGATTTTCAGTTTTTCGATATGACCTAAATTTCGCGAAATATTCGACCGTCTCACTTCTTCTACTACATCTTATTTAAATTAGACATAAACTAAACAGTTAACTTCTATTTTTCTTGATTCATAAGTGTTTGTTAACATGAATAGTCTGGGAATTTAAATGTTACCAAAATACTCCGAAATACTTCAATCTAATGGCATATAAAACAACATAATGTTACTCTACATCCCACCAGACTGAAAACAATGGAAACCTTCGCTGGTTACACCTCCGAGGCTTCTACAATTTGCAAGCCATAACGGATGCTGAGACTAAGGAAGATGAGGGAACCTTACAATTTATAATTCACGTCCCATCTGCTCAGCGCTTCCCTTCATACTTCAATCAGAGTAAACATGTAAATTAAAAACGAATAACCATTTTGCTGCACCAGCGAGTGCAGCAAGCACCTCTACTGGTTTCGAAACCAGAGAAGGTTCCAATTGTTTTCAGTCTGGTGGGATGCAGAATAACATTTTGTTGTTTTATATGCCATTAGATTCATTATTTCATTCATAGGAGATTCTGACCAATAGAAAGCTACAGAAATCTGAATTAAATCGATAATTTTTGATAATTTCCCGTCGTTAAGTATATTACGTCAGATGCCCTTCGTTCCTACGAAAAAATACATTCAGTGACATTAATGACAATTAATGTTTTAAAAATTATAAAAGTGATGACTTTCAATCGTCAAATATTTATAAAAACTGTGAGTTTAATGGTACTTACATAAATAAATTACAATAAAATTTTGGTTTTGAACAGTTTTATTCATGAAATAATCGCAACAAATTGCACTCGACCTCTGAAATTAATATAGAATTTTTGCCCTCGTGACACTTTGACATAATTTCACTGTCAAAGTGTCACTCGGGAAAAATTCAATAATTTCAGAGTTCTTGTGCAATTACTACTGATTATTTCATTCATAGGAGATTCTGATCAATAGAAAGCTACAAGAATCTGAATTAAATCGATAATTTTTGATAATTGCCCGTCGTTAAATATATTACGTCAGATGCCCTTCGTTGCTACGAAAAAATACATTCAGTGACATTAATGAAAATTAATGTTTTAAAAATTATAAAAGTGATGACTTTCAATCGTCAAATATTTATAAAAACTTTGTGTTTAATTGTACTAATTTGTACTTACATAAATAAATTACAATAACATTTTGGTTTTGAGCAGTTTTATTCATGAAATAATCGCAACAAATTGCACTCGAACTCTAAAATTAATATAGAATTTTTACCCTCGTGACACTTTGACATAATTTTGAACAGTGAAAACTGTCAGTGTCACTCGGGAAAAATTCAATAATTTTGTAGCTCTTGTGCAATTACTACTGAAAACTTAGTCTTTTGCTAGCAGCTGCCGCTAGGGCATCTATGCCAGTTCGTTCGTTGCAATCCGTGACTGCACACCGTGGTTTGTTTTGGTTGGATTAGAGAGAGCAGCATATGTGCCTCCTGATGAAAGATTAATTAGTTTCGAAACCGGTAGAGGTGCTTGCTGCACTTACTGATTGTACTAGAATATGATGCGGCTGTATTTTCGTTTTGCAACGAAATTGAAAATGGTTATTCATTTTTGAGTTAATTGTTAACCCTCGTATTATATATATAAAAAAAACAAAATTCAGAAGCTATTATTTGATGTTCACGTGGTTGGGTTCATACATAAGTTTTTTGTTTATTTATATATTAAAAATCCACAGGCAGAGCGGTTATGACAGTCACTTAAGCTCTGCCAGTTGCAAAAATTACCATTTTTCAAAAGCTGACATTTTATTTTATAACGAAAATGAAATACGTGCAAATTCTCGATGATATAATTAGGCTTGAAATGAATGGTCACTTTGGAGACATTTCAGAGAGAGTCCCATTTATATGTAAATAATGCAGAAATTAGTCTTTGTGAAATTTACATTTAAGCTCTGATACAGACCTGGGCTTTTGAAATAAATTAATTTCTAGTGGACATGTTTAGGTGTGGCAAGGTCAGTATATCTACATTTGTATTAATAATAACTACACAAATGCATTTGCATTAATCGCATTTATAAATTACCTTTAAAAAGTAGTTAACTTTTAAAAGTATATTATGCAACGAGCAGTTTTGATGGTTATTAGTTATTATGGGACTATGACGGATACGACACAAGCAGCAAAGCGACCAGTGTCGTATAGAATACGAGAATGATAATGCAAGTTTTGTACATGACTTTTTCTATGATCATTCCTAGCCAAAACATATATTATATTCAAATTTATTTACTTGGAAATACAACTTAAGTAGTTGTATCATTAAATAATAATTTTCTTGATACATTTATATTTTAAATATAACAATAATTACCTAGACACCGTAAGGTAAAAGAAGACGGCTTAAATAAGTAAGTAAAAAAAATATAACAATTATTATAATGAATTTGAGGTTACATTTTCAATATAGTTTTCAAAATAGGTAAGTGCGATTCCTAGAAAATATGTTCTGGGAAAGGCCATATGGAAGAAGGTCTATAGGACGACCTGGAAAAGGTGGAAAATGCAGTCAAAGAAGGTCTGGAGAAAATGAGAGTGAGACAATTGGAATTAGTGGCAAAGGATCGACAAACAGGGAAGGCAATAGTAAACGTGGCAACGACTCACGAAGAGGTTGAAACGCCATTAATAATAATTATGACGCTCCAAGAGTTGTACAAACAAACACTAATTTGACGAAGAGTGTCATGCGATAGCAAACGAAAAGAAAAGGAACAGAAGATAATTACTAACAGATAATAGAGGTGATAACAAACAAAAATATAAAATAATTCGAGGGAAACTGAAAGCTCTGTGTGGGAAGAAAAAGAGATAACATCATGAATTGAAATTAATAGATATAGAAAAGAAGTTCAAAACCAAAGAGGTGAGTTCATTCTATCCAGAATTTAGGAAGATGGTAAAAGGTTATCAAAGCCTCTGTAGCTAATATACAGTATGGTGCAAATGAAAGGAATAAATTCGTTATTTCGTAAACCGACAGCTTTACGGAAAAATTCCGAAACAGGTCGATTTTTATTTTTAAATTATGATGTTTTGGCAATATATTACACGAGTGACGTCATCCATCTGGTCGTGATGACGCAATCAACGATTTTTTTTAAATGAGAATGGGTGTCGTGTCCTAGTTTATTTGAAAGGTTATTCAATTGTCAATTCGGTAATATAAACACTAACATCATTATTTATATGGGGTGTCCAAAAACAATATTTTCAAATTAAATTAATTGACAAAAAAAGAAAAATGTATGTAATTTTTTTTTGATTCAAAATACATTTACTACTGTCAGAAAACAGGAAAAAAATGTATATTTGAAAAATAAACATTGCTTTGCGCTTAAATTAAAAATGTTCAAACTTACAAAAATCAGGTGCCTAGCGGGAGCTGGCTTGAACAATGAATTTAAGCGAAAATCAACGATTATTTTTCAAATAAACATTTTTTTCTGTTGTATGATAAAAGTAAAAGTTATTTTGAATTAAATAAATTACATACATTCTTCTTTTTTATCAATTAATTAAATTTAAAAAATAGATTTTGGACACCCTGTATGAATAATTATGTTAACGTTTACATTACCGAATGGAGAATTGAATAACCTTTCAAATAAGCTAGCACACGGCCCCTATTCTCATTTAAAATAATCATCTATTACGTCATCACGCCCAGATAGATGACGTTACTTTTGTGATATATAGAGAGCGGAATATATGCAACACAACATTACCAAAATATGCGCATATAATATATGTATTACTTTTACTACAAATATGCAGGTATTTTTTCTAAATTTGTCTAAATATGCAAATGCATATTAAAAATACTCAAAAATAAAACAATATATTAAGTCGTAAGATCTTCAGAAAAGTTGCCTTCAAAAATACGTACAACTTTCCTCAAACAATCGAAGCCCTCATTTTTTTCTAAAACATTTTTTAATTTATTTCTAATTATAATCCCTGTATTTCCGGGAATTTTTGACAATGAGCAGAAAAAGTGTTAACAAGATTAACCGAATCACTTAATTGTAAATTCATTTGTTCTAATGACTTTATTAGATCTGGTAAAAAACTAAAATGACCTTTTATGAACATAAGTCCTTTAGCAAATTGTACGTTACTTAAAGAACAGAGTACGTTACAAACAAGTGAAGAACAAAAGCGGAATTGTCTACAATTTGATGGATTTTTGTATTTTGATGCTTCTCTCTATGTCCGTCTTTATAGAAGTAAAAGCGAATTTGTCGAATAAAAACACTCTTTCCAGAAAAATTTCTTTTGTGGGACATGATGCTTTTGTTTGTCAGTTCCTCATTTAAAAAATGAAATGTGAAAATGACTGTAACTTAGGATTTTGGAACAGGCCTTGCAAAATACTTTGTCTCCACTTAGCTTTAACTCGGGAAAACACTTTATCCAAGCACTTTTTTGAATTGTAGACATATTTAAATTTAATATATACCAATCACTTCAAAAACACTAAATACGATACAACGTTTACTTTAAACAAATGTTGGCCGGAAACTGACAAAATAATTATTAGACCCTTAAAAGCAGGTAGGTACCTACGACTTGCTACGCTAATAAAATAATATTTTTCTGGGAACACCCATTAAAGTCAGGTAGTAATGGGAAAGTCCAGATGAGCGATAGATAGATAAATAACGAGCTCGTTCATATCGAAGTTATAAAATTCCAACTAAGAGAGGAAAATTTTAAACTTTTATATAATTTATTTTTAAAATATGCAAAATAAAGCGTGTTTAGCTTAAATATGCAATGCTGTGTTTGTTGCCTGAAAATATGCAGTATATGCATCTATATGCACTTTGAATATATTCCGCTCTCTAGTGATATATATGCTAAAATATCAAAATTTAACAGTAAAAATCGACCTGTTTCGGGATTTTTCCTTAATGTCGTCGGTTTACGAAATATCGAATTTATTCCTTTCATTTGCACCAAACTGCATAAGGCAAAGTCGGAGTGGAAAAAACATTTCGAGGAATTATGAAATGTTGAGGTGGAGCAGGAAGCAGTAGACAGATGGACAGTTGGAGAAAATGAGATAGTTGAAAGGCAGCCTATAGAGGAGGAGATGGTTACAGCAATACAAAAAATTAAAAATTGCAGATGTCCTGGGAAAAATGATATACCTATGCATAGAAATTGTCAGAAGGCATTTGACTGTGTAGACTGGAGAGTTTTGTGAAAAGTTCTACATGAGATGGGGGTTCCTGATCATCTGTCAGCTCTGTTGAAAAGCCTATGTGAGAACAGTGAAACCAGAATAATCATTGAAAACCATAAGTCCGAACTTTTTAAAATAGGTAGAGGAGTCCAACAAGGATGTATTCTATCTCCAAGTCTTTTTAATTTATATGGGGAATATATAATGAGAAAAGCACTCGACAAATGGAATGGCGGTATTTCTATCGCAGGAAAGAAGATCTTAAATCTCAGGTATGCCGATGATACAACATTAATAACTGCATCCGAAGAAGAAATGTCCAGCCTGCTGCATCTAGTGTAAGCCGAAAGCAATAGATGTGGTCTCAAGACCAATAAAAAAAAAACAAAAATTATGGTAGTAGATTATTCAAATTCACTTCAGACAACAGGAGCCTTAGACCAGTTTGAAGTGGTTAACGAGTTCAATTATCTAAGATCCTAGATCAATAATACAGGATCTTGTGAAACAGAAATACGGAGGAGAATAGGCATGGCCAAAAACGCTATGAGCCGATTATCGGAAATCTGGAAAGATCGCTCCTTGTACAAGAACAGTAAAAATATGATTAGTTCGTGCCTTAATTTTTCCCATATTTAATTACGGATCCGAAATATGGACAATGAAATCGGACGACAGAAAAAGGATTGACGCCTTTGAAATGTGGTGCTGGAGAAGAATGCTTCGGATCTCATCGACGGAACACAGAACAAATCACTCAATCTTCCAAGAGCTTAATATTCAGACTTGACTCTCCTCTATTTGCCTCTCCGCCGTCTTAAAATTTTTCGGTCATATTGCAAGAAGAAGTGATGATAATCTTGAGAGACTTATAATTTCGGGAAACGTTTAAGGGCGCAGAAGTAGAGGTCACTCACCTACTAGATAGACGGATCAAGTACAGAAAGCCAGTGGAAAAACATTCTCTGAATCCATGAGGGAAGCTCAGGACAGAAGCCGATGGAAAGAGATAGTTGCTCCTATTATAGGGAATCACGACACTCAGCAATGAGGAAACGACTGAGGAGCAGGAGGATGCATCAAAATAATAGAGTCTGGTAGAGATCAACTACAGAGAAGGATATATCAACTAGTGGTGCAAGTATGGGAAAATGACATAATGCCAACGGATTGGTATATGAAGCCTGCATATGCCCGCTGCATAAAAAAGGAAACAAACTAAAGTAAGGCTGCTATAGTGGTTTAGCCATAGTAGACACTGTATAAAAAATATTGGCAAGATTATTGAGCAATTATACGGAAAGGATCCTACATGAATACCTTCTTCTTGTTAACGTGCCCTATCAAGTCCCCTTGAGGTTGGCGATTTAGAGGGCGAAACTCTCTCTGTCTCGAGCTATTCTAAATAGTTGTTCTGCTTTCTTTATTCCCGTCCACTCCCGGATATTTTTCAACCAAGAGGCCTGCTGTCGGCCAATAGGGACGTTCACTAATTTTTAAATATAGTTAAATTCAATAGATTACAAGGTATATAAAAACGTAACAATCATAAAACTGTTTAAAAATGTATATTTTTTAAGATAAATGAGTTCATAATGTTGATTTTCTTGGAGTCTAGAAAAACGGTACCCTGCAGCGAGGCTACGGTCTGTGACGTCAGCAGTCGTAACGTCTTTGATCGACGACTAGTTTTGTATACTTATTTACTCAGTGTATTTGAATGTGCGCAGTTTTTTACGTATTTAATTATTAAAAATAAAGCCAAATAAGTGGTGTTTTGTTCCTGGGTGTGTAAATACATCAAAAAACAGTTCTGACAAGATTTCTATTACCGTTCCAGCCAATTTAAAACAGAAAAAGAAATGGTTTGTTGCAGCTAGAACTTAAAATAACTAACTTAAAGAACTAACTTAAATAAATAATCATTATAGAAGTTTTCCACAGACTTTCGGCCCTTGATAATAATGTAATTGTTCTTTCTGCATTTACATTTTTCAAAAATACTTATTAGTTGTCTCAGGATTCGAAAAAAATGAATGAATTTAAATAGCATTGGACCAAGATTTTGCACCTACCCCCTTAAAGAGTAAATGAAAAAGTTTCGGGACCTCAAATTTGTATTCCTTAAACTGGGATATTCCTAAAAACGGGATTCTTATAATACATACAGTAAAAGTAAACCTTGAAATAACTACATGTGGATGTAGGTATGACTTTATATTATATTAAAATCATTAATAATTTAGTGAAAAGATTGGTTGAAATGAAAATGTATAATACCCAAGTTCAAAAATATTTTTTACCTTGGAACAGTTGTCAACTCGAAATACGAAACAACCGAAATAAGATCTAGAGTTGAAAAGGACATAGCAACATTTAACAACATGCATGAGAAATATTTTCACCCATTGCGACATAATATCTCTCCCACTAAAATGTTATTATTTCCGGTCTTGCTATATGGCGCAGAGGCCTGGACAATAATGGAAACGTTAATGAAAAAGCTAGAGGCATTCGAGATGTGGGTGTACCCACGTATCCTCAAAATATCCTGGGCGACCCACACCAACGTACAGGTATTGCGTCGAATGGGAAAACAAAAAGAAATCTCTTTTACAATTAAGAAACGAAATCTTAAACATTTCGGTCATATCATGAGGCATGATAAATATCGTATACTCCAACTGATAACGCAAGGTAAAATAGAGAGCAAACGCGGACCCGGAAGAAAAGACACTCATGACTTAAAAACTTACGCCAATGATTTGGACAAAAATCGATCGAGTTATTCAGAAACGTCTCAAATGAAATTAAAATTGCCATGATGATAGCCAACGTCCACAACGGACAAGGCACATGAAGAAGAATAAAAATATTTGATGGATTCGACCGTTACTTGATGGAAGTTCATTTTATCTAACAATAAAAAACTGAAAACGTTTGTTTTCTATACTTCCACAAAATTTATTATATCTAAGTGACTACAGCTGTTTCGGCGGAGTGCCTTTCTCAAGTAATATAGTTTACAATGTGTTTGCCTTTTTAATCTTCAACTGAAGAGGTTGAGGAGTGGGGAGCTGTTTGTCTCGAGTTGGTCATTCAGAATTATATCTGTATTTTTCAGTTTATTAATTTCCATAGATTCTAAAAAAGATAGCTTAAGGCCTTTATTTTGAATATGTAGAATTTTAAACTCTTCATTGAAAGAATGATTATGATCTAGAAGGTGAAGTGCGTATGTAGAAGTGTCTGTTTTTCTATTGTTGAATGCCCTTTTGTGTTCTGCTATCCGTTTGTCAAAAGTTCTGCCAGTTTGACCGATGTACGTTTTCGGACAGTCACCACAAGTTAGTTTGTACACACCACTCTGTAGTTGCTTTCTCTTTCGGCTTTTATTGTTCTTAATATATTTGCTTAAGTTGTTGTTAGTTCTGAAAGCTGGTGTTATTCCTTTCTTTTTTATGTATCTGGCTATTGTTGTTGTTATCTTGCCAGTATATGTGAGAGAGCAGAAGGTACTGGGTTCTTTCTGTGGTGGTGGATACACTAATTTCAGGGCTTTCTTATGGAGTTTTTGGTTTAAAATTTTGTTAACTGTTTGTTCGTTATAGGCGTTGTTTACTGCTATTTGTTTAATGATGTTTAGTTCTATTTCGAAGTTATTTTTTGTCATGGGAATTTCTGTCAGTCTATGTATCATGCTATGGTAGGCTGCTAATTTGTGTTGTGTAGGATGGGATGATGAATTGTGTACAGTTGTGTCAGTATGGGTAGGTTTATGATATATGGAGAACTCACGTTTGTTGTGTAGTCTGGAAATCGTTACATCTAGAAAGTTTATAGAGTTATTCTGTTCTGTTTCTACTGTAAACTCAATATTATTATGAAGTGAATTAATATATGATAGAAATTGGTCAAGTTGTCTGTTAGTTCCTGTAAAGCATACTAGTATATCATCCACGTATCTCCACCAATATAAGAACTGTTTAAATACGGGATGTTTAGAAATTGTTGTTTCAAGTTGGTTCATAAATATATCTGATAGCAATGGGCTTAGAGGATTACCCATAATAAGTCCTGCACTGTTGTTTGTGTATATTTGATTATTGAATTCAAAATAGTCTTGATTTATGCAAATTTCAAGAAGGTGTAAAATTTCAGATGCAATGATCGGATTTGTACTATTATGGTCTAAAAGATTCTTAACTAAAACAAAAGTTTCTGTAGGAGGAACACTAGGAAAAAGATTTTTTACGTCAAATGAAATTAGTCTGGAGTTTTTGGGCAATTGAAAATGTTGTATTTTATTAACTAGTTCTAGTGTATTTTTTACGGTGAATTTAGGTGAAAATTTAGTGTATTCTGTAATAATATCTGACAGTTTTTTTGAAATTTTATATAACAAAGCAATAGAATTTTTAACTAACCAAAACAGTATAAAACTAAACAAAGACCCCACAGAAAAATACCGAAAACAAATTAAACTAGCCATTGAAAATTCAAAATCAATACTAAATCCAACAGAACAGAAATACCTTAATATTATGAACCCACAACCTCCTAAATTATACTCTTTTATTAAACTAGACAAACCTGACCACCCAATAAGACCTGTAGTTTCTTTTTATACAGCTCCGTCATATAAAATTTCAAAAAAACTGTCAGATATTATTACAGAATACACTAAATTTTCACCTAAATTCACCGCAAAAAATACACTAGAACTAGTTAATAAAATACAACATTTTCAATTGCCCAAAAACTCCAGACTAATTTCATTTGACGTAAAAAATTTTTTCCTAGTGTTCCTCCTACAGAAACTTTTGTTTTAGTTAAGAATCTTTTAGACCATAATAGTACAAATCCGATCATTGCATCTGAAATTTTACACCTTCTTGAAATTTGCATAAATCAAGACTATTTTGAATTCAATAATCAAATATACACAAACAACAGTGCAGGACTTATTATGGGTAATCCTCTAAGCCCATTGCTATCAGATATATTTATGAACCAACTTGAAACAACAATTTCTAAACATCCCGTATTTAAACAGTTCTTATATTGGTGGAGATACGTGGATGATATACTAGTATGCTTTACAGGAACTAACAGACAACTTGACCAATGTCTATCATATATTAATTCACTTCATAATAATATTGAGTTTACAGTAGAAACAGAACAGAATAACTCTATAAACTTTCTAGATGTAACGATTTCCAGACTACACAACAAACATGAGTTCTCCATATATCATAAACCTACCCATACTGACACAACTATACACAATTCATCATCCCATCCTACACAACACAAATTAGCAGCCTACCATAGCATGATACATAGACTGACAGAAATTCCCATGACAAAAAATAACTTCGAAATAGAACTAAACATCATTAAACAAATAGCAGTAAACAACGCCTATAACGAACAAACAGTTAACAAAATTTTAAACCAAAAACTCCATAAGAAAGCCCTGAAATTAGTGTATCCACCACCACAGAAAGAACCCAGTACCTTCTGCTCTCTCACATATACTGGCAAGATAACAACAACAATAGCCAGATACATAAAAAAGAAAGGAATAACACCAGCTTTCAGAACTAACAACAACTTAAGCAAATATATTAAGAACAATAAAAGCCGAAAGAGAAAGCAACTACAGAGTGGTTTGTACAAACTAACTTGTGGTGACTGTCCGAAAACGTACATCGGTCAAACTGGCAGAAATTTTGACAAACGGATAGCAGAACACAAAAGGGCATTCAACAATAGAAAAACAGACACTTCTACATACGCACTTCACCTTCTAGATCATAATCATTCTTTCAATGAAGAGTTTAAAATTCTACATATTCAAAATAAAGGCCTTAAGCTATCTTTTTTAGAATATATGGAAATTAATAAACTGAAAAATACAGATATAATTCTGAATGACCAACTCGAGACAAACAGCTCCCCACTCCTCAACCTCTTCAGTTGAAGATTAAAAAGGCAAACACATTGTAAACTATATTACTTGAGAAAGGCACTCCGCCGAAACAGCTGTAGTCACTTAGATATAATAAATTTTGTGGAAGTATAGAAAACAAACGTTTTCAGTTTTTTATTGTTAGATAAAAATATTTTTAATACACCTAACCAAGGTAAAGTAATAACCAGCCAATGTATGTATACAATATGCATGCGTACAATGCATGCATACAACTTTCTCTATTTTTTTTTGTGGAGTATTAAGCATTTATTTTTTTAGCTTAAAGAAGACATGGAAAATTATATGGAATATACACTCAGTAAAGCTGTGATAGATTTATTTTTTTACAAGATGCCAATAAATCATACACCATTGTTACATCTACACTACAGTCGGTAGTTTATACGAATCGGCTTTCTGAAAACCTTCTTCCATTTTATTTGTTTATTTTTGTAAAACACAAAATATGTCCTTACAAACAGTTTACCCACTTTAAACTAAACAAATTCACTATAAAACTCCACTTTAACCTTGATAAAACAAGAAGAGAACAAAATAAAATGACCTGAAACGTCAAACAGGTACATAAACAGTAACACTATGAGAATGGCGCGCGCTTGGGGTATGCAACTAGTGACGTCAGCCCAATAGAGAAACGTTCTTGAAATTTAAAATAATGCTAGATTTCTAATAAAGATTTTTTATAGAAAGGCTTTTTCAATTTTGTTGAAATTTTGGACAATTATTCCTAGGGTGTTTCTTAATCGTTTTACACGTTTGAAATGACTTTTTAATTTTTTGTGAACATCCCTATTCCTCTGCGCCCTTCGATTTTACTCATCCTAATAAGTTGAAGAATATTATACCGGTCTCCCCTTACTAGGTGTCCAAAATAGGCCATCCTTCTATACTTGATGTTATCAAGCAGCTCGCGGGCAGCATTTGCTCCCTTAAGGACTGCCACATTTGTCAGCATAGCCGTCCATGGTATTTTCAGTGTACGTGTGTACAGCCACATTTCAAAGACCTCCAAACAATTAATAATGGATATTTTTAATGTCCGTGCTTCGACATTATACAAGAGAACTGACCAAATGTAACATTTAATCATGCGCTCTCGAAGTTGAAGTTGCAAGTTATCATTACAGAAGAATGACCTCATTTTTAAAAATGTCGTGCGGGCTATCTCGATTCTACATTTTATTTCTTTATAGTCCGTCCGCTATAACTTTTCCCATGCGGTACGATTCATTTTCAATCAAATTAAGTCAAAACATAAATTGAAACGAACGTCGATGTGTATATACTTTTTGTATACTGTATAGCCAGGGGTCACCAATTAGCGGACCGCGGTCCGCATCCGGAGCGTGAGCTAGTTTTGTGCGGAACGTCAATAAATTCAGAACATACCTAGTGTTTGGCAATTTTTAAAATGTTTGGCCATGGAATTGTGTATTATGTTTGGCACAACTTATGTGTGCGAAGCCGCTTTATCAAGAATGAACTTTAATAAAAATCGGTAGAGATCTCACTTAACATATTGTAGCGGAAGAGAAATCTTGGCCGATCCCCGTATAACAGTAAACACCTCGAGAATGACGTAATCGGATGTGCTAGGCCTCGCCGGAGAATTCTGGAAGGTACGTCACGTAGGCGGAACAAGCCGATAGCTCGAGATGGGAGTCGATTGTTCCAGAATAACAACTGGGTATAAATACGGGCATATTTTGTGAATAAGTTTAGTGTATAAGATAAATTCGTCTGTAACTTATATAAATAAAGTCGTATATAAATTACGAACCGCTAGTTTTATTGTAATTAGAAGTAATTACACTAATCACCCCATGGATGTATTTATTTCCAGCATCGGTTTCTGGAAATGGACCTGCAATGTCGATAGCTACTCTTTCCATAGGACTTCCAACATTGTACTGTCTCATGGGTGCTCTCTTTTTACCAACCGGACCATTACCGGATGCACACAGTTCACATTTTCGGCACCATCTTCTTACATCATCTTTACAGTTCACCCAATAAAACCATTTCTCAAAAGATCGATGAAACTTCTAGAAAGAACAACGAAAAACTTGAAGAAGTTAGTAGACAGAACAACGAGAAACTTGAGGAAGTTAGTAGACAGAACAACGAGAAATTTGAAAGTGTTTCTCAAAAGATCGATGAAACTTCTAGAAAAAGCGACGAGAAATTTGAAAGTGTTTCTCAAGTAATTAAAGACGTTTGTAGACAGAATGTTCTAGAAACTTCTTCAAATTTCTCGTCATTCTGTCTACAAACGTCTTTAATTACTTGAGAAACACTTTCAAATTTCTCGTCGCTTTTTCTAGAAGTTTCATCGATCTTTTGAGAAACACTTTCAAATTTCTCGTTGTTCTCTCTACTAACTTCCTCAAGTTTCTCGTTGTTCTGTCTACTAACTTCCTCAAGTTTCTCGTTGTTCTGTCTACTAACTTCTTCAAGTTTTTCGTTGTTCTTTCTAGAAGTTTCATCGATCTTTTGAGAAATGGTTTCGAATTTCTCATTATTTATCTTAGAAGTATCATCGATCGTTTCAGAAACAGTTTTTAATTTCGATAAGATTGCTTGTTCTGCTGACTGGAAGTGGAACGTCTTTGGGTCTTCTCGGTTCTTCGTGAGGACATCGTCGAGGTGAGAGACTTAGTTGGCAAAACATTAGTGCATGTAGTCCGGAAGTCAAGGCCTACTGGAGCCAATGGAATTGCCTGATACTAAAAGATGATCTTTTGTACAGAACCTTTGAGAACGATGATGGTACAGAATCTAAGCTTCAGTTGATTGTACCTAAAAGTAAAGTGTCAGAAGTATTGCGTCAGTTGCATGACGGTACATCAGGTGGACACTTTGGTATTACGAAGACTCTGCAAAAGGTTCGAGAACGGTTCTATTGGGTGAACTGTAAAGATGATGTAAGAAGATGGTGCCGAAAATGTGAACTGTGTGCATCCGGTAATGGTCCGGTTGGTAAAAAGAGAGCACCCATGAGACAGTACAATGTTGGAAGTCGTATGGAAAGAGTAGCTATCGACATTGCAGGTCCATTTCCAGAAACCGATGCTGGAAATAAATACATCCATGGCTACCAGGATGTATTTATTTCCAGCATCGGTTTCTGGAAATGGACCTGCAATGTCGATAGCTACTCTTTCCATAGGACTTCCAACATTGTACTGTCTCATGGGTGCTCTCTTTTTACCAACCGGACCATTACCGGATGCACACAGTTCACATTTTCGGCACCATCTTCTTACATCATCTTTACAGTTCACCCAATAGAACCGTTCTCGAACCTTTTGCAGAGTCTTCGTAATACCAAAGTGTCCACCTGATGTACCGTCATGCAACTGACGCAATACTTCTGACACTTTACTTTTAGGTACAATCAACTGAAGCTTAGATTCTGTACCATCATCGTTCTCAAAGGTTCTGTACAAAAGATCATCTTTTAGTATCAGGCAATTCCATTGGCTCCAGTAGGCCTTGACTTCCGGACTACATGCACTAATGTTTTGCCAACTAAGTCTCTCACCTCGACGCATCCAATCCAATACTCTTTTTATACATGGATCATCTTCTTGGGCGTGAAGCTTGGCTAGCTGCTTCGTGTTCCAAGGCAATAGCAAGTGCTTCATCTAAAACTTTCGGTCTTGCTAGTCGTAAAGCTTTCTGTATTTCACTATCTTTCAGCCCATTGACGAAGGTGTCTACCGCAATTTCTTCTAAAACGCTGTCTGGCACCTCTGGATAAGCCAACCGCACCACACGAGCCACATCTGCTTCAAATTCTTGCAGATTCTCACTTGCTCGTTGACTTCTACTTCGCAGTTGTGCTTTGTATACTTGTTGTAGATGGGCATCTCCATAGCGTTTTTCTAGACGAGTGAACAAGGTCTGGTAACAATTTTCTTGACCCTTAGGAATTGATCTTAATATATCTGCAGCATCACCTCGCAAAGCAGCAGTCAAGGAAACAGCCTTTTCCTGTTCGGTCCAATGATTGGCGGTCACAATAGCTTCAAATTGTCTAAGATATATGGACCAAGAGGACTTTCCATCGAATGGTGGTAATTTGAATCTCATATTATGCGACGTTTCGTCTCTCGGTAGTTCATCTTTCACTACAGGATCTAACGCTGCTGCATTAACTGATGGTTGTACTTTTGTATCGGTTATCATGCTCTCTAGTTGTTTGATCTTTTCTTCTACGGTCTCTACACTTTTCTGCATCTTATCGAATGTTCTAGAAACTTCTTCAAATTTCTCGTCATTCTGTCTACAAACGTCTTTAATTACTTGAGAAACACTTTCAAATTTCTCGTCGCTTTTTCTAGAAGTTTCATCGATCTTTTGAGAAACATTTTCAAATTTCTCGTTGTTCTGTCTACTAACTTTCTCAAGTTTCTCGTTGTTCTGTCTACTAACTTCCTCAAGTTTCTCGTTGTTCTGTCTACTAACTTCTTCAAGTTTTTCGTTGTTCTTTCTAGAAGTTTCATCGATCTTTTGAGAAGTGGTTTCGAATTTCTCATTATTTATCTTAGAAGTATCATCGATCGTTTCAGAAACAGTTTTTAATTTCGATAAGATTGCTTGTTCTGCTGACTGGAAGTGGAACGTCTTTGGGTCTTCTCCGTTCTTCGTGAGGACATCCTCGAGTCGTGCTTGTAGGACTATCTTGAGCTCACTGCTGTCCAGATCCCGTTCCTCTAGCTGTTCACGGAGCTGTTTTACTGTAAGTTCTTGTAGCAACATCTTTGGTCGGCACACACGTACTTTCCAAAATGTCTTTTAACAGTCTTTCCGAATACCGAACAATCAACGCACTTTAACTATTCCCGACGAATAAAGTCCAAAAGTATTTTAAAGTCTTTCCGAATACCGAACAATTAACGCACTCCGGTTATTCCCGACGGTAAAAAGAGAGCACCCATGAGACAGTACAATGTTGGAAGTCCTATGGAAAGAGTAGCTATCGACATTGCAGGTCCATTTCCAGAAACCGATGCTGGAAATAAATACATCCTGGTAGCCATGGATTATTTTACAAAATGGACTGAGGCCTATGCATTACCAAATCAAGAAGCTGCTACCGTTGCAGAGGTACTTGTTAAAGAATTCTTTAGCCGATTTGGTGTTCCCTTGGAGATCCACTCCGACCAAGGGCGAAACTTTGAGTCAGATCTTTTCCAAAACGTTTGTAAATTGATTGGTGTCAATAAGACCAGAACAACACCCCTGCATCCTCAATCAGATGGGATGGTCGAGAGGATGAACCGAACGATGGGTAAACACTTGTCCAAAGTTGTATCTGAACATCAGCGAGACTGGGACCAACACATTCATTTATTCCTGATGGCCTACCGCTCGGCCGTAAATGAAACTACAGGTCAAACACCAACCTGCCTGATGTTGGGTCGTGAAGTTCGGTTGCCCTGCGACCTAGAGTTTGGCTGCGGATCTTCCGAGGAACATGTTGCAGGCGAAGACTACGTTGACCGCCTGAAATTACGAATGAACAACATTCATGAACTTGCCCGACAACACATCCAGATAGCCAGTGACAGAATGAAAGATCAATATGATTCTCGATGCAAGAATGAAAGCTTCGAAGTAGGTGATCTTGTCTGGCTTTATAATCCGCAACGTCGTCGAGGCTTATGTCCTAAACTGCAAAGACAATGGGAAGGTCCATATGAAGTTAAGAAGAAAATAAATGACGTAATATATAGAATTAAGAAGTTGCCAAACGGTAAACCAAAAGTTATTCACATAAATCGTCTTGCACCATATGCTGGCTCAAATGAAACAGAAGAAGCACGAGTCCTCCAACAGGAGATGAAAGATGTCGCACAGCCAAGTTTTAATCAATTTCATCCATGGCTACCAGGATGTATTTATTTCCAGCATCGGTTTCTGGAAATGGACCTGCAATGTCGATAGCTACTCTTTCCATAGGACTTCCAACATTGTACTGTCTCATGGGTGCTCTCTTTTTACCAACCGGACCATTACCGGATGCACACAGTTCACATTTTCGGCACCATCTTCTTACATCATCTTTACAGTTCACCCAATAGAACCGTTCTCGAACCTTTTGCAGAGTCTTCGTAATACCAAAGTGTCCACCTGATGTACCGTCATGCAACTGACGCAATACTTCTGACACTTTACTTTTAGGTACAATCAACTGAAGCTTAGATTCTGTACCATCATCGTTCTCAAAGGTTCTGTACAAAAGATCATCTTTTAGTATCAGGCAATTTCATTGGCTCCAGTAGGCCTTGACTTCCGGACTACATGCACTAATGTTTTGCCAACTAAGTCTCTCACCTCGACGCATCCAATCCAATACTCTTTTTATACATGGATCATCTTCTTGGGCGTGAAGCTTGGCTAGCTGCTTCGTGTTCCAAGGCAATAGCAAGTGCTTCATCTAAAACTTTCGGTCTTGCTAGTCGTAAAGCTTTCTGTATTTCACTATCTTTCAGCCCATTGACGAAGGTGTCTACCGCAATTTCTTCTAAAACGCTGTCTGGCACCTCTGGATAAGCCAACCGCACCACACGAGCCACATCTGCTTCAAATTCTTGCAGATTCTCACTTGCTCGTTGACTTCTACTTCGCAGTTGTGCTTTGTATACTTGTTGTAGATGGGCATCTCCATAGCGTTTTTCTAGACGAGTGAACAAGGTCTGGTAACAATTTTCTTGACCCTTAGGAATTGATCTTAATATATCTGCAGCATCACCTCGCAAAGCAGCAGTCAAGGAAACAGCCTTTTCCTGTTCGGTCCAATGATTGGCGGTCGCAATAGCTTCAAATTGTCTAAGATATATGGACCAAGAGGACTTTCCATCGAATGGTGGTAATTTGAATCTCATATTATGCGACGTTTCGTCTCTCGGTAGTTCATCTTTCACTACAGGATCTAACGCTGCTGCATTAACTGATGGTTGTACTTTTGTATCGGTTATCATGCTCTCTAGTTGTTTGATCTTTTCTTCTACGGTCTCTACACTTTTCTGCATCTTATCGAATGTTCTAGAAACTTCTTCAAATTTCTCGTCATTCTGTCTACAAACGTCTTTAATTACTTGAGAAACACTTTCAAATTTCTCGTCGCTTTTTCTAGAAGTTTCATCGATCTTTTGAGAAACACTTTCAAATTTCTCGTTGTTCTGTCTACTAACTTCCTCAAGTTTCTCGTTGTTCTGTCTACTAACTTCCTCAAGTTTCTCGTTGTTCTGTCTACTAACTTCTTCAAGTTTTTCGTTGTTCTTTCTAGAAGTTTCATCGATCTTTTGAGAAGTGGTTTCGAATTTCTCATTATTTATCTTAGAAGTATCATCGATCGTTTCAGAAACAGTTTTTAATTTCGATAAGATTGCTTGTTCTGCTGACTGGAAGTGGAACGTCTTTGGGTCTTCTCCGTTCTTCGTGAGGACATCCTCGAGTCGTGCTTGTAGGACTATCTTGAGCCCACTGCTGTCCAGATCCCGTTCCTCTAGCTGTTCACGGAGCTGTTTTACTGTAAGTTCTTGTAGCAACATCTTTGGTCGGCACACACGTACTTTCCAAAATGTCTTTTAACAGTCTTTCCGAATACCGAACAATCAACGCACTTTAACTATTCCCGACGAATAAAGTCCAAAAGTATTTTAAAGTCTTTCCGAATACCGAACAATTAACGCACTCCGGTTATTCCCGACGGTAAAAAGAGAGCACCCATGAGACAGTACAATGTTGGAAGTCCTATGGAAAGAGTAGCTATCGACATTGCAGGTCCATTTCCAGAAACCGATGCTGGAAATAAATACATCCTGGTAGCCATGGATTATTTTACAAAATGGACTGAGGCCTATGCATTACCAAATCAAGAAGCTGCTACCGTTGCAGAGGTACTTGTTAAAGAATTCTTTAGCCGATTTGGTGTTCCCTTGGAGATCCACTCCGACCAAGGGCGAAACTTTGAGTCAGATCTTTTCCAAAACGTTTGTAAATTGATTGGTGTCAATAAGACCAGAACAACACCCCTGCATCCTCAATCAGATGGGATGGTCGAGAGGATGAACCGAACGATGGGTAAACACTTGTCCAAAGTTGTATCTGAACATCAGCGAGACTGGGACCAACACATTCATTTATTCCTGATGGCCTACCGCTCGGCCGTAAATGAAACTACAGGTCAAACACCAACCTGCCTGATGTTGGGTCGTGAAGTTCGGTTGCCCTGCGACCTAGAGTTTGGCTGCGGATCTTCCGAGGAACATGTTGCAGGCGAAGACTACGTTGACCGCCTGAAATTACGAATGAACAACATTCATGAACTTGCCCGACAACACATCCAGATAGCCAGTGACAGAATGAAAGATCAATATGATTCTCGATGCAAGAATGAAAGCTTCGAAGTAGGTGATCTTGTCTGGCTTTATAATCCGCAACGTCGTCGAGGCTTATGTCCTAAACTGCAAAGACAATGGAAAGGTCCATATGAAGTTAAGAAGAAAATAAATGACGTAATATATAGAATTAAGAAGTTGCCAAACGGTAAACCAAAAGTTATTCACATAAATCGTCTTGCACCATATGCTGGCTCAAATGAAACAGAAGAAGCACGAGTCCTCCAACAGGAGATGAAAGATGTCGCACAGCCAAGTTTTAATCAATTTATGTCAAATTACGCAGCGAGAAAGAGTGCTAGATTCGGCGTGACCACAGAAGTTCAGCAAGATCTGTTTGGTGTTCCAGAAAACGTCTCTCTGGCCCACTGTGTTGCCCAAGACCTCGAGATGACTAAAGGAATATCGTCCGTATTCAATAGAAAGTTCGGCCGCCTGGACGAGTTAAAAAATCAGCAGCCTAAAATTGGAAGAGTACTGCGATTGGAAGATGGTCCTCGATCTTTGCTGTATATGGTGACCAGAAAGTCTTATACGGACACGCCAAGCTACGAGAACATATGGCGTGCTCTAACTAATTTGAAGAAAATCGTGTGTAATTATGGCATCAAAAATTTGGCTTTACCAAAAATAGGCCATGCAGTAGAAAATCTGGATTGGAAGATTTTGAGAAGCATGCTTGAAGTGGTCTTCAGAGGAACTGGTGTACAAATCACTGTGTGTTGCATGAACCCGAAGATGTCGTACCCTTCAAAGACAGTAGACTGTTATTTCTTCTTGAAGGGTGTATGCAGAGCTGGAGAGTCGTGTAGATTCCGCCATCCTGGGCCTTGATTTAGAGTTGCTGATCGAGACGCTCAGATCTTAAGAGGGGAGCAGTGTAGCGGAAGAGAAATCTTGGCCGATCCCCGTATAACAGTAAACACCTCGAGAATGACGTAATCGGATGTGCTAGGCCTCGCCGGAGAATTCTGGAAGGTACGTCACGTAGGCGGAACAAGCCGATAGCTCGAGATGGGAGTCGATTGTTCCAGAATAACAACTGGGTATAAATACGGGCATATTTTGTGAATAAGTTTAGTGTATAAGATAAATTCGTCTGTAACTTATATAAATAAAGTCGTATATAAATTACGAACCGCTAGTTTTATTGTAATTAGAAGTAATTACACTAATCACGCTACAATATGAATATCTCAACTCCCTAATGAGACTCAGTTGCACTAAACTCATTCCAAACTTCGACAGGTTGTACAAAAAAATGTCATTGTTCTCTCTGATAATTTAAATTTGTAAAGAGTTTTCCCCCTTATTGTTATACGTACTAATCATTAATTTTAAAATTAAGTAAGCTGTAATAAAAATTGTCGTGTGTTCAAAATTCCTGTTCAAAAATCTTTTAAACAAATCGGAAGGGTGCCGGTTGAAACAATTTTTAAAGCAAATTCAAAATTACTTTTTTGCCTCGAAAAATGTATTTTTAGGTTTCTTGGGTAATTATAAAGGCCTTTTGTCATATTTCTGAAAAGTTGATAGTTTTCGAGTTATAAGCGATTAAAAATCTAAAAAATGCGAAAATATGCATTTAATTTGCGATGCTTGAAAACTCAAGTTTTAATAAAATGACAGGTCTTATTTAAGATAACCCAAAAATGCTAAAAACATATTCTCGCGGGCAAAAAAAATTATGTTTTGAATTTGTTTAAAAAATATATTAAACAATTTTTGCCCAAAAATTTCGCCCGGCACCCTTCTGATTTGTTTATAGGGAATATTTTTTAACAAGAATCCACAGAGAAACCGAATCAGAACAGTCAGACACAGGCAGCATAAATCCGGACCCCGGAAGTGTCATACTATAGGTTTCCGAAACGGACCCTCAGGGAAATTAATTGGTGACCCTTGCTGTATACTATATACTACACACATCGTCGTACGTTTCACTTTCGGTTTTGACTTAATTTGATTGAAAATGAATCGTACCGCAAGGGAAAAGTTATAGCGGACGGACTATATCTGGATCTAATTGTTCAGTAATATGGCAACCAAAATATTTAAAACTAGGTACTCTTTGAATTATAGGACCATCAACATATAACCGTGAATCTTGATGGGCCAAGCGGCTAAATACTATGTATTTTGTTTTTGAACAGTTGATGTTTAGGCCAAACTCTCTTCCCACTGTGTCAATGGCATTTAAAAGGTGTTGTAATCCATTCATATCATCACTTAAAATAACTGTATCGTCTGCTTATCTGAATGTATTTATCAGAATTACATTTAATTTCATACCCCATTCCAAATTATGCAGCGCCTCCTTAAATATTATATCTGAATATAAATTGAATAACAGTGGGGACAGTATACAACACTATCTGACACCTCTTTGTATTTTGCATTTTTCTGTTGATTTTCCATTTATGGTTCGCTGTTTGACGCCAGTATAATTTTTCTATGATTCGTACATCTTGACTATCAACTCCTTTATCTTTTAATATTTTAATTAATTTGTGATGTTGTACTCGATCAAAGGCCTTCTCATAGTCAACAAATACAGCAAAGACGTCTTTTCTTTGATCTCGACATTTCTGCAATAATACATTTAGTGCAAAGCGTGCGTTCCGGGTTCCCAGTCCATTTCTGAAGCCAAATTGTGTTTCATCCTGGTCTTCTTCACATTTATCTCTGATTCTACTGTGGATGATACGTAGAAAGATTTTCAAAGTGTGGCTCATAAGGCTTATCACTCTATAATCGCTACAGTTTTTCGGACGTTGTTTTTTTGGTAGGGTTATGAATTCGGACTTTAACCAATCTTCAAGGATATCACCAGTCGAACAAATATCATTGAAAAGTTTGACTAGTCAATGTCCTCATTTATGAGCTTTATCATTTGTGTAGGTATGTTGTCATGACCAACGGCTTTCTTGTTTTATTGCCAATTTTATAGCATGTAATATTTCTGATTTTAGTATTTCTGGTCCTTCACTTTCATCTAAAGTCTCTTCAGAGTTATTTACAGTTCTTCGAGTCTATCATCAGTGTATAGTTCATTTATATAATTATACCCGGTAGTTCGAATTTCTTGTTCGTGTATTATCATTTTTCCCGACGAATCGGTGATAGTGTCTGGAGTTTTCTTATGATAAAGACCAGCTACTTCTCTAACTTTTTTAAACATATTAAACGTATCATGTTTTTCATTTAACTTTTCTAATTCCTTGCATTTATCCTCGCATCCATTTTTCTTTAGTCTACCTTTATTTTTTGTTTAATTTGTTTCTGTTTTTCTTTGTATTCTGTCTTGTTATCTTTCAATTTTCTTCTCTGCTCCATCAATTCCAGGATTTCATCAATCATCCATTGTTGTTTTTTGTGCCTCTGCATCGTTGTTGTATTTTTTTCCATTTCTTTCCAGGTAAGAGCTTTAAACGTGTTCCATATTTCTGTATTGTTTTCATTTTGTGGAATACTTTAGTTGATTATTCTGGTCACTTTCTATTAGCATTTTGTTGGATGCTGAGATATGTGATTTTGGTGTTTTGGGGCTTTCTTTGACTTTTTTAAGCTTCACTTGGATGTCAGCTATTAGAGGGTTATGGTCTGAACACCGTCTTGGCATCATTCTTAAATCTCTTGTTTACTAGAATATAATCTATCTGATTTCTAATTATATGAAGTGAGTTATCTTCTGGTCCCTTTATAGTCCAGTTCCCCTCTTTCATTGCTCTTACCTAGTCCATATTCACTTACCAGGTCTTTATGAAGACCTACATGAATATCAGACTTTAGAAAGGACAGGTCTACTATAGACTAAATATTCTTCTTTAACACGGTCGGTGCCCATGAAGGACGAGCGTCGTCACGAGGGTTTTATTGAGTTTACCGGCAACGCACGAGTGTCGTCAGTGGTACTCTCTTAGTAAATAAACGATTTAACCCGCCATTACACGCGCTATGAGGGAATCCCTCACCATATTTGTTTATAAGCAATGAAATTGTGTAAACTAATACGATAACCTTAAGCACCCAGGAATGCCTTTAGCATGGTTCATGAGAGGGTATGAAAAAGTTATAGAATATTTCAGGCGGTCAGTGTGCTCTGTGATAGTTGAAAGAAGAGACATCCCTCTTCAAGTGAGGGAATTCCTCACTGCGCGTGCAGTCACGGTGAAATCACGTTTCTGTTATCTCAAAGAAACTTTTAGGTTTTTATTTAATATTTAGGTAGGTTTAATTAAAATATTATTGTTTGGATTAGGTTAGGAAGAGTGGCACACCGAGGGGGGGGGGGGTTTGGGGGTTAAAATCCCACCCAGAGCATATAGAAATATATATATAAAAGAAGGTAGGAAAATGTAACTTGTCTTTCACAAATAATACCAAAAACTTTCGGTGCCCAAGCAAACCCCCTCCCCCAGAGGAAAATTCTAGGTGCGCCACTGGTTAAGAACCCATTTTTAAATTTAACTATTCTAATTGGGAAATAAGCCACAATTTAACTTGAAAAATTGATTTTATTGACGTTTCGAATTCCACCTCGGACGTCGTTATCAAAATACAAAATTTTAATAGTTAATTACATAAATGCCACAAAGAAATAGCTTCAGAACAGTTGTTAACTTTAATTTGTATTTTTAGTAAAATGAATTCGCGTAAAGGAAGTTAATTTCTTCAGTGGCTTGCTGAAATTGAAAATTAAGAAAACTTGCTTTTGATCTATATTATTTTTACTTTTGTTTTGTTAAATTAATAAAAAAAATTGGTTTACGAGACTTTCTATAATATGTGAGTACAATCCATTTTATATTTATACATGTTGACATTCATTCTTTCTCGAAATAAGTCAAATTTATGTAGGTGAGGGCGACGCTCATACGCGTGCAACCACGTCACAATAGAAGACGCGTGTAACGGCGGGTTAAGTACGTGGCACCAGACAAGTGGAGCTTGTTCAAGATGGGCACCGTACTTGTTAAAGAGATACAGACAACTTGTTTTGAAGGTAAAGTTCCTCTGGATGTTTTGTTTATAATTTTCGACAGGCAAGTTGTGATAGAACAAATGATGAGGTCAAGCAGATGTATAGGGCGAACGACGTAGTCCAAGCAAATAAATCTCAGCGGTTAAGATGGGCTGGCCATGTCCATAGACTCCCTAATAACCGCCTTACCAAGCTGATCTGGGAGGAAGCTTCCACAGGAAGAAGGCCCTTGGGACGCCTACGAATGTGATGGAGAAACAATATATTATGGTCAGATTTAAAAACGATGGGTACCCACTGACACCCACATGGTGACAATGAAACATTTGGGAATAACAAAACAACTGATCAGGTTAGTAAATATCAAATTAATTAAATAATGGTAGGGGAGCCCAAGCGGGGATTTTTGCAGTTACTCAAGCGCGTTAGATTATTATATGAGGAGAATTCTTGTACCTTGAAAATGTACCTTTACCATATATTGGCTCTTATTGCAGGGGAGTTCGTTAAGAGGGGGCAGGAAAAAAATATATCCTTAGAAAAACTCGAGATCGTCAGATTAAGATTAGGTAAGTTAAATACATGCAAAACAGTGTATATTTCAAAAATCTGACGATTTGAGCAGGGTGTAAGGAAATGGGTGAGTCGTAAAGTTTCACAAGAAAAAAGCGAATATTTCGCGAAATGAATGACAGATCGAAAAACTAAAAAATACGTGCTCAATATTTTTTAAAAATCTCTCGAATGATACCAAACACGACCTTTCACGGAGAGGGGTGGTGGGTAAATTTAAAATTTTAAATACGAATCTCGCGATATTTCGCGAAATGAACATCAGATCGAAAAATTTAAAAATACACTTATTCAATAGCAACACGTCGGAGGAATTCCTCATTGACACAGGACTTAGACAAGGAGATCATCTCGCCCCCCTGCTGTTTAACTTCGCACTGGAACATGCAGTAAGGAAAGCTCAGCCACAACTGACAAACGGATTTGCCGCCCAAGGATCAAAAATACTATTAGCCTTTGCGGATGACGTGGACACAATTGCACAATCCACCAGAGATGCAAAAGAAGTTTTCACCCTATTCGAGAACGGAGCCAAGAAAGTTGGTCTTAAGGTCAACGAGGACAAGACCAAGTTCATGGTGGTTACGAAGAACCCAAGACCAAGGGTTAGACAAAACGTAACAATTTATGAATACAATTTTGAAGTCGTCAAAGAATTTAAGTACTTGGGAGCGATCATAACATCTGGAAATAACTATGAAAAAGACGTGGCAGCCAGGATTATTGCAGGAAACAGGGCATATTACTCGTTAAGGACCCTACTTAAATCAAAAATACTCTCAAGACCAGCAAAAATAAGAGTATATAAGACAATAATTCGTCCCACAAGAACGTACGGAAGCGAAACCTGGACTCTGAATCAGCGGGAAACAACAAAATTACTGGTACTTGAAAGAAAGATACTGCGGACTATCTATGGGCCTTGCAGAGAAGAGACAACAGGAGAATGGAGAAGAAGACACAATGATGAACTCCAGACAATATACGGAGATGAAAACATAGTACGCTACATTAAATCAAACAGAATACGATGGGCGGGTCACGTACTAAGATCAAGTGACGAAAGACTTCTAAACGCCACATTCTGGGAAAGGCCCGATGGAAAAAGGTCAGTTGGTCGCCCAAGAAAGAGATGGAAGAACGCAGTAGTCAGCGATCTACGCAAAATGGGAGTACAGCAATGGGAAATAGCTGCTCAGGACCGACAACAATGGAGGGAAATAGTAAACGCGGCCAAGACTCACATAGAGTTGTAGAGTCAAATGATGATGATGAATATTTTTGAACAGTCTATCGAATGGCACCAAACAGGACCCCCCACGGAGGTGGGGTGGGGGTTACTTTAAAATCTTAAATGGGAGCCCCATTTTTTATTGTAGATTTGGATTCCTTTTCCTATATGGCGCTATAATCTAAAAAAATGGTTGTTGGAAATGGAAAATTAAATTAAAAATGGAAAGTCCCCACTAAAATGGAAAACTTTACTTAACTTTTTTTGGTTTTAGGACCTACTCTTCACAACCCAATAGATCCCCAAAACGCTCGAGTGATTGCATATTTAGCATACTTTGCTCCTCTAACATAACTCTACCTGTGAAATTTCTTGTCACCGTCACATATCAGATCAATTTACGGTTTAAAAAGGCTTGATAGAGGGAGGTCCTTTATCTAACTTAGATGTAAAAACAATCGCGCAAAATGAGTGGCGGTGCTTGGTATTTGCTGATGCTCTAACGATCCTAACAAGAACCGCTAAAAAATTAAGAAGAGTTGTGAAGAAAATTATTGAAGAAGAAGAGAAATACGTTGCTATACGAGGCAAACTCCGAATATATTATATTAATTAGACACACAGTAACTTACGCCAGAAAGGCATGGATAATAGGAAGAAAGAAGATACTCTGGAAAGATGGGAAAGGAAAATATTGAGACGGGTATTCGGAGGACGAAAGACAGAAGACGGGTGGGAGAAAAGAGCCAACAAAGAATTAAAGACTAATGAACAAATAACGTACCATCACCAGTTCCGTCAATTCACAAAGAATCAGATGGTTAGGACATGCTTAAAGAGTGACAGGGAATGTAAAGTATAAACTAGTTATTACCAGAAAACTAATCAATCCCAGACGAATAGGTATGCGCGATAGATAAAAGTCACTCTGGAGACATTTCAGAAAATCCTGAAATGATAAATAGAGAATAATATAGAGAATATGAAATATTAAGAGCACACAGTAGCGATCAACAGGTAGCAACAAACGCGGTCCAGGATTGCGAAAGTTCTGCGAACTTTCAAAAGTGAGGTAACAGTGCATCGGTAATTCGACACTGACAGTGACGTTTATATTATCAAAATATTTATTTATAAAGCAGTTCGTGAAGTATGCTTTTTGCGAACGCACGCGATTTTTAGAGTACGAGCGACAACGGAGCGTACATCGCGTAAGTTCGCAAAAAGTACTTCACGCACAGTTTCATACAATATTTTATCTACGATAAACAAATAAAAAAACTGTAACTTTTCGTCAATGGAATTCATTTCTATTCTACAATTTTTAGAACTTTGACATTTAAAAATCCTAACTACTTTCAAACCTCAAAACTGTCAAAAATTTTGTTGTAAGTCATTGTTCATATTGTCATCACCATGACAACGCGAAAATTAAGGATATTTGAATTTATGAAAGTGTGCCAAAAAACCCATTGAAAGTGTGCGAAAAAGTAAATCCCATTTAACAAACTAAAAACTTATACATAATATGACATAGAGTAGATAAACAATAATTTTTATACACATAGGCGCGAAATGTTGCCAAGTCAGTGACGTTCGATTTCTTTTTATAAAAAAATCGATTTTTAGTACAGTAGACTCCCGTAAGTTCGGACTCGGTTAGTTCGGTCTCCGCTTAGTCCGGCCGGCTCTCTGAGCATTAGTCACACACATTGCACATCAAAAATCATTAGAAAAGAAAATTCAGAAAAAAATTACTGAAAAAATAAATATATTTAACTATTTCCAAGCTTTATTTTGATTTGACATATAATTGCTTTGTAATCGTAAGTAATAGTCTTATAATATATTAGGCGTAGCAATAAAGCACTGAAATCGGCCTTACTTCCGAAAAGAAAACGACAAGACGGACCTTAATAATTCTTTTTGCATTAGATTCGTGAATCCGCCAGGAAACTTTGTGACCCCTAGACATGAGATATCATTGACAAACTGCATACAAAAAATGCATTCTTAAAGTACATCTCAAACAGACAAAATACAAATTCAGAACTCGTCCATTATCGTCGGAAATGAGTTCATTTTTGTTACTCGGTTGCTTTTGGGGTCGCTAAAAACGAATATATGATGTCGTAAGTGATCTTCGGAGTACCTGTTGCTCAGGGTACCTACTGTTTAGCTCGTCTTGTAGATTTTTCGGCAAATTCACTAGATTTTCTTTTTATTTAACCTCCCAATTTATTTACAATCTGTAAAACAAGTTAAAATTAGTAAATATTGTGACCACTACACCGAGAGAACAATTTCTTTTCTCCTAAAACACCGATTTCTTTGAGCAATATTTCCTAAAAGTTAACATATCCTATTAACTTAAACATACCAGTTCACATATAAAGAAACGAGTTTTTTAAACACAACTCAATAATTTCTTACAGATAATTTCTTCAATACTAAGAAATGCATTAATGGTTACATTTAATTTTCTTATCCTAAAGTTTTTATTTCTTAAATTGAAAACTACAAATATTTTGCAGTATAAGAAATATAATGTTAAGTTAATCCATATTTATATTTGTGAACAAGAAATTTTCTTGCAATCAAATAAATATTTTAAACCACAAGAAATAATTCTTCAGAAATACCTTCTGTACTAACTGTGGTTATAAAATAAAAACTTTGTCATTAATGCCGGAATGTTACTTGCAAAGAGATTTTCTTCCACAAAAGAATTGCGCAGATTAACTATTTATGATTTAGTCGTCAGTGTTTGTCAAGATGGCGTGATTATGTTCATGTTCATATAGATGGATGTTGGATTTATTGGTGTACTTTAAAAATTAACGGATATTTTGAAGGTACGTACATATATAGGTATTAAATAAAAGTAAATTGAGTAATTTAAGATGTAATAATAATATTGCTGCGTATCCGAATGGTTAAAAAAGAAACATAATATGTAGTAACTTTATATGCTTTTTAGGTATAATGATGGACGACTCTGAAATAAAGGAGCTTATTATTCTAACTGGGAAATATGCCACAATTTAAAGCTGGGACAGAATGATATAATATATAGCTTCAGAACAATATTAAGAAAGGAATTATTAACCAACTGCGGGGCCTTCCAGAAATGATAGAACTTCATACATGTAAGTACCTTTTTAAAAACGTGTATACTTGTGTATCAACTATAATAGGTTTCTTGAATGTATCGTCTTCTATAAAAATATACAATACAACGCTATATCAAACATGGCGGGTGCAACGCTGAGGATTTTTTCTGTTAATTTATTTGAGATAAAGAGATCAGTTAGTCTAAAAGAAATATACGTTTATGGTTAAGAAATGTTATTGCCGAAAACCGTGAATTAGTTAATATGTATTAAATGACTTAGATGTAAACTAATAATACTTTCCCCTAATAAAATTTCTTAATGATTAGGTATGCTGTCTCTTTTAGATTATAAAAATTAAGAAAATTACATATTATTATGTCTGCTTCAATGTTTTACATTGGTTGTATTTTCCCTCTTGTTTTAGCTAAACAATGTTTATTGTGTGACTTATTATTATACAGATAAATAATTAATATTTCATTAACAAAAAGAAAAAAGTAAACAAAGATGTGTAGGTTAAATAATGCAATGTTTGAACTAAATATGATTGATTATTATTAGTATTAATAGTTCTTATGTGGGGCCGTGTATTTGTTTTTTTTGTATTTCCCAAATTTGTCAAAATAAATATATATATCTTTATAGAAAAATTTTTATTAAAGTAAGTTTACTCTTTCTACATAACGATTTTGTTTTAGTGAATTGCTGATATACAAAGTGCTATTAACAAAAGAAGGAAAATTTGAGGAAGTTGGATTTGCCTCTCCATCCATTTATTGTTGTGTAGAAGCCAGTGGTTTAAGAGTGGAGAAAATATTTGTATGTAATAATAACGTTTTATGTCTTGTTTTATTAATAAATAATTATTTTACCTTAACACAATGATTTATTTCGCCGTATGTAATATCACTTTATTTTCAAGAAATATTAACTTAACTCTAAATATACGTTTATCTCTGCGAAATATATTTCTTAACATTAAATAAATTAATTATTAATAGTAAAATAATAATATTCCTTACTAAGAAGTATTATTGCTCAGAAAGGATAGTTTTCTAATGTGTAGAAAATATACTTTTATGATTAATAAAATTAATTAACGTCAAGTGTAATTTCTTTCTGATAAATGGGTTTGAAGTTTGCCAGAAAGTGATAGTTTAATCATGTTTAAGATATATTTCTTTGGCTATAGTAGAATTTATTTGAAATATTTTAGAAAATTATATCTTACATACAAAGATATATTTCTTAGGCAATATGCCAAGTCGATCTTTCTTAAATATTAATAAAGTTTCTTTATGTCAAGAATTTTTTTCTCTCGGTGTAGTGTAGGTGTCCTGGAGAAAATTATTCATTAATCATTTTCTTTACAAATATTTTACATAGATATAAAATTGTTTGTCTCTGGGAATTAAGACACATACATATAACTAAAATCGCGATGGTAAATCACTATGTGGATTTCGTCTAAGTCTTCGTCTGACTGGTTGTCTCATCAGGTTTCAGGCTAGTACATTTGGATGTTGTGTCAATCTGTCTTCGTATTTCTGTGCGAAGTTAGTAATTTCTCCTTTTACTGTTGCAATTTCTAGATCGCGTCTAATAATTTTATTTGCAACATACCACAGGGTAATCTGTAATTAATCTAAGAACCTTCGACTGGAACCTCTCCAAGATTTCGATACTGGAGTTTGATGCAGTACCCCAAAGTTGGATCCCGTAACTCCACATTGGCTTTAAAATGGCTGTGTCATCTCCATATGTAGCTATCGTGGTTTGAAAGTTTGTTAGTAAGTCAGCTGTGTACAATAGGTATACCACTGGCCCCAGAACAATGCCCTATGGAACTCCGGATCCAACTGGAAATAGAGACGTGCGCCCATCTCTATGTTGTACAAAAAAGTAACGGTTATGGAGGTAGGATTTTAAAATTAGGAAGTGAGTGAGAGGAAGCATTTTTTTTAAATTTGTATAGAAGGCCTGTGTGCCAGAGTTTATCGAATGCTTGGGAGACGTCTATTAAAAAATAAGTCAACAATCATTACTCGGGGAATTTTGGGGTCGCTAACAAAGAATATGACATAGGAAGTGATCTCCGGATTACCAGATGCCCAGGGTACCTACTGTTTACCTCGTCTTCTGAAGTTTTCGTCAAATTCATTAAAAAATTAGTCAAAAATCATGAGTCACGAGATAAACAGTAAGTACCCTTGGTAGCAGGTATTCCGGAGATCACTTCCGATATCATGTTCGTCGTCAGCGACCCCAAAAACCCCCTGAGTAATGATTTTTGATTAATTGTTTAATGAATTTGCCGAAAACTCCAGAAGGCGAGGTAAACAGTAGGTACAATGGGCACCAGGTATTCCGGAGACCACTTCTGATGTCATATTCGTCGTTAGCGATCCCAAAAACCCCCGAATAATGATTTTTGACTAATTTTTTAATAAATTTTTTGCCAAAAATTCCACAAGACCAGGCAACCATCAGATACCCTGGGCACCAGGTACTCCGGAGATCACTTCCGATGTCACATTCGTCGTTAGCGACTAGTGTTGCCCAAATGCAAGACCAAGACGAGACTTAGAGAGTCTTGGTCTTGGTCTTGCACCAATACACCTGGTCTTGGTCTTGGTCTTGGTATTGCACTCCCAGTCTTGGTCTTGGTCTTGGTCTTGCAGCAAGAGTCTTGCAAGTCTCGCAGTTGCCCAATAGCATATTACTATTTATTAAAAGTTACTTTAGATCTTAGAACAACGTAACAGTATAGGTACATTTTCAGCTTGACTTAACATACAGGGTGAGGCAGATAAACTTTCCTATTAAAAATATCTCCAGAAGTAAAGACAACAGAATCATGAAAATTGAAATGGAGTGTTTTGAAGAGTGATCTATTTAATGAAAATATTTTATCTATTTCCTATTTCCAGTTATACCGGAAGTTGCTTATAACTTCGTTTTTTTAAATGGGACACCCTGTATATCTTTACATTTCTGAATTATCTTCCATGTCTTCTTTCTGAAATATGAGGTTTTGTAATATTATATAGGATAGTTTAAAAGATAATTACGTTTTCTTATTAATTTCGTAGCAGTTTTCACACCCTGTAGAATTGGTTATTTGACATAAAAAACTTTATTTATGTTCAAATGATTTTTAATATAGTCTACTATTGTTAAAAATTATTAGTGTAGCTAAATGTTGAATTTGGTATTTAGGGTTGGTCGAAACTCGGAATGAATATTTTCTGAGTTTTCTTAAATGGAACGCCCTGTATTTTAGTATTGTAATGAAATGATATTTTATGGTACTTTTTTATTTATTAAGCATTCTCTATACCTAACTGCCTTAATTTGTGCTTAATTGTTAATCTCACTAACAATCTTAACTACGTAGGTATTTTGATAGCTCAACAATTATTGGTAATTTTTAGGATCAGTCTAGACTTCTAGACTCTAGACTCTAGATTAATATGTATCTATTTCCGAAAAATTATTTGTTATTGAATTATTTGCGAACATTTTATGTTCACGGCCAACCTAATAAAATTTCACATATTTTTTGTTGCAAATAATATTTGGCTTGAATCACCAATAACTCACAAACTAAAGCAGTTAGGTATAGGAAATGCTTAAGAAATAAAAAAGTACCATATTATATCATTACAATACTAAAATACAGGGTGCTCCATTTAAGCAAACTCAGAAAATACTCATTCCGAGTTTCGACCAACCCTGTATTCTAAAAGTAAAAAATTTAGCTATATGGTGTATTCCACGAATATACGACTGTTTTGGATTATCGCGACGACGAATATTTTAGTATGCAACATAAGAAGTACGAAAGTATTTTGCTCTAATAATTACTCCAATAAACAACAATTGTAATTTGCAATTTTCTTTCGTCCTTCATATTTTGCACAGTAAAATATTCGTTGTCGCGATAATCCAAGAGAGTCGTACCTATATTCGTGGAATGGGGTATACTAACAATTCTTAACAATAGTAGATTATATTAAAAATCATCTGAACATAAATATAGTTTTGGATGTCAAACTACTACAATTCAACAGGGTGTGAATATTGCTGCGAAATTAAGAAAAAAATTTAATTCTCTTTTAAACTACCTTATATAACATTACAAAACATTTTAACAACGAAGACACCGAGAAGAATTTAAAAATGTAAGTAAAAATATACAGGGTGTCCCATTCAAAAAAATGAAGTTATAAGCAACTTCCGGTATAACCGGAAGTGGGAAATAGATGAAAATATTTTCATTAAAAATAGACTACTCTTTAAAACCCCTTCGTTCAAATTTTCATGATTCTGTTCCTTTAGTTACAAAACCAACCAAATTAATAAATGTATAAACAACTCACATCGGGTGGAGTTTGAACCCACGATCTAAACTATCCCTGCCTATATATACTCTCACTAACTGAGCTATCTACGATGTCCCACGAGACTCAGTCTGTTTCTTAATAAACATTTGCATTTAATAACCTTACATGTGCTAAAACATGGTTAAAACACAAAAAATCCAATAAATGGCATAAACTTGACTGTATTAAAGAACATTTGTCTAGAATGGTATTTTGTTTGACCATTGATATAATTGCACACTCTGCAAAAAGTTTATATACCTACGATAGTCTTTAGTCTTTAAACTGATAAGGAAAAACAATTAAGTGGGTGTCGTATTATATCAGCTTTGGTGACATCATAACAAGTTTCAAAATGATATTTATTACTGTCGGCGTCAAAACACAAGATTATTTTATGAAAGGACCTATTCTCAAAATCTAGACAATTACAATGAATTTCAGAGCGAAGGCGTCGTGTGCTATATAAGAAAGAATGCTTTATAAAATATTTTATTTTTACATTGTACAAATTTATTATGACCTCTGAGTACGTGTCAAATAAATATGTCAAGTGTTCTTTTAACACTCGTAAAGCGGTGCATATATTCTTACGTAAACAACGGTGCGGGGTGCATTTGCACCCCATCTGTATATCCATTTTTTTATATGTGAACGTCGGGAAAATTGATTTGAAAGATAATTAGGACTTGTTTATTATAGTATGAGACATAATTTTACAAACAAAGTACCCATTTCTTCTTAAAAAAAAAATTATTATCGTTGCAAGATAAACACATGAAATTTTTCACAGAGTGACCAACACAAAGTTTTTATACAAAATACAGTTTTGTCGGGACTTTCGGTCTTTTTTCTCTGACATAAGTACCACTGACCTTGTCCAGTAGCTCTGTTAGCTCCAAGTGGAACACCAGAAATGTCCAATTCAGAATATGAAATTTTCATCATTTGCACAATACAGTCATTTTTCTAAAAAATCACGTAAACGTAAAACGTTTTAGATGCTACAATGGATGTAATGTGTTTAGAATTGAATTTAATGCGAATAAAAAAATTGACAAAAATCAAAAAAATTTATTAAAAAAAATAGGTGAGAAAAACGAGGTCTGGGTGCAGCTGCACCCCGCACCGCCGTACGAGGGTTAATGTATATTTTGATTCGCTATGTATGTTTATTGTATTGTTCATAATGCGCATCCAAAGTCCAATTTTCCAAATTTTTTTTACCTTTTTTTGCGTCTCATAGTCTCTAAGCATATACCCGAACTACTATATTCCCTAAAGCGACACTCAATCCTAACTGCAAGACGCAAGAGTCTTGCAGGCTTAGTCTTGTTCTTGCTCAAGTCTTGCACGGTCAGTCTTGGTCTTGGTCTTGCTAAAATAAAGCGGTCTTGGTCTTGGCCTTGGTCTTGCGAAAATGCAAGAACAAAACCAAGACTGCAAGACCAAGACCGATTTCGGGCAACACTATTAGCGACCCCTAAAACCGCGAGTAATGTTTTTTGACTAATTTTTTAATGAATTTTCTGAGAACTCCACAAGACGAGGTAAACAGTAAGTACCCCGGGCACCAGGTACTCTGGAGATTACTTACTACGTCATAATATTCGTTTTCAGTGACCCCAAAAACCCCCGAGTAACAAAATTGAACTCATGTCCGCCGATAATTGACGAGTTCTGAATTTTTTTTGTCTGTTTGAGGATGCACTTAAGGAATGCATTTTTTATATGCAGTTTTTCAATATAATCTCATAACTAGGGGCACAATGTTTCCTGGCGCATTTACGAATCGAAGCAAAAATAATTATTAAGATCCGTCTTGTGGTTTTTTGTTTCGGAAGTTCAGTGCTTTATTGCTTTGACTATTTATTTTATGTCTGTATTTTTTTTTCGCCAATAACTCGAGTGCTTATTGAGTTATCGCTGAATTTTTTTTTTTTTTCTAAATCAAACTTGTTATCGAAGACTGCTCCTTATAAAACCCTTCAGCTAATTAATAAAGTAACACGCTAATTAAAAATTTATTAACTTTCTTTAATTAACTTTCCAGACGAGTAAAAAATATTTTTTCCTTTTTGTTTTTAAGAAATACCTTTTAAAAAATCTGCAGAAGAGAAACTGTACATTTTTTCTATTTATAGTTCAGTCAGCAAATCATTTGGCCTTGCATGTCGAGCGATCCCAAAATTGTATTGTTCTAACCTTTTAGTCCATTAACTCACGGTAAAATATTGCAAATTCTAAAGAACTGCTTGGATTGACATAAAACTTGGCATACACATAGATAACTGGCATATATAATATGTATAACCTAATAAGTTAAAGCAAAATTTAAAATGTTGACTAAGGTTAAAAAATATATAGATTTTACTCGCAATATGCTGGCATGCTAAGCCACCAACATTGTAAATTATTTTGTAAAAACCCTTTAAACTTAAACAGTTATAGAGACATTGATTCTGTCTTAGAGTCAATGTCTCTCTAAGACAGAGACGTAAGATAGAGAAAATCAAGATCGTTCAAGTCAAAGAAAACGAGTGGCAAGAATATTATAAAAAATTGCTAACCGAAAGACGCCACCAATTCAAAAAAGTAGAAAGAGACGTAATAGATATCTATACACATGACGAAATAGAATTAAGCCTAGCTGAGGTAAAAAGAACGATCAAAACACTAAAGAACAAAAAAGCAGAAGGCCCCGGCGGAATACCAAACGAATTGGTAAAGAACGGATCGGAAAAGCTATTCCGCATGATACACAAAATGTTTGAGAGAACACTGAATTGAGAAGACTTACCGGCAGAATTGACTCAAGCATATATGACATCAATATAGTATAAGAAATGAAATAGAAAAAACTGCGACAACTATCGAGGAATCAGCATAATATCATCTATAGGCAGACTGTATGGAAAGACCATAAAGGAAAAATTAGAAATATATATACAGGATAAAATCGGAGAAGACCAGGCAGGATTTACAGCGGGGAAAGCATGCCTGGATCACATTTACACGGTTGAACAACTAATAGAAAAACGAATGGCCAAAAATAGATTCATCCATCTGTCATTTGTAGATCTTAAGAAGGCGTATGACTCGATACCTAGAACCAAGCTATGGGAAGCAAAGGAAGACATCGAAATCTCACGAGGATTAATAAAAGCAGTAAAAGCACTCTATAAAAATAACACAGTAGCTATCAAAATGGGTAATCGAATATGCAGTACATTTAAGGCGACAAAGGGACTACTACAGGGCTGCTCCACATTCCCTACCCTGTTAAAAATATTCCTGGAAAAGACCCTGAAACCATGGAAAAGAAAGTGCGGAGGAATGGGTATACCAGTAAGGAATGAATATCTATATACCCTAGGTTTTGCTAACGACCAAATAGTGATCGCACATGACGAAGATGACCTCAGTTTTATGATGAGGAAACTGTAACAGGAATATAAATACAAAGAATGGGATGGAAATACACCTAAAGAAAACTGAATACCTAACAACGGAGAATACAGAAATTAAACAACTGGAAATATAGTCTAGGCGCCAAATAGAGGTCACCGTGTCATTTTCAATTCTCATGAACAAACTCAACGGTTTCTTATGGATTTTTGGCTGCTGATTACGAATTTTGAGGGGGGATTTCAATCCGAGTAGTCAAAAAATTGTTATAAACAATTTAATTGTTTATAAATTGTTTATAAGGATCTGGCTCATAAACTAAAAGAGATAAAAAAATGTTTCAAATAAAATTTATTCCTTAATAAAAAACGAAGAAAAAACCGTTTACTAAACTTAAATCTAACAATTAAAACTCAAGATATTGTAAAATTAGTGCACAATGCAAATTGCAAATTGCAAAATAAGTATTTTTAGAAGCTTTATCGATCGTAACTCGGCTTCTACGCATGCAAATGAGCCTTATAAGGTGTCCTTTTAAAGCTTAATTAAGAGGCTTCCAAATAAAGTTTGTTAAATTATTTGATCTTCATTTGATTTAAAGTTATACCCGTTTGAAATTATAGTTTTCTTAAAAAAATTGTACATTAATTTGTTTATAAAGGTTTCAAGCAATCTTGAGCTATAAACATTTATACTTTAATTAACAATAATGATAAAACAACTCAAAATGAACAATGTGAGCTTACGAAAATGTTTGTGACTTTATTTTTGGCTAAGATGTCGATATTTTAATGGCGTGCTATGAGGCGCAAGATAGGCTCACAGTCAAGTAAGTATGTATTCTTCGACGCCTTATCGATCGTAACTCAGCTTCTACGCATTCAAATGACCTAATATGTGATATCCATATAAAAATGAATTGAGTTCTTTTGCAGCATCATCATTGCATATAAAACGAGCATTTATGATGTGGCGGCATACACACAATTGACGGGCCTTGATGATGCTGCAAAAGAACTAGATCCACTTTATATGGATATCATATAGATAATAATTAGACTCTGAAGCCTCAAAAAGTTTTAGTTTTACTGCCTACAAGAACAGACTTGTACCACCATGTAACTGTTAAAATTTCTCTAAGAACTTATGCAGATGTAAAAAAGCTGATATTCCCTGTATATCTCTATGCAGATTTGTAGATGCATGAAAAAAAAATGTTTGTAAAAATAGTATTAATAAATAATATTAACTTACTTTTTAGTTATACTTCTGAAATATTAGTTTTTAATGTTTTTTTCTCATTTAGTGCAAAAAATAGAATACAAAGTAAATAGAATGAAAGGTGATACGAGGTACAGTATGATGATTTAATTATAAGAATTATATGATAAAATTTTATTAGGTTCTTCAAAAATAAAAAATGGAGATAACGCATGTATACATAGAAATTATAATTTGCATCGAGAAGTTAGCTCGTGAACCTTTACGCGGTGAGCCGATCTTGCGCTTCATAGCGCGCGCCATTAAAATATCGACATCTTGGCCAAAAATAAACTTATGAACATTTCCATAACCTCAAATTGTTCCTTTTGAGTTTTTCTATCATTATTGTTCATTAAAGTTTTAATGTTTATAGCTCAAATTTGCTTGAAACCCTTATAAACAAATGAATGTACAATATTTTTAAGAAAATTGTATCTTCAAACGGGTATAACTTTAAAACAAATAAAAATCAAGTAATTTAACAAACTTTGTTTAGAAGCCTGTCAATTAAGCTTTAAAACGACACCCTCTAAAACTCATTTGCATGCGTAGAAGCCGAGTTACGATCGATAAAGCTTCAAAAAATACTTATTTTGCAATTTGCAATTTGCATTGTGCACTAATTTTACAATATCTTGAGTTCTAATTGTTAGATTTAAGTTTAGTAAACGGTTTCTTCTTCGTTTTTTATTAGGGAACAAATTTTATTTGAAATATTTTTTTTATCTCTTTTAGTTTATGAGCCAGAGCCTTATAAATAATTTATAAACAATTAAATTGTTTATAAAAATTTTTTGACCACTCGGATCGAAATCCCCCCTCGAAATTCGTAATCAGCTGCCAAAAATCCATAAGAAAACGTTGAGTTTGTCCACCATAATTGAATATGACACGGTGACCCCTCTGGCGCCTAGACTAATAGACGAAGGTAAACAAATCAGAGGAACAGATAAGAACAAGTATTTAAGATTTATAATATCAAACAAAGGAACAACTGAGAAAGATATAAAAAATAGACTAGGACAAACAAGAGACGGTATACGAAAATTGAACCCGATACTCTGGGATAAGAACATCAGCATAAAAACAAAAAGAAGAATATATAATACAATGACAAGACGTATTCTGACTTATGGGTGTAAAAATTGGACAATAAATAGGAAAACCAAAAATAAAATAAGAGCAACAGAGATGGAATTCCTAAAGAGAAGCTGAAGAGTAACAAGGAGAGATAAAATAAGTAACATAGAGATTAAGAGAAGAATGGGAGTGAACTCAGACATAATAGACTACATCGAACAGAAGAGATTAACCTGATACGGATATGTCAGAAGAACAGACCAAAATCGATGGATAAGCCGAATATCAGAGTGGAGCCCGATAGGAAAAAGAAACAGAGGCAGACCCCGAAGATCCTTCAGAGATGAAGTATACGAAGCAATGAAGAAAATAAATCTACAGGAAGGGGAATGGCACGACAGAAAGAGCTGGAGAAAACGGTTGAGTGAAGGAATACAGTGAAAACTGTGGAAATCCTTTTGTATATACAGGGTGTCCCGAAAATATTGATCATAAATTGTACCACAGATTCTGGGGTCAAAAATAGATTGATTGAACCTCACTTACCTATATACAATAATACACACACAAAAAGTTACAGCCCTTTGAAGTTACAAAATGAAAATCGTTTTTTTTTCATATATCGAAAACTCTCAGAGATTTTTTATTGACAATGGACATGTGGCATTTTTATGGCAGCAACATCTTAAAAAAATTTAAGTAAAATTTGTGCACCTCATAAAAATTTTATGGGTTTTTTTCCCTTAAAACCCCCCAAACTTTTGTCTACGTTCCAATTGAATTATTATTGTGGCATCATTAGTTTAACACCGTGTTTTAAAAAGTTTTCTGCTTCTTAGTACTTTTTCGATAAGCCAGTGTTTATCGAGATACTTTGAATATTTGTCGAATCCACCACATATTTGTATATGGTTAAGTACGATTATACAGTCCGTCTAATTTACTTACCGTTGCACGTCATTATTTACGTTAGAGATCTAAGTTGACATTGTTGCCCAATTACAAAAAATTCTTGAATTCATTTTAAATCAAATACATCATACAGTTTTTGCGGAAGTGGATTATACAGCAAAACCAATTAATATTCAATGTAAATAAATAAAAATTTAGAAATAGAAAACAAGAATTAAGTTATAATCTTACGTTAAAATACATAATAAAAACGGTAAAAACAGTAAATATAATGAAACAAATACTTATAGTAAAGAATATAAACAAATATGAAGTGTCATCACCGCAACTGTCAAATAAATGTTACCAATTTATGTCAAAATATCACCTTCGTTAAATTATAGTTATAGTGTATTCCGAACAAATATGCTTCATAAAAATGCTTTATAATCCATTTATACAAATTAAATAAAACATATTATTGTGTATTTCTTTAAGTTAACATTAATAGAAATCTTTAAATATTATTTCTACGCGTACATAATAAAATATGCCTAGTGACTGTAACGCCAGTGTACTCGGCAAAGTGATTCTAAAAAAGAACACACCTACCGCCTAAATATTTCGTGTTGGTATCATGTGACGTCTCGGTCTATGACGCGGATGACGTGCAACGTTAAGTAAATTAGATGGAGTATAGAGACCTGTAACAATCTGAAAATTTATTTATAATGTACATTTTTAGGTATATTTTGAAAAAAAAAGCCACATCTCGATAAAAGGTGACTTATCAAAAAAAGACTGAGAGGCAAAAAAGTTTTAAAAACACTGTGTTTAACTAATGGCACCACAATAATAGTTTAATTGGAACGTACACAAACATTTGGGGGGTTTAAAAGAACAAAACCCCCATAAAATTTTTACGTAAATATATTGAAAAAGAAGCCGCATCTCGATAAAAACTGGCTTATCTAAAAAATACTAGGAGGCAAAAAGTTTTAAAAACGTTGTGTTTAACTAATGGTACCACAATAATGAATTAATTGGAACGTCCACAAAAGTTTGGGGGGGTTTAAGGGAACAAAATCCTCATAAATTTTTTATGGGGTGGACAAATTTCACTATAATTTTGTTTTAAGATGTTCTTGCCATAAGAATGATACATGTCCATTTTTAATAAAAAATCTCTAATAGTTTTCGATATATTGAAAACAATCGATTTTCATTTTGTAACTTCAAAGGGCTGTAACATTTTTTATGAGCACATTTGTACTAAGGTAAGTTAGGTTCAATCAAACCATTTTTGACCCCAGAATGTGTGGTATAATTTATGACCAATCTTTTCGGGACACCCTGTATACTTAAAATATTAAAATAAAGATGAATATATTACATATCACATTGTTATGCCCCGGGTACCATCTGACCCTTGCTCAAGTCGAATTCGTTCTTCACATTTTGAACGGTCATTGGCAACTAATTATAATAGTAACGGAAATCTTGAAAGAAGTCAAGACTAAACTGTCAGTGCAACAGGAAGTATGTACCTATTGGTTATATAGCCAACAATTGAATGACAACTTAAGACCTGTTGAAATTAAAACAACATTAACGAACATCACTCTACTGTGATTAAAAAATTAATCAAAGTAAAAACCTCGAATATTAAAGGTGAGACATAAAGAAGATATAATAATTAATTAAGTTGAACAATGATGATGTTCATTTATGATGAGGGTAGGCAAGCAACAATACTCATGGGATCAATAAACTAAGAAAATTAATAATAAATCCTTTTGTATTTGGCAACACCTAGGATTGAGAACATATTTTATGTCGATGTAAATTTCTTAGCTACTGAATTTTTTTAAATGGTTGATCCATTTTGAAACTTACATAAAATGCAAGAATAAAACACAGTAAAGGTGATGGATCTGTGAAGTTGTCTCAGTTATTCCAAAGAATAGATATCATTAAACAAAAACTCAGACTTAGGAGACTAATTCCTAATGACCCAGACGGCTGGGAATCTCAAAGATTTGAAAACTTTTATAAGACGTGGCTGACGGTGGAGGAGGAGAAGGTGGAATAGATAATGAAATAATTAATAAGAATGGAGCATGTACGGACCTCTGAAAGAAACAGTAAGACATATTGATTTGGTTGTAGTATGAATGAGGGTTGTTATGTTAATTGCAGATTAAATGGATGGGGTGAACTTACTCATATGCAGAATTAAGAGGATGGATTAAATATAGCTGAAAAAATATTGTTATTATGAATGTGTATGAATGAATTAATGTCAATAATTTAGATGTATGTCAATATTTAGGTGATAGTGGTTTGATGAATGATAATGCGAAGTAAATAATTGTGGAATATACCAAATCAATTAAAAGTACATAAGTGGATGGAGAATGTGGAAGAAAGCAATAAAAGGGTGAAATGTAATATTGGAATAAGTGTTAAGAAAAAGTTATCGGTGAAGTGGATGGAAGTCTCGATTGAAAGACTCATGGCGGTTAAAACAATTAGGCATTTTTTACTTTTCTTTGATTATTTCTCTGGGTTCTAGTACAGGTCCAATTTTAAGAAGTCTTCCTGTGAGATTTGCTAAGCAAGGAGACATCATCTGGGATATTCAGAGTATGATTGTTTTGTTTCAGATGTTGGGATAAAGTAGAGGTATTCTCTCTTTTGATGTGTTCAAGAGAGCGAGAAGCAAGTAATCTACAGGTTCTTCCTATATTCGTAGCATCACAATAAGAGCATTGCAATTTGTGGACACTACTACGATTCATGTAGTTGATAATATCTTTTGAGTTATACAAAGATTGTCCTAAGTTATTGGATACTTTAAAAGAAATGTAAATGTTCTCAATTAATAATTTGATAATATTTGCAATATACCCAGATAGCCTATCTTGGTGGAAAGGTAAAGATGCATAAGTTGGTTTGGTTCTCAAATCCCTAGGGAACGCAGCTTGTCGTAAGATCCTAAGCTGTCTTTTTTGAATGAGCTTGTTTATAATGTTTGGATCATAACCACTACTGGATCAAAACATTAGTCATCTTGTCAATAATCTCCAACCAATCCAGCTTCATCCAAACACTACCATGATTTCATTTGATGTTAGCAATGTTTTCACATCAGTCCCAAAACAAGAAACTATTAATCTGGTACGATTTCTTTTAAGAGCAAGTTCTATTACTATTTCCACCACTAATTTAATTATTATTAAATTATTGCAATTTGGTCTAGCTCAAGACTTCTTTGTCTATCTTTTTAAACCTTAGTCTACATTTTAAATTTTGCTTTAACTTATTAGGATATACTTATTTTAGGTCAGTACTGATGATGATCTCTAATTAGATCTAAAACTAGTTCTGATTTTGTGATGTAGCTATTTTTAGGGAATTTTAATCAATATACCTTTTATAAAGGATTTTACGTAAGTTTTTGTTAAGTAAAGTCCTTTATAAAAGGCATATAATTTATTAAAATTCCCTACATCACATATGCAGAACTAGTTTTCGATCTGATTATAGATCATCATCATGCTAAACAGGATGCCCACATGCTAAGTCACCAAAATTGAAAATATTTGAGTAAGAACCCTTTAAAATTATACAGTCTTGCAAACATTGACTAGAATTGTTATAAACAAAATGGATGTTTTAAATATCGCATAATTAGGCACGGGGCACCACTTGACCCTCACTTGAGTTTAATACGTTTAAAGATTCTGATACCTCACATTTTTAACGGTACCTGTACCGTGAATTGAATAAATATGTCTGCAACAAAGTGAAACATCTACAAAATGGCACAATGCACTTACCATCTTATTTTAGAAAAAGGGCGAAAAACAGCAAAATATTTCAGAAAAAATCTAACAAATCTCGAGAATTACCGACCCACCATAAGCCTATTAAACCACCTCTACAAGTTATTCTCAAGAATACTAACAACAGGCCTGAAATAAAATTAGATTTTTACCAATCTAGAGGACAGGCTGAAAAAGGAAAAACACTAGCGACCACCTCCATTGCGTAAAAGGGATTATAGAAAAATCCATCGAATACAACCGATCATTGGTCCTGGACTTGGTAGACTTTAGCGAAGCATTTAATACGATAGAAATTAACAGCATAATGAGAGCGTTGGAGAAAAGTTGCATAGATTATTGGTACTCCAAACTGATAGCAAACATACAGTGTGGGCCAAAGAAAACAATCAACTTCGGTATTTGGCAGTATTTATTAGATTTTAAGGAAATGAAGAAACAGGTCGATTTTTGATCTACAGGTGACACATTTTTACGGTACATACATCTGCCATTAATTTGTCAACCCGCTTCCTTTCCACTTTCTGCACCACTTATTTTTAAATAGGGAATGGCGATCGTGTGCTAGTTCATTTGAAAGGTTATTCAATTATCTATTCAGTAATATTAACATTGACATAATTATTTATAAAGGGTGTCCAAGAAAAATTATTTTGAATTAAATTAATTGACACAAAAAGGAGAATGTATGTAATTTATTTAAATCAAACTACTTTCTACTGCTGACAAAAAAAAACAGAAAAAAATGTTTATTTCATAAAGGGACATTGTTTGTTGCTTAAATTAAATATTCAACCTACCAAGTGGCAGATGGGTGGCGGCTTGATCATTAAAATTAAGCGAAAAGCAATGTCTATTTATCAAAAAATAATTTTGTCTGTTTTGTGACAGCAGTGGAATGTATTTTGAATTAAATAAACTACACACATCCTTCTTCTTGTGTCAATTAATTTAATTCAAAATAATTTTTCTTGGACACCCTGTATAAATAATTATGTCATTAGTTCCTAGCTTTACAATTATGTAACAGAAAAGGGTGCCATCTAAATAAATCCTCTATCGCATACGTCGCAAATTTTCAGTTAAAAATAGGTCAGTAAGTTCTGGTCAGAAGGTAATAGTGTTTACATTGTTTTAAATGTGCGGTTTTATAAGAATTTTGTTTTGAATCTGTGCGTTGATAAAATATAACAAAAAATAAAGCTTCAAATAATGGATTCGTTGAAAAAGAATACGTATATAAATCTTATTTTGTGTAATAAATTTAATATTAGAAAACAAATGGTATACCAAAAGAGAAATAAATATTTTTGGTGTAAAAAAGCTTTTTGCATATTTGTAACGCTAGAATGTAATGTAAGCATATTATCCAGTTGTTTTGTAGCAATATATCATGTTTTGTTTTCATTGTGTGGTATTTTTAGTAAGATTTTTTCGAAGTATGTGCATACAGTGTTTATAGAACTCAAGAAAATTTAAAAGTGCAGGATGTACCTACTAAGTTGTTTTATATCACATTTCTTACTGCAGTTCTTCAAAGAGTCCTGATTGTTCAAGAAGCTATTGATATAAACTTTGGCGAAGAGGACGACATAGATGACTTTATTGAGGAAGTTTTTAGAGCGGAACCGGATCTGGTTACTTTAATGGATGAGGATTCCGGAGATAAGAACGATAGCGGATATTTGAAAAATTTGAGAAACCGTCAGCTACTTGCCGATGCAGAAGTTTGAACTGCTGATGGAATTATGATAGGAGAAGATATTCGTATTAAACAGTCAGAATCGACTAAAAATATCATTTATTTAACAAATGATGTTGATAATACACCTGCTTATATGGTATATCCAAAAGTTTCTGCAGCCCGGGATTGGATGTCCGGAGATTTCACATATAACGAGAAACAATTTCCTGAGTCAGATTATTCACTATTTGAAAACAAATCAGTGGTTGATATATTTGAAAATTTCATAGATGAAGAAATCATTTCATCATTTTATGCCTGGTACAGGAAAGAAGCCAATCTGCTACTTTCAAGAAGCTACCCGTCCCATGAGTCTCGCCAGAGGAAATGAAATGATAGGATGGAAGACCTAGCGTATAAAATTCCAAACGACAAAATAAAGCGTTGTGCTGCAATATTTTGCAAAACTTCAACACGCACGATTTGTAGAAAATAGAAAATGTAACGTAGGGCTCTGTATTGATTTTTTCATTACCTATCACACAAATCAAAATGTTTAAATTCCTTTGTCTTTATTTTCAGATTTTTAAATAAATATAACTGTTTGCAGTTACATTTTGTATTTTTTGCACCCGTTAGCTCCTAGAGTTACATATATATGTAACATCATATACTAAGTGATTTATAAATCCGAATGCGTGAATTCATTTATTTTTATGTTTTTTAATAAAGCTGCTCCCAAAAAAATGTTAATATCATATTAAACACTCCGAAAAACCAATCTAGGCACTAATGGGTTAATATTACTGAAGAGATAATTAAATAATCTTTCAAATGAGCTAGCACACGACCCCTATTTCCTATTTAAAAATAAGAGGTGGGGGAAGTGGAAGGAAGGGGGTTGACAAATAACAGTTGTATGTACCGTAAAAATGTGCCCCCTTTAGATAAAAAAATGGACTTGTTTCATTTACTTAAAATCTAATAAATACTGCCAAATATCAAGGTGGACTCTTTTCTTTGGCCCACACTGTACACAATAAGGCAACCATGATCAACCGACTACACAAAGATACCAAATCTATAAAAGTCAAAGAGGAATTGGACAAGGAATTACGTTATCTCCCAATTTGTTTACGGCAGTACTTGAACATGCTTTTAAACAGTTGTAGTGGGACGCCAAATGGATAAATATCGACGGCGAAAGGCTCCTTTACCTACGATTCGCAGACGACATAGTTCTTATAACAGACAACTTAATAGAGATTAGAACTATTCTTACTGAGTTAAATGCCGCCTGTAATAAGGTTGGTATAAACATAAATTTTGTAAAGACACAATACATAACAAACCTGGTAGCAAGCGAAAATCCAAAAGTCACCTTCAACGAAACAGCATTGGTCCATAAATATAAATACTTAGAGCATGAAATCCAAATTGGCAGGGACAGTCAAACTGCCGAACTACAAAGAAGGATCACCTTAACATGGGGGCATATGGAGCTCTATCAAACATCTCAAGAGCAACATGTCAAATTATTTGAAAAAGAAGACGTTCGATCAACGTGTGCTTTCACGGTGCCCTGTTTCACGGATTTGTTATTAAATATAATATTAAAAAAACGAGCCTGTACCGCCATTAAGAAGAACAAAAAATACACTTTCTTCAAATAAACTTTTTTAACCCATGCCTAAATTTTGTGTCATTTTGGACATACTAAAATTTTTTATTTCCAACAAAAAATCGAACACATTATAACTAATTAGGCAACACAGAGAAATTTTCACTGTCATTTTGACAAACCTGCGTCAGATTTTCATTGATTTGTTCTGTTATCTTCATCGATATCAGTTCAGTGCAGTAGTATATTATTTTAAGAATTCGTTGTAATTGTTTCCTAGGAACGTAGTGTTTATTTATAATTAATTTATTATATTTTTGTGTAATAGAACTAAGTTATTGGCCTATTCGAAAAAATAGATTATTGTTAATTCGACACCTCCATCGAACAAGGTTGTAACTCAAATACATATATTTTCAGATTTCAACACAGGCGAATTCAGCAAAAAATTGCGTACACGTCAATATAAACGACATAGTTTAATTCTCAGTAGTTTGGCTAATACTCCATTGAAAAAAGTTGTATTTTAACTGACGTGTGCCATTTTAGCGTGAAAAAGGCAGTAACACTAGATACGCCCTATGTTAAACATTTACTTTCTTTATACTTGACCATTAACAAGAATTTTAAATGAGTTACATCTTTGTTGCACGTATGTTTATTTATTAAGTATTTAAACATATGGTGTATGTCATAAGTCAATTTATCGAAATGAAAATAAAAAAAGGATTTAAAGATTTTTTCCATTTTGATAGTTGCGGTGGACAAAATAAATATAGAATAGTTTTTGCTGCATACTTCTATATAGTGAAACAGTGTAATATTAACATTGCACATGTATTTTTCGAAAAAGCACATTCACAAAACGAGGGAGATTCAATGCATGCCCTTATAGAAAAACGGAAAAAACATTAAGTCCTATACAGGTTGTCCCAGACTAATTTACCCACGCTATATCTCTTAAACGAATAGAGATTTTCGAATGGAACAAAAGGCGATATATTCTACTTGTAATACACTTTAATACGGCGTACAAAAAAATCATCCCCTAAGTAATTATCCCTTAGTTACAAGCCCTAACTTTAATTTTTTTAATAGCACCCTGTATATTTTTTTATAATTTTGGATGTGGTCTTTTATCGTCTATTCAACACATTTTTTGAAAATAAAATCGGTTCGTAAATAACCTAGAAGCTATCAGTTTATTTTTGTTAAATTGTGTGTCCCAGACTAATTTATCCAGGCTATATTTCTTAAACGAATATATATTTTCGAATGGCACAAAAACTGATCTATTCCATTTGTAATACACTTTCATATGGCGTAGAAAAAATTCATCCCCTAAATATTCATCCCTAACTTACTATTTAAAAAAAATAAAGTTAGGGGTTGTAACTAAGGGATGAATATTTAGGGAATATATATTTTTTCTACGCCATATTAAAGTGTATTACAAATGTAATAGATCAGTTTTCGTCCCATTCGAAAATCTCTATTCGTTTATGAAATATAGCCTTGATAAATTAGTCTGGGACACATAATTAACAAAACTAAACTGATATTTTCTTGGTTATTTACGAACCGATTTTATTTTCAAAAAATGTGTTGAATAGACGATAGAAGATCACATCCAAAACTATAAAAAAATATACAGGGTGCTATTAAAAAAATTAAAGTTAGGGGTTTTAACTAAGGGATGAATATTTAGGGGATAATTTTTTTGTACGCCATATTAAAGTGTATTACAAGTAGAATATATCATCTTTTGTCCCATTCGAAAATCTCTATTCGTTTAAGAGATATAGCGTGGGTAAATTAGTCCGGGACACCCTGTATGCTCCAGACCAATGGATAATCATGATACGATATGCCAAAGCATCAGGCAAGCCTAAATCCGTAACTGAATTAAATCAGAACCAAATTCTAAATTTTAACATATTTAAGGACACACACATGTTAATTTTGATGTAGATATTAATAGTAAAAGATTAAAGTAATCAAGTAAATGGTCTAGAATTAAATATGTACAGATACACAAAAAAAATGCGAAAAATTTGAGAAATTTTATACCATGATTTTTCATAGTGATAGAATATTATTGTTATTGTAAAATATATAATTTCCAATTAAAATTGTGAAAACTGTTAGTTGATATTTTGTTTAAATATCCCTTAAAACCCATTTTCTCCAAGCTATACTGCAAATAGTTCAAAACATACAACCTTGTAATAGTTAAACGGGAAAAATAATTAACGCAGAGAGTGTAAAATGGTTGTTAGGCGAACAACCTTCTTCTACGAATACTCATGTTTAATCTCAAGGTTGTATCTCAATCAAACTCAAGATTTTCAATAGTTATTAAAATTACAAAACATACATCTCACAATAATCCCTTATTATGATATAAATATCATATCACATTAGTGTAAAAGAGTCTGATCATTTCGCTACAAATTTTTAAAAAGTCATGTTTTAGTTTTTTGCCTCTCCTGTAAAATCGCTAAAACTGAGTTACAACCTTGTTCGATGGGGGTGTCGAATTGTGAGTTTTAGTTATATGTAGATAGGTAAATATATTTTACGTAAAAATATTTCGAATTCTATTGTCAGTATATAAAGTTTCAGGGGATTTTTTATTCTAAAAATATTATCAATAGTTTAAAAAAAAATGGTAAAAGTTCATTTAAAGTTCTATTTTAAAAAAGGGATTTAATTAGAATGCTTTTGGCGCTCTATAAATTAAATAAAATAAGACGGCTCTTGTTTCGCTTTACCACGAAATTATTATTTATTATTATTATTATTGCGTGCAAATACCTAGGTTAACATAAAATTTTTACCCTCTTTTGTTTATTTTTATAAATATTTATTTACTAATAATAAAATTGTTTTCTATTACTGCCATTTTGCGCGCCTATGTGTATAATTGTCAAAATATTGATCTTAGATAATGTCAAAGATTACCACTGTTAAAAAAGTTTCGCAAACCTTACGAAAAGAGGTATGATGCTATCTCCCGAAGTTATACTGATAATGCGCTACTATATGCTCTTAACTTAGGCCACAGCAACCAAAGTAGAGTAGCCCAAAGAAGAATGGAACGGTCTCTACTTGGACTAATTCTCAGAGACAGGGTTAGAAACAAGGAAATTAAAACAGGCTGTGACAGGCGTCACAGATGTCATAGAGCGAGTAGCATGGCTGAAGTAGAATTGTGCAATCTATTGACAAAAATAATGAGCATCTAGGGGCTGCTTTAGTGACGATCAAAATAGTTAATTGAATATTATTTGTGAACTAAATTTTTGTTTGTAAAAATTAATTATTGTTATTTACTCTTTGTAATGTATTATCTTTATTATTACACAAACACTGTAATGTAGCCACACGCTAAATAAATAAATAAATTTGATTTATTATTTTTTTCTCAACTTGTATAAAAAATTTCCCATATAGGTACCTACACACAAGAATTTTATTAAATTTTTTATTGACAGCCGGGATCACACCTATATTATTAATCCGAAAATCAATTTTCTGTCGGTATAAGATAACTAGCTATAAATCTGTGGTGTATTTCAATCGGAATGGCCGCTGGTCCCTGGCGGCCATTACAAATTAATGGGCGGTCACGCTTAGTCCGGTCTAGTGGCAGGAAATCTGTCGCAAGGGTATTGCGAGTACATGAAATGTGCAGGAACTCGCGAACCAAAAAATCAGGAAAAGCGACAATATCTAAAATATGAGGGGCTTAAAAGCAAAACGAGATAAATCCACTTTTATCAAAATGTATTCATTCATTGTTAAAGTTACTTTTTCTGTTCTCATAATTAATTATATTAATGAAAATTTTTAGACTATTCTTCATGTCATAGGTATATGTTATTGTCGTATATGTACATATATGTTACTCGACGCTCCGCGGCTCGAGTCGTATCCGTCATCATGCAACCTCTTCCGTCCACTGCTGATCTCTCCCATTTTTCGCGACTCTCAACGGTTTTGTGCATCTTGTTGACATTTCTTGGACATTCGTACAGATTATTTGTCTAGTGACTCGTCAACCAGCTGATCAAGCAGTAACTCTTTCAGTGAAGGCAATTTTATGTATTCAATTAAGGTTCATTTCAATGTAATCATATCATTTTAATGTAATGAACAAGGGCGCCCATATAAAAATTTTTAGGGACGTGAAGATGTTGCACATTACATTTTGTATATTTTGGATGACAATATATACCTACAGTAGACTCTCTCTATAACGAACACGGATATAACGAGGTTTCGCTTATAACGAGGTACATTAGTTGTCCCATGAAATTCCTATTGAACTCTAACGCTCTATAACGAGGCATATTTGGTTATAACGAGGAAAATTTAAATCTAAAAATACGTGTATTTACCTGTTTTTAGCGTTGTAATGGTCATAAATAAATAAATGCCCCAACTGCCTGTACATAGAAATGCCCAACATCTGTGTTATTATCGAGGCTAGTGTTGTAATAAACTCGGCCGCCTGTAATAAACTTCTGCCTGTTTATCGACCGATATTGAATATTATAGGAAATTTACAATTTATGACGGCGAAGTCTCATTGTTCACTGTTTCGGTTGACCATCATCATCATCATCATCATCATCATCATCATTTGGGTATACAACTCTATGTGAGTCTTGGCCGCGTTTACTATTTCCCTCCATTGTTGTCGGTCCTGACCAGCTATTTCCCATTACGGTACTCCCATTTTGCGTAGGTCACTGGCTACTGCGTCTTTACATCTCTTTTTTTGGTCGACCAAGTGACCTTTTGCCATCGGGCCTCTCCCAGAATGTGGCGTTCAGAAGTCTTTCATCACTCGGTCTTAGCACGTGACCCGCCCATCATATTCGGTTTGCTTTAATGTAGCGTACTGTTTTCATCTCCATATATTGTCTGGAGTTCATCATTGTTTCTTCTTCTCCATTCTCCTGTAGTCTCTTCCCTGCAAGGCTCATAGATAGTCCGCAGTATCTTTCTTTCTAGTACCAGTAATTTTTTCGTTTCCCGCTGGTTCAGAGTCCATGTTTCGCTTCCATACGTTATTGTGGGACTAATTATTGTCTTATGTACTCTTATTTTTGCTGATATTGAGAGTATTTTTAATTTAAGAAGGGTCATTAATAGAAAGCGGAATATATGCAACACAACATATATGCGCATATATATGCATTACTTTTACTACAATATGCAGGTATTTTTTCTAAATTTGTCTAAATATGCAAATGCATATTAAAAATACTCAAAAATAAAACAATACATAAACATTTATGTTTAAAAAATTCAACCTACATTTATGTTTAATACATATTTATCTTTCACATAGAAGTAAAAGCGAATTTGTCGAATAAAAACACTCTTTCCAGAAAAATTTCTTTTGTGGGACATGATGCTTTTGTTTGTCAGTTCCTCATTTAAAAAATGAAATGTGAGAATGAATGTAACTTACGATTTTGGAACAGGCCTTGCAAAATACTTTGTCTCCACTTAGCTTTAACTCGGAAAAACACTTTATCCAAGCACTTTTTTGAATGGTAGACATATTTAAATTTAATATATACCAATCACTTCAAAAACACTAAATACGATACAACGTTTACTTTAAACAAATGTTGGCCGGAAACTGACAAAATAAATATTAGACCCTTAAAAGCAGGTAGGTACCTACGACTTGCTACGCTAATAAAATAATATTTTTCTGGGAAAACCCATAATTGTTAAATTCAGGTAGTAATGGGAAAGTCCAGATAGATAATAATGAGCGATAGATAGATAAATAACGAGCTCGTTCATATCGAAGTTATAAAATTCCAACTAAGAGAGGAAAATTTTAACCTTTTATATAATTTATTTTTAAAATATACAAATAAATCGTGTTTAACTTAAATATGCAATGTTGTGTTTGTTGTCTGTAAATATGCAATATATGCATCTATATGCACTTTGCATATATTCCGCTCTCTAGTCATTAATGAGTAATGTGCTATGTTTCCTTCAATGATCCTGGCTGCCACGTCCTTTTCATATTTATTTTCAGATGTTATGATCGCTATCAGGTACTTAAATTCTTTGACGACTTCAAAGTTGTATTCATTAATTATTACGTTTTGTCTAACCCTTGGCCTTGGGTTCATCGTAACCACCATGTACTTGGTCTTGTCCTCGTTGACCTTAAGACCAACTTCCTTGGCTCCGTTTTCGAATTGGGTGAAAACTTCTTTTGCATCTCTGGTGGATTGTGTAATTGTGTCCACGTCATCCGCAAAGGCCAATAGTATTTTTGATCCTTGAGTGGCAAATCCGTTTGTCAGTTGTTGCTGAGCTTTTCTTACTGCATGTTCCAGTGCGAAGTTAAACGACAGGGGGGCGAGAGCATCTCCTTGTCTAAGCCCGGTGTCAATGAGGAATGCCTCCGACGTGGTGCTGCCAATTCTGATTCGTGCGTTGACCATCGACACCTAATAAACTACGTAAGAGGCATCAAAATATTTCAATATTATTTTTGATATAACGAGATCCGCTTATAACGAGATAATTAGTCCACCATTTCAGTTCTCGTTATAGAGGGAGTCTACTGTAGCATAAACCACCTAAAAAACCTAGTTTGGACCCTATCGTGAGAAATTATTCATACATTTAAATACTAGACCAATTTTTTAAATGGAAATGTCATGGTTACCACAAAAAATTAAAGATGCGATTTAAGCTCTTCCTATTGATATTCAAAAGTTCTTAATCCCACTGTCCAATTGCTCAATAATGTTTTTCTTTTTCATTTCGATCGAATCACAAAAACTGTTGGTCTTGCTTGTAGATTCTAGATGCCAACTACTCTTTTCATGTGATCAGGCATCTTCGTAAAAATGTTTGTAGTCCTGATGAGCTGTTATTATAAAAGAACCAAATGCACCTTTCTTTAAAACCGGTTTGAAAAGAATACAATGCTTGCAAAGCCCTGCCTTCAACTTTGGCGAGTAGACTAACCATGAGTATGTGTCGAACCAAGTTTTTACGTTAAAATCTTAAAAAGTAGCCCCCTTTATTTTTGAAGATTTAGAATCCTTATGAAAAATAAGTCACATATATTCCAAACATTTTTAGAATCGTTGATAGATGGCGCAAATAAATCGCATTTTCCGATTATAGCGCCATCCGTCAACAATTCTAAAAAGTTTAGGATAAATGTTACTTATTTTTTGAGGAGGAATCTCAATCTGCAATAAAAAACGGGGGTTCCTATTTAAGATTTTAAAGTTAACTCCCACCCCATCTCCAGAGTGTGGAATGAAAAATCGTGTTTGGTGTCATTCTATAGATTTTTGAAAAATATTAAACAAGTGTTTTTTAGTTATTCATTTGGAAGTATATTTCTCGAGATATTAGACAGTTTCTATAATTTTGCTATGGTATCACGATATATCGTTTTTTACGATTATAGCGCTATCTATCCATAATTCGCAAAATGGCTCGAATAAAATTTGCTTATTTTTACAAGGAAAATCCAAATCTGCAAAAAAAATTAGGGGTCCCATTTAGGATTTTAAAGTTACCCCCCGCTCCACACCCAGGGGTTGGAGTGGGGGACTTGTTTAGTGTCATTGCATAGATTTTTGAGAAATATTTAACACATCTTTTTCAGTTTTTGGATCCGATGTTCATTTCGCGAATTATTCGACCTTTCCGCTACTTTTGGGACACCCTGTATATAACACTCATTCATCATGCAAGATCACCTGTTTTTCATTTAAATAAAATTGTTCTGTTCATCATAGTGTACACCTTAAAAATAATCTACTTACTAAAATTATTTTACAAACTAAAATTTGACTAACTATGTTCAATAAATTTTAAAAATTATTTTTCAATATGAATTTATTTTAAAATATAAAATATAATTACTTAAATACCTAATGGTGCTTATGAAGATGGTTCTATTCGGTGTACACAAAACTTAATACATAATATAATCACTTCACAGATTTTACACTTTATACTTTATAGTGCCAGTTCTCAAAGACAAATGGCTCATAGTGATTATTGGTCAGAGATCGGATTTCTTGCTGATATGATTTTCTTTGCAGTATTATAAATGATTCATTTAATTTGTAATTTTGGGTGTCGATTACAGTATATATTATGCTCCCACATTTCTAATCCCTTTCAATGTTTTCGTTAATAGCATACCGTGACTGTGCGAAATGTGTATTATGCACATTCCATATAGACAGCTGTCGCACACACAGATTTTCTGTTAAACTGTTAATTACCCAATATATGAATTTTTTTTATTAATAAATATATTGTTTCCAATTTATCTCTCAAAATTATCCAATAATTTTTTGACAAAAATACGTTTATGTAATATAAATTTAATTTTTGTTCTTTCCTGAAAAGCTAGGGGGGCCACGGCCCCCCCTGTCCATGTGAATGGGCGCCTATGGTAATGAATGTAATCCTCAAAACATTTCATTTTTTTACCTAATTCTGGTAATATTCTAACCATAATTTTCTTTAAAGAGAGCGACGACTCCGTAAAAGACCCAGACTATGAAGATGTAGAACTAAGACATCGTAATCGAAGAAATGCTTCATGTTCTGACGAAGAAGATTTACCTGTTAGCACAAGAAATCGAGACAATATTTTATGTGAAAGTGTGAATCTGCTACCTAGGGAAGACCATGAAATGATACTTAAAAACATTATATCAATACAAAGAGAACTATCTGATAAGGAAAATATAAGCGCCTCTCAACATAAGTTAACAAATCCAAATTGGAGTCCAAATAAAATTGGTCAAAAAAGACGAAGACAAGAAGATAATTGGCAAAAAAATGTAGTAGAGAAACTGAGAAATAGTGAAAAATCTTATCAGACACTAAAGGCAAAGAAAACCATTCCAGAACGTATATTGAAACCACCTTGCAAGGAAAATTGTGCTTTCAAATTTCGGTCAAATTTCACAGAGGAACGACGTTTTCAATTATTATTTAAAGAATACTGGGACTTAGGAAACATCGAAAAACAGTGGCAATACAGTATCGCAAACAGTGTTAAAGCAGTCGTCTCAAAATACCGTTACGTTAAAATGGATGCCGATGGGAACGTTGCACCTTCTCGTGACAATAACAACGCTTTCTTTTTAACTGCTGCTGGTATAAAGACTAGAGTGTTTACACTAGCAACTATTTTTTAAAAATACTCTAGCAATGTCTCTAGGATCTACGATATGCATTTAATATCCATTTAAAATGCCAAAGTGGTTGTATATTTCTAGTAGGTATAACAGGAAGAGACACTTTTGGCAAACTATTTTAAGTATCTTATAACTACTTGTAATCTCCATAAACAAATTTTCATAAATATCGTGTAACAAATTATACTAAATCTAGGATCTGAAACACTAACAGAAATTACCAACTAAGAAGTTATAACTGCCTTAAAAAGATGAAAAATGGAAAAACTCCTGGAGACGAAGGAATAATAAAGGAGATGGTTACAGCTGAAGGCCAAACTATTTTGGAGGCAGTTAAAATCTTAATTAACAACTATATCTTTGGCGGTGCTATTCTAACCTCTAGACAAAATGAGCAGGTCCTATTACTACACAAAAAAGGAGACAAACACAAATTCAAAAATTACAGACCAATAAGCCTGTCACGACATCCGTACAAACTGCTTACCAAAATAATTACGAATAGACTATCAAATAAATTGGACAGTTACCAGCCTGTTGAACAAGCGGGATTCCGCAAGGGTAGTACGTTAGAACACCTACAGACAATAAGAACACTCATCGAAAAGTGTACCGAATACAAAGAACCTCTTTATTTGGCATTTGTGGATTACAATAAGTCAATCGATTCCATAGAACTCTGGGCCGTATTAGAAGAAATAAATAACGCACGGATTGATTCCATATATAGGATACTCCTGAAATATATATACGAGAATGCATCTATGCAAATAAATATATCAGAAGGTCTAACAACAAGCAAATACGAACGGAAAGATGAGTTATACAGGGAGACACTATTTTCCCAAAACTGTTTAATCTTACATTAGAAGATGTGTTCAAGAAATTAAACTGGGCACAACGCGCAACGTGGAATTAAAATGGATGGCAGATTTTTAAATCATCTAAGATTTGCGGATGATGCAAACAAGCTGTAAAAGAAGAGAAGATGGATTTCTGATAGAGATAATATCTCGTCGTGAAGCACCCTGTGTAACTTCTCGAGGAAGATGCATATTTTAGTTAAATTTTCCGTTTATATTATTATCATAGGAACCTTTATATAACGTTGTTCTAATTAATACTTTGTCGTAATTTTAAATGTTCCCCTTAATTGGGATATTAACTGCTGCCTAGTATAAATGCTGCTTTAGTATAAAATTAAAACGAGAATGGGGATTTTAAGGCAATAAAGTTTATTATGTTGTATACTGTTTATTGCTGATTTTGTTGGATTTATGAACAAACTAAAGTGCTATTAAAGTTGATAGTGATAAAACGAGATAATATTATTTCACATCCTATTGAATTCAACACCGTTAGTAGGTACTTTACAGTCAGGATAATAACATATAACTCTTATTGATCAGTTTTTGTATTCTATTTTCCGGTGTTTATGGCCAAAGTGTAATATCGAACACTATGGGCTATTACATAGGTCAACAAAATTCACAGCTCTCATTTTATTTGAGGCGTCACATTACACTGCTCAATAATACTAGTTGTTTGCACATTATATACTTTTATCAAATTATTTCTGGATATTAAATTTTAATTTATTGCTTCTTTATTGTCTCTTTATCCACTCAGATGCAAAAGATTACATTAAAATGGTAGAACGTTGACTTGACAAAATCCATATCCTTTGGTGAATGATCTTTTATTAGGTGAAGGTTTTCTTATTATCTACTGGGTCCATTACTGAGGTAGAGGATAATAATTATTTCCTTTCTGGACAATCATCCTTTCTGCTTAGTTTAAATTTGCCTTTGATCATCTATAGCTGTTTGACGAATTAGTTTGGCATGGCTAATATCGATTTTATGTTAAAAACGGTAGCTCTTCCTGTCTTTCCTTTACCCGTTTTATATCTCTGGTATATTTTCTTCAAAAGACGATACATCAGTAGCAACTTTGTTTTTCAGCAAAGATTTTTTATCGTGACAAGAAGAAATAGCGGAAGTGATCTTAGAAATTTTCAAATAATATGTTAGGGCAAACTGTTTATTTCGTTTAAGCCTGGTAGCCATTTCTTAACACATTGTGTGCCCCGCCTTAGCAAACGGCTCCACGAGCGACAAATTGACGCTAGAGCAGCAGTAAAATTACGGCGACAGCACAGCTGTAAAATCAAGGCTCCACGAGGGCGACAATTTACAGCGTGCATAGCGCCGCGTCTTGCCCTTGAATTTTTAGAAGTCCTTTTTAGGTCCTATTTTTATCACAGTTGCAAAGGCACGTGTTAACCTCACAACAAAAGAAGCTTTTAGAAGTGACCATCCCTATATAAAATTTAGGTATAAGCTAGTAGATTTACCCTTATATTCAAGGACAAAACTTTAATATCAAATATTGAAACATGCGACTGCGAGATTACCTTGACGACGCGCCTTTTCCCGATCTTGAGCGACAATTTACAGCTCCGTGAAGCCGCCCAGTATTATCGCTTTTGGTTTCATTTATCACACTTCATTTTACTGCTACTTCTAGCGTCAATTTGTCGCTCGTGAAGATTCCACGGCAATGAAAGTCAGTCATACGTGTTTATCAAAAATGAGCGACGTGGCCCCTGGCAGAACATCTGTGTCTCTCATATATGAGCGACGTGGCACGCAATGTGTTTTAATGATATTAATGGAATATGTAAATAAAGGGTTTATTTAAATATAGTAAGAATGTAATAAATATCCACGAGGAAAATAAAATTCCTGTATACCATAAAAAAATGAAAATGAAAATGAAAAAAATAGCTGGCTGTATACCATAAATCACTAAAAATTACAGGATCCTTTGTAAAAGGTATATTTAAAAGACCCCAATAAGGGTTACATCACAAAACAAAACGTTTTCCGATTAATAGGTAATCCATCATAAGTGTTAAGCCAATATCATGCATGCGTAAGCCACCAAAAGTTATGGGTAAGAACCCTTTAAAAGCTTCAAGATCTTAAGTGATACTACATACAGGGTGTTTCAGAAAGGTATGTCATAAATTAAATCACGCATTTCGGGGACAAAAATAAATAGATTGAATCCAACTTACCTTTATACAAAAGTGTAAACAAAAAAAGTTACAGCCCTTTGAATTTACAAAATGAAAATCGATTTAATATATGGAAAACTATTGGAGGTTTTTTATTGAAAATCGACATGTACGATTCTTATGGCAGGAACATCTTAAAACAAAATTATAGTGAAATTTGTCTCCACCCCATAAAAATTTTATGGTGGTTTTGTTCCCTCAAATCCCCCCCCCCCCCCTTCAAACTTTTGTGTACGTTCCAATTAATTCATTATTGTGGTACCATTAGTTAAACACAACGTTTTTAAAACTTTTTTGTCTTCTAGTATTTTTTCGATAAGCAAATTTTTATCGAGATGCGGCTTCTTTTTTAATATGGTTACATAAAAATTCTATGGGGGTTTTGTTCCTTTAACCCCCCAAAATGTTCCTGTACATTCCAATTAAACCATTATTGTGGTACCATTAAGTAAACACAGTGTTTTTAAAACTTTTTTGCCTCTTAGTGTTTTTTTGATAAGTCACCTTTTATCGAGATATGGCTTCTTCTTCAAAATATACCTAAAAATGTAAATTATAAATAAATTTTCAGATTATTAACAGGTATATCATAGGCACTTATCCATATAAAAATATGTGATGGATTCGACAAATATTCAAAATAACTCGTAAACACTGGCTTATCGAAAAAGTACTAAGTGGCAAAAAAGTTTCAAAAACATTGTGTTTAACTAATGGTGCCACAATAATAATTTAATTGGAACGTACACAAAAGTTTGGGGTGGTTTAAAGGAGCAAAACCCCCATAAAATTTTTATGGGGTGCACAAATTTCAATTTAATTTTTTTAAGATGTTGCTGCCATAAGAATGCCATATGTCCATTTTCAATAAAAAATTTATAAGAGATTTCAATATAATATGAAAAAAAAAATCGTTTTTCATTTTGTAACTTCAAAGAGATGTAACTTTTTTTGTGTACACTTTTGTACTAAGGTAAGTTGGATTCAATCAATTTATTTTTGTCCCCGGAATGCAATCCGTGATTTAATTTATGACATACCTTTTTGAAACAACCTGTATTTTTATTAAAACAGATGGATGTTGCAAATATTCCTGGATATAACCCAGGGCAACACAGGACCACGTGGACCACGTGGACCACGTGGATGTGATATGCTAGGAATGAAGCTCACATAGATGTATTGTTTTTATTAATTTATTTAAAGCCTCCTAGCACTAGCATGAAAGCACGTTGAATTTATAACGTTTATTTGTTTAACGGTACAAATATATTTGTCAAACTAGTCTTCCAAAAGTTAATTGCCCTTACATACATTCCTCCTCATTCTGAATATTTCTAGAATTCCATCAAATTCTGGTGTAATCGCTTGTAATCGCCTAGTAAATTCTATCAGGGGCGTAGCAAGAGCTTGCGTAACAATATACCGTTTGGTAATATATTATAATAATTTATAATAAAGTCCATTATCATTAAAAATTAATAACCATTTTCAATTTCGTTGCAAACGATAATACAGCCGCATCATATTATAGTCCAATCAGAGAATGCAGCAAGCACCTCTACCGGTTTCGAAACTTATTAGTCTCTCACCAGGAGGCACATATGCTGCTCCCTCTGACCCAACCAAAACAAACCCCGGCGTGCAGTCACGAATTGCAACGCACGAAACGGCATAGATGCCCTAGCGGCAACTGCTAGCAAAAGATTAAGTTTTCAATCTAATGACATATAAAACAACATAATGTTACTCTACACCCCACCAGACTGAAAACATGGGAAACTTCTCTAGTTACACCTCCGAGGCTTTTACAATTTGGAAGCCATAACGGATGCTGAGAATAAGGAAGATAAGGGAATTTATAATTCACGTCCCATCTGCTCAGTGCGGTAAACTTCCAACGAGAATGGTTCCCTTCGTACTCCAATCAGAGTAAACATGTAAATAAAAAATGAATAACCATTTTCAATTGCGTTGCAAAACGAAAATACAGCTGTATCATATTTTAGTCCAATCAGAGAGCGCAGCAAGCACCTCTACCGGTTTCGAAACTTATTAGTCTCTCCTCAGGAGGCACATATGCTGCTCTCTATAATCCAACCAAAACACCCGGCGTGCAGTCACGGATTGCAACGAACGAAACGGCATAGATGCCCTAGCGGTAACTGCTAGCAAAAGACTAAGTTTTCAATCTAATGACATATAAAACAACATAATGTTACTCTACATCTCACCAGACTGAAAACATGGGAACCTTCTCTGGTTACACCTCCGAGGCACCACCAGCATCCGTTATGGCTTGCAAATTGTAGAAGCCTCGGAGGTGTAACCAGAGAAGGTTCCCATGTTTTCAGTCTGGTGGGGTGTAGAGAAACATTATTTTGTTTTATAATATGTCATTAGATTGAAAACTTAGTCTTTTGCTAGCAGTTACCGCTAGGGCATCTATGCCGTTTCGTTCGTTGCAATCCGTGACTGCACGCCGGGGTTTGTTTTGGTTGGATCAGAGAGAGCAGGATATGTGCCTCCTGATGAGAGACTAATAAGTTTCGAAACGGGTAGAGGTGCTTGCTGCACTCTCTGATTGGACTAGAATATGATCCAGCTCTCGTTTGGCAACGAAATTGAAAATGGTTATTCATTTTTTATTTACATGTTTACTCTGATTGGAGTACGAAGGGAACTATTCTCGTTGGAACTTTATCGCGCTGAGCAGATGGGACGTGAATTATAAATTGTAAAATTCCCTCATCTTCTGTAGTTTCAGCATCCGTTATGGCTTGCAAATTGTAGAAGCCTCGGAGGTGTAACCAGGGAAGCTTCCCATGTTTTCAGTCTGGTGGGGTGTAGAGTAATATTATGTTGTTTTATATGTCATTAGATTGAAAACTTAGTCTTTTCCATTATGATTATTATGTAGACCTATCCTTAAAGATTGTATAGTGATAAGACGAGATAATATTATCTCACATCCTATTAAATTCAACGCTGTTAGTAGGTAATTTACAGTCCAGATAATAAAAAATAACTCTTATTGATCAGTTTTTGTATTTTATTTTCCGGTGTTTATGGTCAAAGTGTAATATCGAACACTATGGTCTATTATTTAAATCAATTAACTTCACAGCTCTTATTTTATTTGAGGCATCATAATACACTGCCCAATGCTATAGTTGTTTTCACGTTTCTATACAATATTTATTTTATACTTCTTTTTCTCCTTGTTAGTTTTATTGTCCATTTTTTGGCATAGGCGTCTGCCTACTCCTTCTGTCGATCTCTATCCTGAACAACATACTTTAAATTTGTTCCGACTATCCCAATGGCGTAGCTGACAGGCCCGCAGGGCCCGCAAGGCGGGAGGCCCCGACGTTAGAAGGGGTCCCTTAAAGCCTTCAAGCTTAATAATTCTACTTTCTTTAAATTTGGGTCCAAAACAAATTTTCCTAACCAGCATCAAAATAGGGAATTTGGAAGGAAGTAATAAAGCGGGTAATTGACGTAATAACTCTTACTTTTTCTGGGTGCAATTTAGCGTTTCGTGGACATGTTGGTAGTTAAGATGAAAGTGAATCCCAAAAAGGTAATTTTTGTCGATGGTTCTTTTACTAGCTAAATTAACCGATAAAAACAATCACTTAAAAAAATTACATGAGCCCCCAAAAGTTGTTTTTATTCAATAATTCTTGATACCACTCAAGATATTTCCAAAGACGATCAGCTTAGTTTTGTTTTCCGGTACCTATGTAAAAATAACTTGCGACGAAAATAATTTACCCTCCAAAGCAGAAGTTGTCGGAAGTTGTTTGGGATTTATTCGCATATTAGACCAAAGTGCATAAGGTGCTGTAAATGAAATTTTAAAATTTATACAATCAAAGCACCTTTCCGTATACAACTGCAGAGGAAAGGGGTAGGATGGGGCAAGCGTTATGAGTGGTGTATATGTTACCGATTTCAGTTTAAACCCGAATTATCTAGGAAAAACTAGTTTAAACTACGCGCTTTAGACAATTCTAGTTTTAACTAGTCAAAACTACATTAGACTGCCAAATTCAGTTAAAACTAGAAATTTTGAACAAATTTCAATATTATGTACCTGCTGAAGATATTTTTGACATAACTGAAGCTGTTGCTATTGGTTATGGAGGTTGGGATAGGTTGAAGACTAAAACAGCCAGAAAATACGCAAATATAACAATTGATATGTTCAATAATTTTATATTAATGTGTGAAACCTGCCAACGGAAGAAGAATAGAGCGAAGAGGGGTCTTGTGTCGAAACCTATATTGCATTCAGAAATGAATAGTCGCTGTTTGGTAGATTTGATCGATATGCAATCACAAGATGATCACGGCTACAAGTTTATTATGGTTTATCAGGACCATTTAACAAAATTTGTTTTGTTGAAACCATTGCAGCGTAAGAGGGCAGAAGAAGTTGCTTATCAATTTTATTAACGAATATATTCTTGAATTTTGGCGCACCATGCATTTGGCCGAGAGTTCGGTAATGCAGTTATAAATGAGGTAGTGTCATACTGGCCTGAGAAAAAATTAGTTGATGGAAAACCAAGGCACAAACAGAGTCAAGGTTCAGTCGAGCGAGCTAACCAAGATATCAAGAAAATGTTAGCAGCCTGGATGCAAGACAATAACACAAAAACGTGGTCAAAAAGATTTGAGTTTTTTACGTTTACGATCTTGTCCAGAGTATTTTACGTTTTAGAGAAATTATTTGCAAACAACCTGGGTAGCAAATTATTTACCGAGTTTTCGTTGAATCTGGAAATTACTGAAAAGGTTACTAAAAACTAGTTTTGACTGAAATATGCTTAGCCTCCACTAGAATTAACTGAAAATATTTGATAGTACTAGTTTCCACTAGTTAAAACCATAATTGTTTAAAGCCCACAGTTAAAACTAGTTTTTCCTAGTAAATTCGGGTTTCCTGAAATCAGGTTTTTACGGTAACATATTCAGGCGTACAAATGCGCATAACTGACAGTGAAAAAACAGTTTCCTATGTTCATTTTACATCCCATAATCTGAACCTAGTGTTAAATGATGCCGTTGCTGGTGTACAGGAGTTTTTTTGCAATGTAATTAAGAGATTATATATGTTTTTTTTTGGTTAAGTATTAAAAGATGGGATGTACTATGTACTATTATGAATTTGGATTTATCGCGTATGCTAACACTTAAAAAGGTTATGTGAAACCCGGTGGTCATCCAGACATGATGCTGTTATGGCTTTGAGTCGGGCTTTCTGACAAGTAATGAAATCTTTAACGAGAATTTCACTGCCATCAAAAAACTATGAAAAATTAGAAGCTATTGCATTATTAAAGCATATGAATACTTAACTTTATTCATTTAACATCAAAACTTTTGCAATCTGAAACGGCACAGTTAACCTTTAACTTTTTGAAAAAACTCGTGATAATCTTCGAGAAATGAGAAATTTGTTTTCCGAAATTTTATCAGAAGCAGCAAGAATAGCAGAATAGTAGGGGATTATATATATATATATATATATATATATATATATATATATATATATACATCCCGCTATTAAATTGGCATCTTTTCACGTTGCAGTCATTTGGCATCACCTAGAAATGCTATCATTTTCTAGGTATAATCCGTGAATGTTCGCTTAGTACACTTCTTTAAGCTTGGCACCGTTGTCGGATTTTCAGTAATCCGATTTATTTATATATTTTATTCCTTACACTATAACGACAATTTGACCCCCGTAGGTCAAAAACATTGCTTAAACATCACTTTGGCAACAACAGGATGTTGCCAAGATATACATTTTTACGGAAAAGACAGTACCTAGTTAGATACATAATATCGATCGCTTCACGTTACAAGTCTTCCACTCGCACTCAGGTAAAAACCAGTTGTAGGCTCTTTTGTCTGAACGGGTCCCTGAATGAGTTTAATAATTCACTTTTATTGTGTATTTTGTTTCGTTTAGTTGAAATATCAGATTTTGTTTGTAACGAATTTCATAATAGATATTTAAATTATTTTTTTGTTAACAAAAACAAATTTTAAAGTTTGACATTTGAAAAATTAATTTTATATTGCCATTTTCATGACATGGTCAATGGTTAATTGCATTTATAATAATTTAATGGGTCATTGCGAAACAATATACAGTGCGTCCATAAAGTAACGCATAAATTCATTATTTCACAAACCGGACACTTTCAGGAAAAATACCGAAACAGGTCGATTTTTATTTTTAAATTACAATTTATTGGCATACATATCATACTAGTGACGTCATCCATCTGGGCGTGATGACGTAATCGTTGATTTTTTTAAATAAGAATAAAGGGCATGTAATAGCTCATTTGAAAGGGTATGTAATTCTCTATTCAATAATATAATTGTTAATATAATTATTTATACAGGGTGTCCAAAAAATGTTATTTAAATTAAATTAATTGGTATAAAAAGATGAATGTATGTAATTTGTTTAATTCTAAATATATTTTATTGGTGCCAGCAAACATAAAAATGTTTTATTTAAAACCTAAATATTGATTTTCGCTTAAGCGTAATCTTAAACTTCCAAGAGGCAGGTGGATGGCAGCTCTAACATTTAATTTTCTGACAAAAGTAAAACGAATTTTGAATTAAATAAGTTACATACATTTTTCTTTTTGTCTCAATTAATTTAATTAAAGAATTCTTTTTGGACACCCTGTATATATAATTATGTTATTGTTTGTATTAGTAAATAGAGAATTAAATACCCTTTCAAATGAGCTATCACATGACCCCTATTCTCATTTAAAAAATTCATCGATTACGTTATCAAGCCCAGATGGATGACATCACTAGTATGATATGTAATATGCCAAAAAATTGTAATTTAAAAATAAAAATCGACCTGTTTCGAAAATTTTCCTTAAAGTCGCCGGTTTACGAAATAATGAAATTATGCGTTACTTTATGGAAGCACTGTATGTTACAATGTGTAAATTTTTCAGGAAACGTAAAAATCTTTCCATTAGTAGTTAGAGATTCTGATAGTAATACTATATTTTATATAAGTATTATGGGTTATAAATGCATCTATTATGTCTGGATCCCGCGTATGAAAAAAAAGTTGATTAATAGCAAGCTGAAAATTTGTTAATAGCTTAAGGGTGTTTAGTCGGATAAACTTTTATATATGGGAACACTGGAACAGGGGCAGTTTTAATTGTGAAACAGGTTGAAAATTTGGAACGGTCACACCACGAAAACGGCACACTTATTTTGTCCGACATAACAGACTTAAACTCTCCGAATAGAGATTAAACTCTCATGCAAAAATTAGACTGCTATTTATCACCTGTCATAATTCCTGTCATTTGACATATTCTACATGCTCTACTCATTAAAAGGCCCATTTGGTGATAAATAGCAGTCTAATTTTTGCATGAGAGTTTAATCTCTGTTCGAAGAGTTGAAGTCTGTTCTGTCGGACAAAATACATGTGCCGTTTTCGTGGTGTGACCGTTTCAAATTTTTAACCTGTTCCAAAATTAAAACTGCCCCTGTTCCAGTGTTCCCATATATCAAAGTTTATCCGACTAGACACCCTTAAGCTATTAACAAATTTTCAGCTTGCTATTAATCAACTTTTTTTTCATACGCGGGATCCAGACCTATATCTGAAAGACCAAAAAAGTTTAAATGTTGCTTATTTTTTTGATATTATGTTTTAAAGTTTGTGGACTTATGTTGTTTTCGAAATGAAACCATAATTGGTAAAGTTTTTTCTTTATTCTCAACAAGAAACAGTCATAATACGGACAACGCACACATCTTATGGAAAATATAATGTCACTCAAATTCAATAAAATTTATACGAATAGATCCGTTTTAATTTACCGATCAAATCTTATCATTGCGCCAACTCTTAATTATGATTAATTACGGCGCAAATTGCAATTAAAGTTTATCGAAATCACATTTTTGGAGTCCATAAAGTGTTAAAAGTGTTAAAGTTACAATCATTATTGCTCCGAGTGCTATTCATAAGAGCTTAAATCCCGCTGGGCCTAAGCGGATTAGTGAAACTAATCCGCTGATTTATGGAGTACCGAAAATCTGGGTAGTTTAAAATATTTTTTCTTTCTCTAACTTATGTACCTACCCATTTGATTTCAGATTTATTTGTATCAATTTCTGCTCTTATTTTTGAAAATAGAGAGTTGGCGCAATGATAAGATTTGATCGGTAAATTAAAACGGATCTATTCGTATAAATTTTATTGAATTTGAGTGACATTATATTTTCCATAAGATGTGTGCGTTGTTTTCGAAATGAAACCATAATTGGTGAAGTTTTTTCTTTATTCTCAACAAGAAACAGTCATAATACGTAGAAATTTATACTAAATTTAAAATCCAGATTCAGTAGAAATAAACAAACCAAGACACGTTAAATGCTACTAGGAGCACTCCCGAATCATAATTATTTACAATGTATTGTTATATTTCTATTTGATATGAAAATTAAATTTTGATGGTTGTAAACAGGATTCAATTTAATATAAAATATTTTCAATTTTCTCAACCACGGGCATATAAATTTAGAACACCCTGTATACAACAAATTGTTATATTTAATTTTAAGAAGTGATTAGACGGAACTCGGGACAGTGCGCTTAAAATAAACAAAGTGAATGACGCGTACCATTATCGTTCTTCTCGGAAGGTCGATCATTAGCCTATGCTAAATAAAACTCAGTGAAATAGATGATAGTTCATTATCGTTTTTCGCGGAAGGTTTCGATCATTAGCCTATGCTAAATAAGACTCATTTGAAAGAGAGAATAGGTCATTAAAATTTGTAAATAGTAGAAAGTGATTTTAGAATGGGAATTAAATATTTTCTTTTGAAATCCATTAAGCATATTTAGAAAGATTAAAAATTGGTTTTTGAGGAATACTGAGAATGAGAGTTGGTGGTGGAAGGTTGATTTGTGAATCTGGAAGGGATATTGAGAAAGTAGGTGAATGAATGACAAAGTGGGATCAGAATGTTTTGAGCTGTCGAGAAGTGAAGTCGAGTAGTAGACGGTAGTGTTCGAGGAGTGAGAAAGCCGGTAGTTCCGTGAGTGTGGAGTATCTATCGTGGAACGAGAAGTAGGCCAGGTCGAGAGTAAAAGAACCTCCTTGAGCCCACAGTGTCCCGGTAGCTGATAGCAGTTTCGAAAAAGGTAGAACACAGCATCACGACAAAAGCAGGAACGAGAGCTATTCGAGCTAGTTTTTCAAAGGAGAACATCACTGGAAGCCAGGACGAGGTTTGATCGCAGCCAAGGATAGCAGGAAAGGGTTTTGTGTGAGGACATTTTCAGTTCACCAGGAAAAGGTCAGTCTCATTTGTTTGGACATGAATGTATGGGTTTTTCGTATTAAATTCCACATAAAAAATTGAATAACATAATCAATAATATCAGAAAAGCTTCATCAAACTTAAATAGAGTTGTCCCTAATAACTCCTAATAGTTAAATGTTAATAAAAACTTTCAATAGAAAACCAAAAGGAAATAAAATTCCCAGTTGTAAATGTTATGTTTAAGAATAATAAGAAATAGCAAATATTAAGCATTGATTGCCTTTTGAATAAAATAAAAAATATTTTGATTATAATTGTAACCCATATTTGTATTTTTTTTTACTCTTTTCTTTTCTATCCCGATTAGGAACCATTAAGAAATATTCAGAAGCCACGAAAGTAAGTAATTAATTTATAATTCGCCCTGAGATTGAAAACATATTGATATGTGATCTGGTTAATTAATTAGATTAGTATTAATACATTGATTAAATTAAGTGACATATAAGAATATTATCTCATATCAATAATCAAGATCACATCAGTATATACATTGTAAATTCCAAGTCATGATTTCCAAAGTTTACACATTGTAAATTATGATTCGGGAGTGCTCCTAGTATCATTTAACGTGTCTTGGTTTGTTTATTTCTACTGCATCTTTACTGTTTCTGTTAACTAATCTAAACGTAGAGATATTTTTTGAGATTCTTTAACTCTTTCAATGCTGGGGTTTGTCACATCCCACCTGTCTGTTAGTGACAAAAAAGTTCACCTGTCGGATGCCGGGTTAAAACATGACAAATTAGATGTGGAATGAAAGCTTATAACCCAAAGATGGTACTAAAGGTGAGAAATTTGGCCTCCGACTTCAGGATAAAGAGTTGCAACCCGAAGTATTGTTCTAAATTCGCAGAAATAGTACAAACTATGTATTACTCGACGCGCCTTAGAAAGACGAGAACAAATATTTATGCCTGTCCGGTTTTATGCCTGTCTGTCCGTCCGTCTGTCAGATATAATCACAGAGGTTGAATGAAAGATTATAACCCATAGATGGTACTAGCGATTAGAAATTTGACGCGCATTAGAAAAATGAGAACAAAGAAATACTTTTTTTAGTTTTACACCACTTCCGGTTAAAATGGTGTACCCGGAAGTGACACACATAGTCACAGAAAAATATACTTGATCAATTTACGTGTATTAAGAGGTCGAAACCGAATTTTTTTAATTCTGGTTTTGATGTCATATGCGGTTAAAAAATTGTCTGGAAGTGGAAGAAACCAGTTTAATAGTTGTCCCCTTCGAGTAGCGAAAAATAAACAATACTTTGTAAAAACATTCAACATTGGTTGATATTCCGCTGTTTTCATATTATTTATTGACCTAAGTTTTTGTAAAATGCACTAGTCTTTTTTAAAGATATCATTGGACAATTTACTCACTGTTTTTGGATTTTACAAAATCGCTTGGATTGGCATGAAATTTGACATAAGCATAGCTAACATGTCAAAGAAAAAAGTGATATTGTGCCAGTGTGTGCTTTTTTCTGGGGATGAGTACCACCCCCTTCTCGAGTGTGAAAAAATATAGGTAAAAATATGTCCGTAAGTGGATAAACTAATTAAATTCCTTGTATTTTTTGTTTTTAGATGGTTTTTCGTAAATAAATCAAAAAGTAAGTATTTGATCGAAAAAACTATTCTTAGCAAATATAAAGCTTATAAAACAGTAAAAAAAATTATGTATGTATGAAGTCTGGACACACAATAAAAACAGAGTTGGAGCTGAACAACAGTTGGTTCTTATTCGTCGAATTCCAAATCGACTAGTTCAACGTAAAATATCCAAAAAATAACGCACTTTTCGGGGAAAACTCGCCACAAATTTTTTAAAGTGTTTAAAAAAGTTTTATTTTTGTTATTTAAAAAGTATCTATTCTATCACCATCAGCATCAAAAGTAAGTTACGCTTTAAATAAAATATGTCCCTTTTTTTGCTAAAAGAAATCGTGAAAATCACCACCTAATTAGCATTCCATATGAAATTAATAGTTACCGCCCTAGTTAATTTACTTATATTATACTGTTTATATGATCTATAAGATTTATTGGCAAGAAATGCTTATTAAAAAAAATTGGTTTTAAAATAAAAAAATTTTAATTTTGAAAAAAAATGCCTTGGTTTAAAATAACTTAAACATTAGTGATACTAAATATCTCAAAGAGTAAAAAATGTACATATCACATAAACAATACATAAGTAAATTAGGCGGTGATTTTTACATTTTTTTAACAAAAAAGAGACTTCATTTTGATGCTAACTAACTTTTGATGCTAGAAACGTTTATAAAAATACAAATAAAACTTTTTAGACATTTTATAACAGTTGTAAGTCATGAGTTTTTCCCGAAAAGTGCTTCGTTTTATGGTTATTTCATGTTAAAATATTCGATTTGTATTTTGACGAAGTAGAACCTGCTTTTCATTAAGGTGATACAGTAGCGATCAACAGGTAGCCAAAACGCGTTCCAAGATTGCGGCTGTAATTTTGAATATTTTTTCGAGATATTTGGCACACGTATTCGTAATATAATAAAGAATGGCGGTACAGAGCCGAATTTGAAAAATATATTAATATGTGGAAATTACTCTGTAATTAAATATAATATTAAAAAAACGAGCCTGTACCGCCATTAAGAAGAACAAAAAAATACACTTTCTTCAAATAAACTTTTTATCCGATGCCTAGATTTTGTGTCATTTTGGAACTACTAATGAAATACAAAATTTTAGTAGTTCCAAAATGACACAAAATCTAGGCATCGGATAAAAAAGTTCATTTGAAGAAAGTGTATTTTTTTGTTCTTCTTAATGGCGGTACAGGCTCGTTTTTTAAATATTGTATTTAATTACAGAGTAATTTCCACATATTCATATATTTTTCAAATTGGGCTCTGTACCGCCATTCTTTATTATATTACGAATAAGTGTGCCAAATATCTCGAAAAAATATTCAAAATTACAGCCGCAATCTTGGAACGCGTTTTCGCTACCTGTTGATCGCTACTGTTTCCTCTTAACTACAACTCTACTTTTACAGGGTCTACAGACTTCATACATACACCATTGTTTTCACTTTTTTATACGCTATATTTTTGCTAAGAATATTTTTCGTTAAAATACTTTTTGAGTTTTTTTCTAAAACCGTCTAAAAACGTGACTTTTTTGTTGAAAAACGAACATAATATATTCACTTGCAAATAACTCAAACAGTATGTTAAGAAAAAATCTATAGAACAAAAACTAGCTTAGAATTACTCAGTTTATCCACTTTAGGACTTATTTTGAATGTATGTCTTTTCACATTATAAAAGTGGTTGTACTAACTCCCAAGGCAAAAACACACGTCGGCACAATATCACTTTTTCTTTGACCTGTCAGCTATGTGCATACCCAATTTCATGTCAATCCAAGCGGTTGTTTAAAATTCGGAGGTTTTGCAATATTTACCGTGAGTGGATGGACTACAGATATATGTATATTAGATAAAAATTATAGTCTCAGCGAATCTTTGAAATATCTCCATTCCTTTGAAATGTTACATTTTTTAAGCCTTGAGGGAGTAGGCGCAAAATTATGACCAATGCTATTTAAATGCATTCAGTTTATTCGAATCCTGAGAAAACTAATAAGAATTTTGGAAAAATTTAAACGCAGAATGAAAGATTACATTATAACCGAGGGCGAAACTCTCTAAAAACTTTTATGTTTATATTGATAAGTGAAAGGGTAAAAGAAAATTTAGTGTGATTTTTTATTTCAAATATTTAATTCAAAAGAAATTTTTGTTTATTCTATTCTTTTTGACATGAGGCTGTATTTGATTTCTCTATGTCATTGTATGCTATTGGTTAGTTCCTATCATTTCAGCCGACGTACGTCACGATTGGATCAATAGGGCCGAACATACATAACTAAGGCCCTTTTGGCATGATGCTGTATTATTTTGAAGTCGATACAGCCTGAATATTTTTTTTTATTTTTTTACGTTCTATGTGATTAAAAAAATTAAGAATCACCGCAATTTTAGCCCACCACCCCCTTCCCCTTTCCCCACATCAAAAAATGTCAATTTTTCGATTTTATTTTTTTTTAAGTTGGTTTGCAATTAAATTATAAATTACAAAAAATTCACACGCACAGCTGAGGCTTTTACAAAACATATATTTTTATGGACCCGAAGGTCGAGTGTACATAACCTCAATGTTTTTTGTTTTTTTAATAGGTACGTATAACTTTTTTTGGCGATGGCTGCATGTCTAATTTTTTTGCGTTTTGTGAATTTTATCAAAATCTGTATTTCTGACTTTTTTCAGATTTATTCGTAAGGTGCGCCATCTTCAAAAATCCGGAAAACTGGTTTTTTCGGTAGTTTTTTGGGATTTTCTCCATTTTATATACTTCAAAATAGACTAACTCAAGGTTTTTTATAGGTTACGTATATATAATTTGAAATAACTGAGTTTTTAGGGATATTCAAAAATTGTGTAAAACACCTAAACCCCCCAAAAACTATGTTTTTTCAAATTCTTAAAAGTTTCTTAATTCTTTCGTACCCCATGAAGTTAAATTACAAAGCCATTAAAATATAACTAGAGGTGATTCATACCTACTTACCATCTCAATTGAATGCAATCATCGGCAAAGCCATCTTTTAGTGTCATTGTGTCATCCCCAAAAATCTACCTGGGTCTTAAAATGCAGGTATGCATACTTGTTCCGTTATAACTCTTATCTTTTAAAATTTTGTAGTAAAAGCATTTCTATAGCTATAGTGAGTTTATTGCCCTACCTCTTTATGTGGCTTAATGATTTGGATTGTAAACACAGATAAGAAAGGGTGTGATAGACCAGAGAAATTAGCAAATAAATGGCCTCTTTCGTGACATCCGTTGATACAGGTATCTAAGAACTGCTTATGGCATTAGGGTAAATTTAGTTACAACAGTATCCAATATAAAAATTATGCAAAAAATCAAACGTACTTTTTAACTTATAAACAATATATAAACAATTAAAGATCGCTATTTGATTGTAAATATTAAAGGTGGAGACCGGTATGCTGTATGGAAAGGTGATACAATTTTACTGAAGAGCATAGAAAATTCTTTAAAATGAGTGTTTGGAAAGTTCTTTTTGTTAATTTGTTGCTTAGTTATTGGGAAAATAGCTTCAAAAGTCGATTTTTTGAAAATAATTAATAACTTTTCTAAAAATACACTAAAAGCTTTATTTTCGCGTAAGTAAAGGAACAATATTAGAAGTATTCAGCCGTTAAAATTTCAAGAAGTTTTACCTAATAGTTATTGCAAAATTGAAATTGTTTATCCCAAAAAGCTTCTATCTACAGCGTTATTATGCATAAACTATTAGGTCAACATAAATTCTAAAGACATCAAACCAAAGAGAAAGGTTCAATTTATCAAATTAGATCAAGTCTTGAATAAAAAGTTTATAATAAATATTATAAATAATTATAAAATAATTTTGAAAAAGTAGTGTTATTTTAAGCTTATTCGCGAACTCAAGCGAGGGTGCTGCCGCTTATTTTGAACTAGAGGAATTGGGATGAAGATTTAAACAAAACATCCGTTAACCTATATATCAATGTCGATTGAATGCTTGTCTGGTGTGTTCATTTAATGAATGATTTATTTATATTAATTAATTACATCAATAAAAATATTAATTATATCAAAATGCATTATCCCAATTACATCGGCCATTTTCATGCAACTGCACTGCCACCTATAGTCGATTGAGTTCGCGAATAAACAATTAAAATAACAACCGCATTAACATGTGGGAATTAACTAATTTTGATGGGAAATAAGCCACAATTTTACTAAAAAAAATGGTTTTATTTTGACAACGACACCCGATTTGAGCGTCGAAACGTTAATAAAATCAGTTTTTTTAGTAAAATTGTGGCTTATTTCCCATCAAAACTAGTTAATTCCAAAAATGCCACAAGAAAATAGCTTCAGAACAACAACACGTAGGAAGTTAATTTTTTTTATTCGACATGTTGGTATTCTTATAGAAACTGAAACAAAAATTTAATGCCCTACAACCCTTAAAACCCGAGTTAGCCACTTTTTTCAAAAATTCACCGGGGCTTTGTTTATAAATATTAGAAAATTTGAAAAGCAACATTTAAACGAATGAAAGAGCATGTTTATACAAAAAAAAAATTAAAACGATTCTTTTAAAAACGAGCCGTCCATGATGCGCCAAAAGTGAAGAGTTTAAAAGTAAAGCGATTCTTACCCTCTTGATTTTATTATCAAAAACTTAATTCACAACTACACATTTATAAAAGGCGCAATACCTCCGGTAAGATTTAGGTACAAAATTAACAAAACCCAAAAAAAAATATATAATACAATATTCCAGTTACCCGTCGTTTGTCACCATTAATCCCTTTATCCTAAAGATAAATAACAGTTTGTCGACGAAAATTCCATTCGATCAAATGTTCGTCGATGAATAGTCCATTCGATGAATTGTGCATTCGACCAACTGTTTGTCGACCAACTGTTGTCGACCAATTTTCCGTCGACGAAGTGTTCTCGACCAGCTTTCCGACACCGGATTTGGGTGTCATTGTATTCTGTTGGTTAATTCCTACCATTTTAGCCACCGTACGTCATGATTGGAAAAATAGCAGCGAATATACGTAACTAAGGCCCTTTCAATATTTTACTGTAATTGATTTTTCTGTGTCATTGTATTCTGTTGACTGATTCCTATCATTTGAGCCGCCGTACGACACGTTTGGACCAATGGGAGTGAAGATACGTATCTCATACCTAACAAGAGGTTTACTCAAACTTCTTTTTTGTACTTATACCACTCGGTAAAAGTACAAAAAAAAGTTTGGGTAAACTTTTGCACAACTGTGTAAATACTAACGAAAAATCTAAAATATTAAAAAAAATTAGTGGAATCCGTTAATCTGTTCTCGAAAAAATTAGCTATGAAAATGAGCATAATTTTCTATATCCCTAACTTTTGACGAGCAGTTTAGCTTAAATGGGGAAAAGCGGTAAGCTTAGACCAAACACCAGTAGGAGGCATTCAATTAATTGAGGAAAAAAATTAAATGGATAACAATATTTATTTCAGTTACACAAAAGGCATTGTCCCGCTAGAATGTTTGAAATCACAATTAATAGTCCTACAAAAAAGACAGGCGTTTAAAAGTGATAAGACCATTGAACAATAAGCCTGTGAGCTACCTTTTAAACACATTCTTAAAAATAATCCATAACACAATTAAAAAAAGGTTTGTTAAGAAATTCTTTTATAGACTTCAGAAATTCAACAACTTCTCCTGATTATGTTTAAAAAACGTACGGAATGCACTAAATGAAAAAAAAAAAAAAAAAAAAAAAGAAAAAGATTTATCATACCGTTATACTATAATATATCCTTACGTTGAATATTTGATGCTTCCCTGTGGAGTATAAAACGGACAGTTGTGTTTTTCCCGTGATCTGCCTTGTTTAGTCTTCTTTGTCGTTTTATTCGTTAAATCCTATCCTCTTAAGTCACAGCGTCAGAAAGCAGTGGGTATATGCAGTGAACGGGAGGCCTATGTCGAACAGTGAACGTTGGGGCCCTTTCGCGTTTATCATATGTAGAGAAGTCGCTTGTCAAAAACTGGACGTATGTAATCGTATTCTATTTGTTAAATACTCTCACATAATATGTCATACCATGTGCGTTAATCCATTTTATTTCTACAATTTTAAAGTGTTATTACATGCCGTCATTTTCATTTGTCTACACCATCGTATTCTGCCAGTTAAATCCCATCGTTTCAGGCGCTGTACGTCACGATTGAACCAATAGGACCGAAGATACATAACTAAGGCCCTTTTGACCTGCTGCTTGTTTGATTTTTCTGTGTCATTGTCTTCTATGATGCCTAAGGCATATTTATGACATGTCTTATTTTTAAAGAAAACAAGTAATTGGACTTCGTAAGTCCTAGGTTTTCACCCAAAGTAATCGAAAGTAGAATTGGAAGTCGATATTTGAATTCTTCGTGTAACTTTGCGTGGATTGATATACAAATTTACTAATTTTGAGTCATTTTTACTAAACTGTTTACACAGAAATAACTCTAAAGATTCAAACCTTTCAATACGCTTCGATTTATGTGTTCGTATACTATTTCTGAGTCTATTGGGACCGTGCAAGTTCGGCAAAACGACACCTGGTTTCTACGCTCTGCAACTTTATTCGCACTTTTAATTATATTGGCCAATTATATTAGTCCTGGTTACTGGATAATTGTCAAGGCCATAATCCAAAAAAATAATAAGAAGAAAAAATAAGATTCAGGTTATGTTATTAAAACGTAAACAATTGTATGTAGTAAATAAAATTAGTTATTAAAATGCAGTACTGCAAGCAAAATACAATTAATTTAATTTGCCTTCATATAATAATTGCATATAATATCAATATTGCAGAGCAACATATAATTTTTCTTCTTCAATGACAGTAGGTATGAAATGTACGTCAATTTGACAATTTCAATGGACAATATGAATTATTTAAGAAAGTTGCAATATTTCTCCGCTATTCGCGCACGATCGTTTCTCGTATCCGTTCCAAGTACTTGCACACCGCGAATAATGGCATTTCCGGTTATAACTTTTTAAGCGGAAATTACGTAAAAACCAAAATTTTACATTTGTTCTCATCTTGCTAAGCCACGTTGAATAATATATCACTTATTCTCTTTCGGCAACTTTAAAATAGTAAATACTTACGGTTGCAACTCTAAAACCGGAACTCCGACGTCAAATTTCTCATCTTTAATAATACCATCCTTAAGTTAAAAGCTTTCATTCGACACCCGATTTGTCATTCTATCTGTATTAATAACGGAGGAGTTGTATTCGCGGATGGACAGACATACGGACAGACAGCCTAGGTAAAATTTTTCATCTTTAATACCATGCTTGAACTATAAGCTATCATTTGGCACCTCATTTGCCATTATACCTGGTATAATGACGGAGGATTTATACTCGCGGTCGGAGGGATCGACGGACAGACAGCCTAGGTCAAATTTTTCACCTTTAGTATCATCCTTGGATTATAAGCTTTCATTTGACACCTCATTTGCCATTCTACCTGGTATATTGACGGAGGAGCTATATTCGCGGTCGGACGGACCGACGGTCAGACAGCGTAAGTCAAATTTCTCACCTTTAGTACCATCCTTGGATTATAAGCTTTCATTTGACACCTCTTTTGTCATTCTACCTGGTATAGTAGAGGAGTTATATTCGCGGTCGGACGGACCGACGGACAGACAGCCCAAGTCAAATTTCTCACCTTTAATACCATCCTTGGATTATAAGCTTTCATTTGACATCTCATTTGTCATTCTACCTGGTATAATGACGGAGGAGCTATATTCGCGGTCGGACGGACAAACGGACAGACAGCCTAAGTCAAATTTCTCACTTTTAGTACCATCCTTGGATTATAAGCTTTCTTTTGACACCTCATTTTTCATTCTACCTGGTATAATGACGGAGGAGTTATATTCGCGGTCGGACGGACCGACGTCTCACCTTTAGTACCATACTTCGATTATAAGCTTTCATTTGACATCTCATTTGTCATTCTACCTGGTATAATGACGGAGGAGCTATATTCGGGGTCGGACTGACCGACGCGACGGACAGACAGCCTAAGTCAAATTTCTCACCTTTAGTACCATCTTTGGATTATAAGCTTTCATTTGACACCTCATTTGTCATTCTACCTGGTATATTGACGGAGGAGCTATATTCGCGGTCGGACGGACCGACGGTCAGACAGCGTAAGTCAAATTTCTCACCTTTAGTACCATCCTTGGATTATAAGCTTTCATTTGACACCTCTTTTGTCATTCTACCTGGTATAGTAGAGGAGTTATATTCGCGGTCGGACGGACAGACAGCCCAAGTTAAATTTCTCACCTTTAATACCATCCTTGGATTATAAGCTTTCATTTGACATCTCATTTGTCATTCTACCTGGTATAATGACGGAGGAGCTATATTCGCGGTCGGACGGACAGACGGACAGACAGCCTAAGTCAAATTTCTCACTTTTAGTACCATCCTTGGATTATAAGCTTTCTTTTGACACCTCATTTTTCATTCTACCTGGTATAATGACGGAGGAGTTATATTCGCGGTCGGACGGACCGACGTCTCACCTTTAGTACCATACTTCGATTATAAGCTTTCATTTGACATCTCATTTGTCATTCTACCTGGTATAATGACGGAGGAGCTATATTCGGGGTCGGACTGACCGACGCGACGGACAGACAGCCTAAGTCAAATTTCTCACCTTTAGTACCATCTTTGGTTATAAGCTTTCATTTGACACCTCATTTGTCATTCTACCTGGTATAATGACGGAGGAGTTATATTCGCGGTCGGACGGACCGACAGCCTAAGTCAAATGTCTCACCTTTAGTACCATCCTTGGATTATAAGCTTCTATTTGACACCTCATTTGTCATTCTACCTGGTATAATGACGGAGGAGCTATATTCGCGGTCGGTCGGACCGACGGACAGACAGCCTAAGTCAAATTTCTCACCTTTAGTACCATCCTTGGATTATAAGCTTTCATTTGACACCTCATTTGTCATTCTACCTGGTATAATGACGGAGGAGTTATATTTGCGGTCGGACAGACCGAAGGACAGAAAGTTTAAGTCAAATATCTCACCTTTAGTACCATCCTTGGATTATACGCTTTCATTTGACACCTCATTTGTCATTCTACCTGGTATAATGACGTAAGAGTTATATTCGCGGTCGGACAGACCGACGGACAGATAGTTTAGGTCAAATTTCTCACCTTTAGTACCATCCTTGGATTATAAGCTTTCACATTTTTTCAAAATTGGGTGAAAACAACTTGATGCCAGAATGATTTGTTGATGAAAATAATATATACATTCTCAAATTGCCTATTTTTCGTTGTGGATAATATTGTATTCAACAGTGATGCCAAATTTCTGATGCCAAAATGATTGATAATGAAAGTGGGATATACGTTTTCATGTATATAGCGGCAGCGACAAAACGGTAAAACACTGAACTAAATGTATATAATATTTTCACAGTGCCATCATTTTGAACTCAAACATTTTATGGAATAAACTTATATAAGTCAGTAAGGAATAAACAAAGAAAGCTGATATATTAAAGTAACATCAAGGAATCAAATCTCTAACTACAGAGTTGATTAGACTTCTGCTAACAAGTACAGGAAAAAAGTTATTAAGGTAGTGTAAAGTGGCATCGATATACAGATGCCACTTTGCAAGACGATGCCAAATTGATGGTAAATGCATAATGTATCGATGCCAAATTGATAGTAGGATTTATATATATATATATATATATATATATATATATATATATATATATATATATATTGATGTGATCTTGATTATTGATATGAGATAATATTCTTATATGTCATTTAATTTAATCAATGCATTAATCATAATCTAATTAATTTACCAGATCACATATCAATATCTTTTCAATCTCAGGGCGAATTATAAAATTAATTACTTACTCTCGTGGCTTCTAAGTATTTCTCAATGGTTCCTAATCGGGATAGGACAGAAAAGAGTAAAATAATACACACATATGGGTTACAATTATAATCAAAATATTGTTTATTTTATTTAAATGGCAATCACTGCTTAATATTTGCTAGATCTTATTTTTCTTAAACATAACATTTACAAATGGGAACCTTATTTCCTTTTGGTTTCCAATTGAAAGTTTTTATTAACATTTAACTATTAGGATTTATTAGCAACAATTCTATTTAAGTTTGACGAAGCTTTTCTGATATTATTTATTATGTTCTTCAATTTATAATGTGGTATTTAATACGAAAAAACCCATACATTCATGTCCAAACAAATGAGACTGACCTTTTTCTGGTGAACTGAGAATGTCTTCACACAAGACCCGTTTCCTGCTATCCTTGGCTGCGATCAAAACCTCGTCCTGGCTTTCAGTAATGTTCTCCTTTGAAAACTAGCTCGTATAGCTCTCGTACCTGCTTCTGTCGTGATGCTGTATTCTACCTTTTTCGAAACTGCAATCAGCTACCGGGACACTCTTGGCTCAAGGAGGTTCTTTTACTCTCAACCTGGCCTACCTCTTGTTCCACGATAGATACTCCACACTCACGGAACTACACCGGCTTTCTCACTCTCCGTACACTACCGTCTACTACTCGACTTCACTTCTCGACAGCTCAAAACATTCTGATCTATCTTTTTCATTCATTCCCCTACTTTCTAAATATCCCTTCCAGATTCACAAATCAACCTTCCACCACCAACTCTCATTCGCAGTATTCCTCAAAACCAATTTTTAATCTTTCTAAATATGCTTAATGGATTTCAAAAAAAAAAATAGTTAATTCCCATTCTAAAATTGGTTTTGAGGAATACTACGAATGACAGTTGGTGGTGGAAGGTTGATTTGTGAATCTGGAAGGGATATTTAGAAAGTAGGGGAATGAATGAAAAAGATAGATCAGAATGTTTTGAGCTGTCGAGAAGTGAAGTCGAGTAGTAGACGGTAGTGTACGGAGAGTGAGAAAGCCGGTGTAGTTCCGTGAGTGTGGAGTATCTATCGTGGAACGAGAGGTAGGCCAGGTTGAGAGTAAAAGAACCTCCTTGAGCCAAGAGTGTCCCGTTAGCTGATTGCAGTTTCGAAAAAGGTAGAATACAGCATCACGACAGAAGCAGGTACGAGAGCTATACGAGCTAGTTTATAAAGGAGAACATTACTGAAAGCCAGGACGAGGTTTTGATCGCAGCCAAGGATAGCAGGAAACGGGTCTTGTGTGAAGACATTCTCAGTTCACCAGAAAAAGGTCAGTCTCATTTGTTTGGACATGAATGTATGGGTTTTTTCGTATTAAATACCACATTATAAATTGAAGAACATAATAAATAATATCAGAAAAGCTTCATCAAACTTAAATAGAATTGTTGCTAATAAATCCTAATAGTTAAATGTTAATAAAAACTTTCAATTGGAAACCAAAAGGAAATAAGGTTCCCATTTGTAAATGTTATGTTTAAGAAAAATAAGATCTAGCAAATATTAAGCAGTGATTGCCATTTAAATAAAATAAACAATATTTTGATTATAATTGTAACCCATATGTGTGTATTATTTTACTCTTTTCTGTCCTATCCCGATTAGGAACCATTGAGAAATACTTAGAAGCCACGAGAGTAAGTAATTAATTTTATAATTCGCCCTGAGATTGAAAACATATTGATATGTGATCTGGTAAATTAATTAGATTATGATTAATGCATTGATTAAATTAAATGACATATAAGAATATTATCTCATATCAATTATCAAGATCACATCAACTGTCGTCCAACGTGGAAAGCATTGAAAAATATTTCTAATGGCAAATTTGAAGGATGGAAAGAGTAAAGGCGGTATTTGAAAATTTATATGCCTGTGGTAAAAAGTGAGATACTTACATTTGATAACATAAAATTTTAGATCTCTTTGGGTACAAATTTTACATAACTGATTTAATATTTTATTTTTACAATATTTACATTTGATATATTTATTGACAATTTATAATGTTTGGGTGAGAAAAAGTCGTCTTGGTAACATACTAGTAAAATTTCATATTTGGCGGGGACAGTACTTCTTGAAAACAAATGTCTGTGACAAGAAGCCAAAGCAAAGACAACAAAAAACAAAAAGAACATTCAAACCAAGAGAATAATTCAGACCAAGAAGATATTTTAGACACGACAATCATGGCATCAGAACAGCAAGAATTATCAGGAATAGATAAATTATTACAAATGATGCAACTCCAGTCACAAAGAATGGAACAGAAAATGGATGAAATACAACAAAAACTGGATGACAATCAAAAAGAAATCAAAAGCAAAATAAAGGAAATAACGAATTGCCAGAAAAAGGAAATAGAAAATTTGGAAAATAAGTTGGAAAATGCTATTCAAGTAGACAGAGTAGAAGTGGAAAAAAGAATCACAGAAATAGAAAAACAAGTCACCGAAAACCGGACGCAACAAAATGTAGGAGAAAGAAGAGAAATGGTTATACATAGCACAGATGACGTGAAGATAAGGTTTGGCGGGGATGTAAGAAGATTACACCCAGTGCCGTTCATAAATAGCCTGAAAAAGAAAATACAACACATCGGAAATTTCGAAACAGCAAAAGAAACTATCAGAAACCATCTCAAATATGAAGCAAGCCTATGGTTCGATAGTAAAGAAGAAGAACAGGACAAGGAACAGGAGAAACAAAATACGGACGAATCAGGTAAAGAACAAACAGTGGAAATGAATTTGGCAACGAAGCAAGGACAAAGAAGAAAAGGGAGAAAAAGTCAGAAAAAGACAAAAGAAAATGAAACCTGTGGCTCCTCAAAAGAAGAGTTGAGCCCAGAAGAAGAAAAATTGAGAGTATCAAAAGCAAAAGAAAACTGGGATTCCTCAAAAGAAGAGATGAGCTGTCGAGAAGAGAGGTCCAGTAGTAGACGGTAGTGTACGGAGAGTGAAAAAAGCCGGTGTAGTTCCGTGAGTGTGGAGTATCTATCGTGGAACGAGAGGTAGGCCAGGTCGAGGGTAAAAGAACCTCCTTGAGCCAAGAGTGTCCCGGTAGCTGATTGCAGTTTCGAAAAAGGTAGAATACAGCATCACGACAGAAGCAGGAACGAGAGCTATATACGAGCTAGTTTTCAAAGGAGAACATTACTGAAAGCCAGGACGAGGTTTTGATCGCAGCCAAGGATAGCAGGAAACGGGTTTTGTGTGAAGACATTCTCAGTTCACCAGAAAAAGGTCAGTCTCATTTGTTTGGACATGAATGTATGGCTTTTTCGTATTAAATACCACATTAATAATTGAAGAACATAATCAATAATATCAGAAAAGCTTCATCAAACTTAAATAGAATTGTTGCTAATAAATCCTAATAGTTAAATGTTAATAAAAACTTTCAATTGGAAACCAAAAGGAAATAAGATTCCCATTTGTAAATGTTATGTTTAAGAATAATAAGATCTAGCAAATATTAAGCAGTGATTGCCATTTAAATAAAATAAACAATATTTTGATATAATTGTAACCCATATGTGTGTATTATTTTACTCTTTTCTTTCCTATCCCGATTAGGAACCATTGAGAAATATTTAGAAGCCACGAAAGTAAGTAATTAATTTTATAATTCGCCCTGAGATTGAAAACATATTGATATGTGATCTGGTTAATTAATTAAATTATTATTAATGCATTGATTAAATTAAATGACAAATAAGGATATTATCTCATATCAATAATCAAGATCACATCAATATATATATATATATATATATATATATATATATATATATATATATATATATATATATATATAGGAATTTAAAAATAAACGGGTAAAACGTATAAAAAATTTACGATGAGCTCAGCTGCGACGAAAAAATAACTTGTAGCAAAAAAAAATTTGAAGTTAATGTTTTAAATGTAAATTTAGGGACGGGGTCGAGTTCGCTCTCAATGGTAAGAATTTTACCTGAACTAAAAAAGGTAGAGTCCGAATTGGCTCCCATAGACAAAATTTATTTTACCTAAACATGTCGAAAATATCACCCAGCGTTGTCACTTCTTTCAAATTTTCTCTTTTTGTTAGAAACAGGTACCTTCCTAGAAATATCTATGGGAAAGGAGGAAGACCTAACCCTTCGGTCCTAACTTAACTTTCGGGTATTAGAGTGTAGAGCGCAAACCGGACGATTTCAGGTAAGAGCAAACGGTCGAGCGCATACCGGCCGACACCGATAATTTGTGTTAAAATTGCCACATATGCCAATGTTGAACTAAAACAAACTCAAAAAGTATTTGTCTAAAAGTATAATTTTCCTATAAAAGTCTATATCACTATGTAAATTTCCTAAGCAGTATAAATATTACACGATTTGGCAACAATGTCTAATGTTTCCGCGATTATATGAGAGCCTACCCGCATTCATGCGGGAGCCAATTCGTACCCTTCTAAAATATACCTGAACGAAGCGGAGCGAACTCGACTTCACCCCAATTTAAATATAGTATTGCAACAACTTACTAATAGGTTTGTCGGATTATGAGACATGAAAGTATAGGTTTTCATGTCTATTCCCAAAAACTCTATTAACACTAACTGACGAAGACTTATTTAGAAAGGCCAAATATTGTTATTTACACATATTTTAGTAATTCTACTGTTATTAGGTTTCGTTATGTTTATAATACTGTGCCCCACAAAAATGTCGCGGGGGGCCGCCCCGCAATCTTCAGCTACGCCACTGGGCTATCCTTTTTTATGTTATCTACCTCTCTCTCTCTCTCATCTATGGTCCTCCTCTTGGTCTCCTCACGCCTGGTCGAGAACACGTCAATTGGGACCTTGGCCAATGATACAGAGTTTTATTGTCTGACGATATTCGAATGTGCTTATAAAGCAATGAAAGAAGACGACACGTCTATCGGAGGCCCAGAGAATGATTTGTTCAGTACTGGTGTGTCGAAATAATGAGCTATGTAGGTGGTTCGTGTATATTTTGGGGTACTTTATCTTTACAATAAAAAAAACAGAGCTTGTGTGCGTACCCGGTAGTGTTCGCGGAGGGGGTTTGGCAGCGGATCGTTACATCACGGATATTCTCCATGAAAATGTTGTTCCCTACACCGGCTACATGTGCGACGGCTTCATTTTTTTTTAAGTTCTCCGACGGCCTCTCCTATCTGAGGTTGGATATCATAATGGCTATGGTTACTTTGTTGGCTGCTGCTCTGAACAGTTGTAATGAACTACAGTTAAACCATTCTCTAAGGTTCCTCAGCCAGGAGATGCGTCTTCTTCCTACGCTTCTCCTTTGTTGGATACTTCCTTGCATAATAATTCTCAGCAACTCATATTTTTCTCCTCTGGTAACGTGACCCAAATATTCCGGTTTTCTAGTTTTTATGCTTTTCATAATTTCTAACTCCTTATTTAAACGTCATAGCACTTCAACATTGATAATCCTTTGAACCCACTGGATTTTCAATATTCTTCTGTAACACCACATTTCGAACGCTTCTATTCTTCTTATGTGTTGTTTCTTCAATGTCCAAGTTTCCATTCCGTATAGCAATATAGAAAATATATAGAATCTTAAAGCCCTCAATCTGAGAGAGGCAACTAAATGTCTTTGTTTGTAAGCAGTGTCTTTACTTTTATAAATGCTTGCCTTGCAGTTTCAATTCGCACTTAAACACGTTCAGAGCTCACGCCGTGACATATACGGCATTAGCGTGTTCTATTGTAGGGCCCGCGCCGTATATGTGATGACGTAAACACGTTTATAAATAACAGTTCCTATAAAGTGGGCGTTTGTAGTAGGCTTTCTCACTGGTTCAGGGGAATTTTAGTAAGTATTTATAATTTACAAAAGTGCACTTGGGTCAGAATTTTGTTTACATAATTCGTAGATAAGATGGTAATAAAATTCGAAGTAACATTATCCCTAATAAAAAAGACATGATTTACTTAGAATAAAAGTTTGATTATGATTGGGATAATGATGTGTACTTCAAAGTTCACGGCTGTACTTCAAAGTTGTACAAAGTTGTACTTCACTTAATGACAGATTATTTTGGAAATGGCCACAGCTTATAGATGAACAATGGACAACTTCTACAATTCTGTTGGTCTTTCCAAGCAATTGTTGGCTAGAAATACTTTATGCCTTGAATCTCTGCGAGCTGCAAGAAAAGAAAATCTTAGAGTGACTAAGGCAAAATTAAATATTGGTGAAATGGTGCAACGTAATTGTGGAGACGTGTGTATTGGTAAATGGAGAGATAAAAGAGAGGGGCTATACATCACAACCGAGCACGAAAAGGTTTTGGAGGACGCTACAAGGACAAAAAGATACTAAACTTATACCGATTGTGCAATACAATTGGTATATGTCAGGAATAGATTTACAAGATCAGATTATGTCTTATTATCCATAAAATATAAAGACACTTAGATGGTATAAGAAAGTAGGTATTCATCTGATTGAGATGATGATTCACAACTCATGGATGCTAGGTATATAACAAATATTAATCTAAACCCAAAATGCCATTGTTCGATTTTCCCTTATCTATTATAGAAGCGTTACTTTAAACAAAAAAAGATGAAGTTCATGACACAAACGTCGCTGAAAATTCTCATTCTTATCTTCCACCTAAGTGTCCAAAAAACCCAAGTGGTAGGAGATTTATGGAGCGATGCCGCTTTTGCTCAAAGAATGTTGTTCGCAAAGAGAGTTTATTTTTTTGTAAATCTTGTTCCGGTAACCCAGGTTTATGTCTAGAATCCTGCTTCAAACAATATCATGAAAGAACCTGAACTTCTTTCTTGGTGTGCAATGTGTACAACGTGTGTTTCTTTTTGTGCACAGTATGTACTGCATATTGTGTATATAAAACATTATTTGTTTTATTAGTTTTCACTTTATTTAAAGTTATAATATTAGTAGGTATGATTTTTTTAATTTGTGTCATTTGTTCTATTTATATTTTATTATTGGTGACAAATAAAATAAACCAAATGTAACGAAAAAGCGATGGACTACCCCAGCTAATTGAAACAATATTCGAAAATATTACCTCAACTAACCAAGATAGCCATCGTCACACCCTTAGCTTAGCTCAGTCACTCAGGTGTGTGTTCGTCTTGTCCTAACCTCAGATATGAACTATGAAAATTGGAATGGAAGCAAACAAAACATAGTTTTTAACTAATCATGTTTATTGTTCATAAAGATATAATAAATAAAATGACTTAGTAAATTGCATTAACAAATGTATTTAAATTCTTGCCAAAAACTAACAATTCTGGATTATACTTATGGCTTTTGGTAGCTGATGGTATCTTCTTGATGTCGTATGGTACTGCTGCTGGTTCTGCAACGGGCTCTGGGGTTGTAGGTGTTGTATTCCACCAGGCCTACGGATGTTGGTCGTTGCAGTCTTGGTTATGTGGTTGCAGCCCTGATGACATGGTCCTCGTTATTGTATCGCCGGCGATTTGAGGGTTGTTGAAACTCCCGGAGGGAGAAAAGTGGTTTCTTTCCAAAAAACTATAAAATAGAGACACATATCAATCATCAAGAAGAAAAACCAACGTGTGCCATCTGCCGTTCCAATCGTCAGAAAGAGTAGCAGGTGACAAGAATAAATCAAATGAAATTTAGATGAGAATAGTTAAAATTCTGATTACTAAACGTGCATACATGTAAATTAAAAGATAATTATATTTGAAACTAAAATATCAGAACACATGGTCTGACATTGGAAGTTAGGTTAGTTAAAAATCCATTAGAAAAACTGTTAGACGGAGAAATATAATCACAATATAATGTTATCCTTACCCCAAGAGATGATTTGATGAAATGAAAATGATTTATTTTTCGAATTACAATCCTTTTTAAGGATTAATTTTTCCCTTCCAGTGTATGTCAGGGAGTAGGGGGTCAAGTCGATGAAGTGACACTGTCATTGAAAACGACGTTTAAAATGATAACCAAGTACTATGAAGTAGCGGCATGTTCCGTATTGAAACAGATACTTACAGAGTAAGTATGTACGAGGTGCGTTCAGAATGATGATTTAGATTTTAGATGAAAAGAAATATATTAAATAGAAATAAGAGAAGATAATAAAAGAGGATAATAAATGAGCGCCAACCGATTTTTAAAGGGGGAAATGGGTAAACCAAATAGAAGAAGATAATTATTAATGAAATATTAAAGGAAATAAGGTAAAATAATTATTTAAAAATAAAATATCAAAGATGTGACGTTTGTAACGTTACACACTCCTCTCACCCATCAGAAAAATTTTGAACACACGTGAGAAATTTTTCCCAAAGAAAACAGGAATGTTACACACTCCCTCCACTCATCAGAAAAATTTCGAACACAGGTGAGAAATTTTTCTCAAGGAAAACAAGAAATCAAAGTTCTAACCAGAAATAAATATATGCAGTAGTAATCGTTCAGAACAAATCAAAAATAAATACTCATAATAAAGTAAATATTAAGTCAATGTATATAGTTAATTTAAATTATTAATCATAAAAAATTTTAAAGTACCAAAATAATTTTCAGATGTTACTCTGGGGAAAATAAAAATATTACCCAATGAATTGTAGTATTCATCACACTATAAAATATTTATTTATTATAAATAAATGACATCAGAGAATATCTATCTCTGGAAAAAAAATAAATGTACTTTAAAAAAGTATGAAATTAATTCAAAATTATAAAGACATGTAGTATAAAGTGTAAGTAATAATTAAATTTTACTAAGAATCCAAAAGTAAGTAAGTAACCATAGTCAAATAATGTAGACATATTAAAAATGAATTGCATTGCAAATATTCTGGTATTTATATAAAATAAAAGGCATATAACCAAATTTAAGTAATTGTATAATGGATATTACATCCTTAATAAAATAAATAGCTAATAGAGCTACTAAGAACTGAATCTCGACAAAATAATAAGTACTTGGATAACTTGAGTACCGAAAGTAAGGTAATAAAAATAATAATCAATATGACAAGGTAAGTAAAAGCATAAAAGTAGATAAAGATAATATAAGTATAATATAAGTAATAAAAAGAAATGCAAGTGCAACTATAGATAAACCATTAAAAAAAATAAGTACCAACTATATGGAAAGCCAAATAAGACAAAGTTCTACACCAAAGGGTTTGAAAAAACTGCATAAAACCAGTCCTAAAAGACTTAACCAATAAGTTAATAAAGAGAGAGAGAGAGAGAGATAATGATACATAATGCAAATGCTACTTCCATCAAATGCATACCAGGGATCTACACTAGAGAACAAAATATATGTATAAAAATGCATAAATATGATTTGCAAAGATGGAAAATAACAAATGCTAGTAGCTAAACTACAATCATACTTCAAAGCGCCATCATTCTACACCAGATTTCTAAAAGTAGATATGCATAGAAATGTTTGAACTCCAAAAGAAAAAATTTATAGAAGACATCATCCTAAAAATAATATACAGCATTAAACTGTATATCATAGTCATTAAGACCAAAAAAACGGAACTCAGACTCTTATGATCTGGCCCAACCCTATGGATAACTTATATGTACCCTAGGAAAAAAAACACTAGGTGTCTATGCAGCTATATATAAGCCATACACAACTTATAAGTGCCGGATGAGGCTTTTGGGCTAATCTGTATCAAAAATCAGTACAACACCCAAAATAAAATAATAAAACAATAATATATAGAAAAATAGGGCATTGTTAAATAAAAAAGATGTTAAATATAATGTTTATCATAATTAATATAAGTGCACTAATGCAAAAAATTGAAAAATGTAAAATATCATGCTTTACGAACAAAAAATTTTTTGAGATTCAACACAAGAAGAAGAAGAATGATTTACATTAATATTCTGAATACGTAAAGAAGAAGAATAAGAGTAAAATACCTCAATGAAAGAAAAGAACTTGAAAATTGTCCTAGTCTTTACTATACAAGTAAAGTAGTATATACCATCCGAACAGAAAGTTCGACGGAAACAACAAAATTTTTGGTAGTTGTACAAAATTGGTAATAAATATATGAAAACAACTAGGAAATATAAGAATAAGTAAAAAGTAATTGAAAATAAGTAATAAAACAAGATTTAAATGCACTTTAGAGTACACAGAAGTACCTATGAAAAGAACGTAGAAGAAATAGTACGTATAAAAAGTACAGAAAATATGACAATAAATGGAAAAATTCTCTTGGGTTTTGGAAAGTTACGACAAAATAAGAGTAATTAAAGAAGAACTACCAAAAAAAACTGGTTAAATTGAAAAAAACAGAAAAAAACACCATGTGGACATTACTATCAAGGTCCTAACATAAAAATTAGCTAAAAAAAATAGGTAAAAAGTATCAAAATGTTAAAAATACCAATATTTGCAACTGTAAATGTATTTTAAATCAATTATGCTGAAATATACAATTAAATTATTGAAACTGGTAATACTTTTTGACCCATAACATGTGAAAATATATAAAAATTAGTAAAAAAGTACCAAAATAGATAATATATATAGACTTACTGCAAAAATTGAATATAAAATGAAATATGTGAAAATAGTATTTATTAATGCTTGTTGTCTGCTACCAAACCACACATTCACAGCTCGATTCTTCGGATAAGACAAACACGTTGGGCGCCAGTGTAACGAAAAAGCGATGGACTACCCCAGCTAATTGAAACAATATTCGAAAATATTACCTCAACTAACCAAGATAGCCATCGTCACACCCTTAGCTTAGCTCAGTCACTCAGGTGTGTGTTCGTCTTGTCCTAACCTCAGATATGAACTATGAAAATTGGAATGGAAGCAAACAAAACATAGTTTTTAACTAATCATGTTTATTGTTCATAAAGATATAATAAATAAAATGACTTAGTAAATTGCATTAACAAATGTATTTAAATTCTTGCCAAAAACTAACAATTCTGGATTATACTTATGGCTTTTGGTAGCTGATGGTATCTTCTTGATGTCGTATGGTACTGCTGCTGGTTCTGCAACGGGCTCTGGGGTTGTAGGTGTTGTATTCCACCAGGCCTACGGATGTTGGTCGTTGCAGTCTTGGTTATGTGGTTGCAGCCCTGATGACATGGTCCTCGTTATTGTATCGCCGGCGATTTGAGGGTTGTTGAAACTCCCGGAGGGAGAAAAGTGGTTTCTTTCCAAAAAACTATAAAATAGAGACACATATCAATCATCAAGAACAAAAACCAACGTGTGCCATCTGCCGTTCCAATCGTCAGAAAGAGTAGCAGATGACAAGAATAAATCAAATGAAATTTAGATGAGAATAGTTAAAATTCTGATTACTAAACGTGCATACATGTAAATTAAAAGATAATTATATTTGAAACTAAAATATCAGAACACATGGTCTGACATTGGAAGTTAGGTTAGATAAAAAAACCATTAGAAAAACTGTTAGACGGAGAAATATAATCACAATATAATGTTATCCTTACCCCAAGAGATGATTTGATGAAATGAAAATGATTTATTTTTCGAATTACATGCCTTTTTAAGGATTAATTTTTCCCTTCCAGTGTATGTCAGGGAGTAGGGGGTCAAGTCGATGAAGTGACACTGTCATTGAAAACGACGTTTAAAATGACAACCAAGTACTATGAAGTAGCGGCATGTTCCGTATTGAAACAGATACTTACAGAGTAAGTATGTACGAGGTGCGTTCAGAATGATGATTTAGATTTTAGATGAAAAGAAATATATTAAATAGAAATAACAGAGGATAATAAAAGAGGATAATAAATGAGCGCCAACCGATTTTTAAAGGGGGAAATGGGTAAACCAAATAGAAGAAGATAATTATTAATGAAATATTAAAGGAAATAAGGTAAAATAATTATTTAAAAATAAAATATCAAAGATGTGACGTTTGTAACGTTACACAAAATCAAATCGTTTTTATATAAAATACAAGTGACGTTATCCATACATCAGTGGGCCCTTCGTTATAACCATTTATGTAGAGGGCCCACGCCGTCACATATACGGCACCAACTTTATTCCCCCCAAATGAAAAAAATATACATACATATTGCATAACTCATTAAACCTAAGCAATAAAAACTATTTTTAAGCAATTTAAGGTGTTGGGATTTGGAGACCTACATTGAGTTTCTATGGGCGCCGAACGTGTTAATTTCTTTGCTTTGGTTATTTTTGTCATCAACCTAGGTTCCCAGATATTTGTATGTTTTAACTTTTTCTATTTGGGTTTGCTCTACGATTAACCTTTCATTTCCATGTTCTGCTTTTGAGACAATCATAAATTTAGTTTTTTTTTTCTTGTTTACTTTTAGTCCGTATCGAATGCAATAATCATTAATTCTATTTAGCAATTCTTGTAGCGATTGCAGAGTGTCTGCCATTATAGCGGTGTCATCAGCGAATCTTATGTTATTTACTATTCTTCCGTTTATAGAGATTCCATCACTTAGCTCCGCTATCGATTCCTGAAATATGGCTTCACTGTACAGGTTAAACAGTAGCGGCGACATAACACAACCCTGTCTTACTCCTCTCTTTATATCAATATTCTCGGATTCTTGTTCTTTTATCTTTATATTGGCCTTTTGGTTCCTATACATATTGATGATAATTCGTAAATCTCGTCGGCCTATATCCCTGTTTTTCAATAATTTTAATAGTTTTTCATGTCGGACCCTGTCGAACGCTTTTGCGAAGTCGACGAAACAGGAATAAATATCCAGGTTAATATCTAAGCATCTTTGAGAGAGGACATTAAACGCAAACAATGTCTCTCTTGTTCCAACTCCTTGGAACCCAAATTGGGTATCATCCATATCATATTCTAGCTTTCTGTATAATCTTCCATGAATCACCTTTAGAAATATTTTGAGGGTATGGCTTATTAGTGATATTGTCCTATAGTTCGAACAATCTTTGGCATATATTGTTTTTGGTATTGTTACAAAGGTGGACACCAACCATTCCTGAGGGATTTTCCCGGTTTTATACATGTATAGTATTTATATAGTAGTTTTATTTTATATAGAGTTTTATCGTCTAGACATTTCAGTAATTCCGCAGGTATTTCGTCTGGACCTACAGTTTTTCCGTTTTTTTTTGCCTTTCGTATTGCTTGTTCGATTTCCTCCATTATGATCTCTGGTCCCGTTTCGCTGTCGATTTCTTCCGGTTCTTGTCTATTATCCTCAAACAGATCTGTTATGTATGTCTTCCACTTTTTTAATTTCTCTTTGACTTCTATAATAATTTTTTCATTTGTGTCTTTAAGAAGGCCATCTTTCTTTTTTCGCTGTGTATTTGTGATATTCCTTATTTTCTTGTGCATGTTAAAGCTATCATACTTTTTAGAATATTCTTCTATTTCACTATATTGATTTGCCACCCAGGTGGATTTGGCCTCTTTTATTTTCTTTACTATTAATCTCGGCTTCATGATAAAGCATGATTACGGTCGATGGTACACAGCGCAGATTACGAAAGATTACCTGGCCAACACCAATATAACAAAAATGGACTGACTTTCATTAAATCGGGATATGAATCCCATCGAGCGTCTTTGGGATACACTCAAACGCTTAAACACCAGTGAAAGTGGCTGAGCTTACTTACTTACTTTCCGTGTCCGGAACACCAACAACTTTAAATCTGTATTTCCAATGGTTGGCCACATAGATGGCCCTGTCATTTGCTATAATTAAGTCTTGTTCTGTGCAGGTCTCTCTCATCTCTGTGCATGATAGTAGATGCCGGCTGGTCTGAACCGCGCCACAGTCGCAGGTATCGTCCTCCTGGTATCCCCATTTTTTCAGGTTACTAGCACAACTTGAAACGCCGGTTCTTAGTCTGTTTAGCGCATTCCAAGTCGGATACGGTAAATTGTGTCCAGCAGCCATTTCCTCCGAGGGAGGAAAATGTGTCGCGGTAGCTGACGCTTGCCATAGGTGTATTCGGCGCGTCTCTGGCGCTTCGGGGATGGATCTTGATGTTTTCAGGAAGCTTTTCCGAGATCTTAGTCTGCTTGGCTGAGTTTGGTGGTCATATAAGGGGTGTCTTCGTTCCGTCTCCTGCTTTTTCCGTTCTACCTCTGATGTGACCTTCCTCCTGATAGGTGGTGGAGCAATTCCAGCAATGGGGTATACCTCTTCGATATGTGTCGGTTTCAGGCAACCCGATATTATACGGACCGTTTCATTTAGAGCCACGTCGACGTTCTTTGCGTGAGCAGAATTTGCCCATACTGGTGCTCCAAACTCCGCGGCCGAAAAATATAATGCCAAGGCAGAAGTGCGGAGAGTGTGTGGTTGTGCTCCCCATTTTGTATTAGTTAGCTTGCGGATGATATTATTTCTGGCACTTACTTTCTTCTTGACATCTTGACAGTGGTATCGGTAAGACAGAGTTCTATCCAGACGGACGCCAAGGTATTATGGCGTCTTGTTGTGTTCCAGCATCTGACCACGCCATTCCACCTCCAGCGACCTTCGGGCATGCTTGTTTCTCAGGTGGAAAGCACATACCTGGGTTTTTGTGGGATTGGGTTTCAGATGGTTTTTATCATATTATAGAGCTAAGTCTCCCAGCGCATCTGTCAGTTTCACTTCGACTTCATTGAAGGTTCTTCCCTGAGCTGCCACCGCTGTATCATCAGCGTAAATAAATTGCCTTGTTTGTTGGTGTATGGGTTGGTCGTTGGTGTATATGTTGTATAGAATCGGCGCGAGGACACTTCCCTGTGGTAGCCCATTTTTTTGGTCCCTCCACTTGGACTGGAGCGTTACGTAGAAGCGTCTATTCTGGAGGAGACATTTCACTAACCTTGTTAGTCGGAAATCCTTTGTAGTTTCGTAGAGTTTTGCGAGTAGCCGTTGATGGTTAACTGTATCATAGGCGGCAGTTAGGTCTATGAACGCTACTCCTGTTATTTCCTTCCGTTCAAAACCATCTTCAATATGTTGGGTGAGATTAAGAATTTGACTGCAGCAGCACTTTCCGGGCCTGAATCCTGCTTGTTCTGGAATAATTTTAGTCTCCACATATTCTGCGATCCGGTTCAGTATCATTCTTTCAAAGGCCTTGAAAAGGTGGCACAAGAGAGATACAGGTCTAAAACTCTTTGTATCCGCCGGATCCTTCCCTGGTTTTAAGAGGGCTACCACTCTAGGTTTTCTCCAGATTTTGGGGATTTGTAATGTACGGATGCAGCAATTCATCATTTTTACGAGCCACTCTACGGTTTTTAGTCCAAAGTTCTTTATTTGCTCTGTTCGTATGTCGTCCAGGCCAGCCGCTTTATTATCTTTCATTTGATGGATCGGGCCTCTCATCTCCTCTAGACAAAAAGAGGTAACTAGAACATCTCTTTCTTCGTCGATATTCCGTTGAGCTCTCACCTTGTTCTTTCTTGATGTCGTCTTACCGTTCATTAGCAGATGATGGGCTATCTGATCGGGTGTGACTTCTGTCATGTTGACTGCCCGAGCAGCGGGATCGTTGCCAAGATTCCGAATCAGCTTCCAGGCACGTCTGCTGTTTTGTTTCATGTCCAGACTCGTGACCAGCTTGCACCACCTTTCCGTTCTGTTGGCGGATATCGCATGTAACATTTCCTCCCCAGCCTGTATTGTCGCTTCCGAGAAAGGGGCTTCTTCATATAGCTATTCGTATCTTTTAAGTAGGGGTTTAGATTCTTCATTGAGCCCCGCTATGTACTCAGTTCGACAACCTCTAGGGATAAATTTCCGTGATATTTGCTTTACGATTTCTACAAATTTATCGTATGAATCAGGGCAAGGTTCTAGCTGGGAAATTTCTTGATCCAATGTTTCAGAGAATTTTTCCCATTTTGCTTTAGTAAAGTTGAACCTTTTCTTGAAAGGAACAATTTCGTATCTGATTGCCGCGTTGGAAAGACAAATTATTGGTCTGTGCTGTGTCTTTGGGAGGGCGCTTCCAACGATTTTTGTCACCTGGTCTCCAATTCTGTCGCTGACAAATATATTGTCTGGGTTGTAACCTCTGCGCCATCTTCCGCTGTTGAACGACGCAGGCTACTTTGGATCGTGAATAAGTTTTAGGTTCATGCTTTCAGCCCATTTTTCTAGTTCTTCGCCATTGGAATCTGTTTCGTTGTAACCCCACGCGACACTGTGACAGTTGAAGTCACCCAGTACGAATTTGATTTGCTGTGATTGAAAGTTATTCGGTTCCTCAAATGCAAAGTCAGCGTTTGGTGGTTTATAGATTGACGTTACTGTACAGGAGTTTATTTCCACTTTGAGGATCTCGATGTCATTTTAATCTGTTAGAGATGTGGATGCTACGTCGATATCTAGTCTGACGAAGACTGCGCTACCATATTGGTCGTGTGGTCTCTCCAGTATGAGCTTTATACCCCGAATCCTTGGTCTGCGGCTTGCAGTACCTCTATGGGTTTCTTGAACCAGTAGAACATCGACACCATGTTCTCTGCACATATTAGACAATAGGTCTTCTTTATCTGCTGATAGTCTTCAATATTAATTGAGGTCGTCATCAAAAATGGCTTGATAAAGACCGTTTTGATTTTGATTGCATCTGTGTTGTTGGTGCACCGGTGTTGAAAGGATTAGCCGACATTACTCGTTTCCAGGGGACGCCCGATTGTATTCACAATTGATCACAATCTACGTGGAGGCTCCTTTCATGTCCCCCAGTGGCTGAGCTAAAAACTGCATTATATCAATTATATGAAGTGTAGGAATTGATTCTTTAGGAATCAGTAAGAAATTTAAGGTCGCATGAAAAGCGTAATACAACGCAGAATAGGAAATACTCAGTATTCATTTTATTTACTCAAATTTTTTATATTAATAATTATTGACTTTCATGTTCATTACAAAATTACTATTATTCATAACATGTTTTATCACATACAATATTAAGCTATCTTTCTTCTGTTCTTTAGTTACTAATTTTATAAATATTTATGTCATTGCAATAAAAATTACTTCTGATCACAATATTTTACTTGTAAATTTACATTGTATTGTATGTGGACACTTGCCAAACAGCGTAATCAAAAATTTTAACTTATTCTACTTTTGAGTTGATTCTTTTGGTATGAAGAGTAGATTTTCGTCATATAGGGCTATAATATCTAAAAATCCCTGAATTAGGCGCAGTCCCGAGAGAAATCTTGTTTCCCCGAGCTATTAATATCAGGTCACAGACACATCATCGATAAAATTAACTTAATAAGAATATAGAAATCAAAATTGGATATTAATCCGAAGGTACAACAACATTTCTTAAAAAAGTTAACAAAATAGGTATTCTACAAATTTCACTGTGGTCGTTTTTAAACAGTGTGTATTGTTTCGGTATCTGCATTTTCCTATATTGTAATATTTATCTATATATAAAAATTATATATTATGTATTATGTATGTCTATTTTCCGCCGCTCGCAATTATAATAATAATGTTTATTTAGTTTCAAAATAATAGAACGGAAATACACTTAACAGTTCAATACATATAAATAAATATAAACATAGATATAAATATAAATAATATGAGTAAAATATAAATATATATATATATGAATCTATCATGAATATACTGTACAAGTTATAAGCAAATAAATAAACACAAAAGAAATTCCCTGAAGAACCAAAGGTTGTGCACAGGGATTATTCACATTTATTTAGCTCTAATTAAGTGTTCACAATATTTTATGAAATAGACCAATCAACAAAGTAAAAATAAAAACCCAGAAAAAGTTTTGCCCTATTTGAATAATCATAATAATTACAAAAATATTGCATCCAGAGTTTCAGTTTCCTCATATTTAAGATATCTGCTAAAAATTGTTTTGACAAAACTAAATGAGTTTATTTTTCTGATATAAGTTTTATACATGTCTGGTAAACAATTAAATATTTTGGGTACGAAGTATGTATAATTATGTTTCCCAATAGATTTTTGTGCATTAGAAATTTTAACATAGTCGTGATGTTTCCTTCTAGTGCTATAAGAATGATCCAAAGATTTTAATATATGTTTATTTTTTTATGTGAATAAAATTATGTTTAATTGATACAACTTTCTAATACTCAATACGCCGGCTTCTCGGTAAAGTAGTTCTGACGAGTATAGATTTGACTTGTTTAGCATTATTTTCAGAAATCTTCGTTGCAGTATTTCAAGTTTCGTTAAATGCGAAGCATGTGTACCACCCCATGCCAAAATGGCATATCTAATACGAGATTCAATCAATGAATAATAAACAGTTTTTAAGTAAGACAAATTTAGAATATTGCTGAGATAACGAAATTTATATAATAACATTCTTAAAGTTCTGCACACCGTATCTATGTGGACATCCCATCTTAAGTGACAGTCAATATACACACCTAAATATTTTATATTGTTTTTTCTACTTATTGTTATATGTGTATTATTATTTCTTATATCTAATTCCGTGAAAGCAGGTAAATTATTTTTATAAATTGAAAACGGTATGAAATACGTTTTGTCAAAATTAACAGTAAGCAATCTTTCATTCAGCCGTTCTAGTACCCTAACAGTTTCTCTTTCTGCTAAAATTTTTAGTTCGTCCCAAGAATTACTGGTGTAGAGAATAACTGTATCGTCAGCAAAACAGATAATCTTGCCATTTATTTCCATTCCTGCCAATGCATTTATATAAATAGTAAACAATAAGGGACCTAATATAGTACCCTGAGGTACACCATATTGTACGTTTTTTTCGGCGCTTAGTTTGTCATTAATTTTGACCAATTGTGTTCTATTATTTAAATAACTTTGTAATAGTATGTGTGGTGCACCTCTGATTCCAAGATCCTCCAAAGTTTCCAATAGCTGTTGATGACTGACAGTGTCAAATGCCTTGGCTAAATCCAGAAAAATAGCTAATGTAGTAGAACTTTTATCAAGCATTTTGTATAAATAATCAGTAACAGACGTAATCGCATCGGTAGTAGAATATCCCTTCCTAAAACCATATTGGTTACCTGATAGCAGATTAAATTTTATGAGATATTTATTTAATCTCTCTGACAAGGCTTTTTCAAATATCTTAGCAAGGCTGGTAATAAGGGATATAGGCCGATAATTTTGTACTAAATTTTTGTCACCCTTTTTGAATATGGGTATAATTACCGATTTTTTAAAAAGTTTAGGACATACAGCTTGTTCGAATATTTTATTTATTAATACAGTTATAGGATCTACAACGATATTTGCAACTATTTTTAGTATATCTGCAGAAATGTTATCTATGCCAGGAGATTTATTAGGTTTTAAGGAATGAATAATATTATGGATTTCTGAGTTAGTTACAGGTTCTAAAAAGAATGTACGATTGCATGTAAATTTTAGAGAAACGGGAGATTGTTGTATTTTAATCTTTTCAGCGAGCTCATTTCCTACATTGGAAAAATATTCATTAAAAATATTGCTAATGTCAGATCTATCAGTAACTAACTCATTGTTTCTATTTAAGATACTTTTTATTTCATTTGATTTTGAATTATTATTATCTAACTTTTTGATTGTATTCCACAGACCTTTGGAACTATTTTCATATTTTTTTATTTCCGAGTGAAAATACGTTTTTTTCGTTTCAATAATTAGTTTATTTAATTTATTTTTGTATACTATATATTCCTTTTTAAATATTTGATTACCTGGATTATTTATATGTTTTCTGTAAAGTTCATTTTTTTTATTAACTGATTTTATTAAACCGTCCGTCATCCAACTATTCCTTTTAACTTCACATCTTTTTTTCTTTACTTCCTTAGTATTTTTATTAATTACTGAAATGAACGTATTGGTAAAACTGTCTACCATATCATCAACATTATCCGTATTTAAAACTTGCTCCCAATTCTGCAAACTGAGATCTCTTTTTATATTATCATAATTTATTATTTTGATGACATTCTTCTTAAAACCCATTTTGGTCTTTTCAAAAGCAATACTAATAAAGGTAGCCTTATGATCAGTTATTAGAAGATCCAAACAGCTGATAAAGTATTATTTGCCATTTGCGAGTTGGTTTTTACAAAAATGTGATCAATACAGCTATGAGAATCTCCTTGAATTCTAGTATTTTTATTTATCACAGATACAAAATTATGTTCACTTAGCATACTTAAATATTCAGAAGACTCAGGAGACATGTTTTTAATGTTAATGTTAATATCTCCCAAAAGTACATGGTATTTACAGGCAAAACTTTTAGTATTATTTAAATAATCATTCAGACAAACACAAAAGTCATTTTCATTAGTTGATGGTGGTCTATAGATTACAGTTATTATTGTGTTTTTATTATTTTGACCAATTACAGTTATCTCTAATGCCTTACATACAGAAACACTTACAATTCTAGAGGTATATCTTAAATTATTTCTTAAATATACGATGACACCGTCATTTTGATTTATGTCTCCTTCATTATACAAGATATTGAAATTTTCCATATTAAATAATGATATATCAGGGATCACCCATGTTTCAGTCAGACATATACAATCAAAATCCAGTGTCATCTGTTCCAAATTTATCTTCAACTGATCTAGATTTCTATTTAGGCTTCTGATATTTTGATGCAAAATTGAAAATTTTTTATAATCAGTACCTTTATAAAAATCCCCGGTCAGCCGATTAAACGCTTCTAAATTTGTAGGTTTATGCGTAACTACAGGGATGTAGTCTATATCCCGTATATATGGATCCATCAAACACAATAGACAATTTATTTATCGATGTTACTCGAACCAGCGCGGGATCTCGTGTTTCTATTTTGTAGGGGTGGTGGGACTTCTTGTGGCTTTGTTCTTTTGATTGGAGTGTTGGTTATGTTGTTCGATTTTATTAAATTGTCTAGTTCAGGCCCAGTTATTGTTTTGGGTTGTTTGTCGATTTGGTTTGAACACGGAGTTGCTGGATCACTACTACTTTGCTGAATGGAATTGCTTGAATTTTCTATTTCAAGTATTTCACTGGCTGTGTAGACAGAGTTGTTTACGTATAATTTATCACCTCTAATGTAACACTTGTTGTTTGGTGTCCTAACTTTGTTCATATATCTTCTTAAAATTGCTGTTGTTTCCCGTTGCTTTGTTGTCAAATCGTGGGATATATGTAAGTGAAGTTTCTAAGTCCAAGAACAACGTTTTTAAAAAGAACTTTATTGACAAGGGACTACTTACTACAGTTAAATGCAAAATAAGAGTGACGCTATATAATGCAAAAGTTTATTTATAAGCTCGGTGACGCCGAGGTGTGGTCGAGGTGAAGCTTGCTGACGCTGTCCTTTTATTATTGGTGATTTAGCAGTTCTGGTTTCTTAACTCCTCCGGGGCTAGATGAGAACTATGGGGTAGCATAGTTCGAAGAAACGGAAAATTTTCTGGTACCTTCTTTTCTTGTTCTGTGGATTCTTTTGGTGATTCTGGATTCGTATTTTTTCTGTATATTTGCCAAATGGTGTAGACAAGGAAGATGATTGCTATGACATATAAAATTATGGTATAAAAACTGACATGTTGAAAATGAATGGGAACTGTGTCTACATTGTCTATTTTGTTTTCTTGATCTGCTAAAGCACTTTGAACATTATTTAATTCGTCTAATTTTATTGAGTCTATTTTTATTGTTTTAAAGTTTAGATCACTGACCGGGGTTTTTAGTAACACTTCTAAATTTGGCAGTTCCATTTTAACAAAGTTTGGAGTTTTTAGTTCAAATGATTTTAAAACGTAATTGTCTATATAAATTTCGCACGCACTATTGAGTTCGATTAAGTAACTACCGTTTAATGGAATATTGTCCGAATTTTTGTCGCATTTTTGAATACTAATCACTTTGTTTAGAGTTATTACGATCCACTTATTGTTTTCAAGTTTTTGAATTTTTATATTGTTAATTTCTGTTGGCACTGATTGACATTGATTTACAAATTTTGAGTACTGTATTAGTTGAACTTCGCAAGGGGCTGTTGGTGTTACTTCAATGGACTGGACATCGTGGCATAAATATTCTTCTTCTAACAATTTTTGACATTGAACGTTGGCAAGTGCATATTGGTATCGATTGGAAAGTAGGAACTTGGATTTTGGAATAATTGTTCTAAAATGAGTTTGGTATCGGGTCGGAAAGGAATAAAGATGATAATAATCATAGTCATTGATCTCAACAATGGGCAATTCAAGTACAAAAATTATTTTATTTGCTTTACTATAACTTTTTATTTTTATTATTTTTTCGAACAACAAAATATTTTGCAAAGATAATTCAAAAGGGAATTTGTTATTTTTAAGAAATTTACTAACGTTTAATATTTCGAGAAATAGTTCATCTGGGTCGGCTATCGAATTATGAAATGTATTTAGTTTCGAAAAGCTGATAGCAACTTCGATTTTTTCTAGTAGATCATAAATAATTTGGAAACTAGTGTAAAATTGTGACACAAGTCTTTCTAGTGCAAAATAATGAAATGTCTCAACTTTTTCTATTTTTATATCTTTAATTAAGTTTTGAACTTCTGTTATGCGTGAACTTAAAATTAACTGGTTATGGGCTAAGATTTTTGTATTATTTTCAAAATTCTTTATTGAAGATCTTAATAAGGTGATTTGATTTTTAACTATAGTTTTAATATTATTTTGATTATTTGTTAGAGTTGATATAGCGTCGTTGTAACGTTTTGCATCGTTTTGGTCTAGGTTTCCGGTTATAAATTTTATTGCGGAACCTACACCATCAAATAGAGATCTTTTAGATCTGGTATTCCAAAAGGGATTTAATTGTCTTAATTCAAGATAAATTTTGTTTTCTAAAATTTGGATTAAATGATAGGAGTCTTGAAATTCTTTATTAAAGCTTAGAATTTGAGAAGTATTTGAAAGGGTATTTATCATGGAATTATATTGATTTTGTAGAGTAAGGAAATTTGTAGTAATGTTTGTAATGTCATAGATATGTATAAAAGTCCAAACATCTGTCTGAATTCGGGCTGTGCCTAAATGAAGGGGTAAAAGTCCGGGATTGTCGTTTAAGTTATGGAATTTGGATGTGTCTCGTCTTGCGTCGACGTTTGTTGTCCAGAGGGTGAACCTGCAACGGGAGGTTTCTTTAGTTCTTTAATATGTATAATTTCTGTCTGGTTAATGTCTTTTTTATATTTAAGTCTTTGTCGTACAAGTTCTACTTGGTTTCTATCAAGAATTTTGGTTATTTTGTAGGGACCTAAGTATGGTTGATGTTTTTTGTTACGTTTTTGGGTATTAACTTTATAAACTACTTGTCCAATTTTAAATTCTGAATTTATTTCTCCTTGATCGTTTCGTTTATCAATTACTTTAGTTTTATTTTGTGTTAGATTTTCATGTACATTTTGGTAAACGTGTTTTAATTTGTCTTTATGATTATTTATATATTCTGAATAGAAATTTTGGGAAAGAAATAGTTCGTTGGGGTTTCTAGAATCTGTATGTCCGAAAGTTAGTTCAAATGGGGTAAATTTTGTGGAACTATGAATAGAATTATTGTAAGCTATAAGAGCATAGTCCATTAGGTCATCTTCGTTAGGATACGTTTGTTTTAGAAGTCTTAAATGTTCGATTAGTGTAGAGTGTATTCGTTCAGCTATTGAATTTGATTCATGGTGACCAGGAGTAGTAAAATGAACTTTGATTTTGTGAATTGCTAATAAATCTTTTATTACTTCATTATTAAATTCTCTACCTTTGTCTGCTACTATTAATTGGGGAATGCCGAAAGAAGTGAAGTATTTTATTAAGGATTTCGTAATGTGAATTGCGTTTTTACCTGGAATAGAATAAGCTTGAGCAAATTTAGTAAATGCGTCTGTGAGGGTCAAATATTTGTTACCGTCATATGTAAAAATATCTATATGAATAATTTGAAAAGGTTTGCTGGCGGTTTCCGTAAGCATTAGTGGGACATAAGGGGTGTGTCTACCATATTTATTTTTTTGGCAAATAGAACATTCGTTAATGTAATTAGTAATAGTTGTCTTCATATTTTTCCAGTAATAATTTTGACGTAATTTTTCAAATGTTTCGTTAATTCCTCTATGGTTAGTTTTTCCTTCTTGGTAGTTTCTTAATAAAATTATTTGTTCCTCTTCGTTTGCTACTGTATTAATTATTCTAGTGCATTTAATTAGTTTCGGACCATTTTCAGAAAAATGTTTTAGGTAATATTTATTAAAATCATTATACAGGTTGTCTTTACTGAAGTACAAATAAAATGTAATGTTAAGGTCTGTGTATGCCATAAGAAATTCAAAAATATCTTTTTCATTATCAGTTTCAGGGATTTTTACTTTAATTATTTTATGGTTTTGATAAGTTTCATGAGTTATATCGGTTTTCGGGTAAACGTTAGGGTATACTAAGATTTGGTGAACTTTGTTATTTATTATTTCATCTAAAATGGGTATTCCTTGATTCGTTGTTTCGTTTGCGGTTGTATGTTGTGTAGATTCGTCTGAGCTTTCGTCTTGTGTATTTATTTTGTCTGGAGGTATTCTTATATCAGAAATAATGTTAATTTTTCTCGATTCGTTATTGTCACTTGTTGAAGGTTGTGGCTCTAATGGATTCTCTGCAAAATTTTGGAGGTACTTTAAAATATCTTCGTCTACGTCTCCAGGATTATTTATTATTGATTCATCTTCTAATGCGTTAATTGTAATGCGAGATAGACAGTCTGCGTTTGTATTGTGTTTTCCTTTTTTATAAATAATTTTATAATCGAATTCTTCTAGTTTTAGACGCCAACGTATTAATTTTGAGTTTGGCTCCTTTAGACTAAAAAGCCAAGATAATGGTTTGTGATCCGTGTAAATGAAAAATTTTCTTCCGTAAAGGTATGGTCTAAAATGTTTACAGGCCCATACAATTGCTAATAGCTCCTTTTCTATAGTTGAATAATTTGTCTCTGATTTATTTAGTGTTCTTGAGGCGTATGCGATGGGTCGATCATTTGGTACATTTCCTTGTGATAATACGGCTCCAATTGCATAATTGCTAGCATCTGTCGTTAATATAAATGGTTCGCTAAAATTTGGGTATTGTAAAATAGGATCATTTGTTAATATTTGTTTGCAAGTTTCAAAACAGTCAATAAAATCTTTATTGTGGTTTACTTTAGAACCTTTTTTCAAACATTTGGTCATTGGTTTAGTAATTTTTGCAAAATCTTTTATAAATCGTCTATAGTAACCTAGTAATCCTAAAAAGCTTTTTATTTCAGTTTGGGTTTTTGGAATGGGAAATCTTTTTATAGCTGCGATTTTATCGGGGTTTGGTTTTACGCCTTGAGGGGTAATTACATGTCCTAAATACATAACTGTTTTTTGTAAAAATTCTGACTTGTCTAATTGTACCTTTAAATTACTTTTTCTAAGTCTTTCGAAAACTATTTTTAATTTTTCAAGGTGCTCTTGTAAAGATGTGCTATAAATTAAAATATCGTCTAAATATACTATACATGTTTCGTCTGTTAGTCCTCTTAAAACATTGTCTATTACTCTCTGAAAAGTTGAGGGTGCATTTTTCAAACCAAAAGGCATTCTTTTAAATTGAAAGTGACCTTGTGGGGTACTAAAGGCTGTTTTTTCAACATCTTGTGGGTCTACTTCTATTTGGTGGAAGCCACTTGCAAGATCTAGTGTCGAAAAATAATTTGCTCTTCCTAATTTATCTAAAATTTCTGTTATGTTTGGTAATGGGTATTTATCATCTACGGTTCTCTCGTTTAACTTTCTGTAATCTATTACTAGACGCCATTTTCTTTTTCCTGTAGCATCTTGTTTTTTCGGGACCACCCAAATGGGACTCGAAAACGCTGAATTGCTATCTTCTATTATACCTTCTGCTAACATCTTATTTATTTGGGATTTAACTTCTTCTCGGTGAACTTCCGGGAAACGATATGATTTTGTATATATTGCAGAATCATCAGTAACTTTAATTTTATGTTTAATACTATTAGTAAAACTTAAGGGTATGCCTTCACAATAAAATATGTCTCTATATTGGAAACAAAGATTTCTTAGTAATTCTTTTTCTTCTTTGTTGCAATGATTTATCCTTATATTTTTTAAATTCCTTTTTAACATATTATCATCATTAATAGACGTTTCTTCGTCAGTTTCCATCTTTCTTATAAAATTAGTATTTACTATATCTAATGGTTCTATATCTAAGGGTTCAATATTACTTAACGTTGTCTTATATTCGCTCATATTCGTAATAGTGGTTATAGCAAAATTATTTTTTACGTTAACTACTGCTTTAGGCATTTCGATTCCTTTACCGAAATTTTTATATTCTAGTATACCTAATCCTTCATTTAATTTTACCGGTATTTTAACTATTTGCTTAGTTCTAGGGGGAATAATTATTGTATGATTAAAAGTTGATTTGGGATATAATATATTCTTTTTACTGGGTTCAAAAATTATGGGTATAGTTACATAAGACGTTTTCATTTGTCTCGTGTTGACATTAATTGAAGCTTTTAATTTTTGTAATAAATCTATACCAATTAATCCATCAAAATTTTCGCTAAATTTAAAAACATAAAACTTATTATATTGGTTTACTTTAAAAATGTTAAAAGCTGGAATATTAATTATTTCATTGTGCATGGAAATTCCGTGAGCCGTCTGTATATTAAAATTTTCATAAGAAATAAAATTTTTATAATATTTATGCGCTAACTGTGGAGAGATTAAACTTTTGGAAGACCCTGTATCTAATAAAAATCTGGCATTGAGTTCTGGTATAATAATATGTGGTAAATCTGCTATCGTTGTATTTAAGTATATTATGTCGGATTGTAATTTTCTTGGGTCATGCAAAAATTTACGTTTTCAACATTTTGAGTTGGATTGTGATATGATCTTTCATTTGTGTTGTCTTGAGTTTGATAAGGACTGGATTGAGTTTCATAATTGTTCTCGTAATGCGGTACTGGATAGGGTACTGAACTTTGAATCAGGTTTTCGTAATCATTATTTTCAAAGGGGTTTTCGAATTGTATTTGATCGTTATTTATTTGTTGATTAAATAATTGTGTGGAAGTAAAATGTGGTTTAGATCTTAAAGAAGTATTTCGTGAATTTGTATCCATCGGTTCTGGCTGGTATTGATTTTGATTTTGAGGTTGATTATTAACATTTCTTTGTTGAAAATTAGGATTATTATTATGGAAGTATCTTGGTCGAAAATTAGAATTATTATTGTCGAAATTTCTTGGGTTGAAGTTAGAATTATAATTATTGAAATTTCGGAAATGATTTTGGTGTGGTTGAAAAGTATTGTTAGGATTAAAATTATTATTCTGGTATTGCGGTCTGATATTTTGATATTGGTAAGGTGGAAATCTCATATTAGGGCGATTTTGTTGAAAATTATTTCTAGGAATAAAAGTTTGATTAGTATTATTGTTTCTCATAGGAGTATGTCTCGATGAGGGTCTAAAAGAATTTTGTGAGTTTAAATTATTTCCGCGTTGTAACGAATATAGAAAATTCTCTTCTTCGATAACGAAGCACATAGCTTTCTCTAAACTGTCTGGGTTTCTCAATCTAATATTTGTTTGTAACGATAAGGGTAAGCCTCTAATGTAAGTTTTTAAACATAAGTCATCGTAACTTTGTATTCTAATTAATTTTTCTGGTGCTTTAATATTAAGGGTATTTAATTTTTGTGCTACTAAACTACGTGTTTCTTGGCATCGCATGCCAAAATTATAAGGGGTTTCATTTTTGAAAGGCCTCAACGTTATCAGGTCTTGGATAAGGCAATCGAGATCTCTCTGATCTCCAAAACTAAGATTAAGGGCATCCTTCACAAGTTGCCATGTATTTAATTCTGTCCTAGAGCCTATTAACATTTGAGCTCTTCCATTTAATTTACCTAATATAGCTCGAAGTAAAAATGTATTCAAAGTGCCATCTGTTTGGCTAGCAAAATTAGTTATTAAATTTTCACAATTTTCAATAAATATGGTTAAAGTATGTGGATTACCATCATATGCTGGGATAGAATCTAAGTATAATTTTAACAGTTGGTAGTTTGTTTGAGCCATTTCGTTATCTTTATTACTATTTGGTTCTAAAATTGAATTTAATTCTGCTACAAGGCTACTTAAATCTAATTTACTTTCAGTTTTGCTCATTAAATATTTATTCTTTTTATTCAGATAATATATCAAATTGTAATAAAATATTAAATATATTTCACTTCAATATAATCAAATATTTTCAAAAATATAATAATATAATATCGTAATAATAATCTTTTTCTTATTTAAAAATAAAAATCTTGTAAAATCATAAAATCTTAAAAAAAATCATTTACTGTTGTTAGCTCTCTGACTATAAGTATTCTCAAATATGTATAGGAAAATATAAAATGGAAAAAAATAGGAAACACTTACATTAAAATGTAGAATTTCAACATTTCTGCCTATAGGATTCGACGATTTTGTTCTTCTCCCAGGTCTCGTTGAACTACTGCTTAAAATCTACTGCCTCTAGGGTTCGACGATTCTTGTTCTCTCCCCAGGTCTTGGTGATACCTTGTCTAAAGCTGATCTTGGACACTTTCACAAAAAGTTCGGTTTTCCGGTAAATCGTTTAAACGAAAAACTACTCGCGAAATCGTTCGATTTTTGTAACGTAATTTTGCGACGTAATTCCCGAAAAATCCTACTGACTGCGCCAGTGAAGTTTCTAAGTCCAAGAACAACGTTTTTAAAAAGAACTTTATTGACAAGGGACTACTTACTACAGTTAAATGCAAAATAAGAGTGACGCTATATAATGCAAAAGTTTATTTATAAGCTCGGTGACGCCGAGGTGTGGTCGAGGTGAAGCTTGCTGACGCTGTCCTTTTATTATTGGTGATTTAGCAGTTCTGGTTTCTTAACTTGTATATTCGTTCCTTTAAGTTTGTTACTGTTTTTTAGAATCGCGAATTTTGCAGGATATGAAACGAATTCTACTTTTACTGGAGCGTTATTATTTGTCCCCAAGGAATAAATATTATTTATTTTTTCTTCTTCAATTTTAATGTCTAACAATGCCGAAAACCTTGTACAAAACGATTTGGGAGTAATATCTGTTTTTTGTTGGTTTAATCCAAAAATTACAATATTATTTTTTTTTGTAGCTCTTTCCAAAGTTTCTACCTTTTCTCTCAACTCAGAGTTGTCTGCTTCTAAGCTTCGAATTTTCTCGTTTAATGATTCTATTTTCAACAGTACATTAACTTCTGATGCTTCTATAGCTCTTGTTTACTATTTTTAATTTCCTCTAGGATTATATTCTCATTCTGTTTAGCCATTTTATGTGTGCATAAGTCAAAAATATAAATGTGGATTTAAAACTATTTTATTTGTTGGTTGTGGTGGAATTATTTAGGCTATACGTAAATAAACAATGTTTTTTAAAATGGCTTCTACTCACCGCCTGTAGTTTAGTTACGATTTTGGCACATTAAGATCAATTTAACAAGCACTAACGCTCACACTACTAAAACAGTCACTTGTGAACACTATGCACTAGGTGAAGCTATTTTTTTGTTGCACAAATCTGGTTTTTGATGTTATTCTACAAGACAAATTCTAGAGCTGTTATCTATTCAACACATTCCACCAAGTTTCTACCAAGTTTCTACCATTCTACGAATACCAAACCGATACCAAACGAAAACCAAACGATACCAAAAGAACAGAGTTTGTTTGTTTAAGCTAATTTTCATTGTTCTTTCACCGTTCGCTGTGTGTGAGGCACTTTTTAATGCCAAATTGCTATTTTTGTAATTGTTTTATCTCTAAATATTTGCAACAGTGTGTATTGTTTAGGTATCGGGATTTTCGTGTAATATATTCTTTATCTGTAAATTATGTATATTTATTTATCTTTAATTTAATATCAAATTATGATCCTATTTTAAAAGAACTTGTTTTAAAGCCGAAAGGTGAGATAAAATATAAGCTTCACAATTCAAAATGAAATTATAAGTTTACTTGGTACTGCAGTTAGGAAAACAATTGCCTCAGAAAGGAAAAAAGCTCCATTTATTATGCTCTATAGGCGATTATTTTGGATACAACTCAAGACTTGTCAAATACTGACCAACTTTCTGTAGTTTTTCGATACATGCCAATAGTAGAAAACAATGAGTGTGTACGCAAAGAAATCCAAATCTGTTAGTCTTTTTTGGGGTTAGTCCTCGTTGCAGTGCAGAAGAACTTAATACTCTTATTCTGAATCATCATCATCATGTAACCTCTCCCGTCCACTGCTGTACATAGGTCTCTCCTATTTTTCGCCACTATTCACGGTTCTCTGTGCCTTGTTCCAATTTTTCGGACATTCGTTTAATGTCGTCCATCCAGCGTGTTGGTGGTGGTCCTCTGCCGCGATAGTCTTCTCTTGGGCGCCAGTCAATTTTTTTCTGGTCCAACGTTATGTCGGGTGCATCAGCATATGGAGGATTACAAGCATTTATAAAAACTTGTCCCAAACGCAGATTACATTCATTGTGTGGCAAATGCATTAGATTTAATTTTTAATGATGTTAAACGCGTTTCTGAAGTCAATTTTATTTGATAATTTGGAAAAAGTATATATTTTTTTGCTAATATGTAGTATGAAACACTGGTCAATGTTAAATAACGGTAAATAGGAAAAATATAATTACTCTCAAGAAAGTATGTCCTACTAGATGGTTTTCAAGGTACTATGCCAGGGGTAGCGAACGTGCGGCCTTAAGGCCGCATGTGACCTTTTCTTGCCCAAGTTGTGGCCTTTTCATAAATTAAAAATAATTTCAAATATTTCAAAATTATGGGAAGGTACGCCACTGACTAAGAAGGAAATGTCACATTCTATCTGCTATCACCTCGATTCCTTCCCCGCGCCTATAAAATGTTTGGCTTCAAATTTCGGTGAACAAAGAGTAGAGCATGCCTAGTCCATCTTTATTTATACGTCCATAAAAACGATCCTCGCAGTTGCATAAAGGAACGCAGCCAAGTAACGTCGAGGCAACGAAATTGCCGGTGTATAACTGTATCAACTTTACTAAATGTTGTTTATTTTTTGAATAAGTTAAGTTGTAAGTAAAAAATCAATTATCTCAATCAATTAAATCAAATATATATTACAAACATCAAGCAATGTTTTCTATTGTATTGTAGTAAAATACGGGTCAATTAATTTTAAATTTTAGTAATCATTGCACAATTTAAAAATCTTTATCAGTTGAACAATTATTAATATAATTTTTTTTCTGTGAAAGCAAACTTATGTAAAAAAAAATGTGGATTTTGATTTCAGTCATTCAGTCCATTTCTCCCGTATTTTCAAAATACAATTTTATGTGCGGCATGGTCGTTTTATGTATAACTTTTCATATATCCTTTAATTTTACCCAGCAAACAGACCGACGTGTTAATTACGTGAATTTTGGGTACATTTGTCACCAATATACATAAATTGTTTACGTGAATTTCACGTGAAAATTTGGTTGGAATGTCACATTGAAAATACCTCTTTAAATTACGTGAATAACTCGTCTTCAATAGACGTGTTATTTACCTTAAATAGCAATAAAATGTTTCGGGAAATTCACGTTGCAAATACGTGTTGATTAACGTATCTTTTATAGGGAATGTATATATTAGTATTCACATGAAAGATACGTCCCCGGTTCACGTAAATAATTCGACCTTAATTAACTTATGAATCACGTAACTATTATCCTCATATGATATAAATAAAACAAGCATATAAGGTATTAACAATATATTTTATTTAGTAGAATTTAGAGACATTAAAACATTTATCTTGTATAATTATTAATATAATGAACCAAAAATGGTACCGACCTACAGACACATTAAAAAATTTGCCAACACAAAACACAACACAGGTCACTTTTTATTTCGAGGACACTTTCTTGTTTTTTCTAATTGCATCATCGGCACTTCAACCCTCGAGCAGTGAGGTAAACCTTAATACGAAAGACATTATTATAAATAAACCCGCCTAAAATAAAACGAGGGAAAGAAAGCTCTTCACGTTTCACTTTCACTTTTTGTTGTGAGAAATGTGAGTCACAACGAAGAGAAATCCTCAGACAGGTCGATTTTTATTTTTAAATTAGGACTTTTTGGCATATATATAATACTCATGACGTCATCCATCCGAGCGTGATGACGTAATCGATGATTTTTTTTAAATGAGAGTAGGGGTTGCGTGATAGCTCATTTAAAAGGTTATTTAATTATCTATTCACTAGTATAAACATTAACATAGTTATTTATAGAGGGTGTACAGAAAATTTTTTTTAAATTAACTTTGATTAAATTTGACAAATCGAAAAAAAAATTTTGTACACCCTGTATAAATAATTATGTTAATCTTTATATAATTAAATAGATAATTAAACAACCTTTCAAATGAGCTATTACACAACCCCTACTTTCTTTTAAAAAAATAAAAAAATCATCGATTACGTCATCACGCTCAGAGGGATGACGCCACTAGTATTATATATATGCCAAAAAGTCCTAATTTAAAAATTAAAATCGACCTGGCTGAGGATTTCCCTTGAAATTTGCCCATTCTCGAGATAATGAATTTATGCCAACTCAAACGTCCTCACTTACACTACAGTGTCTCGCCCGCTTGATTAGCAATTAAAAAACAAAGGGGTTTCCGATATTTTATTGCAAAAAACTCTTTGGGATTTCATCAATCAATGTTTAAAGAATATCTACCTACCTTTGCAACTTTGAAATTTTTAGATAAATGTCCGATTTAGGGTTAAAAATTGCCGATTTCGCAATTTTCAAAATATTCAATCGCTTATATAACAAAAAGTATTAACTTAAGAGAAAAATCACTAAATACCTTTTCTGTTTGGAATGATTCAAAAAATGATTTGTTCCATGCAAAAATAATAATTTTAGGAAAACCCCAAATCTTTCCCCTCGCCTGGCAAGGTCTTATGCTTTTCAGAATCGCCTGTCATTGTACACATTTCTTCTAAATGACTTACTCAAGCATATACTTAAATTTAAACCTTACAGAAGAAAGTTTATTTTACCCTTAAACTATGCACTTTTTGATTCGCCTGGTAGATACACGTGCACGGCTGATGCCTGCCAGGTCATGATCTTTAGCCTTGGTGTGCTATGAATTATCACTAGACAAATTTCTAGCCTTACAGGACGAAGCAAGTTGAAAGACTGACTACTAAATACGATAACGACATTTCATTTGATCTTTATGAACAGTTACTTGCTTTAAAAATTTGCTTACACACTGAAATTCAGAAAATTCAATCTGTTAAAGAACTTGTTAAAGAATCTTGCATCCAGTTTGCCGGAGGTAATAACAGCATATTTTCTGTCTTTTAACCCTTCTGTAACTGAAAGGAGATTTTCCAAATTAAAATTGATCAAAACTACCTTCAGGAACGAATATCGGACTTGCTGCTGTCTATAGAAACCGAAAATCTGGAGCCTCTTCTTCTGCTATGGACGCTTTAAATAAGTTTAAGTATTTTCTATGGGAAATAAGCCACAATTTTACTAAAAAATTAATGTATTAACGTTCCTTAGCCCAAATCGGGTTTCGTTGTCAAAATACAAAATACTATTTTATAATTTATATATATATTTAAAATCAATAGTATTATGTATTTTGACAACGAAACACGATTTGGGCTTCGAAACGTTAATACATTCATTTTTTAGTAAAATTGTGGCTTATTTCCCATAGAAAATACTTAGTTATAAAAATACAAGGAAATAGCGTCAGAACAACATTAAATAAGTTTGCCGAACAAAAGGCGAGAAAAGTTCATTTTTAAATTATTTGGGTAACATATTTTTGGTTTACTGGAGCGTTTGTATTTTGTAATTACATTTTTATACTTTATAATTATATTTAATAAATATTTTGTTCAATTATCTTTTTTGCTTCTTTTTTTTGAACATTTTTTTAGCATTATTACATGTCAGTCATGGAAAAGGGCCCCGAGACAAACTTTGTTACGGGGCCCCTGTGGGCGTAGCTACGCCACTGGTAATACCTAGATAATTTTTTTATACTTATGTTAAATTTTGTTTTGAAAACGATTTGAGTAGTGGGAATCGAAACGTTTAAACAAATGTAAAATGTATAGTGTAACTAAGAAATATAGTGGCCTCCCTTAAAACGTGGTGAGATTTGATCCCTTTGTTTTTACAATAGGCTCCGTATTAGTTGCGAAGCAGTTATAAATATAGGTATATAATGTAGAGTAGTGTGTTATTTTGCATTCAAATTCGAACATTGTGATTAAAAGATATAAAAATATCGAGATTACAACCAAACGTTTAATATAATTAAGTTATGGAGAAAAAAAGTCATAATTATTGTAATAGACCAGGGCATTTAGCACAAAATAAATCGATTTTTACTACATACTACAGAAAAACGTGTGTAAATGCACAGTTGCATTTGAAAGTGCATAAAATGCATTCAAAAGTGCATAAACATATCAAAATAAGTATATTTAGTGCTAGATTTTGTTATTTGGGGTATTTTGGAGTCCGCTGAAGACGAATACGCCATCAGAACCGACCATCGAAGCACCTGGTGCCAATGTTCACTGCTAAGGTATGTAATCTGAAGTTTCGAGGGATCTTGGCACTAAATTGATGGAAACAGTTTACATATATGGGTTTTTGGGGTCGCTGTGCAAGAATGCGCCATCAGAACCGACCCCCAGTGCACCTGGTGTACAATTACCCTTTAAACTCCAGAATATAACTTGTCCTAGCAGTGATCTTGGGTACTAGGTGGTCCGGGGTCGGTTTTAATGGCGTATTCGTATTCACCCACCCCACAAACCCCTTAGTCATTTACAAGCACTCAAGGCCGAAAACCTTCGAAGCTCTAGAATATAAGGTGCCTTAGCAGTGACCGTGGGCATCAATTGCTCAAGGGGTCGGTTCTAACAGCATACTCGTGTTCACTAACCCCAAAAACCAATCGTGTAATCTGTTTGCATGAATTTAATGCTGAAATCCCACGAAACTCCAGAATATCACATAACCGTAGACACCAGGTGCCACAGTGAATTAAATAACTATATTGTTAATGCCTTTTTGGTACAAATCAATTAAAACTCTATTTATTGTTTAAATATATTATAGTTACGATCCACACCATCAATGACTAACCATAAAAACGTGTTTACAATAACTGTAAACGACCTACCTTTAAATAATTGATGGATTCGACCGTTACTTGATGGAAGTTCATTTTATCTCACAATACAACACTGAAAAACGCTTGTTTTTCTATACTTCCACAAAATTTATTACAACTATCTTATTACTACAGCTGTTTCGGCAAAGTGCCTTTCTCAAGTGATATATTTTACAATGTGTTTGCCTTTTTAAGTCTTTAACTGAAGAGGTTGAGGAGTGGGGAGCTGTTTGTCTCGAGTTGGTCATTCAGGCACTTTGCCGAAACAGCTGTAGTAATAACATAGTTGTAATAAATTTTGTGGAAGTATAGAAAAACAAACGTTTTTCAGTGTTTTATTGTGAGACCTACCTTTACATTAATAATTAAATACTAACTCCAGTAATAATATCTATATCATGGGACGTTAACTTATACATATACAGTTTCGTCTATTGCTACATCACGCATCGCTTCGGTCACAGTCGATCGAGTTTATTATTTACTTTGTTTATTGACTTTCAATATAAACATCTTTTATACAGAGTGTTATCATATTACTACACCGAGTGTCAGTTCTTATGGTTTATTCGTTTTCAGCAACCCTTAAATCAGTCCAAGTAATGTATTTGCATCAATTTATTGCTGAAAGTCCTCGAAACTCCAGAAAATGACGTGCTTTAGCAGTGACACGTGGCACCAGGTGTTTTGGGGTCGGTTCTGATGACGTATTCGTGTACAACGTCCCCAAAAATATCTAAGTAATTTGTTTGCATCAATTTAGTGCCAATATCCCTTTAACCTCCAGACGACGTGCTTTAGCACTGACCCTGGGCTCCGAGGTCGATTCTGATGGCATAGTCAACATGTTTATGCACTTCTGGATGGATTTCATGCACCTTAAAATACAATCATGCATTTTCACCCCTTTTTATATAGTAGACTTTTTCCTGACAGCATCCTGAATAAAATGCAAAAAGTTGCAAGTCTCTAGTTGCAAGTTTTTTTGAGTGCTAAATGCCCTGGTATATAAAGATTAATATGTTTGTGTACACACATATGACAACTATTGACTGGGAAAAGAAAATAATTTTTAAAGTGTGTAAAATTTATTAATTCCTAGCTGAGCACTTTCGGCGTAGAAAGCTCTTCTCAGAGCTATGACTTAATGTTTTTTTTTTATGTACCACTAAAAAGATAATGATCCCATTTTTTGTATGAATAAACATTTGAAAAAATTCTTTATGCAGATTTTTGCAAACTTGGTCTGTGGTTGCATTTTAAATTAAAAAGATGTAAAAAAGTTAAATATGATTTTTCTCATGAGCACCTTTCAGTAGGTCACAATTTTTCGATTTTTTTCTAACGCATTAAATTGTACGTGACAGAAAAAAGGCACGTCGCTGATTACAGACATTTAAAGCATTTATTCTAGTTGTCGATAGATGGCGCTATAATCGAAAAAAATTATTTACGAATTATATAATATATTTACGAATATATTCTGTACAACTTATAAGACTATACAAATCAAAGAAACTACCATTTTATAAATGCAATAAACATAATTGATTTGTTTTTATGCCAAATTGCAAATAAGCTGTGACAACTGTCAGATTTAACTAAATTGTCAAGTTATAAATGTGTATTATCACGGATTTACCTTTTTTCTATCATTTGTGGTGCATTGAAAAATGCTCATAAAAAGGACTCTACATTAGAACAGCACATAGGACTTTCACAAAAACACATTCAAATTTTTGATCATGGTAGGGTTCAAAAACCCACCATCTACCAGAAAACTGGCAGAAATTATGTCAGAAATTATACTCAGTATAACCACCTGTCGAAATCAGCCATTTTTACTAACAGCCAGTTTCAAAATTCCCCACTTATTTGTGACCTGGTATTTACGACCACATAATACAGACGCGACCAAATTGTCCCAAATTTTTAAAGCCCATTTCATAGGAATTTACCTGTTAATATCGGCCAAAATATTTTGGTCTACTTATTGATGGTAATACTATTTATTATTATTGCATCTACAAAAATATAAAGGGATTGTATAACGTGAATAGTTAGGGCCGGTGATACGAGACGACTACTAGAAACAACAGAGATAAAAATACTTCGACGAATATCGGGGAAAAGTTTGTTGGATAGGGAGAGATCCGAAAACATAAGAAGATCATGCGATGTGGAAGACATAAACGGATTGGTAAAAAAACAGAAACAGGAGTGGAACGAACACATTACTAGAATGGCAGAGGATATGATAGTACGAATAGCACGAGATAAGTCACCAAATTGACGAAGAAATATTGGCAGAACAAGAAAAAGATAGTGCGATAACTTAAACAATTTAGGAGGCTAATATTGAAGAAGGAACAGGCTAAAAAGGCTACATATAAGAAAGAAGAAGACGTAGAAGAGAAAGTAAAAGGTATGATCATTGTAAAGGTTCCTTTTTAAACAATGGTATGATGTTCGCAAAAGTTGGCCGAAAAATATGGGGTTGTAAAAATTCAAACTATCAAAAAATATTATAAAAAAGAACAGAAGTGAGTTAAAAAAATATTATGAGTTTTACTCAAATGTGAATGTGAGCTTCGCTTAAATCAAAGCTAAAATGAACAAAATTGACAAATTCTTAAAAATTTTTTTTGTAGTTATAGTATATTATAGTTTTGTTTTATATTATAGGGCAGTCAATGAGGTTATTTGGCTCCGAATTCCATCCTACTACATGGATTTACTTGATACTTTCCCAATTAGTGGAGAATAGCCCAAGAAATAAAGTCTACCCTATGTCAATGTGCACTTTTATCTTGGTGGTGTTTCGCACCCCTTCTCGGGGGTGTAAAATTTTTTGGTTAAAATAACCACGGAGGTGGCTAGAGAACCTAATTCTAAACAAAAACTGTTCAATAATTTTTTTTAAAACTCAATAATTTTTGAGATTTTCGTGGTTGAAAATTGGCCGTTTTCATTGAAAAATTACATCTTTTCGGGCGGGTTTTTGCGAATACCTTAAAATCTATGCATCTAGCGAAAAAAACTGTATAAAATATTTTTGTAGCTTATAAAAAAACAAACAGATTCGTTCCTTCATATACAGTGAGAACGTAAAGGTTGGAATAAATTCATTTTCTCGAGAATGGACGATTTGGGAAAAAATCCCGAAACAGGTCAATTTTTATTTTTAAATTACGACTTTTTGGCATATATTTCATACTAGTGACGTCACCCATCTGGGCGTGATGACGTCATCGATGATTTTTTTAAATAGGAATAGGGGTCGTGTGATAGTTCATTTGAAAGGTAATTTAATTCTCTATTCAGTAATATAAACATTTACATAACTATTTACACAGGGTGTCTAAAAAAAATTTTTTAAATTTATTTTATTGACATAAAAAGAAGAATGCATGTAATTTTTATTTAGTCCAAAATACATTTTAAGGTTCTTAGAACACAGAAAAAATGTTTATTTGAAAAATAATCATTGCTTTTCCCTTAAATCAAATGTTTAAATGTAAAAAAATTAAATGTTCAAAAAGAGGAAGGTGAGTGGGCGGCTACAATGCTAAAACGATATTTATTTGTTAAATAAACTTTATTTCCTGTTTTCTGATAGCAGTAAAATGTATTTTGAGATAAATAAATTACACACATTCTTCTTTTTATGTCAATAAATTTAATTTAAATAATTTTTTTTGGACACGCTGTATAAATAATTATGTTAATGTTTATATTACTGAATAGAGAATTAAATTACCTTTCAAATAAGCTATCACGCGACCCCTATTCTCATTTAAAAAAACTATAGATGACGTCATCACGCCCAGATGGGTGACGTCACTAGTATGGCACATATGTCAAAAAGTCGCAATTTAAAAATAAAAATTGACCTGTTTCGGGATTTTTTTCCAAAATCGTCCATTCTCGAGAAAATGAATTTATTCCAACCTTTACGTACTCACTGTATATTCTAGTTATAATACAAAAAGGGATATGGTAGGTTAGAAGAGTTTGTTCTTTTGTGCATGCTGAAATCGGTGTGTTTAACTTGAAATAAAAGAGAAACGGTCGATTTAGTTGTATAATGCTACCAATATCTTTTGTAGTGATTGAAAAAGCCTTTAGAATGAGCAACATTAAATGTCGATTACATTCAAAGTAAGCGAGATATCCTGCAAAAAATTGATGACTAATGGGATTTAAAAAAAAATGTGAAGTACATTTAACCCCTCATCCATCAGAATTTAAATGCATCATTTTCATTCTACAATACTTTTTATTATAGTGTTATTTCTTTGTTCAAAATGTTGGAAGGGTTTAAAATGAATAATTTTAAAAAAGTAAGATCAAATTATAGAGCGCGTTTTTAAATGTTCTTAAAAATCTTCCTTTTTCCCCATGTATCTCGAAAATTATAAGAGATACGAGAAAAGGTGCCACACAAAAATGTAGAATTTTATTGAATAAAAATTTTGTTTTGTGTTTCATGATTATATCTCTATCATTTTCAAGTTACATGTAGAAAAAGAAGATTGTCAAGGAAATCTAAAAGTGCGCTCTTTAAATTGATCTTATTTTTTTTTCAAAAACCATTAATTTTAAACCCGTCCAACTTTTTGAGCCCTTCCATAATACTATAATAAAAGGTATTGTAGAAATAAAATGATGCATTTAAATTCTGGTGGATGAGAGGTTAAAAATATACTTCTCATTTTTTTCTTAAAATACATTAATCATCAATTTTTTTGCAGCACATCTCGCTTAGTTTGAATGTAATATACCTTTAATATTGCTCATTTTAAGATCTTTTTAAGCACTACTAAAGATGTTGATAACATTATACACATAAAACCGACCGTTTGTCTGTTATTTCAAGTTGAATACAACGATTTGAGCATGCACCAAAAAACAAACTATTTTCGTCTACCATATCTCGTTTTATATTCTAACTAGAAGATTTATGAAGGAACGAGTCTCTTTGGTTTTTTATAAGCTACAAAACTGTTTTATATAGTTTTTTAGTTAGATGCATAGTTTTTAAGACATTTGCAAAAAACCTTTCGAAAAGGTGTTATGTTTCAATGAAAATGGCCAATTTTCAACCACGAATAACTCATAAAATATTGAGTTTTCAAAAAAAAATATAGAACAACTTTTGCTTAAAACTAAGTTCTCTAGCCACTTCCGTGGATATTTTATCCAAAAAAATTTTCTACCCACGAGAAGGGGTGGGAACCACCCCCAAGATAAAAGCACACATCGGCATAGGGTAGACTTCGAATTAGGAGAAAAGTAGAGGCTATTCCCAAAATTTCATTAAAATTTATCTAGTAGGATAGAATTCGGAGGTAATATCCTATTTTTGCTCCTATTGACTGGCGTATTAGTATATTAAAGTAGTTTTAGTTGTTTTCGTTTATGTATAGAACTATATGTATTTGTTTCAATTTATAAAATAAACTAAGTTCCAATTATTTTTTATGTATTTGTACAATAAAAAACCTGGCAATAGCGGCTCCCGTTCTATAACGGCCAATAATTCTTTCATTATAGTGGCCGTTATTGGCAGGTGCTACTGTGTTAACCCGGGAGTAGTCGCGCTCATTTCTGTAACGTCGATAGTCGCGTGTGAGATTCTATCTCAAAATACGAATTTAAAAGAAATTTTTATTTTGTACTATTTTTATCTACTTTTTATATTGAAAATATATATTTCTAACAATTTTATTAAAAAACCTGTGTTAACGGCCACATGCCAACATCGGCCACCTTTCCTAATGGTCAGTTTAAAAATTTCCCAAACCAATTTTATGTAGACTACAAAAACTGGCAATACCATCCACCTTTCTATATCGGCCAATATTTCTTTCATTTTTAGTGGCCGTTACTGACAAATTTTACTGTACAGTAAAACCTGTGTTAACGGCCATCTGCCAACATCGGCCACCTGTATTAACGGCCAGTTTAAAAATTTCCCAAACCAATTATATGTAGACTACAAAAACTGGCAATAGCGGCCACCTTTCTATATCGGCCAATAGTTCTTTCATTTTTAGTGGCCGTTACTGACAGGTTTTACTGTATTACGAAAAAGGATGAAATGTGAGATTCTATCTAACGGCGCGACTACTCGCGGGTTAAAGCTAATTGGCTCTCCCCAAAGCCATAAATTCCACAAAAAGAAGAAGAAAAAAAATCCTACGCATTACTACACTCTTCCTCGAGGCACTTACGAAATTTTTTCAAAACGTGCAAAATTTTTGATCAAGTTATCGCGAAAAAGGATAAAAATTGAGATTCTATCTCACCGCGCGACTACTCGCGGGTTAAAGCAGAACTTTTTAAGAATACAAATCTTATCTTTCGGCTTTATTTTTTATTTCAGATATAATTCTCAATACAATAAATCGTTGTTCAATGGCATATAAAATTATATTTAAAAAGCGTTTTGCATATATTTTTTCAGAACAACCCTGAACGACTACTCTTACATTTCCAGGGATAACATAAGGGCTTTTTCCCGTTTTCCGTTTTTCGATCAAACTCTATCGATACTTGCTTTATATCAATTTATATCAGAGAAAAAGTAGGAAATATGGAAATAAAACGAAATATCTAGTATAGTCAAAAGCTTATAGAGAGGAAATGTAATAAAAGTCCTAAAATTTCAATAAACGTGACCGGCTAAAGCTTATAGAAAATATTAACATAAATTGTATGACGATATCCGGGAACTTTATATACATATGCATGGATAGCTCAAAAGTATGCAAATTTATATTGGCGAATTATTCAATATGTTGAAAGTTTTTTACAAAGGAACAAAAAGCGAAGGTACGGATGATGCCGCTCGATTTTATATTAAATTAATTCAGGGAAAAATATTTACAAACAATTTACATTTTTTTATTACCAAAACCACTGTATTTTGTATTAGTTTTTAGTATATTGGGAAACATTTTACATTCGGTTTTTTTTATTTGGTAAAACTTCAACAGGAATCTTATAATTATTGCTAACTGATCGTTACTACCATCAATAAGCAATACCTTAACCCGGCATCCGACAGGTGGGGTGTAGTACACCCCAACAATGCCTAAGCGCCTAAAACATAAGGAAATTTTGCATGTAGTGGAACTAACGGCTATATAGCTTTTTATTGTATATTCATATATGCGATGACATATAGATTTTGTCGTCTGTTTAGTTTAAGCAAGTACATTTGGATTGAAATTGGTCACACCGCACGAGTCTGATTTTGTACTTTCGGCAGAATGGTCTCTATTTTGTTTTACTCCTATAAATAAGTAAGTATAGGTAAGTGACTAATACTTATTACATATTTTAACATATTTTTTATTAGTCTAAGCTAAAATGAATTACGAACGAGAATAAGCACGCCTTTGGGCTTTATGGGATGAAGCAGACAGTGACTAATGTATTGAAAAGAGTTACTCGGAAGTAAGTGAAGAAATAGACAGTGTTGGTGTAAATAGTGACTATCCTAACCAGCTTCAAAATGTCGACGTTCCCCATATCACAGAAAACTAAACGTAGGGGAGACCGGAGTTGGTTGTCATAGATTCGCCTATTACATTTTTTTTGAGATTAGTATTACTTGTCTTGAAAAGTGCGCATTACCTTAAGATAAAGTGAGCATTACTTCAATATTCCCTTTTTTTTTCTAGATGTCTAGATGTATTCCAACATACTCAAATAAAATAATAAGAGAAGCTCTACAACCTATGTCAATTTACCCCGTGATTGGGGCAAATTGTCATAGCCCTTGGGGTAGGTTGCCATAGAGGTATAAAATATAACTACACTTGAAAAAGATGCAAAGGAACAGTAATCAATAATAAGTCGGTTTATAAAATAATAGAAGCCGAAAAAGTATAGGTAAATGTATTTAATAAGAAGGTATACATTCAAACAATTTAAATTTTTTTTAATTAATAAAATAATTAGAAATCTGTATTTAGAAATACTGTTAGTATTTATGACAATCGCAGTTTTGACATCTATATGGTACAATATTGCCATCAGTGCATTTGAAGTGTGGTGAAAAGATGCATTCGATGCATTCGATCCACTGTTCTCCAGGGCGAATATTGGAATGTGGCTCAATGCAAACTAGATTGAAAGCATTATCCTGGTCTGAGTCTTCATCTGAAAATACTGTTAATGGACGCTTCTTCTTTATTTTTCTCTTAAATAAATCTGCTGCGTTGGATGGGACACGTAGAGAGAATGGAAGAAGGTGAAATACCAAACAAAATATTCAAACAGATGCCAGTAGGAAAAACAACAAGAGGAAGACCGAAGCTGAGATATTTAGAACAAATAGAAAATGATATAAAAATCTTGAAAATAAAAAACTGGAGAAAAAAAGCACGAAACAGATCAGAGTGGAGAAGAATCCTGGAACAGGCCAAGACCCAGAAAGGGCTGTCGAGCCAATGATGATGATGATGATGATGGTACAATATTGCCATCAGTGCATTTGAAGTGTGGTGAAAAGATGCATTCGATGCATTCGATCCACTGTTCTCCAGGGCGAATATTGGAATGTGGCTCAATGCAAACTAGATTGAAAGCATTATCCTGGTCTGAGTCTTCATCTGAAAATATTAATGGACGCTTCTTCTTTATTTTTCTCTTAAATAAATCTTTTTTTGGCATTATCAACCGTCGTTTTGATTGAAGGGTAAGCAGAGTTTCTTGCGATTCTTTTCTCTTTTCTAGCAGTAACTGCTGCCTTCTTCTTCTGTGCTACCTTTTTTCCTCTTCTAAAGCTTTTTTGATTGTTGTGTCTGTGAGAATTGCAGTGGAACGTCTTTTTCTTTCTCCTTTGGTATTTGTTTTTCTGTTGCCAGCTTTAAGGAATGGTCTTAAGTTTATTAGTAAATTGTTGCTGGAAATATGAGCACGTACAGCTCTTTCCATAACGTCAGCAGGTGTTTTTCCTCGCTCTGCTTTTCTTTTATAGGTTCGCATGTTTACATCTGTAAATAATTAAATAATATAATTAGATAATACTTTTGTTAAAATCAATCGATTTCCTAGTGATATACGGGACAGGTTGGCACAGCGTGACAACCTGCCCCATTCATAAAATACCAACCAACCCCGATGACGGTTTTTCAACTTAAATGGCTAACACGTGTTTACGAATTCATAAACTATAAATTTGTTTACGTCAGATTAAAGAGCTATCGATATGCTTTCACACCATCATCATAGGAAATAACTTAAATGTTTCTACTAGATCGTATTAAAAAAAGTGTACGACAACAAAAAATTACTCACCAAACGTAAAATCACAAATCAGCACTATATTCACAGGATAACGTTACAACTTTGACTGAAAGTATGGTAACATAAGCGCAAACGGTTTGTGCATCCACAGGCCGACGCGGTATGTTTTACTGTGAACGGTATGACAACCATATGACAACCAACCCCGGTCTCCCCTAAATGTATTTTTTGAGATTTTTTAAATCTTTCAGTTGCTGGGGTTTGTCACTCCCCACCTGTTGGTTAGTAGCAAAAAAGTTCAACTACAGGAGACATATGCTCTAATAATCATTAGGCTCTAATAATCCTTGGGCTCTAATCCTTAGGCTCTAATACATAATAACACTACTAACTAAAGTTAGTAACACTTTAGCCGCACTTTCAGTCATGTATTATTTGACCCTCCGCAACTAACATAGGTTTCCTGAACATTAAAGCTAACATCCGTCTCAGAGATCGACATAAAAAAAGGTTTCTATTGACACACTTTCAAGCATAGGGTTGTAGTTATTCCTTGATGGAATGAAATTAAACAAGAATGATACCAATTTTTAATTTATTAAGCCTCTTAAGAAGAAGAAACCGTGACAATAATAAACAACAATGTTATAGAAAAAGTTAAAGAATATATATACTTATGACAAAAATATACTAAATAGGGAAATTCAAACGAAAGAAATAAAAAGAAGAACAAAGTTAGCATGGGCAGCATTCGGCAAACTGAACTATATACTCAGAAATCAGCAAATTCAACTACATCTTAAATCTGAAGTTTTTGATGCATGCATTATTCCGATATTAACATATGGGGCACAAACATGGACAACCACAAAAAAGAATACGAACACACTCAGAGTCACTCAACATGCGATGGAAAGAGCAATGCTTGGCATATCACTTAAGGACAGGAAAAGAAACACATGGATAAGACAGAAATCCAAAGTCACTGATGTGGTACAAAAATCTTTAAATTGAAATGGTAATACGCTGGACATGTAGCTAGGAGCGATCTAAGCAAATGGCACAGAATAATTCTAATCTGGAGACCATACCAACACAAAAGACCCAGAGGTAGACTTCCTATGAGATGGACAGATGATCTGAAACGAACTGCCGGGAAAAATTGGCTACAAGTAGCGTACAACAAAAAACAAGGGAAAGGAAGACTTGAAGAGGCTAACGTTCAGATGTGGACGTGAATGGCTAGACGAAGAAGAAGAAGAAGAATCCTCTTAAACATTAGCAAAATACCAAAGAAAATAAAAACAATTATTATAACATCGCATTTGTGAAAAATACTCTAAATTTTTCCACTGCCGTTTTTTTTTGTACCTAGCTGCACCTTTTACTTCTGACAATTGGGTGAGGTACTAAATTATCAGCACTTGTTCGCACGTTTTTTCGTTAATATATATTTTTTTATCGAGTATGTCACGTGCAACATTGGTCTCTAAGACAAAATTTGCCGACAATTGCATAATCACTTGACACTAAATACTCAAATTTTAATACTAAACTCAGGCACCTAAATCAGCCAGCTACTGATGTCGGCGGAAATACATAACGAACAATTTGGATATAATCGTAAAAACTCTAAGTGGTCCCGAATGTTAGTCACGGAAGGTTAACTTATCGCATTAACTCGAAGGGCTTCGCTCTCTTAAGTCTTCTTATCTGATTATCGTTTTGTAGGAGTTTGATGGCCTCAACATTACCTTGGTTGAAGAGCCTTTTTTGGTGACTCTCGGCAAACTTACTTATTGTCGAGCTAACCGTATCCTATCTGGAGGTCTAGATGAAGATCACAGTTGTTGAAGTACCAGGGATCGTTGAAGATTCTCCTTAACAATTTATTCTTAAATCGTTGTATAATTTGGATGTTACTTTATTTTTTACAACCCCATAGATGTATACCAAATGTACATATTGGTTTACAGAATTGGGTATACAGTACACTAACAGTTTATTTATGCAGACACAGTAGATTTTTTCCCGTCAACCAGTACATCTTTCTGACCTTAATTTCTAATTTTTCCTTTTTTTCTTTATATGCGTTTTCCAGCGTAAATTTAAATCTAATATCATACCCAAATATTTTGCCATATTTGCAGAAGGTCATCATCATCATCATTCCTCAACAGCTTGCATTCACTTTTGGATATAGGTCTCCTCCATGTTCTTCCATTGTTATCTATCTTGTGGCTTCTGTATCCAATTTCCCACTGTTTTTCTCAAGTCCTCCATCCATCTTTTGGTAGTCTACTTCGGTGTCTTTTACCTTCTCTAAATTTACAATCAAGATGCAGTAGAAATAAACAAAGCAAGATACGTTAAATGCTACTAGGAGCACTCCCGAATCATAATCTACAATGTATAAACTTTGGAAATCATGATTTGGGATTTACAATGTACCTATATACATTATATACGAAAACAAAATTACCAAAAAAATAGAAGACTATGTTCAAATAATTTAAGAGGTAAAAAGCGCCATGTAAACTTGTCTGTTTCTACCTCACAGTCTCTGCAACTGCAGGCTGGTGGCAAACAACATTATGATGACTTAGTGCACCGACCACCTAGACTCAAACGGGTCATAGATGAATAAATCTGTTTGTTTTCATCTCTTCTTTTTTATAGTTACATATTTTTGTTCTTTTTATAAAAATCGTGGTAATTAATACATTGTAATGAACAATCAACAAATATTGGGTACATTCTCAGTAGTAATTGCACAAGAGCTCTAAAATTATTGAATTTTTCCCGAGTGGCACTTTGACAGTTTTAATTTAGAAACTATCATGTCAGAAATTATGTCAAAGTGTCACGAGGGCAAAAATTCTATATTAATTTTAGAGATCGAGTGCAATTTGTTGCGATTATTTCATGAATAAAACTGTTCACAACCAAAATTTTATTGTAATTTATTTATGTAAGTACAAATTAATACTGTTAAACACACAGTTGATATAAAATATTTTACGGTTGAAAGTCATCACTTTTATAACTTTTAAAACATTAATTGTCATTAATGTCACTGAATGTATTTTTTCGTAGCAACGAAGAGCATCTGACGTAATATACTTGACGATGTGATATTATCAAAAATAATCACCTTAATTTGCATTTCTGTAGCTTTCTGTTGGTCAGAATCTCCTATGAATGAAATAATCTTAAGAATTGGTGTTTCTATTTCGAATGATATTATACACATAGTTTCATAAGTTATGCATCACTTAAAATTATGCTAAAATAAAAAAATATATAAAAGAAACAGAAATAATAACAAGTATTATTAACTGTTATTATTTTGTTGAGGCACAATATGAGAACAACAAATTGACCACATTTAATTGTCGTCATTTCTGTTTTCTTTCAAGAGTCAATAAATACATATTGGTTTATTAATAATAATGTTCTATTTGTTATAAAATATAGACAACTAAATGGACAACCGAACAACATACCTTGTGTTTGGTACATACAAAAACCTATTTAGTATTACAATGGTATTTGCTCATAATTAACATTTTTTATATAATCCTGTTTACTACGGAAAAAACAGAATCTGTTCAGATTGTAATCAGCTATTAAACACCTGATGTTAAGCGTTTTAAAGAATTCTTCAACTCACTTTTATTTTTTTTATAATATAGCTTTATGATTTTACACCATATTTTTCGGCCAACTTTTGTAAATTTTAACAATACTTTTCTCTTTCTCAGCTGTTATATTTTTATTTTGTTTCTAAGCGACAAAGGTTTCCCATTTTACCACATATTATTATATAACTTTAAGAACTTTGTGATCGCCGACACTGACCCTAATTATTATGCAGAATATTTTTAATCTCATTTTAGATAAATACGATAAGTAATAAAATAGTATTGGATAATTCGCAGTATTGGGTATTATCAACAAGTACCTATACAAATTTTGGCCAATATTAACTGGGAAATTTCTATGAAACGGGTTTTAAAAATAATGAGATTATTTGGCCGCGTTCGTATTATAAAGAAACTGCTAAAATGACCGTTAGTTCAGGTTGCCGACTTTTGCAGGTGGCCGTTAACACAGGTTTTACTGAAATAACATTTATCTAAAATAAAAATTTGTTTCATGAGAAGTAGCTAATTGTTTTGTGTTTAAATACCTTTTTCTACAACCGTGTTAAAAATGCAATTTTTAGCACTCCATACGAGCGTTAAAAATGCTACTTTAAGGCACTAGTGCTTTAAAATTTTTGAAGGCACTGCAGTTCATATTGACCGTATAGGCAATTTTGATGTAATGTCAAAAAAATATAAAAATGGAATGTCAGTCAAGTTCAAGTAAAAGCTTTTGTAGATATTGTCCTGTAATTACCTTTGTAGAAAAAATATTGTATGACATGCGTGTTAGAAAGTACATTTTTAAGGCACTCATGTGAATTGCAGAACTCGCTATCGCTCATTCTGCAAACTTTCACATGCATGCCTTAAACGTGTACTTTTAACACGTGTACTTTAAACGTGTAACTTTAACACAACTATAAAATTAGTTATATTTTTTATAAGTATAGATCAAACCTATCAGAGGTAAACTGCACTATGTTACTGTAAATTACCATTAATTACAGCAATTAGGGCAAATTTTAACGTTTTATGAGTTGGATCCTACAAACTAGTTATTTGCTATGAATAAAATATGATAACATTGTCTTTCAGCCCGAAAGATATCCAATTATGGGATAATAAGGTTTTTAAAATATTCAGAGGTAAACTGCAATATGTTACTGTAAAATACCATTAATTACAGTAATTAGTGCAAATTTGAACGTTTTATTGGTTGTATTGTACAAATTAGTTGTATTTTATGATTAAAATATTATTACATTGTCTTTAAATCTGAAAGATATACGTCTGGATCCCGCGTATAAAAAAAAGGTGATTAATAGCAAGCTGAAAATTTTTTAATAGCTTAAGGGTGTCTAGTCGAACAAACTTTGATGTATGTGAACACTGGAACAGAGAAAGTTTTAAATGTGGAACAGGTTAAAAATTTGGAACGTCAGACTACGAAAACGTCTCATGTGTTTTGTCAGACAGAACTTCAAATTAATTTTCTACCCTTTCATTAAACTGTCCTGCAAAAATCAGATTGCTATTTATCACCAACTGGGCATTTTAATGAGTGGAACACGTAGAACATGTCAAATGACAGGAATTATGACAGGTGAAAAATAGCAGTCTGATTTTTACATGAGAGTTTAATGAAAGGGTAACAAATCAAAAGGAAGTTCCGTCCAACAAAATACGGGAAATAATGGGACTTTTTCGTGATCTTACGTTCCAAATTTTAACCTGTTCCACAATTAAAACTTCCCCTGTTCCAGTTTTTTTATACATCACAGTTTGTCCGATTAGATACCCTTAAGCTATTAACAAATTTTCAACTTGCTATTAATCAATTTTTTTTTCATACGCGGGATCCAAACCTAATACCTAATTATGGGATAAATAAGACTTCTAAAACATTCAAACTGCTCTACTGAAAAGTTACTTAAAATGACATAGTTTAGTTTACCTCCGAGATCCAGATTTATTTATCTTGGGCTAATTATTTATATTTAATTTATTTTCATTTGATTTGTTAATTTACAGAGTTTCTTTTTGTTTTCCTTTTCAAAACTAATAGTTCAAAGTGCCGCACTTCCGGATTTATATTGCTTCATTATTTATTTATTTTTTTGTCCATTATGTCCCAATTTAGCTCTAGTAGCTATTTGCACTTTTTTAATTTTTTCTATTATTCATCATCTATTTCCCAGCTAATAAGAAAACGTAAAGAACCACTCCCACATCTCTAACCGATTCTGAGCAAGGTAGCCTTTGTTAATCCTATATGTGTTGATAACTTCTTCTTCGTTCTCTTTAATTGCCACAACGAGCGAAATATATATTACAGTGCACATTAATAATTACAATGCACATTAATAATTACAATGCACATAACAAAATACATTTAGTTCTGTAATATTCTCAACGCAAACAAACCATATAGAACCCATTAAAACAATTAAGTTGTGCTTGGGCCATTTTAGTTTTCATATTGTTTAGTTGTATCGAATGTGTAACTTACCAATTAAGAAATTATTAACTTATATTATGTATGATACGAGTATAATTAAAAGAACAAGAAGTTATATAAATAGATTCCATTATTAATTATTGTTAAGCGCTTATTGTTTGTTATTTGTTTTTAATTATAAATTTATATTGTCCTTTTAACATTAAAAAATATGGTTAAATAATTTTGTTATCACCCAATTAAACAAAATGTGAAAACGTTAAATAATTTTATTTACGTCTGTCTGTCCCTCCGTCTGTCCGTAAGCACTCTTTCGTTTATACCAAATATAATGACAAATGAGGTGTAGAAGGAAAGCTCATAACCCAAGGATGGTACTAAAAATGAATTTAATCTCGGAATTCCAGTTTAAGAGTTGCAACAGGAAGTACCGTTTTTAAAGTCACCGAAATAGTACAACCGATATAATATTCGACGTGACTTGTGACACGTGACGTGCAAGATGAGAACAAATGTACACTTTTGAGAAAGTCACATTTTAGAAAATTTTAGTTCTCATATTTTTGTTGAAAAGTTGAAAATGACGGCTAACGCAACGGTGAAATTCTGTCGAGATTTTAAATTTAAACTACTATTGACTCTCCCTAAAGATTAGAAAAATAAAATTTGGGGCAACTAGGCATGCAAGGTTAGGCCTGTTATTCGTCTAACCCGACTGGACTATCTCTGCTATCTTTGTAGCTGTGGTATCTACCATATACCTACGGAAATTGTTGTTTAGGAAAAAAGTTGGGCGTCTCGTCAAAATGAAGCTTCTTCTTCTTTTCCAAGTACCGTGCTCAAATTTTAGGGGTGGGTAGCTTCCATGACAATTTGCCGTTATCTTGTGCGGCATGTAATAGTTGATCTGCTGATAAGCCAGTCCACTGACGAAGGTTTCGGAGCCATGAATATTTATTCGTACCAGTTCCTCTTTTTCCGTTGAGTATTAACTGCAGCATCCTGTATCTGCTACCTCTCGTTATATGCCCGAAATATTCAAGTTTTCCCTTTTTTATCATCTTGATTAAGTCACCTTCGTCGTGATCTACTCTGTTTAAGACTTGCCTGTTTAAAATGCGTTGAAAACAAGATTGTCTCAGCATCATATATCTGAGCTACAATACGACGACGTGTCAAAGGCTTCTAATTTGTTCATCATGTTAACCTTTATGATCCAGGCCCAGGTTTCACATTCATACAACAATGCAATAATTGTGAGCGGCCGTGGAGTAACGGCATAATCGCTGGCCTCATACGCCAGTGCACGTGAGTTCGAGCCCTGCCAAAGACAAACCATTTTTATTTCCAATAATGACACGAGCCGTCTCACCGTGCCTTGGAGAGCACGTTAAGCCGTAGGTCCCCCTGGGCTAGTGTACATCGGCACTAGTTACTTAAAACAGATTTAAAGATGTAAATCTGGACAGGATCTGTCCGAAAGGATCTCCCCGGCAAAAATGCCATACGATATTTTTATTATACAATAATGCAGGATAAACATAATTTTAGAACTTGATTTTTAGTTGTAAATTCAGCTGAGAGTTGCTCAGAACAGATCTAAGTTTCATAAGTGCCCTTCTTGCAATTTCTATGCGAGTTTTAATTTCTTCATCCGGATTTATTGTCTCGTTAATTCAACATCCTAGGTATTTAAAATGATTAAGTAAATGATGTTAAAAGTTTATTATTGACAATTAGTTGCGTAGGGACGATGTCTTGTTGATAACCACAAGTAAATTTGTCTTTGTTGTATTTATGCCAGGTCCGTTATTGGATCATTCTCTAATGATTCTCTAATGATCTATAATGATCTTTGATACTTTCAGCCATGATCGCGGTGTCGTCTGCATATCTGATGTTGTTAATAGTTTCTCCTCCGATTCGAACTCCACATTGCCCTTCCAAGGCTTCTTAAAAATTATTTCTGAGCATACGTTAAACAAAGTTGGGGATAACACACAACCCTCTCTGACACCTCTTTGAATGCAAATTTTGCCTGTCTCTTTGCCATCTAGCAGAATAGAAGCTTCCAATTCCAATATAGATGTTGTAAAAGTTTGAGATCTTTATCATATGTCCCAATCATTTCTAGATACTCAAACAGCCTATTATGTTGAACCCTATCAAACGCCTTCTCAATATCTATAAAGCAGACGTAAATTGGTTTCTGTACTTGCCATGATCGTTGAAGTAATGTTAGCATTGAGAACAAAGCTTCCCTTGTTCCCAATCTTTCTCTGAAACCGAATTGTTGATTTCCCATTGTCTCTTCACGTTTCTGCTTGATTCTATTAAGAATTATCTTAAGAAGTAGCTTGAGAGAGTGGCTCATGAAACTAATTAGTCTAAAGTCTTTACATGATGATTTATTAGAATTCTTTGGGAGTGGAATAAATAATGTAGACTCTAACCATATCTGTGGCATCATCCCAGTTTCGTATATGTGGTTAAAATTTTGTGTTAGCTATGAGATATTGAAGCTACTCACGAAAAATTAGCTTGTTATATAAAAATAAGCTAGTATATGGTGAAAATAGGCCTCGAATCCCTGACTATAAATAAACATCAAACAAAAAAAAATATTTTTATAGTCCATTTTGTAAAATAACAAACACTGATACGTGAAATGTCATAAATTAAAACAGAATAAAACAACGATAAAAAACTCGCACTTGAATGTTTGTTTTTTACGAGTAGTGTAAAATACGATTATTTTATGACTATTACTGATAAAACTATAAATACCTGAATTTTGTTCACATCGGTGTAAACGATAAATTCTATATCGAAATAAAATTCAGCCGATTAAGAATCGAACATTTCGCATCGACTGCCAGACAGAGAATTTAATATAAAACCATTCCCATTTATTTGGTACAAAAAATGACGTTTAAATGGCGTTAAGAAGAAATCACTTTATTGCATAGATATTTGAAATATTTCTGAAAATTTTGCATATACGGGATGCGGCATTATTGTGAGGAAGTCCAACGACTAATTTTTGGTAACAGATAGGCAAAAAAATATTAAGGTAGGTATAAGTTGCTGTATATAGTGGAGTCACTGGGGGGTGGAAATGATGTATTACCTCCGATTTCGTTGAACCTTCATCAATTTGCATGATTATTTCATTCATAGGAGATTCTGACCAATAGAAAGCTACAGAAATCTGAATTAGGTCGATAATTTTTGATAATTGCCCGTCGTTAAGTATATTACGTCAGATGCCCTTCGTTGCTAAGAAAAAATACATTCAGTGACATTAATGACAATTAATGTTTTAAAAATTATAAAAGTGATGACTTTCAATCGTCAAATATTTATAAAATCTTTGTGTTTAATTGTACTAATTTGTACTTACATAAATAAATTACAATAAAATTTTGGTTTTTAACAGTTTTATTCATGAAATAATCGCAAAAAATTGCACTCGAACTCTAAAATTAATATAGAATTTTAGAGCTCTTGTGCAATTACTACTGAAAATTGGTGAGTGATTAGAGAATATCTCAAGAAACAAACGTGACATGGTGACAACTTGCGCTTTTTACCTGGGGTGGATGACACCCCTTCTCGTGGATGAAAATTATTTTATTAAAATAACCCCATTCGATATAGGGACAAATTCTAGGTACAATTTTTTAAATAAAGGTATTAATATAAATCAAAACTTTTTGAGTTATTAAAGATCAAAAATTTTAATTTTTCATGAGAAAAATGCATGTTTTTACCAGATTTTTCATAAATAACTCAAAAAGTTTTTACAAAAAAGTTATAATTGAATGAATTTCCGGAATGAATGAGTTATAATAGAATAATTGAATACAGGGTGACCAACTTCTGGGACAAAGTCCAATATATCTGTTATTATACAATACATGAAAAAAAGTTATTAATAAAAATTATACACCTTTAATGTACACATTTTAAAATTAGTCAGAAATATACAGGGTCATCCATAACACGGTGCCAAGCCAAAGTTTTGTTTTTTTTTTTTAAATAGAACACCCTATATTTTATTCAAAATCTGGTTTCTCTACATTTTTCTGATTAAAAAGATATGCCACTTGTCTAGGGTTATACCGAGCGTTTGAAAGTTATGAGCACTTTTATTAAAAAATCATACTGTTTTGATCGCTCTGTATGTTTCTAACGGTGTAATATAAACTAGTGTTGTGACTACTTTTGACTGTCAATATTAAAGTAGTTTTGCAACAATGTATATTTTTTAAATTTACACAAATTTTATACAGGGTAAGTCAAAATGTAAATTAAAGATTTCCTTCATTTTTTTAAATGGAACACCCTGTATTTTATATTATCACCAAAAAGCTCTATCAATATACTTACATATCTTTTAAATGTTCCCTATAGCTATAGTTATTAGTTTTCGAGGTATTTTAGTTTTATTGTTGATAACAACAGGTATTACTTAGTCATTAATAACAATACTTTAATTTATCAAGAAAACTAAATTAAATAAAAAAAATATTCAACGTGCTTCTTATATTTCTTATAAAAGATTTTAAAAGTGACCTCTTATAACGTCTACACAGCCTGGAGACGAGTTTCGAAAGACCTACTGACGTTTGTAAGCATTTGTTATGTGACACTTTGAAAGGCGTTTTTAATCATTATTTTCATATCGTCAGCTGTTGTTGGAGATGTCCTATACATTACGTCTTTAATATAACACAAGAAAAAGAAGTCAACTTTGTTCAATTCTGGTGATCTATGTGGCCAATGAACTGGCCCATCTCTTCCTATCCATCTTTCAGGAAATAATTCATCGAGTTCACCGTTGACAAGTGCGTTGTAGTGAGCAGGGGCTGCAGGGTATTAAAGACGTAGTTTATAGGATACCTCCAACAACAGTTGACGATATAAAAATAAGGATTAAAAACGCCTTTCAAAGTGTCACATAACAAAAATGCTTACAAACGCGAGTAGGTCTTTCGAAACTCGTCTACAGGCTGTGTAGACGTTATGGGAGGTCACTTTGAAGAGCTTTTATAAGAAATATAAGAAGTACGTTGAACATATTTCTATTTAATTTAGTTTTCTTGGTAAATTAAAGTATTGTTATTAATGACTAAGTAATACATGTTGTTATCAATAATTAAACTAAAATATCTCGAAAACTAATAACTTTAGGTATAGTGAATATTTAAAAGGTATGCAAGTATACTGATAGAACTTTTTGATGGTAATATAAAATACGAAGAAAAATTTAAAAATATGAAGAAAATCTTGTATTTACATTTTGACTTACCCTGTATACAATTTGTGTAGTTATAAAAAAACTGAATATTTTTGGCAAACTACTTTAATATTGACAGTCAAAAGCAGTAAAAACATTAGGTTATATTACACAGAAACATACAGGGCGATCAAATCAGTATGATTTTTTAATAAAAGTGCTCATAACTTTCAAACGCTCGGTATAACCTTGGACAAGGGTTATATCTTTTTAATCAGAAAAATATAGAAAAACCAAATTTTGAATAAAATATAGGGTGTTCTATTAAAAAAAACAAAACTTTGGTTTGGCACCGTGTTATGGAGGACCCTGTATATTTCTCACTAATTTTAAAATGTGTACATTGAAGGTGTCTATAACTTTTATTAACATCTTTTTCCATATATTGTATAATAACAGATATATTGGACTTTGTCACATAAATTGATCACCCTGTAGATAATTGAATGTAAATTTTTTTCGCCGAATACCCAAATCTAAGTATTCAAGCTTAAATATCGGGAAAACGATGCATTTTATAACATATACTAATATATTTATTAAACATTTTTGTCCAAGTACTTAGAAATATCTATCAATTGAGCGCCCGTACAAGTTAATAGCATTAAAATTTATTCTCCGAAATTTTTTCAAAATTTATCATTTAGAAATTTTTCCAAAAAATGTTATTGTTTTTTTTTTAAATAACGTTAATTTTTAAGACATCAGGTTCATCTAAAAACCATTTGAAAGTTCATTCCAAGGGCTACTAAACCATATTGAATCTAATCTTGTAAACGTTTTATCTTTTAAAGCGTAAAAGGTTAAATGGCCCCGGTTCCATGGTTCTCGCAGCAAAATTTAAATTTTAAACGTTTCTATCTCGGTTATTTTTTAGCCTACATAAATAGTAAAAAAAGTAAAATATTTTATACAGAAAAAACTAAAATCTGGTTATATATTATTTTTTACGTTTATTGAGTATTTTTGAAGTAGAAATAATTTCAATAATAATATCAATATCAAAAGAAAATGAAAATTACGATAAATTTAAAAATTCTGATTTTTCAGATTATATCTTTTTACAAAAATATGCATTCTAAACAAATCAAGTTTGTTGAAATCATTACTTATGATAATATAAAGAAATTCTTGTAAAGAATAATATAAATTTTAATTTTTGTGGAAAAGGCGTACTATGTTTTATTATTCAATTTTTCTAAAAACTTTGAAAGGGTTCTCTTATTTTCGTCATAACTTGCTTAATTTTGATACTATTAACTTTTTCTGGAGCTAATTTGATATGTATCCCGAAGTACTTTGACAAGTGCTTAGAAAGTATATTTTATAAATGCATCGTTTTCCATTATTTTTTAAGCTTGAATACTTAGAGTACTCGTCGAAAAAAATATACATTCAATTACTCGTAACTCACTTTGAATAATTAACATTAGTTAGGTTCTTTATATAGTTTGGTTCTTTGGTTTCAATTTTGACAATAATACCTTTTTTGAAAAAGCTTATAGTTTTTGAGTTAAACGTGAAAAACAGCTTTCAAACATGCATTTTTTACGAAAATATAAAATCTTTTACCTTTAACCACTCAAAAAATATTGATTTATATTAATAACTTTATATAACAAATTTTGTTTCAAATTTTTTCCTTCTATCAACTTGTATTATTTTTAATAAAATAATTTTAACCTCCGAGAAGGGCGGGCATCTACCCCAGGACAAAAGCGCAAGTTGGGATCATCTCACCTTTATTCCTTCAGGTAACCTCTAATTACATACCAATTTTCATGTTAATCGATATACATTCAACGAAATCCGAGGTAAAAACCTTCAGTGACTGTACTAGTATAGATAGGATCATATATTTTAAAAATATTTTCAAATATACACGGCCACCCATACTGTATATTTTTTAAAAAATTGGTAAAATTCACTAAAAAATGTATCATGACATTAAAATCTCTTAAACGACTTCATGACAAACGTTTTCGAACTAAAATTTCATCGTCAGTGCGGATTATCTGAAATGAGTAGGTATAACCAAACGTATAATAAAACGAAACGTTAAGTTTAAAAATTACAAGATAGTGATACTTGCAGGCTTTTGACATGCTGCAGCCACCAAGATATGTGCGTGAACACCCTTTAAATCGTAATAGACCAGGGCGGATCTGTGAAAAATCGTCTATTTTTGGATGTGCGAGGTGGCATTCGTATTTTTGCAGATAAAGTTAGATGACTTCAACAATAATAATTGACTTATGCTCCTTCTCAACTATTCCCGGAACATTAATAAAAATATTAAAATATTTAAAAATTTCGAAAAACACCGATTTTTTTCTATTTTTTACTTATAACTTTAAAACGATTCATTTTTGATCAAAGTTTTAGGAAAATAAAATAAAGATTATTGAATTTTGTATGATAAATGACCGGTTAAAAATGTCTTACATTATTACCGTTTCTGCAAAATAGTAATAAATACAAAATAGGGGGGCAAAATAAGCCTGTTTTTATTCAATGTTTTTCAACCACTTTGGTTGAACTTAGAACTTTCGTAATTCGCTAAGAAAATTCTTACAACAGACTTAAATCTTTCACAAAATTTCATTAAAATCGACTTGATAGATTTTGCAGAATAATTTTGAAATCTAATTTTTTTTAAAATGTTCAAATCTTTTAAAAACTTTCTGAGGAAAAAGTAGACCATTTAGAAGTTTGCTAAATCTACATAATATAAAGAGCTTATCTACCTATCTAATACACTTTACATATTTAAAATCGAATTATTTAAGCGGCCTCGGCATTGTTTTAAAATTATAAACAATTTTTTGGCTTATAAACAAATACAGTGAGGACTTTTGAGTTGGCAAAAATTAATTTTCTAGAGAATAGGCGTCTGTGGAGATAAATCCCGAAACAGGTCGATTTTTATTTTTAAATTTTAATTTTTTGGTATATACATCATACTAGTGACGTCATCCATGTGGGCGTGATAACGTAATCGATGATTTTTTTTTAATGAGAATAGGTGCCGTGAGATAGCTCAATCGAAAGGCTATTCAATTTTGTATTCACTAATATAAACATTAACAATTATTTATACAGGGTATGAATTAAAAAAAAAATTGAATTAAATTAATTCCAATATTTAGATTACGTCATCACACCCAGATGGATGACGTCACTAGTATGATATTTACGCCAAAAAATTATAATTTAAAAATAAAAATCGACCTGTTTCGGGATTTATCTCCAGAGTCGCCCCTTCTCAAAAAAATGAATTTTTTCCAATTCAAACGTCCTCACTGTATTTGTTTATAAACCAAATCACTGTTTATAACTTTAAAACAGTGCTGAGGCCGCTTAAATATTCCAATTTTTATTCTGTAAAGTGTATTAGATAGGTAGAGAACCTCTTTATATGTAAAAAAATTAGCAAACTTCTGAATAGTATATTTTTTGTCCAAAAAGTTTTTAAAAAATTTGAACTTTTTAAAAAAAATTTAGATTCCAGAATTATTATATATTTTACAGTTTAAGTATATTGTAAGAATATTCAAGGCGAATTATGAAGTTTCTGAGTGCAACCAAAGTGGTTGAAAAACATTGAATAAAACAGATTTTTTGTCCCCTTATTTTGTATTTATTGCTATTTTACAGAAAGGGTAATAATTTAGGGCAGTTTGAACCCGTCGTATATTAACTATTATCTATATTTTCTTTCCCCACGACTTTGTTTCAAAATGAATCGTTTTAAAGTTATAAGCAATGAAAGTACAAAAAAATCGATAATTTTCGAAATTTTTATATATTTAAATTTTTTTAATAATGTTCCGGGCATATTTGAGAAGGAGCATAAGTCAATTATAATTACTAAAGTTGTCACCTAACTTTATCTGCAAAAATCCGAATGCCACCTCTCACATCCACCTCAAAACAGATCCGCCCTGGCCTATATACAATTAAATAATGTTTCTATTACTATGTTAAATTGAAAGTAATATTTAAAATATTTCTAGACACAACATCAGCTATCACAGTACGTGGGTTGTTTTGTCCGGAGGTGGGATCCTCGGATTGCGGACAGTAACAACTGATTTGAATGGCATTTTGAAGGATGTCAGAACTAATATTCCAAGTAATAAAGCTTAAAATAGGACAAAACCTCGCAATTTTTACAAAATGGGGTGGTTGCCACCCCATCTCAGGGGTGGAAGTTTTTTATTATATTTTGACCAAAATAGTTGCTAAATAGTTATTTTTCTACAACCACTATTCAAAGTGCACTTTTCTGCACGGTTTTATGTTAGCAAACTTGATATTTTCTCACAGTATAAGATATTTGACATTAGTGTGCAGAAAGGTGACGTTTCTGTGCCGCAAAGTGACGTTTCTGTGCCGCAAAGTTCTTTTCTGCACAGTTGACTACCTCATTCTGAGTAACGTTATATTCTGTTTACATCCGTAGACTACCGCATTCTGAGTAACGTTATATTCTGTTTACATCCGTGGTTAAATTTTTAGACAAATATATAACCCTATAAGACAATTATTATATTTAACTATAGCATAGAAACTAAATTATGGATGTTACAACTGTTTTATTTTACAATTTTATTCTCATTAAATATTTTATAATTATCAAATAACCAATAAGGATTTAGCAACCTGTGCAAGAGACGTCGAATGAAGTAGGTTTTGTGTAAATCCGTGACTGCATAAATATAATGTCAATAATGTGTAATAATTGTTTAAATTTAAACAAATTAAGGTAGTGCATTAATTTTTTAACTGATTTCTGTGCAATTTATTTAGGTATAAGGAATTTAAATTGATTAGTAGGTATTAATTAAATACAGTTTAAAATTTATCACATAGGTACCTATTATAATTAATCGTCGTTTGGAAATTGTGATTTTTATTTTTAGGAAAAACTGTGCTTGCAGAAAAAGTATAGTGTGAAACACGTGCAGAAAGGTAAACACGTGCAGAAATTAGTACCTTTCTGCACTTGTTGCACAATATACTATTTCCTAACAAGTGCAGAAAGTCATTCTTTTCCGCACGCGACTGCAGTTTGCCGAACGACGCGAAGCGGGAGTTCGGCAAGCAGTCGAGTGCGGAAAAGAGACTTTCTGCTAGAGTTAGGAACAATATTTTTTCTAAGAGTCTTTAAAAAATTACCAAATATTAATCAATTAATTTAATTAATATGAAAATACATACACAAATTAGTTCTTTGACAAGGTTGTCAAAACCAAACTTGCAATATAATTAGTTAGCATGACGACGATCTTGGTTTCCATGACGATGATTCAAAACGACTGTTATTGTCTACCGATTTGACTTTCGAATATTATGTCAAAATAATTTTATTTCATCGAATTGTCGCGTTAATTTCATTAAAACAGGAACACAATAAGATATATTTGAAATAAATTAGTAAATAATATCTAAATATTAGTTTATTGCATGTATTACAATTACTTTAAAGCTATATTAACATATCTAAATTCACACGCGTGCGGAAAAGTTACACGCGTGCGGAAAAGTGAAACTTCCTTAACTAAAATTCGTGCCCAAAAGTAGACATTTTTGCACGCTCGTAGAAAAAACATTGACTATCAGCAAAAAACGTTCTATACATTTTTATGATAAAATTAATAGTTTTCGATTTATTTGCTATCGAAAGTGTTAGTTTTATATCGAAAAAATCAATATTTTTAATCAGTTTCTGCTAATAGCTCAAAAAGATTTCGTTATGTACCTTTTGAAAAACTAAAAAAAACTGTTTTTTTAATTTTCTTTAGGACCAATAGTAATCGAGCTATACTTTATAATATGTTAGCTCTTCTTCGTCAAATGCTAAATATTGTAGTTTCATAGTCAAAAGACGGGAAAACTATGCATTTTTGGAGGATAACTTGTTTAAACTAATTTAGTATTTAATAGTATATTACTTTATGAGGCGGAGAAGCATGACTTTTCTTGACGCGCCCGATATTACGCGCCGATCGAAGTGAGGCGCGTAATAGAGGGCAAGTCAAGAAAAGTCGCTTCTTTGCCGAATAAAGTATACTATTTTTTCTTCAAACGTAGCAATTTTCAACCATAAATAGTACAATTCATACGCTATTTTTACTCGAAATTAACTGTGACAACTATCAAAGTCGTCTAGATGTTAGAAATTAAAATAATTAAGTCGTCGGTGGGATTTGCGTCTCCCTTGTTACATGGCAACAATTTGAAACACAAAGTCACAAAGCAAAAATTTTAAACCCTCATGATTCGCCAACATCGGGAATGATTGCCGAAAGTTGTGCTCGACCATCAGTATCATCAACAATTACCAATGCGTATCAAGAGTCGGGAACATTTTTGCACGGTTTCAATTTTGAAAATGCCTCATTAACTAATTGTACTTTTAATATTACTATAAATAAAATTGATGTTTAATTGTTGTTAATGACATTTGTATTGTTGCTTTTTGACATGTTTCATATTGTTGCCATGACAACATTTTTCCCTCCGCCGTAAAGAAATGGGAAAAAAAACTGCTGCCGGCGGAGACATCAAACTTTGACCGGATCAAGTTAGATAAGTAATGTCATCATTATTTGACGTTTGAAGAAAAAAATATCTATCTCCAGAAATAAAAAAAAAAGACTCTAGCTCAAAAATTAAGTGACCTATTCAAAAGAATGTCAGTCCTTTTTTTCAGCAAAAAGTGATCGGAAACAACCCCTAATCACGACCCTAATTAAAATTATTCATTGACCTGATTTGGTCTTCTTTATGTATTATTAATAGGTTCACTTCGCGTCATATAAAATTGGTACACATTTTTTTCCCAATGTAAACCTGTGTTCAGACTGACAATTTATTGTTCGTGAATCACTTCGTCGTTGCCATCAAAAATAACGGAATTGCACTAAATCTAAATACAAAAAAATAACATTTAAAATGTATATTTCGAATGGTAAAAGTTATTCATTTTGTATTAATTTCAAATTAAATTTTTAATTTTTCCAGTACATATGTTTTATTTATTCTACACAACTTAATGCAGTTTTGTCATTGTAATTTGACATTAAGCATAATAATTTAAAGTCGTGTCAAGATTTATTATCTATCATTATTTTTGAATTGAAATATTTTCATAAATTTTAATAAAACACGAATCAATGTATATGGATACTTAATTGAGATGACGGAAAATTACAATTGTTTTAGTTTTTAGTATATTAACAAATGCGGTCTGTCGCACAGGCTCGTTTTTACCTAGTTTGATATAATATTTTCGTTGAACTGGCAACGTTGCCCTAGAAATTGAAATGACGCTTGTGACAAGATCAACTTACACATCTTGAAAAACACGATTTTCGGTTATAAGAGTTGTACCAGTTTTTTTGACGCGAAGTGTACTAGAAGTTTAATGGGCTTAACGAAATAATTTAAAAAAAAATGGAGTTAAACAGAATAACGAGTTTTTGTAGTTTGGTAAAAAATGCCCTTTTCTTCAGAATACAAAGATTAGCATCGGAGAAACGAAAAAATATTTAAATATTGTATCTTATTTAATTCCTAAGAATATGGTTTGCAAAAATTGTTTCTACGGTAAAAATTGAGTGAGCTATTGACAATTAAATCTTGTAATAACATGCAAAAACCACCTTTGCCAACCCTTTCAATGTCACCTCTTTCCGCGACTAAGGATTTTAAAAGGATTTATTATTACAAGCCTTAAAGGTCTTGTAAAAACCTACAAAATTCTTTTCTATATATCAAACTATCCAAGATAAAAAATAAAAACCTTACGGTTAAAAAATCAATATATTTTTTTGAAAAAAAAAAGGAGAAATCCAATTGGAAGCATAATAATGTAAGTTAGCGATATTTTTAGTCATTGGCCTTATTCATTATTCTTTACCTATTTATGTATTATTAATAGATTGTAGCAGTTTGACTGGCTTGTAAAGATTAGTTTTTAAAAAACTGGAGTTTAATGCGAATAACGAATTTTTGTAATTTGTTAAAAAATGCCATTCTCTTCAGAGTAGAAAGATTAGCATCAGATATACGAAAAAATGTTTTATTAAGAAATTGTAGGTTTATATAATTCCCAAGAACTTGGTTTGCAAAAATTGAGTGAATCGTAAATGAGTATACCATTGAAAAACATTGATATTTTTATATATGTAAAGCTAACACTTTCTATAGCGAATTAATCGAAAACTATTAATTTTATCAAAAAAATGGATGTATGAAACGTTTTTTGCTTAGACTGAATGTTTTTATCAACTTTTGAGGTAAAAATATAATAAAAAATTTCCACCCCCGAGATGGGATGGCAACCAACCCCCATGGTAAAAGCGCCTTTCGGTATCATATAGATTTTGATCCACTACTTATTCCCAAATTTTCAAGCAAATCGATCCATTCTGTAAAAATTGCGAAGTGAAAAGCTTTGGTTCCTGGACTATAAACCATTAATGCAAGTGGAGATATTATGTGTATGTATGTTGTTACTCTAGCCATGAAATCAAAAAATAGTGATATTGAAAAATAAAACAGTAGCGAACATTTTTTTTGTTATGGCATGGACTTTATGTCAATCAGCCAGTCACAACATGACTACTATATCAAGAAGATTAAATATTTAAAGATCGTAAGACCATAAAATATCAATAACGAAGAAAAATTAGTTCAATATCTGTTGAGAGGTAATTTAGGTACTGAAAAAAAGAGATGGTACTAAGCTAAGGTAAGCTAATTATAGCCTCCTTTCAACATCATAGGTGTGTTCAAAAACGATCTACAAAAAATTAGTAACAATAACAATAAGATAAGAATAATAAAATAAGAATAATAATAAACAAGACGGTATGGTCCTCAAAGTTCCATAGCAATTTTTTTCTTTGTTTTTATCTTCCGCGGCTCCCTACTTAATTCGAAAGCCGCCTTGCTATGGACTGTCCAAGTTGCTCACCATATTTTCTCTATATACATACACACACATATACTTTTAATACTTGACACTGGAGACCGGCCCTGGCAAGTATGGTCAAGTTGTACTGATATTGTACTCCTAGTTTTTACTAAAAAAAAGTGGTAATATTAAATAGTTTTTAAAATTAAAGTGTTTATCTACTAGATACTACTACGTAAGTCATCTATACGTAATTATTACTTTATTATTGTGAAAAGAAGACGTTAAATAATAAATATACACCACCGTACAATCATTTTGTGAGGTTAGCTAGCATGCGGTTGGTTTGTCACTTACCAGAGTCGGACTGAAGCTTTCGCCACCGCAGCTTAAGATGACTTCACATAATGTAAACACACCTTCCGATCTAACCAGTCCAGTAAATCAACGTTCGAATATCACAAACAGTTATGCATCAGCCGCTTCACATTCTTTTTCGAGTAAGACCCAAGCAATTGTATTTAGTTGTATCGATAATGCTAAACTGCAGGATTATTTAATTCCGTTGGGCACAATAATCAACCCAAAAAATATCATTTTTTCATCTAGATTATGTCAAAATAAAATCTGCATGTATTTGGCAAACAAAACCGTAGTAGATAATTTCATGACACAACATGGCTCTATAGAAGTACTCGGCGAAGTTGTAACAGCACGGAGACTTGTCTCTCCAGCAGAAAGACTAGTCTTGTCTGGTGTCTGCCCGTCAGTTCCTCATCAAGTATTAGTTGAAGAATTACAGAATATCGGTTTAAAGCTTATTTCCCCAATAACATTTCTGAAAATTAGCTCGAATCTTCCGGAATATAGTCACATATTGAGCTTTCGGAGGCAAGTTTATGTAAGCCCTATAACATCATCAATTCCAGATTCTATTCTAATAAATTTCGACCAAACACCTTACCGCATATTTTGTCACAAGGTACAGTCACCTGCTTTATTTGCAAAAATACAGGACATATATCATCCCAATGCAATAACAGTTCAGTAACGAAATCAACTCTTATTGATTCAAACAATGAAGTACCAAATCAAACAGCTCCAACAAGTATATTACACAAGGTACCAAACACTCAGCAGTCATCAAGTGATGCATTATCAAATCCGAGCATATCACCTACACCTACAAATCTCCATGACCAAGAAGTTACTAATACTCCTACTCATAGCAACACTTTCAATCAACCACATTCAGCGGCAATACCATTTCCACAAACTTCGGAATCAATATCCTCCAATCTATCAGCACCTCTTCCATTAGATATAACTGCAGAAAACTCTCATAAAACTAATACGTCACCACAATTTTCTGAAACAACCATTTCAACCAATCTTACAAACAAAACTTCAAGCTCGACTTCTGTCACTACCAATGAGTCTGCTCCAGTACTTCCAAATGTAATAAAGTCACAACATCTAAGTGAAAACTCTAATAGCACTTGCGAAAATGCAAGTTCTTCCATGAAACGCAGTATTGGTGAGGTTGATACGCCTCCTTCAGACTCAGCAATTTCATCACAAAATCTGTTTGCAAAACCCAAATCCTCTAAACCAAAAAAACCGCGCTCATCTAAAGTCCCATCTACACGGGAAACTCTTGAAAATTTTATTGCTAATCATACCCCACCATTCGTTTTAAATTACCACCAATTGTCCTTACTGATTGATAATGTCCAAGGCTCCCCCGACACTATAGCGTCGTTAAAGAATTTACAACTGATATGGCTGGTTTACTCCATCTTTTACAAAGCAGCTATCAATATGCAAATGATAGATCTACAAAAACCAAGTTTACAAAGCTTCAAAAGAGACTACACAACCATTAAGGGAAAGAGATTTCTGACTTAGACAGTGACTCTTCTGTAGACAATTGTTCAGTACCATCTAACTCCGAATCTGTTAACAATATTCAACTCGATACCTCAATGGAACATTGATGAACTTTTCCATCGTCTCCCTATGCTACAGCTTCTTTTATTTGAATATTCTCCAGATGTTATTTGTCTACAGGAGACAAACTCAAAGATCAATCAGTTGCACAATTCAAAATATTTCACTTGCTTCCGCAAAGACCGTACAGATGCAAGTAATGCAAGCGGTGGTGTAGCAATAGCAATCGTTTCTTCAGAAAACAATTTTCTTCTCCCTTTAACCCCAGAATGTAGCACATATTCAGCTGAACTCTACGCCATATACCGTGCTGTGAAACTTCTTAATGAGCTTACACTCACAAAAGCCCTGATCATAACAGATTCTCTTAGCTCTCTAAACACATTAAAACAAAACACATTTTTCCAAAACATCTTTTTGAAAAGTTGCTAAAATACCAGCTGTCCCAAGCTCATGAACATGGAAGAAGCGCCCAATTTTTATGGGTTCCCTCACACGTCGGAATAACAGGAAATAAAGAAGCTGGCAGCACTGCATGAGAGGCAATTTTAAGTGATTTTTCGGAACCGATAGGCAAGTGTGTTTCCAGTAACTTAAAAGCTTATTTTAAAAATAAAGTGTTGTGTTTGTGGCAAAATGAGTGGTCTCAAAATAATTCTAAGCTAAATAAAATCAAAAATAATGTGTCTCAGTGGATTCCACCGTCGCGGAATAGACGAGAACAAATTGTGGTTGCGCGTTTACGTTTAGTACATACCAGGTTAACGCACTCTTACCTTTCAACAAAGAAAAATCTACCTATATGTGATAAGTGTAACGTTCGATTAACAGTCGAACACTTTTTAACAAGTTGTAGTAAATATGACCAAGAAAGACAGCGCAACAATATTCCAAACGCTCTACCAGAGGCTCTAGGTCAAAACTGTTCCTATGAAAATTTAGTTAAGTATCTAAGATCCATAAACATTTTGTACAATCTGCAGTTGTTTACTTTTGTTATTTATATTTTGTTCCGTCGCTAATAACCTGTTGGTGGATGCGACTTATTTTTCTAATAAAAAAAATATACTTGACACTACAAAATTATTTTGGTACATTACAGAAACATCACCAACGCATTATACATACTCTCTTGTACATTGGCTAAGATACTATGTAGCAGCTGAATAAATCGACTTGTTTCATTATTATATTTTTGGCATTCAAAAAAAATATGATCTGATCATAAAAGGTGAAAATTATTAAATTATTGTAAAACCGAAAGGAATATACTAAAATTTTAAGTTGTGGGTATATGAACGCATATTGTGGATGGATTGCAAAAAAAGTGAATTAATATAACTTATTAGAAGATAATAAACCTTCGAAAGTAATGAAAAATGACAATTTTTTAGATCTGGAATAATTGAAGGAAATATGTTCAATATTATTACTCGGAAGCTTTTGGGCTTCTGAAGACGGCTCTCTGAATATTAGGCTCTCTGAATATTATGACGAAGGTATCATAGGCACTTCGTGCCTATAATGTTCCACGTCGAAATTTTTAGAGAAATTTGTCACGAAATCAGTGCAAATTCTTTACTTGGAAGATTTTGGGGACGCTCATCACGAATATCATGACAGCGATGGTGTCAGATGCACCTAGTGACCAAGACTCACCGATGCAACTGGTGAAAATAAGATACATAATCATTGAGCAAACCCGTTAATTAGGGGTTTTGGGGTCACTGATAATTAATATCAATACAGCGATGGTTTCCAACTCACCTGGCGAACAGGAGAGTCACTACTCGTTACTCGGAGATTTTCAGGATTCGTGAACACGAATATTATGTTGTCAATAGCCTCCAAAGCACCTGGTGCACATTAAGGGATTTGTTATAGTAGTTTTATAGAATTTCAACGCAAAATCATTTGGTCTTGCTCATCATGTTGTAACCTCGGAAACCTTTTTGGATGGTGCTAAAAATGTCACCAATGGAGACACTGCGAAAGGCAGCCAGATGGTTGGTGGAAAGCGAGTCGTGAGTTCGAAACTAGCTTTTGGAACGTGGAATGGGGCCAATAGAAGAAATAGGTGAAGATAAGACAAGAGAAGGTAGATTAGAAAAAGGAGAGAAACAGATAAAAAGATAGATAGGTAAAGTTACCATAGAATAGAAAAGAGATACAGGGCGCCACTTAACTTTTTGGGGTTAAAAGGGGAAAATTAAGAAACCTTAGAGACGGAATCAGGTAAGGAAAGATAAGTAGGTTCTGAGACCAAATACAAGAAAAGATATGAAAAGTTAATTAGTAAAACAAATAAATGTTGTCAACACACTACACAAAGAAATAATAAATATATTCGGTGACAGTCGTCCACCTACTTACCTATAAAACTTTTTCTATGTGATCTTTCTCCTGGTCGAAGATAATATAGTGATAGTTATGTTGCTTAGCAAATATTTAGAGGTAATCTATTATCAGGAAACTTATTAGGAGTAGATAAATAAAAATCGTGAAATTAACAAAAAACAATATATTGAACAAATGGTTCACCAAAAGGGTGAATCCAAAAAAAAACAACAAGAAATAAACAGGAAACTATATACACAACTAAAAACTGAAGAAAGCCTGGTTATTAGTTAAAAAAAATCAAATCAATCATCTATCATAAAAAATCTCTTTTTACTGTTTTAAGCTTTATCTCGAGATAACTGATATGGTAAATTTAATGATGGATAGAAAATATAAAGAACAAATATTATAATAAAATTAAAGGCAAAGCATACAAAGATAACAAAAGTTTATAGTTCAAAATTCAAAAACCACCCCGCACTCGGTTTGATAAGAATTAATCAATCGCACAGTTTTTGGGTAAATAGTTAATGTTTGTAATTAATATTTGATAATGAAAAGTTTTTATTTAATGAATAAAAAGTTCTGTAATGAAATCGCTGTCCTTTAGTGAACTACTAAAGGTATCCGAATATCTTCCAAGAATATGCGTTCTCTTCTCTATATCAGGAAATTTAATACCAACGTTTCTATCACTGAATATATCACCAAGTACAGGGCAACCTATCTTAAACTTATAAAATCAGCTAAAAAAGACTACTACCATAACCGTTTGGGAAGCTCAAAAAGTGTTGCAAAAGAAACTTGGTCCATAATAAACGATCTTCGAAATAAAACCCACACTGCTAAAACAATTTCTCTTCCAGACCCTGAAAATCTAAATGAATACTTTGTTAATGTGAGTAAAAATATTACATCAACTATTTTGCCACAACAAGATCCCATTGCTTATCTCCCTAATTCAAGAAAGGTCTCGAATTCATTCTTTATAAAACCAGTCGATAAATCTGAACTGATCCAAACAATCAATAGTATCAAAAGCAAATCCTCCTGTAGTACTGATGGTCTATCGATAAAAATTTTTTCTAATCTCCCAGAAAATGTGTTAGAAGTCCTCATCTCACTAATTAATGATTCCTTTGAGAAAGGTAAATTTCCAGAGTGCCTGAAGACAGCCATCATTATTTCTCTTCATAAGGGTGGTGAAATATCTAATACCTGCAATTATAGACCTATTGCACTACTACCGGTACTCTCCAAAATTATTGAGAGACTCATAAAAGCCCGACTTATGTCCTTTCTAGTTGAAAACAACATTTTATCACAAAATCAGTTCGGCTTTTTAAATAATAAATGCACCACTGATGCCATCTTTTCTGTACTACATGAGGTTTATCAAGCACTGAACAATAATCTTCACACTGCCACCGTTTTTTGTGACTACGCCAAAGCTTTTGATTGTGTAAATCATAACATTTTGATAAGAAAACTAAATTTCTACGGAATTCGAGGTATTTTTTTAGATTGGTTCCAATCTTACTTGGATGATAGGAAACAACTGGTTAGAGCAAATGATACAGACTCTAGTCTCAAAAACATTGTATGTGGGGTACCTCAAGGTTCAGTATTGGGTCCTCTACTTTTCCTTATCTTTATTAATGACATCACTAGTTTAAAAATCGATGGAAAAATCTTTCTTTTTGCTGATGATACCAGTATCACTTGGAGCAACTCAAATATTGCAACTCTTCATGCTACTATAACTTCTGATCTACTTACAATAAAAACCTGGTCTGACTCTAATTTACTCTCGTTTAACGTAGATAAAACAGTAGCATTGTCTTATAAAGGAGTCCTTCAACCCTTACCTCTTAATAACAGCCAGATCAGTACCGTTGATTCTGTGAAATCTCTTGGTATTTTTTTAGACAGCAACCTTAAATGGTCCTACCATATCGATTTGTTAAGGAAGAAACTATCCTCAGCTTGCTATGCTATAAGATCTGTTTCGAATGAACTCAATTTAGCATCTTCCAAAATAACATATTTTTCTTTGTTCGAGTCACATCTTCGTTATGGTCTTCCTTTTTGGGGTTCTGGTACAGCTGCCCAATTCGATGTTATTTTCAAATTACAAAAAAGAGCAATTAGATATCTGTTTGGCCTCAGAAGAACAACACATTGCAGAAGTTACTTCAAAGATCACAGAATTTTAACCCTTCCATCTTTGTATATTTTAGAAACTGTTTGCTTAATTCGTAAACATCTACATGTCTTTCCACCAAGACCTAATCATGACTACTTCACGAGAAATTCTACGTTTGACGTCTATATGCCGACCCCGTCCTCTGAGTTAGTAAAGAAATCTATATTATATTCCGCAAAAAAACTTTACAACCATCTCCCTCTACAACTTAAATCTGCAGCATCTTTCCACAAATTCCGTAAACTGACAAAAGCCTACCTATCTGAAAGACCATATTATTCAGTAGAAGATTTTCTTAATCAATAACTAAGAAATTACAGTACCCTTTGCACAAGTAGTATTTTTATTATCATTTTTTTTGTCTATATTTGGGTGTCATATGCAGCAGCTTAACTTTTAAACTTATTAATAACTAGTTAGACTATGTATTTGCAATTTACTTAAATTTTGCAATTGACTACTTCTGTTTAACTTCATTATTATTGTTATTACTGTAAATATATTGACGATTTATGTAATTTTAGTAAATTGGATTGTTATTGTTTTGTTGTCTTGACTTTTTATAAGCTTTGTCGATAAAATTGTACAATTTTTCATGACAATAAAGCATATTTCTATTCTATTCTATTACATCGTAGGTTGGCCTTAACCACAGATGAAGAAAGGTTTGAGGTAGATAGCCCGTAGATTAGCTCTACTTTTGGAGATAATTGGATGTATGTTTAATTAAGACACTTACAGTAACTCTGAAGATATTGCTTCTTAAATTGCACTAAATCTAACTTTACTTTAACTAGTAATCAAGCACTGAAGTTACTTATATGGTAATTTGAATCTAATCGGATGTTAGGTTCAAATACAGATACGATAATAGAGTGAATAACACTCAGATACGATAATAGAGTGAATACCACTCAGATAAGATCATAAGATATTAGAGTGACTTCTCACTCCCAAGATATATTGCAGATAAGATATAAGATACTAGAGACACACGTCTGCACTCCTAGTGCCTAACTTCCTAAGGCAAGGAACCTAACGGGATCTGAGTAGATGGGTAAAAGGTTTTGAACACTATATCGGTAAAGAGCTTTTATTACTCTATTTGCAAACGTTATAAAAAGGAGACTAGTTTTATGATGCGAATACTCGTAGTTTAAATTTTTCTTTATGCAGAAAAAATTCTAACAATACTAGTTTACGAGTATTGGAGTCTCTATAAGATATTTGTGTTTTTCATACCGACAACGAAATATACAAGGACAGCCAGCTCCAGACCGTTATGATAATAAAATTATCCAAGGGTAGTTATTTACGGAAACGGCCATAGGCGTACCCGTAATGAGTGCCAGTGGGCTTAAAATTAAATACAACAGGTATATTAATTATTTACTAATCCTATTATATAAAAAAATGTTACAATGTATCTCGGAGATCATCGTCGACATAATATTTGTGTTTAGCGATCCCATAAACCTCCGAGTAACGAGTTTGGACTAAATTTATACAGATTTTCTGCAAAATTTCAGGAGACGAAGCCCGTCTTGGTCATCAGATGTGTCGACGTGGTCACAAGATGTGCAGATTAATGACTTTATATAATGATTTATTATCTAATTTTCATAAAACTCTAGGAGTCGAGAAGCCCTTCCTGATCACCAGATGCATCAGAAACCGTCACTGTCATGGCATTCGTGATCAGCGTCCTTAAAAATTGCCGAGTAATAAGTTTATACTGACATTGTATCGAATTTTCATAAAGCTCCAGATCAGACCCATTATGAGCACCAGGTGCCTCTGAGTCTATCGCGGACCTATCAGTGTCCGAAAAACCCCCCAAATAACGAGTTTTCATTGATTTTGTATTCAATTTCCATAAAACTCCAGGAAACAAGGCCCATGCCGGGTACAAGGTACCTCGGAGACCACTAACGTGATGATATTTTTATTGAGCGAGCCCAAAACTCCCCGGATACCAAAATTGAACCCGTTCCCGATAATTATTTCCGAATTAACAATTTATCATTTTTGTCACTTCGACATGCATTTTGGAAAATTTTTTTCGCGCACGCATTTAGTTTAGAAAGTTTCACTTTTCCGCACGCGTGTTACTTTTCCGCACGCGGTTTTTACTTTTCCGCACGCGTGTTAATTTAGATATGTTAATAGGGCCTTAAAGTAATTATAATATATGCAATAAACTAATATTTAGATATTATTTACTAATTTATTTCAAATATATCTTATTGTGTTCCTCTTTTACACAGGAGTTTTAATGAAATTAACGCGACAATTCGATGAAATAAAATTATTTTGACATACTATTCGAAAGTCAAATCGGTAGACAATAACAGTCGTTTTGAATCATCGTCATGGAAACCAAGATCGTCGTCATGCTACCTAATTATATTGAGAGTTTGGTTTTGACAACCTTGTCAAAGAATTAATTTGTGTATGTATTTTCATATTAATTAAATTAATTGATTAAGATTTGGTAATTTTTTAAAAACTCTTAGAAAAAATATTGTTCCTCACTCTTGCAGAAAGTCTCTTTTCCGCACTCGACTGCTTGCCGAACTCCCGGTTCGCGTCGTTCTGCAAACTGCAGTCGCGTGCAGAAAAGAATGACTTTCTGCACTTGTTAGGAAAATACCTTGTATTCCATAATGCAATTTTCATTATTTTTGTTCTTTATTTGTTCTTCCTCCGCATAGAGCTTTTTCGATAGTCAATACATGTATATTTTTCTATATGTTTTGGTTCTATTAGCTCCGTTACCTACGTTATTTAATCTCTTATAAAGCGCCATATTTCATTTTTGCAGACCCTAAATCATGTTCAATTTCTTTCGAAAAACGTTCTGTGAACATTTTTTATTCTTCTTACGAGTGAGTGTGCTTCATTTCTTATTGTCTTATAATTATTATCGTATGCATCTTTTGTCTTTATTGACACATATTTTAGGTAGGACTTTTTTTCTTTACATTTTTCCTTCACTTCGTACAAAACCATGGAGGCCTTCGCCTTGGGAGCGATTTATTTTTATTAACGGTTTTTCACCAAGAACTTTCTAGGCTAAAGCTAAGATATTAGATTTAACTTTTGCCCAGCTTTGTTCGACTCTGTCACTTTCTGTGATATACATTTATACAAGTTTCTGATTCGTTATATTATTCTTTTTTGGAGTAGGTATCTTTTCGAGTCGTCCTGTAATCTTTCGATTTTTATCTTGGTGGTATATTCTGCTGTTTTATTATGACGTATTATATGTGTTTTCATTCTGATTTTGCACAATATTCTTCTTCTTGTAGTTCCTTCTCCTATCGGAGGTTGGCTATCATCACAGCTATCCGTACCTTATTGGCGGCTACTCTGAAAAGATCTACTGAGCTACAACTATACCACTCTCTTAAGTTTCTCAGCCAGGAAATTCTTCTTCTACCTATAGATCTTTTACCCTTTATTTTACCTTGCATTATTAGCCTTAATATCTCATATTTCGCACCTCTGGTAATGTGGCCTAAATACTCTATCTTTCCTTTTTTATGTTCTTTATCACCTCGCAATCCTTTTGCAGCCTTCTTAACACTTCTGCATTTGTAATTCGTTGGGTCCATGGTATTTTCAAAATCCTTCTATAGCACCAAATCTGAAAGGCTTCCAACTTCTTTATATTTTCTAATTTTAGTGTCCAGCTTTCCACTCCATACAACAAAGTCGAGAACACGTAGCATCTTAAGGCTCTTATCCTCAGCTCCAGAGGAAGGTCTCGATTAACAAACACCTTTTTCATTTTTATAAATGCTTGTCTTGCAATTTCAATGCGTGTCCTGATTTCTCTGCTCTGGTCATTGTTTGCATTTACCCAGGTTCCCAGATATTTGTAGTTATTCACTCTTTCTACTTGTTTTCCCTCGATATCCAACCTTCCTACTGTATGTTGCTTAGAAACCATCATGAACTTGGTTTTCTTAACGTTCATTTGTAGTCCATAGTCCATACTGACTTGATGTAATCTATTTACTAATAGTTGCAGTATATAGCTGCACAATATAGTCTACCATAAATCTTTGTCCTCTAGTGTTTTTAAAAGTACATATATTTGTATCGTTTTTTTATGAGGGAAAATGTATTGTTATTACGTATTTAATTTATGCCGCAAAGGTCTGTCTTTCTGTCCGTTTCTATTTAATACATCATCATTCTCTTTGCCTTATCCCTATGCGGGGTCGGCTTCCCTAATTGCATTTCTCCACACAATTCTATCTTGGGCCATATCAATGTTAATCCCCTTTACCAACATGTCCTGCCTTATCGTCTCCCCCCAGCTCTTCTTTGGTCTTCCTCTCCTACTCCTTCCAGGAATCTGCACTTCAGCTATTCTTCGTATTGGGTGGTTAACGTCTCGACGTTGAACATGACCAAACCATCTTAACCTATGCTCTCTCATTTTGGCATCAATCGGTGCCACACCTAGACTTCCCCTAATATACTCATTTCTAATTTTATCCTTCTTTGTCACTCCACTCATCCATCTAAGCATTCTCATTTCCGCCACATGCATTCTCTGTTCCTCTTTCTTTTTCACTGCCCAACATTCAGTTCCGTACATCATAGCTGGTCTTATGGCTGTTTTATAGAATTTTCCCTTCAGCTTCATTGGAATTTTTCTGTCACACAACACACCACTCGCTTCTTTCCACTTCATCCATCCAGCCCTAATTCTACTGCATGCATCTCCATCTATTTCTCCATTACTCTGTAATACCGATCCTAGGTACTTAAAACTATTGCTTTTTACAATCATTTCACCATCCAAAGATACCATTTTATTTGTAGTAGCTCCATCTTTAAATGAACATTCCAAATACTCTGTTTTTGTCCTACTAAGTTTTAAACCTTTTTCCTCCAGAGCTTGTCTCCACTGTTCCAGTTTTTGTTCTAAGTCTCTTTCACTATTTCCTACTAACACGACATCATCAGCATACATTAAGCACCATGGAATGTTACCCTGTATTTTCGCTGTTATCTGGTCCAAAACTAATGAGAATAAATACGGACTAAGCACAGAACCTTGATGCAATCCTACTTTCACATGAAATTTATCAGTCTCTCCCACACCTGTCCTAACACTAGTCGTTACTCCCTCATACATATCCCTCACAATCTTTACATATTCACCAGGGACTCCTTTCTTATTGAGTGCCCACCACAGAATCTCTCGAGGAACTCTATCATATGCTTTCTCAAGATCAATGAATACCATATGAGCGTTTGTTTCTTTACTCCTGTATTTTTCCATCAACTGCCTTATAATGAAAATTGCATCTGTTGTTGATCTACCCTGCATAAAGCCAAATTGATTCTCGGATATTTCGGTTTCTTCACGTATCCGTCTATCAATTACTCTTTCCCATATTTTCATGGTGTGGCTAAGCAGTTTTATAGCCCTGTAGTTTGTACATTGTTGTATATCTCCCTTGTTTTTGTAAACAGGTACCAGTATACTGCTTCTCCATTCGTCTGGCATTTGTCCAACTTCCATAATTCTATTAAATAGACCTGCTAGCCACCTTGTTCCTGTCTCTCCCAATGCTCTCCATACTTCCCCAGGAATATCATCTGGTCCTACCGCTTTTCCTTTCTTTATTTTTTGAAGCGCTTGAGCCACTTCCTCGTTGGTTATTTTGGTGACCATTGCTGCTACTGTCTCCGTTGACTCTACAGGCTGTCTGTCAAATTCTTCATTTAATAAGCTGTCAAAGTACTTTCTCCATCTCTTTTTGACATCCCTTTCGTGAACTAGTATTTTATTATTTTCATCTCGGATACATCTAATCTGATTAAAATCTTTTGCTTTCTTTGCTCTCTGTTTGGCTATTTTATATATCTTCGTTTCGCCTTCCCTGGTATCAAGTTGATCGTATAGGTTTGAATACGCTTCTGCTTTAGCTTTTGCTACTGCTACTTTCGCTTTCTTTTTGGCGACCATATAGTTTTGAAGATCTATGTCCGATCTGGTTTCTTGCCACTTTTTATATAATTTTCTCTTCTCTTTTATGTTTCCTTGTACTTCATTTGACCACCACCAAGTCTCTTTATCTTCAAACTTCTTTCCTGACGTTTTCCCAAGTATTTCAATAGCCGTCTCTCTAATAATATTGGCCATTTTTCTCCAAATTGTGTTAGGGCTTCCTTTCATGTTCCAACATATTTTTTCTACTATTCTTTCCCTGAATAGACCTTCCTTCTCATCTTTTAGCATCCACCACTTGATTTTTTGTGGTCCTCTCCGATATTTTTGTTTAGTTTCGCTTTTTACTTCGATGTCCAGAACAAGCAGCTTATGTTGTTGGCTTACTGTCTCACTAACTATTACCTTGCAGTCCTTGCATTCACGTATGTCTTCTTTCCTTATCATGAAGTAGTCTATTTGGGATTGATGTTGTCCACTTTTGTAGGTAATAAGTTGAGTTTCTCTCTTTTTAAAGAATGTGTTAACAATCGCCATATCCAATGCTGGTGCTAATTCTAGCATGTCATCTCCAGCTTCATTTCTAGTTCCAAAGCCTAATCCCCCATGTATTGTTTCATATCCTGTCTTGGCTTGGCCCACATGTGCATTGAAATCACCTCCTATTATAACTTTCTCCTCCGCTGGAATATCACTCAGTATGTCTCCCAATTGATCATAGAAAGCTCTTCTTTCATTCTCACCCAGACCTGTTTGAGGAGCATACACACACACAACATTCAATACCTCTTTATCAATTACAAATTTCACTGACATCATTCTATCACTCGTTCTTACAACATCTACTACGTTATCTTTCATTTCACTATCAGCAATTATACCAACTCCATTTCTAGTGTTACTACTCCCTACATACCACAATTTATATCCATCACCTAGTTCTTTCGCCCTTTGTCCTTTCCACCTAGTTTCTTGAATATAAGCAATTTGAACTCTTCTTCGTTTGAGCGCATCCACTAACTCCAGACTCTTACCTGTAAGACTACCAAGATTCCAAGACCCTATCCTGATTTTTCTAACCTGCAATGGTGTTCCCCCTGAGATAGTCCTCACCCGGAGATCCGAATGGAGGCTCATTTTACTTCCGGAACATTTTACCTCAGGAGATGCCATCATTTCAGTATAAGTTTTTATTTCGTTTGGAGAAGGTCTTTTCATTATTATGGCCTGAAAAGATTTTTGGATATTTGATGCCTGAATGCCTTTTCTATCAGCACCATACCCTGCCCTGTCCTGCACGTTTAGCCAATACACCACCAATGCAACCAAAGTGCAGTATTACCCCACACCCGCCTGCATTTTTCTGTATAGGCCAGGATCCCTACTGTAAGGACTGCCCTATAAGCCAATGTATTGTTGCCCGTATCCCGCCACTAGGAGGCACGTACTTCATTCGGGATACCCATTCTATTTAATACATCTTCTGTGTAATAGAGAAGTTCCCCTAGATATCTTTAAAACCATTGAAACATCTACCAAAACTACAAAATGGAAGTCAGGATAGATGGACAACTTACAAAACCTATAGACATAGGCAGCGGAATAAGACAGGGAGACTCATTGAGTTCTGTGTTCTTTAATTTAATTATGGATGAAATAATTAAAAGCGTCAACAAAAAAAGACGATACAGAATGGAAAACAAAGAAGTTAAAATACTCTGTTACACAGACGACGCCATATTGATAGCCCAAGATGAAGGTAGTCTGCAAAGGTTAATCCACAGATTTAACAAAAAAGCAAAAGAATTCAACATGACAATTAGGGGTCGCTAACTTCTTGAAAATTTTAAGATCTTGTCTTGATTTCAAGACAAGATCAAGACGAGAAGTAATTTTAGATTTCAAGACAAGAAAAGAAATTTTATGTCAATACCAAGATTTCTTGTCAAGAAAACAAGAAATCTTGAAATTTCTTGACTAATAATTAAAACTCTAAAACGTGTTTATTTGTGTAAAAGATAACATTATTTTAACATAACATAACGTATTTCAATTTATTGAACACTTTTTTTTTGCTAAAACGATTTACAAAAATGTACATTAAAAATAATAATTAATGATACTTACCTAATCCTGTTGAAAATAAAATTGCAAACTAGATTTTATTTTAAATAACAAATTTAGCACATTTCTAAATCGGAATTGATAAGCCAAGATTTAAGGCAGGTAACACTTCTCATGGAGTCAACGCCTAGCAGATTTCTTGGCTTTGTTATTTTTAAAGTTGCTCTTGAAAATAGCATTTCCGCAGGTGCAGATGTTGCTGGCGTCCGAGAAAATCCTTGGCCATTTTCGATAATGACGTGTAGATATTTTCGTGTCTTCGACCAATATATTCTGACCTAGGCTTATTTATGTATTTTTCAATTTCATACTTCCAAGATTGTAAGTTATCATTGTCAGCGTTCTTAAATAGGTAAGTAATATCTAAATCAAATTCGTTATCTTCTTTTTCCAGACTAAGTGGCTCTGGTATTGGATTCTGTAGATCATTTTGGGATTTATTAAAATAGTAAGCTTTAAATATTTCTTCAAATTTTTGTACTGCCTCTGATTGCAGAAGCTTTCTCCAAGATGAAGAGGAAAATGCCTCTACTTTATGCCGAAGATCCAAAATGAGAACTATACAGTATATCCAATTAGTTTTGTTATAGTGTTAATATATATACTTAGTGTATAATATTTTATCTCTCGCAGCTTGAATGAAGTAAATTAATTACTCGTCGGTAGTGTCTCTATCAATTTAATTATCAGGGTAATAAGCCAATATTTTCAGTTTGTCTAAAAGTAAGTTTACTCCAATTAATACCAATGGGAGTGTGCAGTATTTTTCCCCTTTGAGCCTTCGAGTATTGAAGAAAGTGCTTTAAAGCTTCTCAGATACTGACAAAATTTACTGATCAGAACCCATTCTTTATCTAATATTTTGCATTTATTTAGATTTTCGATCGGGACTCCCCCAGTGGCCGTGTTAGCACGCAAAGCAATAAAAAGTTCGCTGGGAGAATCACCGGACCGGGTAATCAAGAAATCTTGAAATTTCTTGAGTCAAGACAAGATATAAAATGTCAAGAAAACGTCAAGAAAAGATTTTTTTAAATTTCTTGAGTTTTTCTTAAGACAAGACAAGAAGTTGTTGTCAAGACAAGAATTCTTGTCTTGTCGACCCCTAATGACAATTTCATCTCACAAAAGTCAAACAATAGCAATCAGTAAAGAACCAATCAAATGTGAAATAGTAATTGTTGGTATGAGTATTAAATAGGCAATGGAAATAAAATACCTTGGAATTAGCTTGTCAAGCTACGGAGACCTGGACAAAGAAGTGAGAAATCAAGTACATACCTACAAAAAGCAAGTTGACCGGCGGCAGGATGTCTAAATAACACTATTTGCGAAACAGGCATATTAACACTGAGGTGAAACCAAAAATTTTTAAAGCTAGTGTACGACCAATAATGACATATGCATCAGAAACAAGACCCGATGCAGCCACAACACAAAGACTACTAGAAACCGCGCAGAGATGAGAATACTGATAATAATTAGAGGAAACACGCGAAAGAGGAGTGAAGACGTTAGAAGACTATATTATAACGTACAAATGTTCTATGTTCGTATTAATAAATGGTCACTAATAGAAAAGAAAAAATAATGTGTGTGTACTTTGTACGCACGTAAGAAGTTTTACTTCTAGTATATGATTTCAACGAAATTGATATATTATAAACAGTTTATTTATATTTTATTTAAATACTAAACTAATTTTAAGACTTACTACTTTTCAAAAATTTTTATTAAAACAGTACCAAAAATTAAAAAAGTAAAAGAATTAAACACACACAAACATACTGAAAAATTCCACAAATGATTTCTGAACATTAATTGTCGGAAATTTTTTTAACTAAATACGTATTTTCTGAAAAAAAATTTATATAATAAATATACTTACAATCATAAAATGTATAAAAAATCAAAAAAATAAAAGTTTATGTTGGGGTTCGAACCCGCTTATGTTTGCGCAGTTAATATTGGAATTCATTCATCTTACACTTCTACCCACGGAGACACCTGCATCATGTGGGAAGATCGACGAACTGAACGGTTTAAACTTTTGACAGTTCTGAATTTAACCAAATTATTTTGATTTTTGTAAAATATTGAAATATTGAAATATTAAAATACAACAAAAGATAGAGTAGGAAAACAATATATTAGGTGAATATTGACAGAAATTTTGATGGTAATCAAATTCTATAAATCAAAGCATTACATGCTATTTTGATAGGTTCATTTTAAAATTTCCAAATAGGTAGGTACCTATGTAATTTTTATTAGGATACTGAAACATTTACATTTATTACGTACCTGTCGCTTTTAAAAACTATTTAAAAAGTCACTACAATTATAAACTTGCGTTTTTCTCTGCCATCACAACAATAAAAACTAATATACACAACATTTGTTGATCCATAATCTCCAACAATCATTAACAGATGATTTTAACACCCAATACGATCCCGTATAACGTTTGAGTGACTAAATCTACTGACATATTATACAGCGTGTCTACTTGAGTTGGAAACATATGGGAAACTTTTTTATTATTAATTTTACGAAAAAAAGTTATTCTTTATAAAAAGTTCTGCATGCCCCAAAACCTAAGATTCAATTATCAGATATCAAATTTTCTCAATATTATACGAGGTATGTCAAAAAATATGAATTTCGGCTAAGGGTAAAGTACCTTTATTTCTCTCAATATCGAAAATTCTTATTATGAAAAGTTGTTTGGAAATAAAAACCAAGCTCAAATATGTAATTACATGCTTCTAATTGGAAAAAAATATTTTCCAAATTTTTCTCAAATTTATTGATACTAACTTCGTTTTTATTCATTACACATACGATAACTCTTTTATTATTACTTTTACGAAAAAAAGGTATTCTTTATAAAAATCTCTGTATGTCCTAAGACCGAAGATTCAACCAACAGATATGACATTTTATTAATTTTATACGAGTTATGTCAAAAAATATGAATTTCACTCAAGAGTAAAGTACCTTTATTTTTCACAATATTGAAAACGGTTATTAAAAAAGTTGTTTAGAATTAAAAACTACGTGTCAATATGCAATTACATCCTTCTAATTGAAATACTGTGAAATATAAAGGTGCTATAATATTGAGCGAATTTCATATTTTTTGACACATTTCGTATAAAATTAATAAAAGTTGATATATCATGGTTGTGTCTTAGATTTTAGACCATGCAAAGTTTTTTATGAAGAATAACTTTTTTTCGTAAAATGAATAATAAACGAGTTATGATATTTGTAATAATTAAAAACGATGTTGGGTATCCATAAATTTGAGAAAAATATTTTTTTTTCAATAAGAAGCATGTAATTGCATATTTCATCTTAGTTTTTAATTCCAAACAACTTTTTATCATAAGAATTTTAGATATTGAGAGAAATAAAGGTACTTTACCCTTAGCCGAAATTCATATTTTTTGACATACCTCGTATAATATTGAGAAAATTTGATATCTGATAATTGAATCTTAGGTTTTCGGGCATGCAGAACTTTTTATAAAGAATAACTTTTTTTCGTAAAATTAATAATAAAAAAGTTTCCCATATGTTTCCAACTCAAGTAGACACGCTGTATAGGGATAATTGACTAAATATACTGCCGGTGTGCGCATGCGCCAGGGAATGTAAAATTCACCCTCGTATCTAAAGAAATATAACTTCTAAAAAGAATTGAATAACCATAATATAAGCAAAATGGGGTAGACATATGTGGTCAAAATAGCAAGAGATAAATCACCAATCGGTAGAAGAATTATCGGCCGACCGCGCAAAATATGGAGCTACAAACTTCCATAAAAGTATCAATCCGCCAATGAACAAGCTGAATGGCTTATAAATAGGAAGAAGAAGAAACACAATGGGGAAAATATTGAATTGTACCCTCTGCAGATTTTATTACAAAAGCTTGTAAAATTTAATTTTAGTACCTAATTAAACTTGAAAATATTTTCAAAATTACTTTTTGTGCTAAATGATATTAGCAAAGTTACTGGATTAATGAAAAAGCCTACGGAAAGTCACCCTATAAAACATGCGACCGATAACATCACAAGTTCATTGGCCTCAATATGAATTACCGATAATCTTTCACCCCCAGTCGCTTCAACTTAACCATATTTTAACTTGGCCAACAATATTTTAAAAATGTTGCAGCGGTGGTAGTATGAATACAAAAGCCCTTCATTTTAAATGTCGTACAAGTAGACGGGAATCCGCCAAAATAAAATAAGTAACACGAACTAGGTCACTGGGTTTCGCGAAATTTCTTTACTTGTATTTTATTCTGTTGTACGATTACACATTTTTTTATAAATTAGATTAATGATAATTAAAAGTTTGATTGGATCAAGGGAATAAGTAGCAAAATTGTAGATTTAAAGAAAACATGTTTAAAGTTTCTATTACCAAAGATAAAATCGCATTATTAAATCATGTGTTTTTTTTGAAAAATGTCAACGAACATTAAACTAAACAATCTTAATATAGTCCGTTCGCTAAACTCAGACACAGTTGGCTAGTGATTTTGGTAGGTATTTTTTTTGTCTTTTGCCAATTTTGCCAAAATTGGCAAAATTACTAACTATTTAGTAATTATTTTTTTTTTGGCAATTTTAGCAAATTGGCAAAATTACTTACTAAAATCAGTAGCCAGTTGTGTCTAAGTTTAGAGAACCGACTATATATTAAATTTTTACATTTCGTCACATGAAAACCAGTTTCTCTTTCAAATATACATACAAATATTAGCACGTTTCCTTCTCCTTTAGTCCTGGCGGGATCTGTTTTGGACTGAAAATTTTTTATGGAAAATTATCAACAAAAACTTCTCTTTCATAAATTCGCAAATTGTGATCGTTTATGCCGTACCACAGCTATTTCTAAGTTAGAATTATTTTCTTAATTAGTTCGTTTGATTTAGAGCATGAGACATGACAGTTCAAATGAAACACTAGATAACAACTATAACGATATGTAATGTCAATATTCGCGGTGTGCAAATACTTGGAAGAGAAACGAGAAACGACCGTGCGCGAGTCGCGGATAAATATTGCAACTATCTTAAATAATTCATATTGTCAATTGAAATTGTCAAATTGACGTATATTTCATACCTTCTATCATTGAAGCAGAAAAATTATATATTGCTCCACAATATTGATATGATATGCAATTATTATATAAAGTTAAATTTAATTAATTGTATTTTGCTTGCAGTACTGCATTTTAATAACTAATTTTATTTACTACATACAATTGTTTACGTTTTGATAGCATAACCTGAATCTTATTTTTTCTTCTTATTATTTTTTTGGGCTATGGCCTTGACAATTATCCAGTAACCAGGACTAATATAATTGGACAATATAATTAAAAGTGCGAATAAAGTTGCAGAGAGTAGAAATAGGGGTCGCTTTGCCGAACTTGCACGGTTCCAATAATAGTAGGGTAGGAAAGTATGCTAAATGTGCAGTCACTCGAGCGCTTTGGGGACCTATTAGGTTGTGAAAAGTAGGTTCTAAAACGAAAAAAAGTTAAGTAAAGTTTTCCATTTTAGTGGGGACTTTCCAATTTTACTTTAATTTTCCATTTCCAACAATCGTTTCTCCCGATCATATCCATAATTCGAAAAAATGTTCCAAATAAAAGTTACTTATTTTTACGTAAGGAATCCGAATCTGCAATAAAAAATGGGGACTGCTATTTAAAATTTTAAAGTAACCCCAACCCCACATCCGTGGGGGGTCGTGTTTGTTACGATTCGATAGATTTTTCAGACATATTGAATAAGTGTATTTTTCATTTTTTCATCTGATATTCATTTCGCGAAATATCGCCGGATTCGTATTTAAAATTTTAAATTTACCCCCACGCCTCTCTGTGGGCAGTCGTGTTTGGTATCATTCGATAGATTTTTGACAAATATTGAGCACTTATTTTTTAGTTTTTAGATCTATTGTTCACTTCGCGAAATATTCGCTGTTTTCTTGTGAAACTTTGTGACTCACCCATTTCCTTACGCCCCGCACAAATCTTCAGATTTTTGAAATATACACTGTTTTGCATGTACTTAACTTACTTTATCTTAATCTGACGATTTCGATGGTCGAGATTTTTTTTGGCTCCCCCTTAACAACGAACTCTCCTGTGTTTAGAGCCAATATATCGTAGAGGTACGTCTACAGGGTACCAGGGTTCTCCCCATATGATAATCTGACGCGCTTGAGTTACTGCAAAAATCCCCGCTTGGGCTCCCCTACCATAAATTTAAGTTCCTTTTTACATACATACACATATTAGTTTTGATTTCAACAGTTTATAAGAACAAATTTAGGTAATTAATTTAAAAAAATAAACCAGAACCAGCTGTTTCCTTAACATATATATAAAAACTTGATATTTTAGTCCCCTTTTTAGACCCGTTTAACCTAAACTTAATTGTACCTTGTTTCTTCTTCTTTTTCTCCCATAAAAAAATAAAATCTGTTACCGTCTTTTTCCTTCAATAACAAATAACTGAAACTGTAAACTTCTTTAAATTTGTCAAAATGTCAAATTTCGATTTTTTCCAGATACACGGTATACAACCTTAGACTCGTCTGGAATCCCCCTAAAAACGCTCAGATATTGGCGCAATTCGTAGGTAGACGTTTTAATTAATTCTCGAAAAACCGAAATTTTCAAAGTTCAATTTTTTAGCTTTTCGACTATACTGGGCCGTGTCTGACCCTAACCGCTTAGGCACCATTTGAACACAAAACTCAGGCCCTATCGATTTGGTTTATTTACGGTTTTTCTATCTCTCTTTGAACCTGAGATACATTTATTCAAAAAATATGCCCTATAGTACCTACCCTGTGCTATAGCTGTCTTATTGGTGGTCAAAAGTCACAAACTACACCCTTTCTATCGGCCCTTGCCCCCTCTTGAAACATAGAAAAAAAAGTCAGATCGGTGTAACTATTCCAAACACATACAAACATATCCACAAACATTTCCTCCTTTTTAAATAGAAATTAAGTAAAATTTCTGAGCTCGGTAACTTTTGAATGGTATAACCGATTTTTATTAAACGCTTTCCTTTACTTCAATAGTTTGCATCAAATTTTTAGACGTTAATTTGACTGACTTTTCTTCAATGCAAATGAATGAAAATTTGCAGACATATGCATTCGCGGGAACAATACACGAATAGTCAATAAAAAAAATGTTATGCTGGTTAATTGTTTAAATAAAAAAAAACGATTTTAATGGAACATGCTTAAATTCTCTTGTTTTTTACAATGTAGAAACTTGAAACTTTTACGGATTGTAGTTAATGGTATGAACTATACATAATTTCACTTTTTATTCGTGTCAAATTTCAATACGATACGAAACAAAACTTCAACCAAAATTATAATTCAAAAAAATCGTGTTTTTATCGTAGTCTTAGAAAAACCACTGGTAGAGACGTTTTGTGCTACAATTAACATTAGAATTCGTTTTGTCGTATTAATTATTAATTAAACGCTTTTCTTTAGTTCAATCGTTTGGGTCAAATTTTTGGACGTTAATTTGACTGCCTTTTCTTTAATGCAAATGACTAAAAATTTGCAGACATATGCATTCGCGGGAACAATACACGAATAGTCAATAAATTTTTCTTTTGTTTATTAACTGTTTAAATAAAAAAACGATTTTAATGGAAAATGCTTAAATTCTCTAGTTTTTTACAATGAAGAAACTTGAAACTTTTACAGATTGTAGCTAATTATATCAACTATACATAATTTTACTTTTTACGTTAATTGTTTACGTTATGCTTCATAAATAAACAATAAAGTTCCAAATTTTTTGCCGATTCCGACTACTTTTCATGTTTGTACATCATAGTTTTTAATACATATTTTAATAAACATGACGATATATTTTAATGTTTGAAAAGTGTAAGACTAAAAAGCAAAAATAAAAAAATATGAAAAAAATATTTTTAAGAAACGCTTTTCTTTAGTTATGAGTGACTAAAATTAAACATATAAAAAAAATCAACTAAAAAGCAAAAACAATAAAAAAAAATTGAAAAAATCTAACACGTTTGTTAAAGAAAAGCGTGGTGCGAAAACTGTTTATTAGATGAAGACGCGCCACATTTTTCTTTGACGAATGTGTGAGATTTTTCCAATTTTTTGCTTTTTAGTGAATTTTTTTATAATAATATTTTTAACTTTTAACTATATGATTCACATTAATGAAACCGCTGTGTCAACATCGTTTGTACGTCATGTCTAGATTATATACGGAATTTTGTAGTTATAAGTGATCGAAATTTAGAAAAAAAAGTTACTGGGTGATAGTTAGTGGTGTGACTTTTTCAGTGCTAAAGAAGCAAAGTGAAATTTATAGCAGTTTTTCTACAATACGCTGTTGCAACTTTTGTGGTTAAAAATCAGGTTTTTATACTAATTATATTTATCAGTGAACTGTCCCATTCTAATTGTAAACATGAGCGCATGTCTAAATTGTAGTACTGAAATTGTTAAAGGCTTACTATCAGAAACCGTTCAGTGTGATCATTGCCAGGCCCGAATACACTTTAAGTGTGCCGGTTTGAAATCCGACGACAAAATCACGCGTAGCCGAACTAGGAATATTAAAATATTTTGCAATACATGCGTTGATCGCCTTGCCGACCTTAGCTCTTTGAGAGATGTTATTCAGTCTCTGCAAAATAAAATCGACATGCTTGAATCAAAACTCTCTGGTCAACATATTCTTGAGACAGAGTCGGTAAATACAGAGGCAGTTATTTCTGAAACAATGGATCGGATCCATCGGTCTAGTAACATCATTATAAGAAATGTTCCAGATTCTGACAACGATATTAATGCCGTTAACGCTATGTTGAATTCTATTAATACAGATCTTTCCGCAAATGCACCGACATCTGTCTTTAGATTAGGTAAACCAGACAGTAATCGTAAATTTCCACGTCCATTAAAAGTTATTTTTCCGAATGCACACGTCGCTAAAATTATTTTAAAAAACAAAAGGAAACTACTGAACACGCAATACAAAAACATAAAGATTGATGACGATAAAACTCCAATGCAAGAACAATACTTAAAAGACCTGCGTCTTAAATTAAATCAACGCATCGAGAATGGAGAAAAAAAAACGTCACAATCAAGTATCAGAAAGGTATTCCCTGTATAATTGATCTTTCACCAAAAAACTGAGTTCGAGCTTTCATCAATGGCGTATTATGTATACTAATCTTTGTTCTCTGCAAGCGAAATTTTTAGATACCATTACTTTTATGCAATGCGAAAAACCTTCACTGTTTTTAGTATCCGAATCTTGGTTGCACAAAAATATTTTGGACTCTATGGTAAATATACCTGGGTATAAAATTTTTAGAGCAGACCGCATAGGGAGAATAGGAGGCGGATGTTGCATATATGCAAAGGAATCTGACTTCTGTCAATTTAACATTGTTTGTGAAAACTTCTCTGATCACCATTATGAAGGGTTGACGCTTAATTTTTCTTCTAAAAAGTTAAAAATAAATTTTGCTGTAGCTTGTATATATAGACCTGGTTACAGTTCCGTTCAAAGTGATCAAGAATTATACAGTCAATTGGAAACGCTCATAGCCAAACATAAAACCTTAATTGTTTTTGGTGATTTCAATCTAAGCAACATTTCTTGGCCGCTGATCAATCACCCTCATGATACTCAACCTCAGCTTTTTATTAATTTCTTAGAAAATTCTGGATTAGAACAAATAATCAATGAACCGACTCGTTTTCGTCTGAATCAACAACCTTCTCAGCCAGATCTTACTTTAACCTCTGATGTTAATCTTTTAACTAATATTTCGGTTACATCTCCAATTGGAAAGTCGGACCACGCAGTTATTTCAACTTCCATACAGATCCTCAAGTCGGAAATATTACAAAATAATATGCTAATGACATATAAAAGAATAAACTATCATCATGTAAACTTAGATGTATCTACTGCAGATTGGGCAGATATGTTGAATGGTAAGGATGTTAACAAACAGTGGGAAATTTTTGAAAATTTTCTGAATGAATCCATGCGCACGAACTCTCATTATGTGCAACGTAGATGTAATCCTAATAAGCCATGGATAAGTGCAGAAATATTTGAAATGATAAAATTTAAAAAGTCATTATGGAAAAAGTATTTACGAAGTAAAACGAATGCTGACTACTTCAATCATCGGAACTTTTTCTAATAACTTAACATCAACTATTTTTAAATCTAAACAAAATTTTGAAAACCAACTGTCCTCAAATAAGAACAAAAAACCTCTTTATAAATATGTCAGAAATTCTATTTTATCTAAAGTTTCGTTTCCTATTTTAAAAACCGAAACAGGCGAACCAACCTCAGTGAAAATGGAAGTTGCTACTATTTTTGCCAAAAAATTTCAAAAAGTGTTTACAATCGAGGAGGCTCTTCCGAATACTTTACGTGTTGTTTCTACAAGAAGTAACTACGATATTAGTGATATAGACTTTGATCCAGAGATTCTTAAACAAAAAATTTTGTGTTTAAAATCCTTTTCCGCTCCCGGATTAGACGGTTTCGCCGCAATTTTATTTAAGAAGTGTGCAAACTCGATTATCCACCCGTTAAGTTTTATAATGAAAACCTCATTTTTGTCACACACTTTACCTGATGGCTGGAAAATCTCTAGTGTTACTCCAATTTATAAAAAAGGTGACAAGTTAGATCCTGACAATTATAGACCAATTAGTCTAACATCCATTGCGGCTAAATTGATGGAATCAGTTATTCGCGAATCGGTTATGAACTTTCTCTTAAACAATAATAGAATTCCTATTTCCCAGCACGGTTTTGTACCTGGAAGATCGGTAGTTACTAATATGTTAACATGTGTTAATGACTGGTCTCTTTGTTTGGACAGTAATCAACCTGTTGATATTATATATTTAGACTTTGCTAAGGCTTTTGATCGAGTTCCTCATAAGAGACTACTATTTAAGCTTGAACATAACGGTATTAGAGGAAACTTACTTGAGTGGATTAAAGGATTTTTAATAAACCGTAAATTTTGTGTACGCGTTGGTGACTGTTATTCCTCAATGTTTAGTGTATACAGTGGCGTTCCGCAGGGTTCAGTGTTGGGGCCGATTTTGTTCCTAGTGTACGTTGCTGCTCTGTCAATTCACCTTAAAAGTAACATGTCGCTTTTCGCTGATGACACAAAGTTATATGCAAATCCCTTTTTTGGTTACAATCAATTACAGACCGACCTTTAAGAGGTTGCTAAGTGGGTAGACGATTGGTGCTTGCAATTAAACACATCCAAGTGTGCAGTTCTACATTTAGGTAAAAACAATCCAAGGAATCGGTATGTACTTTCAAATGTTTGTCTAAAAACTGTTTCGCAGCAAAAAGACTTGGGTGTACTTGTGACGGAAACATTATCTTGGTCTGAACATATCCAGTCGGTATGCAATAAAGCTAGAACATCAGTTTACTTATTATCTAAGACTTTCTCTAAGATATCGCCAAAAAATTTTGTTGCTCTCTTTAGTGTATATGTAAGACCTATTTTAGAGTTTGCCGGACCCGTGTGGAATGTCGACTGGCAAAGGGATTCTGATCGACTTGAATCTGTGCAAAGATGGGCAACAAGAATTCCTTATGGCCGTCGTCGTCCTTCCTACGAAGAACGGTTAACCTACTTAAATTATCCTACATTTATGGACCGACGACTTCGTGGGGATTTAATAATTGCTTATAGAGCGTTACAGGGAAAGTTTGGGATAGATCTATCACATCTTTTCCCTTTGAGTAGCGACCTTAGATTGCGGGGTCATCCATACAAATTAGCCAGACAACAGTTTCACAGTAAATGTCGTGAGAACTCTATATCCAATAGAATATTTTATACCTGGAACTCACTTCCACACGACGTCGTCGGGGCTGTATCTGTAAATTGCTTCAAAAATAAATATGACTCTTTTAGTTCTGTATCACGGGAACAATAATTTTTCGTTTCTTAAATTAAATTAATTTATAAGTCGTATGTAGTCTTAAGTTGAGGTTTCTTTTTGCATAGTTCTTTTTAGTCAAATGGATCTATATAGGTCCTAGACCTCGGCTCCTTTTTCTTCTTTAATAATAATAATAATAATAATAAAACTTTTATAAATAATTTAATAATAATAAACTTTTCCTGTGGGAGTTTTTTGTCAGTTCTTCTATCAGGCGCGGCCCCCTGCGAATGGGGGATGCTTTCTGGGTATTCGTAGCGCCAATACCCAGAGAGTAGCAGGATCACTTGCCGTGGAACAAAAACTGACACCTGGCAGTAGGTATAAAATGCACACCCATGAGAATGGAGATTAATAATTTATGTTTAGGATCGCTGCCTGGGGATCGCCAGGGCACGTCTGGAGCCGGCGCTGGACGTGACAGCATGCGGGACGTCGGTGGCAGGGTGTTGAGGAGGCGGGCCCCTGTCATACAATCAGCTACAGCCCAACCACAACCACAACCACAAGCGAGCCAAACAACAACAAGAGCTCCACCCGCTGAAGGTGCTGCGCTGGATCATCAGCCGGCGCTCACTCAAGCGGGACGACCGAGGCAGCGCATGAAATGGACTGTGTCTATTAATGAAAACATTTTGCGCTTCTATTACAAGGTGACAAACCTCGGTCAAGAAACAATCGGCTACCGACAACAGCTGTATGCCGAATTTTGCAGGACATACCCAGATATTCAAGTAACGGAGCAACGAGTATCAGACCAATACCGGGTAATTATAAGAAACAACCTTATCCCAGAGGCTAGACGCAATACCATCAGAAGCGAAGTCGAACGGGAGATTCAGAACGATGTTGTAATTGAAGATCAAGTCCATGTTGAAGTTCATGAGCAGATTCCTGAGCTTGCCATACAAGAAACTCAACCTGACAATACAGAGCAGGAAAACAACGAGTTACGTGATAACCTAGTAAGCAAAATGGCACGTGCGGTACAGGAGTTTAATGGAACAAACCCACTTAGCAGACCACCGCTACCACGAATAAACTCTTGTAAGAAACTAGGTGCGCTGTTACAAATTGTGAACACTGAAGTCCTACCTAATTATGTCGCAGAAGCCCACACATTAGAATATTTGCACATGCTAATCTACTGTGCAGCAACAGCAATTGCTAATATAATGGGCGTTAAGATCAGAACACGACGGGGTACTAATAACGAAAGAACTGGTAACAGAATTGCACCTTGGGAAAAAAGACTGCTCGGAAAGATTGAACTACTACGTAAGGATATTGGCATAGTCACAGAATACGTACGAGGTGTAACAAGTAGAAAAGTCATCAAGAGAGCTGAAGAAATAATGCTGAGTACCGCAAGACACTCAAGATATGATCCAGAAAACAACACAGCCCATCAGTGTCTGGATACAATAAAACAAAAACTCTCCGTTTATTCAGGGCGACTAAGGAGGTACAAAGTTAGTAACAACCGCAAAAGCGACAATGCTCTTTTTGAGAGTTCTGAGAAGGCGTTCTATCGAAAACTCAATTCCACTGTAGAACGTGTCGATAAGACTTACCCAAGCCAAGAAGAAATTCATGAGTTTTGGGGAAATCAACTTTCCACACCAGCTGCTCTTAACAACAATGCTGGATGGATAGAAGATACGACACAGAACTGCCAAAACTACATTACTACCCTTTACGAACCCTTCACTTCTGAAGAAGTCTCAAATATCATCAAAGAGCTTCATAACTGGAAATCTCCTGGACCAGATGGAGTTCAAAACTTTTGGCTCAAGAAGTTTTGGAGTGTTCATGAATGCTTATCAACATTAATTAATCATGTTATTTCTAATCCGCAGGATATACCAGCATTCCTAACTCAGGGTACCACTTATTTAATACCGAAGGATCAAAATAACACCCAAGATCCAGCCAAATACCGCCCAATTACTTGTCTTCCAACTTTGTATAAATTGGTCACATCTTGTGTAGCCCGGCGTATCTACCAACACTGTGCTCTGAACAATATCATAGAACCTCAACAGAAAGGATGCGCTAAGGGTTCCATGGGATGCAAAGAACAACTCATCATCGACTCAGTCATTTCTAACCAGGCATATTCCAAAAAGAGGAATCTTTTTACTGCCTTCATTGATTACAAGAAGGCCTTTGATTCAGTGCCGCATGAATGGCTTATAGATATATTGAGAATATATAAAGTCGATGATCATATAGTGACCTTTTTAGAGCATATAATGACAGAGTGGAAAACTAGAATTCACCTTCAAATACCTGGTGAAATTAACATCGAAACTGAAAATATCGCAATCAGCCGGGGCCTGTTTCAAGGAGATTCGTTGAGTCCTCTGTGGTTCTGTCTAGCTATGAACCCACTATCTCAGCTATTGAACTCCACAGACGCAGGTTTTAGCATCAAAAATAACAACAATGTGGTGGCGAAGCTTAATCATTTATTGTACATGGACGATTTGAAATTAATGGCTTCCACTCGAAACCAACTCGATGAGATGCTAAAAAATGTAGAAACTTTTTCTAATGATATTAGTATGCACTTCGGACTAGACAAGTGCCGTATTTTAAATATAGTCAGAGGAAAAGTACAGCCCGGAGGATTCGATATGCAAAATGGCCAGAACATCGAGGCCATGGGTGAAAACGATATGTATAAATATCTTGGAGTAAAGCAAGCGCGGAAAATTGACCATAAACAAATGAAAACAGAGATAACTACAGAGTTTATACGAAGGGTAAAACAGCTGCTTCGCTCACAACTTAACAGTAGAAATTTGTTTAAGGCACTAAACACCTATGCATGTTCCGCGCTTAGCTATTCGTTTGTCATTGTTAAGTGGACAAAAACGGACATAGAGAATCTTCAGCGAAAAGTAAGAACACACCTCACAAAGGCACAAAAACACCATCCTAAAAGTGCAGTAGAAAGAACAACATTACCACGGAATCTAGGAGGAAGAGGACTTATGGATATAGGTGAGCAATTAGATAAACAAATTGCTAATTTAAGAAATTATTTTCAGTTGCAAGCTGAGACATCTACTTTACATCGCGCTATTTGCGCAGTAGATGACACAACACCGATCAAACTGAGGGAACCAGAAATGCGCATAAACCACCTCACTAAAGACGAAAAAATGCGCACCTGGATGGGTAAACCTCTGCACGGGCGACATCCCAATGAGGTCAGCCAAGACTATGTCGACAATACAGCGTCGAACTATTGGTTGACATCAGGAAAGATGTTCCCTGAAACGGAGGGTTCATTACTGGCCATTCAGGATCAGGTTATACCAACCAGAAATTACCTGAAATATATCGTCAAAGACCCTCAGGTTCAAAACGACAGATGCCGATATGGATGTCAAGCCCAAGAAACCATCCAACATATTACAGGGGGCTGCCAGGCATTTGCTGCAACTGAATACAAGGAACGGCATGACGCAGTGGGAAAAATCCTTCATCAGGAGATAGCTATCAAGCTGGGACTTCTCCAAACGGACCATCTCCCGTATTATCAATACGTCCCTGAGAGTATGCTTGAGGATGGCAACTACAAGCTATACTGGGACCGCACTGTGCTCACAGACCAAACAGTGGCACATAATAGACCAGATCTTGTACTAGTTAATAAATTAACAAAACAAACAACACTAATTGATGTGGCGATACCTAACAACAATAATCTACGTAGTAAATTTACTGAAAAGATCGCCAAGTACAGAGATCTGGAAATTCAAATACGAAGGCAATGGAGAATGCAAAATACCCAGACGATACCGATTATCATGTCTACTACTGGACTCATTCCGAAGACCCTCCTCGAAAGCATCAAAAAGCTGGGTCTGAATGAACATCTTTATAAGACCATGCAGAAAGCTGTACTACTCGCGACGGCCAGAAGTGTACGAAAATTTTTGGGAGATACACCTGCATTCCAAGTCACCTAGGGCTCGATAACACGGAAAGAGTCCCACCAGAGCTCAATCCTTTTGATACCGTAGGTATCTGGGATGAGTCAATTTTCCCCTTAGAGGGAGTGTGAGCCGTATGGCTAAATCTGGATAAAACTTTAATCACTCGTAATTAAAGAAAAGCGTTCCTTAAAAATATTTTTTTATATATTTTTTTTTTAAATTAGACATACATTGGAAAGGTAATAATCAATGATATCAGAAGCCAAAAGAAGAAGAAAAAAAAATCAAAAGCCGTAGAGATAAAGTTAAAAAATGTTTGGGAGTTTTGGGAACGAGAACGAAAAACAGACTCCAAATGGCGAGGACCGTGGTAGTACCCACACTTTTGGACCAAAATGGATGGTTGACATATATATTGACTTTATATAGTGTCTTTTCCTCAAAATTAAGATGGGATTTGGCCCATTTTTTATTTCGGTCAGATTTCCAGCAGTGGCGGCGCCTGGTGTAAAGTATTGGGGGTGCACACGTAATATAGATATAAAAGATATAAAAAAAAATAAAGATATAAAAAGGCCTTGAGGCCCTATTTCCCTAGGTAAAGTTTTTGTGTCGTCAAATAATAAAAATCAGAGGACTTTTTTAAAAAATTACAATAAATAATGTATTTTATTGACTTAAAATTATAATTTAGTGTTTAAATATTACAAACAAGTTTTGTAACGAAAGTTAAGTCGCCTGTTATTTTTTTAGATAAATTCTTCAACAGCCAATTCAGTAAAATTTGAAATTTCTTGAATCATTTTTTTTATTGAAAACATTTCGAGTGCTGTTAATGGATCCTAGCCAATAGCCATTCTAAGGAAAGTTTTGGTTTTGATACGTTTCAATGCAGAGAAACATCATTCTCTTTCTGCAGTTGTCACTGGCATCGTAACAAGTAATTGAAGAATTCAAATTATTTTAATAAAATCATCTTGTAAATTATTTTCAATCAAAAATTTACGTTAGTGGACTGCCCCGGATAGTTAAAATCGGATCTTCTATTTTGTTCTTTATGATTCCTCTTCTCCAAATATGTAGGAAACACGGAAAACGGTAAAAAGTATTGATACACAACCAGTAAGTTTTTTCTCAAATCTGCATGTTAAATGATCTTTTATTACCCAGACCTTTGCTCTTTGGTACATTCGTAATTAAGAAATTTGGTTTAAATATTTTTAGTTTTTCTTTCAAATATAATGAAGAAAATTTAATTGATGTTAAATATTCCACGCAAACTTTCACACCCACAAATTCCTCCGATCTTAATATTGTTCCGAAATTCGAACTTTGCACAAAAGCAAAATTTAAATGTACATGTGCGCCGCCGTGCACGTTAAAAACACCATAAGATCACAGTCAATTTGTGCACTTGTGGGCATCAAAACTTGTGGGCTATAGCGGTAAGCGGGGTGTGTGGTGAGTTGTATTTTGTCCTATGATAAGTCGTCGGGATAGCAGCCACCGTAAGAGCGGTGATCGAGATGGTTCTGTCTTAGGCCTGGCATTCGTGAAGTTTCCTCGTCGACATAGAATAAAAATTATTAAATATATAAACTCCTTGGATCTGCGATTTGTGATTTCAATTACTGTATAGTTAGATTAAAATGTTATTTATAAAATGATAAATTTTAATATGAATGCTTGTGTGAAAATAATTTTGGGGGTTCACGTGCACATGTGCACTTATGGAGAAACCGCCACTGATTGCCAGAATCGAAAACTTCTCGTAGGTATATATTAGAGCGTCGCAAGTAGGGGGTGTGCGCCACTGGGAAGAATTACCGTTCTCTAAGATAATGTCGAAATTCTCTAAGAACTACCGTTGTCTGAGATAAAAAAAGAGTTAAAATAACATCGGTAAAAAACATGCACACATATATTATATAGTTTAAAAATTTCATAGTACCTACGTCAAATAAAATCGTGACATGAGAAATACACTCGACAGGAGCAGCTATTACATAAAAAAGAGTAATATTAAAGCAAGCGCTGCACGAGATCATATAAGCGTTTAGCTCGTACACAAAGCCTTCAAAAGACAAATTTATATACGCCGAGAGAGAGGAAGAGAGATAGGAATGGCGCGGATTGCGTACACCAGCGAAACATAATCCTATTAAGGGTGACCCGACAGGATATTCTTAAACCACTTTGCATCTTTGTCTCTGGTACTTTTTCTGTCCGAATGGAGCTTTACTTAATCAAGGGAAATGGCCGCCATATATCTTTTCCCGCATAAAGTGAAGAGGTGATGAATTTTCATCGTTTAGGATAAAATAGTTTTTCTGGCGTTATCACTCTTTTCCTTTCTCATTTCATTGTTGGATGATATTTTTCTCCGTTTTGATTCATTCTAGTGCGTGCTTGGACCTAAACAATGCGTTTCATTTTGTTGAGACAATAGGGAATCGAGCGGCTGCTTTGGACTTTTTGTCTTCGTTTTTTTCTTCTTCGAGATCCGTAAATATACCGTGAAAATTCGGAGGCTTCCCTTAATTACATTAAAAGAGCTTTTTATTTCGTCTGTCCGGGGAAAGTCGCAAAAAATATTTTATGATATTTTAGAGTGGCATGTGTGATATATGTCTAGTTGTATATTAGCAAGAACCGTATAATGTTTCCATCCTTTTAGTAAACCCATATTTTTTTGTTAGGTAATTACAACAAAATTTGCTATTTGTGCGAAAATTATAGGGATAGTTTATTTATTTATGAAGTCTGAAAGTCAAGTCCTAGGGCTATGTGTTTGTGTGTGTTTGTGTATGTGTGCTGTGTTATTATAATTAGTGATAATTTATTTATAGTTTATTTTTAACTAACCTATTTCTTCCCATTGGCGCGTTTTCGAACCATACACGATATACGCCCCATTCGAGCAAAAGGATGATGAAACGAAAACTTCTTTCTCCTAAGGCGCTACAGCCCAAGTCGAGCCCTGGCCTCCGTCAGCATTCTCCTCCAAGTATCTCTGTCTCTGGTTGCTCTCCTCCAGTTGTCCACCCTCAATAACTCTTTAGCATCGGTTCTCACTTCGTCTATCCACCTCTTCCTTGGTTTTCCTACTGGTCAACGTCCACCATAGTTCAGCTGAGCGTTGTACTAGGAGGTGTTCTGTCGTTATCCACTCTTATAAAGTATAGTTTCAAAGTGTACAATCTCCATGTTTCCCAAATTTTCAGTAAACAAGAAAAACGAATAACATAGTTCATAGAATATGCGAGAATATCTGGTTTCCTGAGGGATATAATCTGGCGGAATAAATATATGAGCACCGAAAGCAAAGTCCGCATTTATAAGACATGTGTTAGACCCGTACTGACATACACAGCTGAGACAAGGGCCGAGACAACAAAGACCAAACAAATAATGAGAACAGCAGAGATGAAAACCCTAAGATCCATAAGAGGTATCACACTCAGAGATAGAATACGAAACGAAAACACATTGAGAGAGCTAGGCGTTCAAGACGTAGTGAGATGGACAAGAGCGCGACGACGCATGTGGAGAGACCACGTAGATCGGATGGACCCTGAACGTATGGCGCATTGGGCGAATACACAGAAGCCCAACACCAAGCGACCCATAGGAAGATCCAAAAAACGATGGTACGAGATTTGGAGCTCCGGATCGTAGCAAAGACTGTAACAGAAGAAACAGGACATAGTCCTATTACAAGAAGAAGAAGAAGAAGAAGAGAAAGAAGAAGAAGAAGATATTTGATAGAAAAAACTAAACTAATTTTTCTTTTCTATTAATGACAACAAAAAGTTTATAAACAATTTTTTTAAAGCTTTTCAATAATAACTAAGTAATTCTAGAAAATTATTATGTGTTATTTGAAAATAACAAATGGAGGTTGTACACATTGAAAATAACTTACGAACATTATTTATTAAACTTATTTATTTTATTGAGATAATACAACACTAATAAACGTCAGATCGGAAAACGATAATAAACACGACCCTTCACGGAGAGGGGGGGGGGGTAAATTAAAATTTTTAAATAGAAATCCCGCGATATTTCGCGAAATGAACATCAGATAGAAAAACTGTAAAATACATGTATTTAATATTTTTGAAAAATCGAATGACACCAAACACGACCCCCCACGGAATTGGGGTGGAGGGTTACATTAAAATATTAAATAAGAACCCCTATTTTTTATTGCAGATGTGGAATCCTTACGTAAAAATAAGAAACTCTTATTCGATACATTTTGTCGAATTATGGATAGAAGGCGCTAATCGGAAGAAACGATTGTTGGAAATGGAAAATTAAATTAAAAAATGGAAAGTGAGGACTTAAATGGAAAATTTTACGTAACTCTTTTTTTGGTTTTAGGACCTAATCTTCACAACCCAATGTTTCACCAAAACGCTCGAGTAACTGCAGATTTAGTATAATTTCCTGCCTACTATAACCCTCGGAGTACGAAGACTGGGTCAAGCGTGACCCGAAATTCACTTATTTCTTAATATTTTATGAAATAATTTTTTTTAAAAATCCGATCGATCGTAAGTTCTCCTTATTTGTTTTAATTTATTTTTTCGTATATAATTCGTGAACATGCAAATTACAGTTTTTGTCTGACCCAGTCCTGACCCGGTCTTCGGATTTCGAAGAATATTTTCAATATGTTTGTAGGTACACGTAAATCGCAGCCAGCTCTGTTTACGGGTATACGTATTCAAATATATGGCCGGAGCGAATTTACCTATGCCCGTTTTCTGTAAGGTATTAAAATCTGGCCGCCGGAGCGAACTAGTATATACCCATGGGAAACCATCTTAACAAATTTAAATACAATAATTTCGGATTATAATTGTTATGTTTGTTTGTTTTTTGTTGAATTAAAGATACTGTTTAATAATACTGACTATTTAAAACATCCTTATAAATAAAATGAGAATGGGTCACGCTTGACCCATCTTCGTAATCTAAGTAAGTCACATAATCTCCGTACTCCGAAGGATAATAAACAAACTGTGTTGCGTCCCAACTCATATGCAACTAACAATCGTTGTAACAACTAACCTAATAACGTAAAAACAACGTTTTTAGCTTGAAAAGTTTGTATTGAAAAGTCAGTACAGGATATTGTACGCTTTGAACAATTCGGCACTAAAATCAAGAAAAATATCAAAAAAATACTATTAGTCTGGGCAAATTATCGGAGAATAGGCCAATTTTGGGAAAAGTTATTTACCAGCAATTTTATTGCTCGAATCGAATCTTATGATTGTATATATTAATAACATAGGTATGTAAAGCCCTCAGATAGTATGCTGCTTTTTTATAAACAAAATGGCTCCCGAAAATCGTGTTTTTTTTCAATTTTTGCTTTATATCTGCAAAGATTTTAACTTTACACCAAAAACACCCAAATAAAAAATCATCGTAATTAAATTCTGCATAGACACGGGTTTTTCCCGATTTATTTCGAAGAAAATTTTCCCCGAAATATGCGGGTTTTTCCAACAAAATCTTTAATTTTCAACTAAAATTTTAGTTAAGTAATTGTTTATCAATAATTAAATAGCTTGGTAATATAACAGCTCTTTCGTATAAATTATAATTCCAGAAGACCATGGAAATTGAAAAAACAGTTTAGCAACAATTGAATTGTTAATTAAAAATTTACGGTCGCTATAATAACCACAATAATTATGATACATTAGAATAGCTATGATTTTTGTATAAAAAGATACTGTACCTATCTAGTGTACTTTACAGAATTGAAATTGGGCTATTTAAGGGGCCTCAGGAATATTTTAAAATTATAAACAATTTTTTGGCTTATAAACAAATAGAATATCTCAGGAAATATTAGACTAAATTAAATCATGAAAACGGTATTGGAAAAATAGCGGCAGGGTGCTTCTTTTAAAAGAAAAAACGTTTAATTGTAATAAGTGGCTCCTGAGATAGAACCGGCCAAAGTTGACCGGCATTTACGGCAAAGATATAAACAATAGGGGCATAATTTTCGAACCATCACCTTTTTACTTTTGTTTTCTCTCTCCACGACAATTTTTATAACTTTAAAGTATTCATAACATAATATATTGTTATAATAAAAACTATCCATATTACGAGTGAAAATTGCCAACAATAGCAAAATTCCAATCAAAAATTTGGTTGGAGAAAATGTAACCTCGAAGTTCAAAATTGGTATACGTTAAAAAAATGCATTTTCTCGGCTTTCCATGTACCAATTTTCTTGATTATTTTTTTGTTCGCAAGTAGCTCGAGGAGAGCCATCTAACTAACGCATTATTATATATGTCAAAGTTTCTTTTCTTTTGTTATATTAAATAAATTTATTTATTATAACAAAAATTTTTTATTTGTTTAAATAAGGATTGTTTAAATAAATGTAGAGCTTTCAAATGAAAATATTTGTATTTTTAAAGTTAATAGGTACACTACTTGTAGTAAGTTTATCTAAAAAAGGTCTACAACTGGACAAAATATGTAGTGTTCTTTTCATATAAACAAATTAATCTATTATAACAAAACAAAATCAAGTTTGACATTTAACAATGCGTTAGTTAGATGGCTCTACTCGAGATCTATCTGCTGTCGTTTCCCCATTATTGAGGATCGTGATTTCTTCCAATATTCCTAACAATGTTTCTCCATTGGTCTCTATCTTCAACTGCTCTAAGAGCTTCGCAGAATGAGTTTCCAGCTGAATGCTTTATTTGGTCAGACCATCTAGTTGGTCTAGATCTCTTGATCTTCTCCCCGGAACGTTTCCAGAAACAATTAATCTCTCCAAACTGTCGTCACCTCTGCGAACCACGTGACCAAAGAATTGCAGAATTCGTTGCAGACATATTGTGGACAGCCTTTTTTTTAATATTGAGTTGGTTTAGAATTGAAACGTTTGTACTATAAGCTGTCCAAGGTATGCGCAGCATTCTTCTCCAGCACCACATCTCAAAAGGATCAATTTTTTGGCGATCGCTTGCGCGAAGAGTCCAAGTCTCTGCTCCGTATAGAAATATTGAGAAAACAAGGGCATTCACCAGTCTCATCTTGATATCTTGAGAGATAGATATGTCTTTCCAAACTTTATTTAGGCGACTTATCGCATTTTTTCCATACCAATACATCTCCGAACTTCTGATTCACAGTTACCATCTTTAGTTATACTAGACCCGAGATAGATAAAGGTGTTTACTATCTGGTATTCCTGTAATATGTTAGTCAGTTGAATAGTATCAAATCTGTCGACTATCAAATCTACTCGAGATACTTGGGAACAAAAAAAGAATGAAGAAAATTGGTTCATGGGAGGCCGAGAAAATGCATTTTTTTAAAGTCTACCGATTTTGAACTTTGAGATTACATTTTCTGCAATCTAATTTTTGATTGGAATTTTACTATTTTGGCAATTTTCACTCGTGATGAAAAAGGTGATGGTTTGAAAATTATGATCCTATTGTTTATATCTTTGCCGTAAATGCCGGTCAAATTTGACCGGTTGTATTTCAGGAACCACTCATCACAATTAAACTTTTTTTCTTTTATAAGAAGCGTCTTACTTCTTTATTTCCATGGCCGTTCCCATGATTTAATTTAATTTAATATTTCCCGGGATATTATATTTGTTTAAGGGCCAAAATTATTTTATAATTTTAAAGTTTTCCTGAGGCCGCTTAAATAGTCCAATTTCAATTCTGCAAAGTGCATTAGATAGGTACAATATCTTTTTATGCAAAAATCATAGACATTCTTATGTATCATGATTATTATGGTTCGTATAGCGACCGTAAATTTTTAATTGATAATTCAATTGTTGTTAAACTGTTCATTCAATTTCCATCAGCTTCTGGAATTATAATCTATACCGAAAGAGCTTTTATAATACCAAGCTATTTAATTATTGATAAACAATTACTTATCTAAAATTTCAGTTGAAAATTAAAGATAATGTTGGAAAAACCTGCATTTTTCGGGGAAAATTTTCGTCGAAGTTAATCGGGAAAAACACGTGTCTATGCAGAATTTAATTACGGTGATTTTTTATTTGAGTGTTTTTGGTGTAAAGTTAACATATTTGGAGTCATAGAACAAAAATTAAAAAAAAAACACGATTTTCGGGCGCCATTTTGTTTATAAAAAAGTAAAACACTATCTGCGGACTTTGCATATTTATTATTAATATATACAATCATAAAATTCGATCCCAGCAATAAAATTGCCGGTAAATAACTTTTTCCACCTACCTCTACTGAAAGTATACTTTTCCGGACGTGATTTTAGGGAGCAAAGTTGTACTTTTCCTCCCTAGGGAGGAAAATATTTTTCCTCCCTAGGGAGGAAAAGTAAAAGTGACGTCATGGTATTTCATTCATGAAATATAACTTATTGGCGCCCTGTACAATATCTATTTTCTATTACGTAAGTATCTATACATTTTAACGTTTATTTAAAAACATTCTCTATTTTGCAGAATGGTAAAAAACAGTAAATTGTTATTCTGATTTAAAAATGTTTACATTAATAATTTGACTTATATTTGACAGTTGACAGTTATATTGTACCTACTTGTCGGTTTTAGTTCTAATGAATTTTGTTGGTTAGGTACATAAATAAATTAAGTAAAAATGAAAAAAGGAGAAAATTATTTGAGGAAGGCGGAAAAACCATATGTATAACATGGGAGTAAAGTGCCTTTTCCTCCCTTGAATGATTACTGCCCTCCGCTACGCGTCGGGCAGTAAACTTCATTCTCGGGAGGAAAAGGAGCACTTTCCTCCCTTGTTATACAAATAGCTATTCCTTGTATTTTACTAATTAGCCGAAAGTATATTATGATTTTCTATCCTGACAACAACTTTTCAACATTTATTATAGAAAACATTATTTACAAAAATAAGGCTATTACGAGAAGACGACGTTTAAAATGTACGAGATGCGCCCGCTCATGTGAAATTAAAGGGCGCGCCCCCTGGAAGAATAATAAGTATGTTCTAACTCCATCTGATCCTAATATATTCTACGTGAAACGTTAAGTATAATTATCATGCCAATATGCCTTACGAGTTATATTATAGATTTTGAGAGTTTCGAATGCTTTTAACGTTCACAAAGAGTCAGACATAATAACTACTTCATTAAACTTGGAGAATTCTTGAAATGCATCGTAGCATTCGTAACATCGAGTATGTTGTTACGGTTTCTGCACGTAATAATAGTCGGAGATATAGAAGCGGATTTTATGCGTAATAAGTAATATGGAAAAACTATATGGGGATATGTTGAACTACTTGTGTACATTACTTTCCCCAACGGCCGGAAACCAGAGTAGGGGCCGAGGGTAGATATGATGGGTCAAAGTCGCGGTTTTTATTATTTTTTTGTGACGGTCTTAACAGAGATAGTGCACCAAAATTTGGGAATAAGTAGGTCATGACGTAACTAATTAAAATCTCCCGGGGCGGAACGCTGCGTGGCCGACCAAGGGGTGGGGGAAGGGGTGAATATAAAAATTATAATTGGTTTTTTTGTGACGTCCCTGATGGAGATAGTGCACCAAAATTTGAAAATTAGTAGACCATGACATAACTAAGTAAAATCCCCACAGCCGGAAACCAGATTGGGGGACGAGGGTAGTTATAAGGGGTTAAAGTCGCGGTTTTTATTATTTTTTTTGTGACGCTCATGATCGAGATAGTGCACCAAAATTTGAGAAAAAGTAGGCCATGACGTAACGAATTAAAATCTCCAGGGGCGAAACGCTGCATGGCCGACAAAGGGGTGGGACAGGGGTAAATATAAAAATTAAATGGGTTTTTTTTGTGACGTTCCTGACAGAGATAGTGCACCAAAATTTGGGAATAAGTAGACCATCACCTAACTAAGTAAAATCCCCAAAGCTGGAAACCAGAGTGGTGGACGAAGGTAGTTTAAAGGGGTCAAAGTCGCGGTTTTTATTTTTTTTCTGACGCTCATGATCGAGATAGTGCACCAAAATTTGGGAATAAGTAGGCCATGACGTAACTAATTAAAATCTCCAGGGACGGAAAGCTGCGTGGCCGACAAAGGGGTGGATACAGGGGTGAATATAAAAACTATAAGGGGTTTTTTGTGACGTTCCTGTATTATTTAAGTCAAAAAGATACCAAAAAGCATTTTATTTCCTTGGAAATATTGATCAAGATCCAGATGAGGTTTTTAGAGTTACAGAAACTTTTATTTGTCAACTATATGGTTTAACTCCCACAAAAAAGATTGTTGCTTGGTATGTGAATTCTATGCGATATAAATTATTCAACCGTCAATATAAGATGAATGATGTCGATGAACCATTTTGTAAGAAAAAACTTAAAATCTTTGATGCCTCAAGTTTTCCACCTTGTAAAGCTGAATTGTATGAGCACTTTTTATGAGCACAATATATTCTGAAAACATTTGGCGACATAGAGAAGTAGTCACCGTTATCACAATACCTATTATTACAATATTGTGCTTTCGTCTTTGATAGTGTCACCTACTTCCGATGCAATGTTGCCAAAGGTTCGCAATCGAAAAACGGTGCGGCAAAACTTTCGCTCGAATTAATATTAATGACACACTGATGTAGCCTCTTAATACTTGTAGATGTAAGTAAAATTATATTTTTCAATGAAAAACCATGAATTTTTTCTAATTTCATCATTGTTTCTGTCAATTAATAATAAAAATTTCGAGAAAAATAATTATAATTATTTGCATAAATCAATGTCATAATTTTTTTTTGAAAAATATAAGAAATTTTAATTTTTTCTCTACATTTTTTAAAAAAATATTGTGACAGCATTTTTAAAAAAGCTAGCTAACCCCACCTAGCTGTCCGCACTTTTGGATTTTGATTCTACAATGAATCAATTGTGCAATTTACGGACATATTCTCGATGACGAGCATAACCCAAAATTTTGCGTATTCACCCTTGTCCGACCCTAGAGATTTTATTTAGTTTTTTCATGATCTACTTATTCCCAAATTTTGGTACACTATCTCGTTAACGAAGGTCACACAAAAGCCCCTATATTTGTATATTCAACCCTACCCACCACCCCTTTACACCCAAGCAGCGCTCCGCCCCCGATTTTTGTTAGTTATGTCATGATCTACTTTTTTGCCAAATTTTGGTGTACTATCCCGATCACGAACGTCACAAAAAACCCTTATAATTTTTATATTCACGTCTGCCCCCACCCATTTGTCCCCCACACACCGTTCCGCCCCTGGAGATTTTACTTAGTTATGCCATAATCTACTTATTCTCAAATTTTGGGGCACTATCTCGATCACGAACGTCACAAAAAAACCACTTATAATTTATATATTCACCCCTGCCCCCACCCCTTTGTCGGACACGCAGCGTTCGCCCTTAGAGATTTTACTTAGTTATGTCATGAACTAGTTATTCCCAAATTTTGGTGCACTATCTCGATCAGGAACGTCACAAAAAACCCAATTATAATTTTTATATTCACCCCTTCCCCCACCTCTTTGCCGGCCACGCAGGTTTCCGCCCCTGGAGATTTTAATTAGTTACGTCATGAACTAATTATTCTCAAATTTTGGTGCACTATCTCGATCATGAGTTTAAAAAAAAACAAAAACCGCGACTTTAACCCCTTATAACTACCCTCGTCCCCCAATCTGGTTTCCGGCTCTGGGGATTTGACTTAGTTATGGCATGGTCTACTTATTTCCAAATTTTGGTGCACAATCTCGATCAGGAACGTCACAAAAACCCAATTATAATTTTTATATTCACCCCTTCCCCCACCCCTTTGTCGGCCACGCAGATTTCCGCCCCTGGAGATTTTAATTAGTTACGTCATGACCCACTTATTCCCAAATTTTGGTGCATTATCTCTATCAAGAGCGTCACAAAAAAATAATAAAAACCGCGACTTTGACCCCTTATATCTACCCTCGGCCCCCACTCTGGTTTCCGGCCGTTGGGGAAAGTAATGTACACAACTAGTTCAACATATCCCCATATAGTTTTTCCATATTACGTATCACGCACAAAATCCGCTCCCAGCTCTTAGACTATAAGGATAGTTTGGAATTTAGTCTAAATATTAGGATTATAGTCTAATATTTGGAATCTAGTCTAAAATACGCATAATATCCCGTTCCAATATTCGTCTTGGAGATATTGGCGTGAATTAAATAATTTTTGTGCTTTTAGGTATATTATATGCCTAAATTGAAAGAATGTATATATTATACACATAGGTATTTAATATTCTTAATATTTATATACTTTATTTATTTAAAATTATAATTCACAGTTGAACAGCCTTAAAAGGTAATTTTTGATAAGTTTTGACAAGTTTGAATACATTTTGTTTGACAAAAATAATTGTGTTTGTATTGTGCATGCTACCATGGAAATGGCGATCTTATGTATGTAAACTGGCGCGCGGCGGTGAACCCGTGAGAAAAAATATTTCTCACTGCAATGGCCGACTTTTCTCACTGCCTGAGAAATTGTTCGTTTTAAATGTATATAAGTAATGAGATAAGTTGCATATTTTATAGCATCCATAGAAAAAAGCATTGGCGGTACCCGTCGGTGTTGGTACATCCACTCGGTAAAATTCCCCCTATACAGGAGAGAATGAGTTCTCTCGGTAGCAAGTACAGACTAGGCAGGTATGTAGTGGAGTCACTGAAGGTTTTCACCTCCGATTTCGTTGAACCTTCATCGATTTTCATGAAAATTGCTAGGTAGTTAGAATATGCTTCAAGGAACAAAGGTGACATGATGCCAACTTGCGCTTTTACCAGATCCAGAGCCAAAAATCTCATTAAAACGCCTTGCAATAAGTTCGGCAACATACTCATCAGGAAACCCAAGAAAAAAGTTCCATTTCATCCTGCCAATCTTATACAATTGGCCAGAAACGAACGTCCTGATGAGTATTACGATATACATGAACACGTCCCCCTGGGGTCCTGAGGAGCCCGTCAGGATTGCGTGCTATCGCCACGACTTTTCAAAGGCTACAGTGAAGCGGTTGCGTGCTGTCTCAGCTACTTTTCAATGTCTAGAGTTAAGCGGTATTTCAGGAAGCTAATGTGTCTTCATTCATTCATAAAGACTAAAATGAGAATCATTAGGTAAATAAAAACTTGTTTATATCTGTTATATTAAAAAATTATGCTTTTTCGTTTATCAATTATATAGACCAGTAAGGATCTCTGAAAAAACGTCTATTTTTGGATATGAAAGGTGGCATTCGGATTTTTGCAGATAAAGTTAGGTGTCACCTTCAGTAATAATAGTTGACTTATGCTCCTTCTCAAATATGCCCGGAACATTAATAAAAAAATTAAACAATTTAAAAATTTCGAAAAACGTCGATTTTTTTCGGCTTTCTTTACTTATAACTTTAAAACGAATCGTTTTGGAACAAAGTCGTAGAAAAATAAAATAAAGATAATTGAACTTTGTATGATATACCACTGGTAAAAAATATCTTAACGTATTACCTTTTCTGCAATATGGCAATAAATACAAAATAAGGGGGCAAAATACGCCTCTTGTTATTCAATGTTTTTAACCACTTTGGTGGCACTTAGAACCTTAGTTATTCACTTAGGAAATGTTCACTAGTAATACCACTAGAGGTCAAATTATTTCCGGAATTTTTTTTGAGATCATGAATATTTTGAAAATTTTCTAAAAATATTCATGATCAAAAAAAATTTCCGGATATTAATTTGACTTCGCGTGGTATTCGGTAAGAAAATTCCACACCAAATTTGCATTTGAAAATCCAAAGCTGCAAGAACAGATTAATAGCGCGCCATAGCTTTGTCAGCAATTATTTAGGCTTTCAAATTCGTAATTTCTACTCATTGTAGTTGCATGGGAATACCATTTCAAGATAGAAAATAGTATATTCTTCAATTTTACATAAGTTTTGAGTAACTACAAGTGACAGAAAATGAATCAAAACTAAATTATGTAAACAAATAAAAACCAGTCTGTCAAAAATGTTCTGTTATTGTAAACGTCAAAAAAATTTCCACTATAATTCGCTGTTGGGTACCCCACGAGCAAAAAATTTCCGATAAAATACCTCCGTTGGCATGGTGATCTGTCAAAATATTCAATATTTTGCATAATAAATTTGCAATATAAATGTTTTTAAAAAAGTTTAAATTTTTAAAATCTTTCTGAACAAAAAGTAGACCATTTATAATTTGTCTAATTTTTTTACATATAAAGAGGTGCTCTACCTATCTAACACACTTTATAGAATTATAATCGGATTATTTAAGGGGCCTCAGCAATGTTTTAAACTTATAAACAATTTTTGGCTTATAAAAAAATAACTTTTTTTAATAATAAATAAAATTAATTTTTAGCAGTGCAAATAATTAAAACCCGTATAATTTGACTTAAGCTTTCAAATGCTGTCAGCAGAATTGCTATTTTATTTTTTAATCAAATTTACTCGCGTTCAAAAATTGCAATTTTTCGAATTTTTGAAAGTTCCACTGCGTTTATCTCGAAAACTATGCATCCTACGAAAAAACTTGTAAGAATATTTTTTTGCTTAGAATTGCCCAAGAAATACAAGAAAAGTTTTATTTTGCGAAAAATCGATGTTATGTAATTCCTCAAGTTCTTTGTTATAACAATCTTATCGACATCCGGATCAACTGTTACCCAAAAAAATCGTGTTCTACTTGTCAAAAAATACATAAAAATCTTGGGTAAGTCCATCTAAATGAAGAAGCCCGTAGCACCCGCTCCTGGCCACAGGACTAATTTGTTTATAAGCCAAAAAATTGTTTATAAATTTAAAACATTGCTGAGGCGATTTAAACAATTCGATTTCAATTCTATAAAGTGCATTAGATAGGTGGAGTGCTTCTTTATATGTAAAAAAATTGACAAATCTTTGTATGTTCTAGTTTTTATTGTGCAAGATTTAAAAAAATTTTAATTTTTGAAAAAAAAGTTTAGATTACAAAATTATTATTCAAAATCTAGTAAGTCAATTTTAATGAAATTTGGTGTACGGTTTTAGCACATTACAAAAATTTTCTAAGCGAATTCGGAAGTTTCCAAGTGTAACTTAAGTGATGGAAAATCATTGAATAATGACAGGCTTGTTTTGCCCCCTTATTTTATATTTATTGCTATTTTGCAGCAAGGGTGATAAATTAATACATTTTTGACCCATCGCGTCTGAAAGAAAATTTAATTACCTTTGTTTTATTCCTACACGACTTTGTTCCAAAATGAATCGTTTTAAAATTATAAGCAAAAATAATAGAAAAAAACAAAATTTTTTGAAATTTTTAAATATTTTATTTTTTTTTATTAATGTTTCGGACATATTTGAGAAGGAGCATAAATCAATTATTATTAACGAAGTTATCACCTAAGTTTATCCGCAAAAATCTGAATGCCACCTCTCACATCCACCTAAAAACCGATCCTTACTTGTCTAATAAGGAATCTTACAAAATGGAAAAATTGAATAAAACAGCACAGAATAGGCTTCTAAAATATTTATTAGCAAGCAACAATTCAAGGAAAATATCAATACCATACATAAAAGGCTAATTTTCTTCTTTAAATTCCGTCTCTCAATCGGAGGTCTCATTATCATCATCACTGTCTTTACACTATCTACCGCTGCTATGAAGAGTTGTGCTCATATTTGGACTGTATTTAAACCAATCACTTAAATTTTTTGACCATGACACTCTCCTTCTTCCCAGACTCCTTCCTCCTCATATATTTTCTCTATACTACCAATCTTACCATTTCATACAAATTTCCTCTCATTTCCCCGATATTGCAGTTTTTTTATTTCTATTGTAAGGCAAACTAAGTTTTCAGCCTAATACAAACATTAATAATATTGAAACTTATTAAAATTATTACTAAAAGATTTAATTGAAAACTTATTGGTCCATTTCCCTGGTAACACCTCCGTGTCTCCTAAAATTACAAGCCAGATAGATGCTGAAGCGAAAAAGAAAAGAGAAAATTCAAAAAATTTGCAATTTACGACCCCGTCTGTTCAGCTGGTAAATTCCAACGGAAAATGGACCTAGTTATTCAAAGGAGTAAAGACCGATATAAAAATAAAATAAAAATTGCATTTTTATTCAGTTGCAATGCGAAGGCAAAACCGTCTTATTTTTCACTTGAAACAGGGAGCGCAGACCAGCACCGTAAATTGACGATTTTCGACCCTATTTGGAGTCATCATCAGAGAGCCGTAGCTGTAGGCCTGCTGCTCTGTGTCCGAAGTGACAAAATCACGAAAGCTTATCTCCGCATTGCAACTTACATTTACGGAGTAGGCGACTAGCATCATCTGGCAACTGAAAGTCAAAATCAGTTTTCAACCTAATAGAAACATTAATAATATTAGTAAAATAAGAAAGTCTACGGTTTCGTTTTTATTTAAATGAGTTTTGAATCGAGTCTAAATTTATATCATTAATAATTTTAAAAAGTATTAAAAATATTACTAAAAGATTTTTAATTGAAAACCCATTGGTTCATTTCCCTGGTAACACCTCCATGGCTTCTAAAATTGCAAGCCAGATGGATGCTGAAGCGAAAAAGACAAGAGGGAAATCCAAAAATTTGCAATTTACGACCCCGTCTGTTCAGCTGGTAAATTCCAACGGAAAATGGACCTAGTTACTCAAAGGAGTAAAGACCAATATAAAAATAAAATAAAAATTACATTTTTATTCAGTTGCAATGCGAAGGCAAAACCGTCTTATTTTTCACTTGAAACAGGGAGCGCAGACCAGCACTCTAAATTGACGATTTTCGACTCTATTTGGAGTCATCATCAGAGACCCGTAGCTGTAAGCCTGCTGCTCTCTGTCCGAAGTGACAAAATCACGAAAGCTTATCTCCGCATTGCAACTTACATTTACGGAGTAGGCGACTAGCATCATCTGGCAACTGAAAGTCAAAATCAGTTTTCAACCTAATAGAAACATTAATAATAATAGTAAAATAAGAAAGTCTACGGTTTCGTTTTTATTTAAATGAGTTTTGAATCGAGTCTAAATTTATATCATTAATAATTTTAAAAAGTATTAAAAATATTACTAAAAGATTTTTAATTGAAAACCCATTGGTTCATTTCCCTGGTAACACCTCCATGGCTTCTAAAATTGCAAGCCAGATGGATGCTGAAGCGAAAAAGACAAGAGGGAAATCCAAAAATTTGCAATTTACGACCCCGCCTGTTCAGCTGGTAAATTCCAACGGAAAATGGACCTAGTTATTCAAAGGAGTAAAGACCGATATAAAAATAAAATAAAAATTACATTTTTATTCAGTTGCAATGCGAAGGCCAAACTGTCTTATTTTTCACTTGTAACAGGGAGCGCAGACCAGCACTCTAAATTGACGATTTTCGACTCTATTTGGAGTCATCATCAGAGAGCCGTAGCTGTAGGCCTGCTGCTCTCTGTCCGAAGTGACAAAATCACGAAAGCTTATCTCCGCATTGCAACTTACATTTACGGAGTAGGCGACTAGCATCATCTGGCAACTGAAAGTCAAAATCAGTTTTCAACCTAATAGAATCATTAATAATATTAGCAAAATAAGAAAGTCTACGGTTTCGTTTTTATTTAAATGAGTTTTAAATCGAGTCTAAATTTATATCATTAATAATATTAAAAAGTATTAAAAATATTACTAAAAGATTTTTAATTGAAAACCCATTGGTTCATTTCCCTGGTAACACCTCCATGGCTTCTAAAATTGCAAGCCAGATGGATGCTGAAGCGAAAAAGACAAGAGGGAAATCCAAAAATTTGCAATTTACGACCCCGTCTGTTCAGCTGGTAAATTCCAACGGAAAATGGACCTAGTTACTCAAAGGAGTAAAGACCAATATAAAAATAAAATAAAAATTACATTTTTATTCAGTTGCAATGCGAAGGCAAAACCGTCTTATTTTTCACTTGAAACAGGGAGCGCAGACCAGCACTCTAAATTGACGATTTTCGACTCTATTTGGAGTCATCATCAGAGACCCGTAGCTGTAAGCCTGCTGCTCTCTGTCCGAAGTGACAAAATCACGAAAGCTTATCTCCGCATTGCAACTTACATTTACGGAGTAGGCGACTAGCATCATCTGGCAACTGAAAGTCAAAATCAGTTTTCAACCTAATAGAAACATTAATAATAATAGTAAAATAAGAAAGTCTACGGTTTCGTTTTTATTTAAATGAGTTTTGAATCGAGTCTAAATTTATATCATTAATAATTTTAAAAAGTATTAAAAATATTACTAAAAGATTTTTAATTGAAAACCCATTGGTTCATTTCCCTGGTAACACCTCCATGGCTTCTAAAATTGCAAGCCAGATGGATGCTGAAGCGAAAAAGACAAGAGGGAAATCCAAAAATTTGCAATTTACGACCCCGCCTGTTCAGCTGGTAAATTCCAACGGAAAATGGACCTAGTTATTCAAAGGAGTAAAGACCGATATAAAAATAAAATAAAAATTACATTTTTATTCAGTTGCAATGCGAAGGCCAAACTGTCTTATTTTTCACTTGTAACAGGGAGCGCAGACCAGCACTCTAAATTGACGATTTTCGACTCTATTTGGAGTCATCATCAGAGAGCCGTAGCTGTAGGCCTGCTGCTCTCTGTCCGAAGTGACAAAATCACGAAAGCTTATCTCCGCATTGCAACTTACATTTACGGAGTAGGCGACTAGCATCATCTGGCAACTGAAAGTCAAAATCAGTTTTCAACCTAATAGAAACATTAATAATAATAGTAAAATAAGAAAGTCTACGGTTTCGTTTTTATTTAAATGAGTTTTGAATCGAGTCTAAATTTATATCATTAATAATTTTAAAAAGTATTAAAAATATTACTAAAAGAATTTTAATTGAAAACCCATTGGTTCGTTTCCCTGGTAATACCTCCATAGCTTCTAAAATTGCAAGCCAGATGGATGCTGAAGCGGAAAAGACAAAAGGGAAATCAAACAATTTGCAATTTACGACCCCGTCTGTTCAGCTGGTAAATTCCAACGGAAAATGGACCTAGTTATTCAAAGGAGTAAAGACCGATATAAAAATAAAATAAAAATTGCATTTTTATTCAGTTGCAATGCGAAGGCAAAACCGTCTTATTTTTCACTTGAAACAGGGAGCGCAGACCAGCACCGTAAATTGACGATTTTCGACCCTATTTGGAGTCATCATCAGAGAGCCGTAGCTGTAGGCCTGCTGCTCTGTGTCCGAAGTGACAAAATCACGAAAGCTTATCTCCGCATTGCAACTTACATTTACGGAGTAGGCGACTAGCATAATCTGGCAACTGAAAGTCAAAATCAGTTTTCAACCTAATAGAAACATTAATAATATTAGTAAAATAAGAAAGTCTACGGTTTCGTTTTTATTTAAATGAGTTTTGAATCGAGTCTAAATTTATATCATTAATAATTTTAAAAAGTATTAAAAATATTACTAAAAGAATTTTAATTGAAAACCCATTGGTTCATTTCCCTGGTAACACCTCCATGGCTTCTAAAATTGCAAGCCAGATGGATGCTGAAGCGAAAAAGACAAGAGGGAAATCCAAAAATTTGCAATTTACGACCCCGCCTGTTCAGCTGGTAAATTCCAACGGAAAATGGACCTAGTTATTCAAAGGAGTAAAGACCGATATAAAAATAAAATAAAAATTACATTTTTATTCAGTTGCAATGCGAAGGCAAAACCGTCTTATTTTTCACTTGAAACAGGGAGCGCAGACCAGCACCGTAAATTGACGATTTTCGACCCTATTTGGAGTCATCATCAGAGAGCCGTGGCTGTAGGCCTGCTGCTCTGTGTCCGAAGTGACAAAATCACGAAAGCTTATCTCCGCATTGCAACTTACATTTACGGAGTAGGCGACTAGCATCATCTGGCAACTGAAAGTCAAAATCAGTTTTCAACCTAATAGAAACATTAATAATAATAGTAAAATAAGAAAGTCTACGGTTTCGTTTTTATTTAAATGAGTTTTGAATCGAGTCTAAATTTATATCATTAATAATTTTAAAAAGTATTAAAAATATTACTAAAAGAATTTTAATTGAAAACCCATTGGTTCGTTTCCCTGGTAATACCTCCATAGCTTCTAAAATTGCAAGCCAGATGGATGCTGAAGCGGAAAAGACAAAAGGGAAATCAAACAATTTGCAATTTACGACCCCGTCTGTTCAGCTGGTAAATTCCAACGGAAAATGGACCTAGTTATTCAAAGGAGTAAAGACCGATATAAAAATAAAATAAAAATTGCATTTTTATTCAGTTGCAATGCGAAGGCAAAACCGTCTTATTTTTCACTTGAAACAGGGAGCGCAGACCAGCACCGTAAATTGACGAGTTTCGACCCTATTTGGAGTCATCATCAGAGAGCCGTAGCTGTAGGCCTGCTGCTCTGTGTCCGAAGTGACAAAATCACGAAAGCTTATCTCCGCATTGCAACTTACATTTACGGAGTAGGCGACTAGCATAATCTGGCAACTGAAAGTCAAAATCAGTTTTCAACCTAATAGAAACATTAATAATATTAGTAAAATAAGAAAGTCTACGGTTTCGTTTTTATTTAAATGAGTTTTGAATCGAGTCTAAATTTATATCATTAATAATTTTAAAAAGTATTAAAAATATTACTAAAAGAATTTTAATTGAAAACCCATTGGTTCATTTCCCTGGTAACACCTCCATGGCTTCTAAAATTGCAAGCCAGATGGATGCTGAAGCGAAAAAGACAAGAGGGAAATCCAAAAATTTGCAATTTACGACCCCGCCTGTTCAGCTGGTAAATTCCAACGGAAAATGGACCTAGTTATTCAAAGGAGTAAAGACCGATATAAAAATAAAATAAAAATTACATTTTTATTCAGTTGCAATGCGAAGGCAAAACCGTCTTATTTTTCACTTGAAACAGGGAGCGCAGACCAGCACCGTAAATTGACGATTTTCGACCCTATTTGGAGTCATCATCAGAGAGCCGTGGCTGTAGGCCTGCTGCTCTCTGTCCGAAGTGACAAAATTACGAAAGCTTATCTCCGCATTGCAACTTACATTTACGGAGTAGGCGACTAGCATCATCTGGCAACTGAAAGTCAAAATCAGTTTTCAACCTAATAGAAACAATAATATTAGTAAAATAAGAAAGTCTACGGTTTCGTTTTTATTTAAATGAGTTTTGAATCGAGTCTAAATTTATATCATTAATAATATTAAAAAGTATTAAAAATATTACTAAAAGATTTTTAATTGAAAACCCATTGGTCCATTTCCCTGGTAACACCTCCATGGCTTCTAAAATTGCAAGCCAGATGGATGCTGAAGCGAAAAAGACCAGAGGGAAATCAAAAAATTTACAATTCACGACCCAGTCTGTTCAGCTAGTAAATTCCAACGGAATTTACCAGCCAGTTTATTTTTTAGAAGCCATGGAGTTGTTACCAGGGAACTGGACCAATAAGTTTTCAATTAAAAATCTTTTAGTAATATTTTTAATATTTTTCAATATTATTAATGTTCCTATTAGGTTGAAAACTTACTTTGCCTTTCAGTTGCCAGATGACGCTAGTCACCTACTCCATAAACGTCAGTTGCAATAATGCGGGGATAAGCTTTCGTAATTTTGTCACTTCGGGCAGAGAGCAGCAAAACCTACGCCTCTCTGATGATGACTCCAAATAGAGTCGAAAATCGTGGATTTAGAGTGCTGGTCTGAGCTCCCTGTTCTAAGTGAAAAATAAGACGGTTTTGCCTTCGCAATGCAACTGAATAAAAATGGAATTTTTATTTTATTTTTATATTCGCCTTTACTCCTTTGAGTAACTAGGTTCATTTTTCGTTGTAATTTACCAGCTGAACAGACGGGGTCGTGAATTGTAAATTTTTTGAATTCCTTCTTGTCTTCTTCACTTCAGCATCCATCTGGCTTGCAATTTTTAAAAGCCGTGGAGCTGTTACCAGGAAAATGGACTAATAAATTTTCAATTAAAAATCTTTTATAGTCGAGGAAATGAAGCTGAAAAAATGGCAAAACCTCGCAATCCTTTCGTCCAGCATCGATTTGTACAAAAATTTTGGATTAGGCTCATTAAACCCTCTAGTTTATTTTCTATATTGAGCCGTTTTACGCTTTTGGTTTTTTAAGGGTGAAAACTACCCCTAATTGTAAAAAATTATAAAATAACATTTTAAACTTTAATATTGTCAACATTTTGTTCTTATTAGTTACATAATGATTGTTTTATGCTTTAAGATATACTATCAAAATATTTCAACCCTTAAAAGCACCCTTGTTGGAGCTATATATAAAAAATTTACTTATCTTAAAAGAATAATTTCGGCTTTCATCGATTTACATAAAAATTTGGGATTAGGATCATCTCACCCTGTACTTCATATTCTATATCATGCTTAAGGTGATACAGTAGCGATCAACAGGTAGCAAAAACGCGTTCTAAGATTGCGGTTGTAATTTTGAATATTTTTTCGAGATATTTGGCACACGTATTCGTAATATAATAAAAAATGGCGGTACAGAGCCCAATTTGAAAAATATATTAATATGTGGAAATTACTCGGTGATTAAATACAACGTTAAAAAAACGAGACTGTTCCGCCATTAAGAAGAACAAAAAAATACACTTTCTTCAAATAAACTTTTTTATTCGATGCCTAGATTTTGTATCATTTTGGAACTACTAAAATTTTTTATTTTATTAGTAGTTATAAAATGACACAAAATCTAGGCATCGGATAAAAAATTTATTTGAAGAAAGTGTATTCTTTTGTTCTTTTTAATGGCGGTACAGGCTCGTTTTTTTAATATTGTATTTAATTACAGAGTAATTTCTACATATTAATATATTTTTCAAATTGGGCTCTGTACCGCCATTCTTTATTATATTACGAATACGTGTGCCAAATATCTCGAAAGAATATTCAAAATTACAGCCGCAATCTTGGAATGCGTTTTCGCTACCTGTTGATTGCTACTGTTTCCTCTTAAGGTCGTTGATTATTTTTAGGGGTGTAAACTACCCCTTATTGACAAAAATTATATAAAAACATTGTAAACTTTAATATGGGTAAAATTTGGTTTTGATTGGTTAAATAATAGTTGTTTTATACTTTAGGATATAATATCATAATATTTCAACCCTTAAAAACCACCCTTAATAACACTACAGTTTTTATAAGTAGATATTTTAATAGAACTATACAGAAAAAAAGTAGAATTAAAGAATTACAAAAACATTTATTTACAAAAAAATACGAATTTACAAATATGTACAAATAGAAATACAAATAGTCATCTTCCAGTATACGAACCAGTTCTGTGGTATTATACATACATTGAAAATTATCCATAAGCGGACTATCCGAATTTTTCAAAAAAAAAAAAATTCGTTTTATAAATATAGCTCCTTTAGTTTTGGCGATAAAAAGTTTTTTACAAACGACTTTTTAGAATTTGTGAAGAGATATAAGACTGTGTAAACTAAATTCCGTAAGATCTCTTAGTTTGTAGTTAGTGTGGGTTTAAAAGGCTCGAATAAGTGGGTGTTTGCTCGTAAATAGAGATTTTAAACAGCTATATCTTGCTAACTATTTACTGTAATGAAAATCCATGCACAAGGAAATTTTAGATATTAAAAACTACAATTTAGTGTACTCCATCATTTTTTCGTATCTCCAGTATTTTCGGAGATATTTTGAAGTAAAAGGTGAAAAATGGGAAATTCCAAAAAATTATTTTTTTTAAACTGTAAATTTTTCTAAAATTAGGCATTTGAAATAGGTCAAACTTCTTGGGTGTATTGATAATACAAATATAAAAGAAATTACAAAAAGGAAAAGACTAATTTTTAATTAGGAGGGTAGTTAGGGGGTTGTTTCCACTGATTTTTTCATAGAGAAAAGCAGGTACCGACTTTTTTGATCATAAGTCGCTTAATTTTCAGGTTAGAAACTTTTTATTATTTTTTTTGAAATTCCTAACTGTATGTTTGAAAAACGATTATGTGAGTTTTCCTCGAAAAATGCAGAGTTTTTCCGTTATTTTACTTTAAATATTTCAAATTATACATTTGACGAAAAAAGCTAACTTTTATCATGCCGTATCTCGGTTTGTATTGGTCTTAAAGATATTACAGGAAAATAATTTTGTTTGTGTTGCTAAAAGATACAATTTTGATATCTACAGTTTTTTTTATTAAATGCATATTTTTCGAGGTATTCTCAAAAAATCCTCTAAAAAAGTCGATTTTTTCATCGAAAAACTTACTTTCAAGCGCGAATAACTCAAAAAATATTAGTTTTACAAAGAAAATGTAAATTACATTTTTTTCTTAGAATTAATTTCTACATCGGTTTACATGGTTAAAATGTAATAAAAAATTCCCGCCCCGAGATGGGGTGGCAACCACCCCCAAGGTTTTAGCGTACAGCGGCATGATATAGAAAATGATCCTTGGACTATTCCCTACCTTCTGTTAAAATTTCAAGTAAATCCATACTGGACGAAAAAATTGAGAGCCTAAATGCTTCATTTCCTCGACTATTAGTCATATTTTTAATATTTTTCAATATTATTGTTTCTATTAGCTTGAAAACTTTCTTTGCTTTTTAGTTGCCAGATGACGCTAGTCACCTACTCCATAAACGTCAGTTGGAATGCGGAGATAAGCTTTCGTGATTTTGTCACTTCGAGCAGAGAGCAGCAGGCCTACGCCTCTCTGATGATGACTCCAAATAGAGTCGAACATCGTCCATTTAAAGTGCTGGCCTGCGCTCCCTGTTCTAAGTGAAAAATAAGCCGTTGTTGCCTTCGCATTGAAACTAAATAAAAACGGAATTTTTATTTTACTTTTATTTTTATAGTGTTTATTATTACGTACTCCTTTCGCAGTTCTCGCAATACTTCCGTCTTCATTTTCTTATTTATAATGCAATTCTACGCATCTTCCTGGAACAAAACATTTCAAATGACTATAGTTTATTTATGTGTTCTTACTTCAGTGTTCAGCTTTTAAGTCCATATTGTAGCTTAGGAAACACGCAACATATATTAGTGCTCTTAATCTCAGTTCTAATCTAAGGTATTTGGTGCATAGAATTGGGTCCTTTTTACAAAATTGATTATTATTTTTTTAAATACAGGTTCCTAGATATTTGTTTTTTTCAATCCTTTTTGTCGTTACATTTCCCAAATGTGTGTCTATTTATTTTCTTTATTATTGTCTTAGATTTAATCTTATGTATATTCAGTTTTAAAAGAGGTGTCAGTTTAGAGAGGTGTCAGACAGGGTTGTATACTGTCCCCACTGTTGTTCAATTTGTATTCAGATAAAATATTTAAGGAAGCGCTGCATAATTTGGAATGGGGTGTGAAGGTTAATGGAATTCTGATAAATACAATCAGATATGCAGACGATACAGTTATTTTAAGTGATGATATGAATGGATTACAACACCTTTTAAATGCCATTGACACAGTGGGAAGAGAGTTTGGCCTAAATATAAACTGTTCAAAAACAAAATACATGGTATTTAGCCGTTTGGCCCATCAAGATTCACGTTTATATGTTGATGGTCATATAATTCAAAGAGTACCCAGTTTTAAATATCTTGGTTGCAATATTACTGAACAACTAGATCCAGATAAAGAGATAAAATGTAGAATCGAGATAGCCCGCACGACATTTTTAAAAATGAGGTAATTCTTCTGTAATGATACCTTGCAACTTCAACTTCGAAAGCGCATGATTAAATGCTACATTTGGTCAGTCCTCTTATATGGTGTCGAAGCATGGACATTAAAAATATCCACCATTAACCGTTTGGAGGCCTCTGAAATGTGGCTGCACAGTCGTACTCTGAAAATACCATGGACGGCTATGCTGACAAATGTGGAAGTCCTTAAGAGAGCAAATGCTACCCGCGAGCTGCTTGATAACATCAAATATAGAAAGATGGCCTTTTTTGGACACGTAGTAAGGGGAGACCGGTATAATATTCTTCAACTTATTATGATGAGTAAAATCGAAGGACGCAGAGGAATTGGTAGAAAGCAGGCCTCTTGGTTGAAGAATATCCGGGAGTGGACAGGAATAAAGAAAGCAGAACACCTATTTAGAACACCTCGAGACAGAGACAGTTTCGCCATGTTAATCGCCAACGTCAAGGGGACTTGATAGGGCACGTTAAGAAGAAGATATTCAGTTTAGTCATTATTTTTTACAAAAATTGCTTTAGTGCGGCCGATATGTGATACAATTGCACATTTAATGATACAAGCATATAATTTGGACCACATATACTACATATATATAGGTTCAAATTTAGATATGAGGCCATCTCAGATTTTACCTTTTACAAAAATGGCGGGGATTCAAATTGACGACTATACATATGTGACTAATAGCACGATAACTTTTGAACGAGACTTCAGATTTCAACCAAATTTGGTATATAGCTTCTTTTTTTGATTAACAAGATGAATGAGGTGAACCAGAAGAATCGGTTTACCAGAAGTTGTGTTTTTACTGGTTGTTTATGTAAAAAATATGTTTTTTTTTCAATTTTTTTCCTCTGTATGTATTAATTTTTCAAAAAGGTAATACCGCAATTAAATATAGCATAAAATTATTTTGTAGAAAATATTTTTAAAATTTTAGTTATGTTAATTACCATTTAATAAATGCATAATGTATCTTCACATGTACCTATGTGTGACAGATTCGTACAAATATTATAAGAATTATTGTGAATTTAATCCTAGAAGCAGATAATTTGGACCACATATACTACATACATCAAGGTTCAAATTTAGATAAAAGGCCATCTCAGATTTCACTTTTTACAAAAATGGCGGGCGTTCAAAATGGCTACTATACATATGTGACTAATAGCACGATAACTTTTGAACGAAAAGTCCGATTTCAACCAAATTTGGTATATAAGTTCTTCTTTTGATGTGAAAGGCCAAAGTCTTGAACCGGAAGAATCTATTTACCAGAAGTTGTGTTTTTCCTGATTTTTATGTAAAAACATGTTGTTTTTCTAATAATTCTTTCACCCTCTATATATTAATTTTTCAAAAAGCTAATACCGGCGTTGAAAAGAGCGTAAACATATTTTTAGGCAATATTTTGAACTCTTTAGTTACGTTAATTACCAATTAATAAATGCATCATGTATCTTCACATGTACCTATAAACCTATGTGCGGCAGATTTGTGCAAATAATATAAGAATTATTGTGCATTTGGTTATATCATATAATTTGGACCACACACACTACATATACAAAGATTCAAATTTAGACATGAGGCCATCTCAGATTTTATCTTTTACAAAAATAGCGGGCATTCAAAATGAATCTGACGCACACAGGTACATCTGAAGATACGTTATGCATTTATTAAATTGTAATTAACATAACTAAAAAGTTCGAAGTCTCTCGTAAAAACTATGTTTACACTATTTTCAATGGCGGTATTAACTTTTTGAAAAATTAATATATACAGGGTGAAAGAATTGAAAAAAACAACAGATTTTTACATAAAAAAAAACAGTAAAAACACAACTTCTGGTGAATCGATTCTTCCGGTTCAAAACTTCGATCTTATTCATCCAAAAAACAACTTTGATGACAAATTTGGCTGAAATCTGACTTTTCGTTCAAAAGCTATCGTGCTATTACTCACATATGTATAGCCGCCATTTTGAATACTCGCCATTTTTGTAAGAGGCAAAATCTGAGATGGCCTCATATCTGAATTTGAACTTTTGTATGTGTAGTATATGTGGTCCAAATTATATGCTTCTACCGTAAAATTCACAATAATTCTTATAATATTTGCCCGAATCTGCTACAAAAAGGTACATAATGTGAAGATACGTTATGCATTTATTAAATGGTAATTAACACAACTAAAAAGTTCAAAATATTTTCTAAAACATATTCTTACGCTCTTTTCAATGGTGGTATTACCATTATGAAAAATTAATATATACAGGGTAAAAAAATTGAAAATAAATTATTTACATAATATAAAATAGTTTTACATGAAAAACCAGGAAAAACACAACTTCTGGTAAACCGATTCTTCCAGTTCACGACATAGACCTTGTAAATTACAAAAAGAACCTATGTACCAAATTTGGTTGCAATCGGACTTTTCATTCAAAAGATATCCTGCTATTAGTCACATATGTATAGCCGCCCATTTTGAATGTCCGCCATTTGTGTAAAAGGCAAAATCTGAGATGACCTCATATCTAAATTTGAACCTTTATATGTGCAGTATATGTGGCCCAATTTATATGCTTGTATCATTAAATGTGCAATTCTTATAAATATTTGCACGAATCTGCCGCACTACTGGCCTTGTTTAGTAATAGTTCGAGCTGTTCAACAGAGCTTGAAATAATAACAACATCGTCTGCACAATAGAAGATTGTATTTTATGTTTTCTTCAGTTAATTATTATTTCTTATTCAGATAGTAATATTTATTCAAAAATGGATTCACTATATACAATGAATGTACATGCAGGCATAATACAACCCTGACTAACTCCTCTCATGATTTCAATGTATGGACTAGTTATTACCAAATTTGTGGTCTGCGAATTCAGTAAAGTTTTCTTATTGCTCTTAGGTCACTTTTGTATATAGTTTTTGTTATTTTGTAATTTTGGACTAATTTTTCATGTCTGACTTTGTCAAATGTTTTTTCAAAATCAAATCAAACACATGCACACCTACATTCTTATTAACGCATTTTAGTTATCCTATTAAAAGGTGAAATGTTTTATAATGTATTTATCTTATGCGATGGATGCTATAAAAGTGCCTTGTGAAAATTACAAGAATATAAGTCATTCTCGGTTTAAATTTTAATATTATTTTATTATATTTATAGATATTCTAGAGATTTTATATCAAGATACAAAAAGAAATAGTTCAAGTTACTGGAATTTACTTTATTTCTACAAAAAAAAAAAACAGTGAAGTTCATGACAAAAACAATAAAAACACATCACAAATATTAAAGTTGAATTCCATCTTCTTCGCCAGTTTCTGGAACGGCATCATTTACACTTTACCTCTAGGTAGATTTAAATATTCGTTATGATATTGCTATAAAATAAAATGTTTAGTACGGCAAAAAACTATTGTTGTTTATTTGGGTTTATATGACTACAGACACTAAATCCATTCGCCAATTTTACTATTTTTTATTTTGTTGGACATCTTTTCGTAACCCGTGTTGTGCTGCCCCCCCCCCCCCACTTGCAAAAATTAAAAAACAAATAGCCCTGATTTATGAGCTATTTATGAGCTCTCATATTCCGCAAACTAAAAATTTTGAGCTCGTTCCACTGAGCAGGAATTTAATACCCTAGTGGGGGGGGGGCTGAGTCAGCCCCCCCCACTACTTAAAAATAGGAATATTGAATCGATTTATGCGGCAGAGCTACGAGCTATTTATGAGCTCTTGAAATTATATAGTTTCGATTTTTGAGCTCATCCCCTTCACCCCCAAACAACCCTTTAATTGATTTAACTTAAGAGAAAGATGCTGGGAAAACTTAAAATATATCGTATTGCGGATATAATTCATATAGCTTATATACTCTAAGAATAAACTAATAAATCAAGAGCATTTCGATTATTGAGCTACAACCCATTCGCAAGAAAACCACCCTATCTTCCCGGCTTAAGAGAAAGTTGTACTTAAAATGCATTAAACTAATTATTTGGCGACTACATATCATTTAATAATTTATAAGGTTCCAAATTACGCGCATTTAGATCAGTAAATTGCAATTTATTTTGTATAGTGCAGTCACTGAAGGTAAAAATCAACGATTACCTTCAATTTCGGTGAACCTTCATCGATTTTCACGAAAATTGGTCAGTAGTTAGAGGATACGTCAAGAAACAAAGGTGACATGGTACCACCTTGCGCCTTTACCCTGAGGGTGGATACCGCCCCTTCTCGGGGGTGAAAATTATTTTATAAAAAATAAATGCACAAATCAATAAAAGAACAAATTAAAAGCAAAATTTATTATATAAAGTTAATAAAATAAGTCAATACTTTTTAAGTTATTAAAGATCAAAGATTTTAATTATTTGTGAAAAAAATGCATGTTTTGAAAAGGTTTTTTTTTGTAAATCACTGAAAAACTTTAAGTTTTTACAAAAAAGTTAATAGTAGTTTAATTCGTATAGCTTATATTCTAAGAATAAACTCTTAAATCACGCGTCTTTCGATTATAGAGCTACAACCCCTTCGCAAGAAAACGACCCCATATTCCCGGCTTAAGAGAGAGTTGTTCTTAAAATAATTTAAATTAATTATTTGGCGACTACATATCGTTTAATAATTTATGAAAATGTTATTAATTGCTCGGGTACATGTCTGTTAAACACGGGCTCTCATACTCACTTTAATATTTCTACTGGTACCTTCTCCAACATTGATCTAAGCTTTAGTGACCCAAAATTAGCTCCTACATTAACATGGCATACATCTGATGATCTCCACGACAGCAATCATTTCCCAATCTTTATAACCAACTCAGATACATCAAATTCTCAAATATTGACTAAAAGTTTTTGGCGCTTAAATAATTGTAATTGGTCTGATTATATTAGTGAAACTGATTATTGCCTACCTAAACTCACTCTAACTGATAACATTGATATGGACGTCACTCAATTCGCAAACACAATTCGCCTTGCTGCTGAAGCACATATTGGAAAATCAGTCATTTCAGCTGAACGAAAAAGTGTCCCATGGTGGAATTCCTCTTGCGAAAACGCTGTGGAGCAGCAAAAATCTGCTCTAAAAATTTACAGCAGAAACAAGTGTCAGGAGAACCTTATTGCACTTAAAAAAACAAGAGCGAAATCTAGATACATTATTAAATTAAGTAAGAAAACTTCATGGAGACAATATATCTCCTCCATAAATGAGAATAGTAGCCCAAGCCAAGTTTGGAAAAAAATTGGACAAATACAGGGCAAAAAAACTAATCTTAAGATCTCCAATCTCCTTTTTAATCAAAAGGTTATCATTGATAATCAGGAGATAGCCAAAGTTCTGGCAGAAAACTTTAAAGAAAAGTTTCACAACAAATCTGGGCCTAACCCTGTATCCTCTACTCTTCCTTCACCCTTTCCTTATTGTTCTCCAGTTTCACAAGATATCAATTATCTGAGTTCTCCTATAACCTATTCCGAATTAAAATCTGCACTCAAATCCTGTAAAAACACAGCTGCTGGCCCTGATGACCTTCCATACATATTCTTAAAGAAATTGTCATCTTCATGTCTATACAAACTTCTCGAGATATATAATAAAATATGGATTTTCCACAAATTCCCGAATGAATGGCGAACGTCAATAATATTACCAATCAAAAAAAAAGATCTACCTGCTTCTGTCCCTGATTCTTATAGGCCTATATCCCTTACCTGTACCATGTGTAAAATACTTGAAAAAATTATCAATAAACGTCTTAAGTGGTATCTCGACAAACACAAAATTATTCCTAAAGAACAATCTGGCTTTAGACGACACAGATCCACTCGTGACAATCTTGTCCTTCTACAAAGTGACATCGCCAGCTCAATAAATGAAAAGTATGAAGTAACGGCTGTCGTTTTTGACATAAAAGGAGCATTTGACACGATTAATCGACAAGCTATAATCGCCAAGTTAAAGCAGCATAATATCACCGGAAATATATTTTATTTTATACAAAATTTTTTGTCTCAAAGGACGTTCAAAGTTTCTGTAAATGGTGTATTCTCTTCTGTTTATACTCAAACCAATGGCACCCCTCAAGGTTCAGTGTTAAGCCCTACCTTATTTAACCTCGGCATAAGTGATCTTTGTTTTAATTTACCATCTCCTACTAAATATGTAGCTTATGCAGATGATTTAATATTATATTGTCACGGTCGTTCAGCTTCCACTAGTTCTAAAATTTTGCAAGCGGCCATAAACATAGTAATCTCTCGGACCCACTCTTTGGGACTAACTTTATCCCTCACAAAATCCAAAGTTATTAAATTTAGTAGACGGCCTCCAATGCCCCCTACACCTCTATTTATAAATGATTCACTTCTTCCCGTAGTTGATCATTGTAAAATACTGGGATTGACGTTTGACTCTCGCCTCTCTTGGAAGCAACATATTCTCAATTTAAAAAGTGCATGCCACAAAAGATTAAACATTCTTAAAACACTGTCTCACTATCACTGGGGTGCGGATGAAAAGTCGCTCCTTAAAGTATATAAAGCACTAATTCGCTCTAAATTAGATTATGGTAGTATTGCTTATATGTCTGCTTCAAAAAGAGATCTGGATTCCTTAAACTCTATCCATAACACAGCCCTTCGACTATGTCTAGGTGCATTTCGTTCCAGTCCATCTGAAAGTGTCTACTGTGAAGCCGGTGAGCCTCCTCTCTGGATTAGACGGCAATATCTTCTTCTTTCCTATGCTGCATCTGTCTCTTCTAATCCCCTTAATCCTGTATACCGTTTATTCACAACAACCTATACCACCCCTTCACCAATAATAAAACCTATATTTTCTATATTGTCCACAATAACAAGCGACATCAATTTTAGACTGACAAATCCCATCCCCTTTCATCGAATTCCTCCTTGGATTATGCAGACCCCTCAAACTAACACAAATTTAACAAAATTCAATAAATATGAAACACCTAAAGAACTCATGATAAAAGCTTTTTTTGAAATTATACACAATAACCACTTTGATCAAGTAATATACACCGATGCTTCCAAAAGTGATTTAGGGGTTGGCTGTTCAGTCACCTCTCAAAACAATCTTATTTGTGCTTCTTTTATTCCTCTTCTGTGCAGCGTACATACTGGAGAATTATATAGTATCTTACAGGCTGTTAAGAATATTAACCTCCCGAATATAAATGTTGCCATTTGTACAGACTCTCTAGCTTCAATTTTATGCATTCAGGAATTATTTACCGATCATCCTCTTGTCCAAAATATCCATCATTGTTACTACCACCTTTCTACCTTAAACACTAAGATTACATTTATTTGGATTCCGTCTCACATTGGTATACCTGGCAATGAACTTGCAGATCAGCATGCTAAAACGGCTTCAACAGATACCACGTCAACAACCCACATCCAAATTTGTAAAGATGTGAAAACAGAAGCGTACAGATTCACATGGAGATTATGGCAAACCCACTGGAGTTCCTTAAATACATCTTTACGTGCAATCCAGCCCTCAGTATATAAGCCACTTTACACTGGCCCCACAGGACTCTCTAGACAAGACCTTAGAAATATAAGAAGAATCCGTATAGGCCACACCAAACTTACTCACGGCTTCCTGATGTCATCAGATATCCGGCCTATCTGTTTAACATGCCAGTGCCAACTTACCGTGAACCACATTATTACCGAATGTCATCAGTTCAGTGTAGTAAGACAACAGCTCAAACTAAAACCGCAGCTATGTGACATTCTAAGTGATACCAACCAGTTAGACAGAGTTCTTCAGTTTTTAAAAAAAATATCATTGTATCATAAACTTTAATTTTTTTTTTTATGACATAACTTGTTAATGCTCTTTAATTATACCTCTTGTAATCTTGTTTGTAATCGTCCCGTGCGAGTGGCCATAGTTGCCGAGCACGTTAATGTAAATAAAAAAAAAAAAAAAAAAATAATTTATGAGCTTGCAAAATATACGCATCTCAATTATTGAATTGCCATTTTATTTCTATAGTGCAGTCACTGAAGGTAAAAATCAACTAGTACCTTCGATTTCGGTAAATCTCCATTTATTTTCACGAATTGACAATAACAACTTGGGGTTTTAGCCTGGGGTATATGTCACCCCTTCTCGGGAGTGAAAATTACTTTATTAAAAATAACCCCACAAATCGAGAGAGGGACAAATTGTAAGCAAAATTTGTTATATAATGTGATTAAAATAAATCAATACTTTTTGAGTTATTAAAGATCAAATATTTTAATTTTTGGAAAGAAAATGCATGCTTTATAGCGATTTTTCATAAATGACTCAAAAACTGTAAGTTTTTACAAAAAAGTTTTCATCACTAAAATTGAAGCTAATAAAAAATATAATAAATTGCTTACTTGAAAAACCCTTTAATGTTAATTTAAAGTAAGTTATTGGTAATTAAATGTATATTTTTTCCGCGACTGTTAAAATCTAAGGGTTCAAGCTTAAATAACGGGAAAGAGATGCATTTTATAACACTTTGGTACTAAATACCTGTCAAAGTACTTAGAAATAACTATGAAAAATAAGATGCAGAAAAAGTTGATAGTATCAAAATCCGCTCACCAATTTTCGTGAAAATGAATGGAGATTTACCGAAATCGAAGGTACTAGTTGATTTTTACCTTCACTGACTGCACTATAGAAAGAAAATGGCAATTCAATAATTGAGATGCGTATATTTTGCAAGCTCATAAATTATTAAACGATATGTAGTCGCCAAATAATTAATTTAAATTATTTTAAGAACAACTCTCTCTTAAGCCGGGAATATGGGGTCGTTTTCTTACGAAGGGGTTGTAGCTCTATAATCGAAAGACGCGTGATTTAAGAGTTTATTCTTAGAATATAAGCTATACGAATTAAAATACTATTAACTTTTTTGTAAAAACTTAAAGTTTTTCAGTGATTTACAAAAAACCTTTTCAAAACATGCATTTTTTCACAAATAATTAAAATCTTTGATCTTTAATAACTTAAAAAGTATTGACTTATTTTATTAACTTTATATAATAAATTTTGCTTTTAATTTGTTCTTTTATTGATTTGTGCATTTATTTTTTATAAAATAATTTTCACCCCCGAGAAGGGGCGGTATCCACCCTCAGGGTAAAGGCGCAAGGTGGTACCATGTCACCTTTGCTTCTTGACGTATCCTCTAACTACTGACCAATTTTCGTGAAAATCGATGAAGGTTCACCGAAATTGAAGGTAATCGTTGATTTTTACCTTCAGTGACTGCACTATACAAAATAAATTGCAATTTACTGATCTAAATGCGCGTAATTTGGAAGCTTATAAATTATTAAATGATATGTAGTCACCAAATAATTAGTTTAACGCATTTTTAATACAACTTTCTCTTAAGCCGGGAAGATAGGGTGGTTTTCTGGCGAAGAGGTTGTAGCTCAATAATCGAAATGCTCTTGATTTAATAGTTTATTCTTAGAGTATATAAGCTATAGGAATTATATTCGCAATACGATATATTTTAAGTTTTCTCAGCATCTTTCTCTTAAGTTAAATCAGTTAAAGGGTTGTTAGAGAAACTATATAATTTCAAGAGCTCATAAATAGCTCGTAATTCTGCCGCAAAAACCGATTCAATATTCCTATTTTTAAGTAGTGGGGGGGCTGACTCAGCCCCCCCACTAGGGTATTAAATTCCTGCTCAGTGGAACGAGCTCAAAATTTTTAGTTTGCGGAATATGAGAGCTCATAAATAGCTCATAAATCAGGGCTATTTGTTTTTTAATTTCTGCAAGTGGGGGGGGGGCAGCTCAACACGGGTCTTTTCGTATCTTATCTTAAAACTAATACTAATATTAATCTCTAATAAACAATCCTACTAATAAATAATTATTTTTGTATCTTTAATAATTTTTTATAATATATTTTTTTTGTATTTTTTTTTTCTAAATGATGTTCTCAGAGTTCCACAGCAAAAATTGCAACATGCTTCTTTAGCCCTCTACTTAATTCGAAATCTATTTACTATGGACTGTCCAAGTTCGTCGTCCATTTTATCTATATTTTTTTATTATTATATCTTTGTAATTAATGGGATTTCTTTCTATTACTTTTTTATATCTTTTTTTGTATAAATATATTTTTTTACATAAAATACCAGGTTTTTGTAAAAGGTAAATTTTAAAATACCCTAAATAAGGGTCACAATAGAAAACGTTTTAGGATTAAGAAATCCATCATCAGTGTTTCAAAGTCCAAAATTGCATGCCTGAGCCACCAAAAACCCTTTAAATGTAAACGATTTACTTGTTTTACATATTTATATAAAATTCATGATGTCAAAGATATGCCTGGATGTTACCCAAGGCAACACAGGACTCTTCCCACGTGGTTGGAATTTTTTTAAGAAAACCTCACATATTGGACTTCAATGGCCAACTGAAGTTGAGTTGGCACTGCTATTTTAAGGAAGTATTAAACAAAGGGGCACAACCATCATTAAAACAACAGTGGCAGCAGCAGGCACGGCAGGAGGTACAACAACAAGAGCTGGGGGAAGATGGAGAAGAAAATAAATTAACTAGACCCCCAACGCTAGAGGAGGTCCAAACGGCAATCCACATACAAAAAGTCATAAAGCACCGGGAATAGATAAAATACCGGCAGAACTACTCAAGCAAGGAGGAAGGAATTTGACACAACAGATGTACCAGCTAATACAAGAGATATGGATAGAAGAAGAGATCTCCCAACAATGGAAGAAAAGTATAATCTGCCCTATTTATAAAAAAGGAGACAAAATGTTGTGTCAGAATTATAGAGGCATCTCTTTACTTTGTTCGGGATACAAAATATTCACAAATATCCTTAATCGAAGACTTCAACCTCTCACGGAAAAAATAATCGGGAAATATCAAGCAGGGTTTAGGCAAAATAGATCTACCATTTACCAACTATTTACAGTTAAACAAATACTAGCAAAAGCATGGGAATATGACATGGACGTTTACAATCACTTTGTAGATTTTAAACAAGCCTATGATTCAATAGATACAAAAATTTTACCTAATATATTGGAACAATTTGGCATACCGTCAAAATTAATACGACTAGTGCAAATGACAATGACAGAAACAGAAGCACAAGTATGTATTCAAGGACATATCACTGATGTTTACCATAACGCAAGGACTGAAACAACGCGGCGGACTGGCTCCAACGCTTTTTAATCTTTTTCTTGAATATGCAATTAGACGGTTGACGACGAGCGGAAATAACATACTTACAAACAAATCTACCCAATGGAAATAACTTACTTACAAACAAATCTACCCAACTAGCAGCACGCAGATGATATAAATATAATGAGCAGAACAATGAATGCAGCGGAAGAAATCTACGTTGAGTTGAATCAGAGTGCAGAAGCAGGGCTAGCAATAAATACAAATTTACTACAACACTTTATTGACGATATAGAACATGTGAATATATTCACGTACCTAGGAATGGATCTGGTCGCAAGCAATGAAGAAGAAACGGAAATAAATAGAAGGCTTGTGCTGGCAAATAAAGCCTTTTTCGCGATGGGTCACATATTCAAATCGCGAGACGTACACCGGAAAAAAAAAACTCCAGGTCTATAAAACAATAATCAGGCCCATAGTAAGTTATGGCTATGAAACATGGGTAGTGACACAGAAATCTGCCAATGCATTAGATGTGTTTGAAAGAAAAATATTACGTAGGATACTGGGCCCAATAAGTGAAAATAACAACTGGCGAATTAGGTATAACAGAGAAATATACGAGCAATATAGCGAACCAACTCTAGCACAATACACTACACTGCAGAGATTACGGTATGCAGGGCACGTGGTCCGCATGCATGAGAATAGAATCCCCAGAAAATTGCTAAATGCAAGAATGCAGGGAAAAAGACCTGTTGGAAGACCTAAGAGATGGGAAGACGAAGTCGGTGAGGATGCTAGGAACTTCCTGGGAACGCGTTCATGGAAAAGAACAGCGGTAAATCGAAATAGTTGAAGAAGCTTATTGAAGGAGGCCAAGGTTCGATTTGGGCTGTAGTGCTATTGGAAGGATGGATGGATGGATATATGTCTTGGACATCGAGGAGCATGGACATTGGTATATTAAAATTTCTTCCTATATTAGCTAGAGTGTCATCTTTTTCGTTACCCGGGATATTTGAATGTCCTGGTATCCATGCTAATCTGATGTCAAAGCCATTTTCATTTGCATAAACTATAAGTCCTTGTGTGTCAATAGACCAAAACTCTGATATATTTTTGACTGCACAACTGCTGATTTTTTTAATTGCACTACTGGAATCCGAAAAAATAATTATTCTGAATAAGTTTTTTATAAGTGCTAATTTAATTGCCTCATAGATTCCTATACTCTCCGCCTTACATATGGAGAGGTGATTTGGTAACTTTGAGCTATATTTGATGTTGATATCTGGTATACTGATTCCAAACCCTGTTGATGCTTTTGAATTTTTCTTTTTTCTTGTTCTTAAGCCTCTTACTTGTTTGTGCTGTTATTCTTTTTACTTTAATATAGTTTTTTAGGGTTGGGGCATTGTTGAATTTTTCTATAGAGGCTTTTCTTTCTCTTATCCATTCTGAACATTCCTCGTCCCAGCATGGATTTCCTGTCTTCTGAGTTGTCCCACAGTTTTTATATAAAAGAGAGTTTTAAATAAAAATGCAACAGACTGGCGTTTCGTTGACAGAGTGCAGAGAGAGAATGACACAATATCATGTGTGTAATAAAATTGCTACGCCCGAATAGAAAGCATTTTTGTTAATAGGGAGGGCAATCACAGTTGGAATATTATTTTTTAATAATTCTAAGGTTGCATTACGCAATACATAGTCTATTTGGTTTTTACCATTCTCTCTTCTTAATCTTCTGCTGACTTCCACGTGTATTGTCTTCTCTTATTCATTTTAATGTATTATTAGCTATAAGAAAATTATTGTTTTTCAAAATTTGACTAGTCGATCATTCCTTTCGTTTCTGTTTTTCGTGTCGTCTCCTCCTGTATACTTCATTTACTTGTTCTTCCCGAACCTTTGCGTTAAAATCGCCACTATCATTGTAACATCCTGAGTTTTATTGCATTTTAAAATATTGTCTATGTATTCGTAGAAACTTTCAATATTGCTCTTTGCTGATTTGTTTCGTATCAGAAAATCGTATAGGAATAAGAAATACATTCAGCGTTCAAGTTTAATTTATTTAAACCTATCAAATAACCAAGAAAACAGAGTACACGTCTTTTCTTATAAAACACCTTGTGAACGTTAAAAATTATATTTAGGTGAAACTTCAATACTATTAGATGTTAGAATATGTAAACATTAATCTTATATCAAAAACAGAGAATTTGTCAGATATTAAATATACATATATGGAAAAATGGAACCAATTATTTAGAGTTCTAAAAGAAACAGATCGTTAAAAAGAAAAATCAAAGATGCAACTCCTATTTGGTAAAATAAAATCAACTTCATCATAAATTTCTCGGGAAAACATAGAGGGATTTTGTTATTAATATTAAAAGAAACAAATTACCGAAAAGAAAATGTCACAAGTAGTTCTATAACATAAAATACCTATTACGATACATTATTTAGGGGCGGAGGAAATTTCGACACCAAGCAGGTAGCGACTAAAATTTAATGGCAATTTTCGACACTAGACCCAAAGACCGGTGTTTATTTTACAGGAATATTCGACACCAAATCAATATAGTTGCGGCATAAATAAAATTCCATAATTAATGACTTATTAAGGTATTTGTTTATTTCATAAATATACTATACATTTTATTTCTCTAAAGCTTTAATAATATCCGAATATAACACTACTTAGATTTAGTAATTTTTATACATAATTTTACAGTCATTACTTATACAGTCATTACTTATACAATCATTACTAAAACTCGGATTATAGGCAAAATGCCTTTTTTTGCCTATTTTGCTTATTATAATTGTTTTTTGCACTTTTTGCCTTTTTTCGGAAATTCCGCCTATTTGTGCCTTTTTTAAAATTTCATGGTACTACCCCTGATATTATTCTATTACTAAACCATTCTATAATAAAATTTTGGGTCAATAATAAAACATCAATGGTTTGTTTATATAACAGATTTCTAGGAAAATGTACCTGATCGAGACTTGAGGGGGAACTATTTGGAAATCCCTAAGCATTATTAGTTTATTATCAGTTGAACAGTCGATTACTGTATCAGGGTTTAGTCACAAATTGCTATATCCTAGTTTAGTTTTGTTGCGTACACCGAAAAGCAAAGAACACGTTTTAAAACGTTTTAGATATTTGTGTGAAAAGATGACATCTAAATTAAGGCTATGGATCGCACCTTATTCGGAACTTTTTCTAGAAGGACATGGAGCATTTTGTAAACCATGCGGCAAATCGGTAAGTTTTATTTTTTCTCCTCCCACAACATAACTAAATTCTAAAGCGGTTTTAGAATTCTAATTATTTTTTTTTAATTCTCAGATTTCAAGTGGAAAAAAGTAGTTTATTGACCAGCATTGTGGAACCCCACTTCATAAACGTAATTTGGAAAAATTAAATTCCTCTAAGTTAGCCCAAATATCTCTGCGGGATAGTTTAAGCAGTTCAAAAAAAAAGGAGGTAGGCGCGTTTAAATTTGATTTATGCCAGATGATGATTGCATCCAACATTCTCTATATAAAGTTAATAACCCTAGTTTTAAATGCTTTTTCAAAAAATATCTTAATAAATCCTTACCGGACTAGAGTACATTGAGAAAACTTACTGTGGAAAAATGTTATGTGGAATGTATTTCAAAAATTAAGCGGGAGTTAGAGGGCAATTTTTTGTATATTATCGTGAATGACACGACAGATGTATGCGGCAGGTATATAGCTAATTTAATGATTGGAATTTTGAACGAAAACTTTGCGAGAAAACCTTATTTAGTTGCCGTTAAAGAATTGGAAAAAACAAACAATTTAACAATAAGTCGATTTATACAAGATAGTTTAACAAACCTCTTTTTACCCAACCATATACCAGTGAATAAAATAGTTTTAATGCTTTCAGTTGCTGCGGCATATATGTTAAAAGCTGCTGTTAATTTAAAGATTTTTTATCCTAATTTAATTCATTGCACTTGTGTAGCCCACGGGGTAAATAGAATTGCTGAAGAAATAAGAAATCTGTTTCCGTTGGTAAATAATTTTATAAATTTTATGAAAAAGTTTTTGTAAGGGCTCCATTGAGGGTGCAAATATATAAAGAAAAACTTCCCGGTGTCCCTTTGCCAACTAAACCAGTAATTACAAGGTGGGGAACCTGGCTCGAAGCAGTTTTTTTTTTACTTTGAACACTGCAATAAATACTCAAATAAATACCTATATTAAAATGAATTCTGTTTCGACACCAAAAAAAAATTGTTGCGGAAAGTACAGCAAAAATAAGTTTTCTAAAATTCTAAATGAAACAATTTTAGAATTAAGAGAATGTAAAATAAATAGATTAGAATTTGTTAAAGTAGTATCATATAAATTTAGGAAAACTATTTTGTTATTTTATATTTGTATATACATTTTGTATTCTTTTCCAAATAAGTTTTTTTGTTATGATATTTTTAATAAATCTATAAAATACTTAATATGTTTATGTATTTTTTACTAAATTATTAATTACAAAAAAATAATGGTTATAATAAAATACATATTATAATGGTTATAAAACTAGTTATATATGTATAAGTTAGTTAAAATTTATAAATACCGCCTAGTGTCAATAATGTTTAATACATAAAGTTTGAAAATAAAATAAATTAAATAACAAAATACCAATTTTGACAAAAATTTACAAAGGTACGAAGATGCGGCAACGTCTCACCTTCACATAAAGATTAGAACCATATAATTTATTTAAACCTTGGGAGGCAATTCGTATGTGACCATTTTAGCGACAGGTAAGAAATCCTATTTCGGGAGGCATTTCATATGCGGCCACCGACTGTACACCTGATAATAAACTAATAAAGCTTAGGGATTTCCAAATAGTTAACCCTCAAGTCTCGATCAGGTACATTTTCCTAGAAATCTGTTATATAAACAAACCATTGATATTTTATTATTGACCCAAAATTTTATTATAGAATGGTTTAGTAATAGAATAATATCATGCGTAGTACCATGAAATTTTAAGAAAGGCACAAATAGGCGGAATTTACGAAAAAAGGCAAAAAGTGCAAAAAACAATTATAATAGGCAAAATAGGCAAAATTTGCATATAGGCAATTTTCTGTTTTATGCTTATTGAAAAGTTTTAAGTGGACACTTATGTCAAAATAAATAGTAGGTACTACCGTTAGGACTAAATAGGCAATTTTGGAGAAAATGATGAGAAACTACGATTCCGACAAATACATACGTGGGTTAGATTTTATTGAAGCTATATCGTATCTTACCTATAATAGCTAATAAATTATTGTATACAATTTATAAGTAATGACTAAAGCTCGGATTTATAGGCAACAAAAGTTGAAGAAAAAGCATTTTGCCTATAATCCGAGCTTAAGTAATTACTTAGGTTTTCTCAATATTTATTATCACTTGCATCTAAATTTACACGAATATTATTCAGTTGTATTTTATTTCTTGTTTGACGTCTTGTTTGTATATGGACAGTACATTTTCTACAGTGCCAAGTCTTTTCTCCAATTATTTACTATAGGTACATGGCTTGGAAAATGGACATTATGTTCCATGTTAAAGGACAAATTGTCGATGACATACAAAAATTTATTTTGATTACTAAATAGACTAAAAAGTCTAAACTTTTTGCAACCTTTCGATTATCATTAGAGTCAACTGAAATATTTGTGGACTTTGAAAAAGCCATTCATTGTGCTGTATTGGGTATGGGACCCAATGTAAAAATTCGCGGATGTCGTTTTCACTTAGGTACATCAAAACTGATGAAAAAAATTATGTTTAAAAAAACTCAATGTTTGGGTTTGGTACAAGAATATTATAATAGAAATTCAGAAATTGCAAAATAGTTAAGGCATACGTTTGATTTAGCTTGACGAAGTTGAAGAGTGCTTTGTCATTTCATGTCATATAAACCTAAGCACTTGATATATCTGCAGATTATTTATCAAAAAATTACATATTCGATAGCCTATTTCCACCACAGATATGGTATATTATATAATCATAATCCAGGTCTATTACGAGGACCATGAATGCCTGTGAACCCTTCCATTCGAGGTTTAATTCTTCTTTTTACTCAATGCATCCTTCTGTTTTTATGCTTATTGAAAAGTTTTAAGTGGACACTTATGTCAAAATAAATAGTAGGTACTACCGTTAGGACTAAATTGGCAATTTTGGAGAAAATGATAGAGAAACTACGATTCCGACAAATACATACGTGGGTTAGATTTTATTGAAGCTATATCGTATCTTACCTATAATCGCTAATAAATTATTGTATACAATGTATAAGTAATGACTAAAGCTCGGATTTATAGGCAACAAAAGTTGAAGAAAAAAGCGCCTATATAGGCAAAGATTTTTATTAAAAAAGGCAGGAATATTAACATTTAGGCAAAATATAGGCAATAAAGGAATATAACTTATTTATTTATTGTACAAAGTGAATTAACGTAAGGCAGGTATATTTACACATCATAATCATAACATTAGTATAAATAAGCTAGTAACTAAATTACTGTTAATTAATAATTAAACATTGTAACCACTTAAAATTTTATCATTAATAGAAACAACTAAATGTTTTTCAAATAATTTCGGTCTTAAAACTATGTCTTCGATCACTTAAAATTAATTTGTACATTGAAAACGAGCGTTCGACATCGACAGATGTAACTGGAGCATATTTCAGAGCGTATAATAAATCTGGCATAATTTGTATTTCCTCGGAAAAAGGTCCCATTTAAAACTTTAGCAACATTAGATAAAAACGAAAAACCTTCATTCTTGTCGAAAAGATATTTCATTTTTTTTTTAATTAATTGACCGTTACTTGAAATATGTTTTCGACAAGAATGAAAATTTTTCGTTTTTATCTAATGTTGCTAAAGTTTTGAATGGGACATTTTCCGAGGAATTACAAATTATGCCAAATTTATTATCCGCTCTGACATATGCTCCAATTATATCTGTCGATGTCGAACGTTCGTTTTCAATGTACAAATTAATTTTAAGTGATCGAAGACATAGTTTTAAGACCGAAAATATTGAAAAACATTTAATTGTTTCTATTAATGATAAAATTTTAAGTGGTTAAAAATAATAAGTTATATTCCTTTATTGCCTATATTTTGCCTAAATGTTAATATTCCTGCCTTTTTTAATAAAAATCTTTGCCTATATAGGCGCCTTTTTCTTCAATTTTTGTTGCCTATAAATCCGAGCTTTAATAAATACGCAGCTACGTGCTTTACCGCGCGGTGTCGAAATTTCCTGTAATAAAATTTGACCCTTCGATTACCTCAGGTACAAACACAATTTGGTGTCGAAAATTCGCCCGCCGCATGCGAGAATAGTATCATTAGTGTTCTTCTTGGTATTTCTTCGGTATTTAATATGGACTTACTAACGAGAGAGTTTTACTGTTATGCTTGGGTGTAGTTGCAATTTTATTAAAGGCGAATCGCATGTTCTCGTTGTTCCCCAATATGTTGAAGTTAAAATTTCGTGTAATAAAATAAAGTATCCTCCAATAAAGTAGTTGCCAGAACGGACCTCACTACAATATACCTATCTCTAAATTGTCATTATAATTTCTTCTTTTTCTTTTTTTGGCATCATAGCTCTGGATGGGTCTTTGCCGGGCCATGTCGTTCCATTCAGACCTCTCTTGTCCGGTCGTCTTTCACATCCTAAAGCCGTCTTGTCCTGAATTTCTCGTTTCTATAAACGTATTGTAGGACCTATATTTGTCGCAAGGATTCGAAATGCTGAAAGATATCGTCAAGAAACTGTAAACTCCATTTATAAATGAATTGATGGATGATAAATGAATAGAAGGATATTTTCAGCAAGGCTGGGCTCGAAGTCACACAACGCTGAAAAATTTGAATTTTATTATGGACTTCTTCAACAATAGGTCATAAGTTTAAATACGCCTATTATGTATATTCCCCCTATATTCTGTGATTTGACTCCCTGAGATTTCTTTCTGTGGCCACATTAAAAAAAAGAATGTGTGTGTACTTTGTACGCACGTAAGAAGTTATAGTTCTATTATATGATTTAAACGAAATTAATATACTTTTTTGCACGATTGATCATTTTTGACTGTTTACCGTGACAGATTTTACGTCAGTAGGTGACATTTACTAGCAACTCGACGGTAAGTAATCCAACTCGACGGTAAGTACTTTAACTCGACGGTAAGTAATTCACTTACCGTCGAGTTGAAAAATCTCTTAATTTTAATTTATTTTTTGAAAGAATAAAGAAAACTAACGAATTATTTATTAATATTGAAACTTCTTAGGCCTATAGCCAACATTTTTTCTCTTCAAATACGAGATCAAAGTTGAAAACTTGGAAATATCAATGCCATCATAAAGAAAAACGGTGGATTTAATCATTGAATATTCTGCCCAGAGGCTTCCAGGAGCTTTCAACTGCATATTATGTCTTTGAACGAAATATGCCAATAGAGTCTTTTCTTCGATTCTTAAATTCTTGCCTTCGCACCATTTTTTAAAACTTTGGTAGGTATTTTGATAACGGATTTTGGATTTTTTGGGAATAATTGCGGAACACCCTTCTTCCCAAGCCCGTTCAATTTCTTCAAATTCACTTTCGCTCGTACTTTAATTTATAATAATCAAAATTGTACATAAAATTTTTGACAACTAAATAAAAACTCAATTCTCCATTGTTGTTATGCACCCTAGTTACTACCTAACAACCAAAGTATCTATCTTGATAAAATGAATGAAACTAGTCAATACGACGAACATGTTTAATTTTATAATTTATAATGTTATCAATCGTGCAAAAAAGGTTATAAGCATGTCGAACGTTAAGGGTAACCGATCTCAGACAATAATTGGAGTCGTCGCTCCGCTCCTCCTCCAAACAATGGTCTTCGATCGGTATAAAACCCTTACCGTTCTCCATACTTAATATACTATTTATTTATATTTTATTTAAATATTAAACTAATTTATACTTACTACTTCTCAAAAATTTTTATTAAAACAGTGCCAAAAATTAAAATAATAAAAGAATAAAACACACACACACATTAAAAATACCACAATGATTCCTGAACATTAATTGTCGGAAAATTTTTTAACTAATTACGTATTTTCTGAAAATAAAATTATATAATAAATATACTTACAATCATAAAATGTAAAAAAAAAATAAAAAAATAAAAGTTTTTATTGGGATTCGAACCAGCTATCAGCGCGGTTGGTATATTGGGGTTCATTCGCCTTAAAAGCTTCGCCACGGAGGCAATGTGTCATTATGTGCGAAGATCGACTAACTAAACGGATTAAGCTTTTGGCATTTTTGAATTAAATTAAATTATTTTGATTTTGAATTGAAATTATTTAGAATTGAAAAAATACAACAAAGCATAGAGTAAGAAAACAATATATTAGGTGAACATTGATAGAAATTTTGATGGTAATCAAATTATGTAAATAAAAGTATTACATACTATGTATTTTGGTAGGTTCAAATAGGTAGGTACCTATGAAACATTTACAATTATTACGTACTTGTTGCTTTTAAAGACTATTTAAATGTCACTACAATTATAAACTTTTTTGTTTCTGTCCTCACAACAATAAAACTAATATAATATTATACATTTGTTTACCTTCATATTGAACAATTATTTATTATTGACAGATCATTTCAACACCCAATCAGAGCCCGTATAACGACTAATACCATACTGTCGGTGTGCGCATGCGCGCAGATCAATATAAATTCACCCTCAATCTCAATCGCGCCTAAAGAAGTGTAACTTCAAAAATTCGATTTTTAAAACACCTTTAGCAGATTTGGAAGATTAAGACAAATAATAGAAAATATTATTAAAGAAACAAATAATACTCCGTGGGTCCTAAACAAGGTTATATACTCAACGAGAAGAAGAGTTACGTTATGTAGAGATGTTGGTGTTTGACATATGAAGCATCTATTTTGATTTTATTTATTAATGTTACTTATAATTTTGTTAATTTTTTTGATTGTTGAATAAAGTTGCGTGTTAAAGTTTTTGGCTGATTTTTCAAGTTATACTTATTTAGGCGCGTTTGGGAATAAATGTATATGTGCGCGAATTCATCAAAAGTCTTGGTCCTGGGCGCAGCTGAAATATATGCTCTGATTGGATATTAAAATGACCTATCAATAATTGTTCAATATGGAGGTGATAGAGGCGGCTCTAGCCCATGTAGCGCCCGTGTGCAGTTGATGCCCTGGCGCCCTTTTATTCCCTGGGCCAACATATAAAATTATCATTAATGACCACACCATCGAATCTTTTTGTACTTGTTATTTGGGTGGAGTCGGACAAATTTGGAGCTTGGCGCATTATGGTAGTGGGGCGTTTGTCTGTCAAGCTGTCACGAAGTTATCAATTTTATGCAAGAAAAAAATGTATAACCACATTGGTCATTTTATTTTAATCAATGGTTTTTATCATATAAACAGGGAAAACAATTTTGTCGGACAAAAATATTGTGCCAAATGACGCGTCGAACACGCTAAATATGTCAAATTTATGTATTAATAAATTTATTACCACATGGCTAATTTTAACACAATCTACAATAAAAAATTTTTACAATAATGTGGTAACCTTGTCGGACAATTTTCACGGGGCATATGCGCAGGATTACTACAACGTGTGATGAATATGGACTCAAGCTAAACACCGCAAAGACCAAGGTGATGGTTGTCAGTAAGACGCCAATACAACCGGAAGTAGTAACAGCTTATGGTGAACAATTAGAGAGAACTAACAGTATCACCTACCTTGGTTGTAAGCTAAATGAGAACTGGGACATGAGCAAAGAAATTAGAATACGTATAGAGAAGGCCAGAGCTGCATTCTTTAAGATAAAGAAACTTTTATGTGGAAACAACATTACTTTGAATCTTAAAATTAGATTAGTGAGATGTTATGTGTTCTCTACTCTTTTGTACGGTGTCGAAGGTTAAACTTTAACAGATACTCTTCTCAAGAAATTGGAAGCCTTTGAAATTTGGGTATACCGAAGAATCCTACGAATAAGTTGGGTGGATAGAGTTCGTAACGAAGTTGTTTTGCACCGGATGGGAAAAGTCACAGAAGTCGTCAGAACAGTTAAAAATCGAAAACTTGAATATTTTGGCCATGTTATGCGACACCCAGAGAGATATAATATACTCCATTTAATAATACAAGGCAAGGTAGACGGAAGAAGAGGGCCAGGTCGAAGAAGAACGTCATGGATTAAAAACCTGAGAGAATGGTATAACAGATCCTCTGCATCCCTTTTCCGAGCTGCCGTTAACAAAATTGCTATAGCCAATTTGATAGCCAACGTTCGATAATCGAGCACGGCACATGAAGAAGAAAGAGGTAACCTTGTCGGACAATTTTCTCGGGGCATACTTTGCAGTCGGATGCGCTGAAGATGTCAATTTCCTGGAATTTTTTTATTTAGTACCACAGATGTCATTTTTATTTTGTACTGTTTTTTTACATGTGTAATGCATATTGGATCACTTGTCAGACAAAAATAATGGGTCCAAAATTTTCAAAAAATTTTCCGAAATTTTCCCTCTTGTCAGAATTTTTTTTTGAAAATTCGAGAAAAGAAACTACAGAACGATGTTCGTCATTGTTCAAGGAGTATATACACAAATTTTCAGATCAAAATTTTTCCAAAATTTTCCCTCTTGTCGGAAAATTTTTTGGAAAATTTTGGGTATAACTCTACGTCACGCTTTTTTAAATGTCGTACTTGGTATGTGTACCAATTTTCAGCTAAATCGATTCAAAAGTAACCGAGAAAAACTGTTTTAAAAATTTTTTCGACAATGCCTCCTCTTAAGGGCGTCGATAACCTAAAAGAATTAAGTTTTCTGTTCGTTTGCTCCAACATTTTTGTAAAACAATTACATTTTTTGTTTAAGAATACAATTACTTGTAACCTACTACTTTAACCTGTGAAGATAAATGATGCACGAACCCAGCATATTTTATAAGTATAGTTTATTAATAAAAGTTAAATTTTTTGTTCGACTGTCGATTTGTCCCAATATTTTTGTCGAATACTTAGATTTTTTTATTTAGAATATAATTACTTATAACCTCCTATTTTTGTTTATCTCCTATTTTTGTATTTTTGTCGGAAAAATGGTTGTAAATAAAAAAATTGCAGGAAATTGACATCTTCGGCGCATCCGACTGCGCATATGCCCCGTGAAAATGGTCCAATAAGGTAATTTTTTATGGTAAATTCTGTTAATATTAGCCATGTGGTAATTAATTTATTATTTTCATAAATTTGACATATTTAGTCCGATGCGTCATATGACCCAATATTTTTGTCCTACAAAATTGTTTTCGCTGTTTATATGATAAAAACCATTGATAATAAAATGACCAATGTGGTTATAAATTTTTTTCTTGCATAAAATTGATAACTTCGTGACAGCTTGACGGACAAACGCCCCACTACCATAATGGCGCCAAGCTCCAAATTTGTCCGACTCCACCCAAATAACAAGTACGTTTCGACGGTGTGGTTATAAATAATAATTTTATATGTGGGCCCAAGGACTATTTGGTAGACGCGCAGTCAAAATGGAATAGTCGAATAGGTACCTACCTAGTACTAGTACATAGGATACAGAGGGTGTTATGTACCTAGGCTTATGATGTACACAAAAATCCAGATGCAAATAGTGCAATATAAATTATGTCGGGAGTCAATAGGTATTCACAGCGTCAGAACAACCTACCCGAATATAATCTACGATGAAATACGTATTTTCAGTATTACTAAAAAAACCAACAACAAATTGTTAATAAGGATAATTTTTGAGAAACTCTTACTCCGCTGAAAGTCGTAAGTCCTTTTAAATAATTTTAATCAAAATAAAAGCCGCTTTACTTTATATTTACATATTAACTTAAATAATATAATACATAATCCATTCCGTCAACGCTTATTTCGCAAAATTACCCCGCGACACGTGTATAAACGCCTTTGAAAATGCCCGGCAAGTCCCAAGCAATTTTACCTTTGGTTCTTTGTTTGGTTTGACCTTAGGTTCCACAATCTATTTCGAAATCATTGTCGATATGTCTTCAAATGAATCAAAAGATTGCCTCCCGTCTATTGGAGCGATGGACGGACAGATGGGCGGGCGGCAATCTATAAATCGCGCCTAATTGCCAATGTAATTTTTCATTAATCATTTTAAAGCCTACTTTATTTTGAAACAAATTAAAGGACCCGCTCTTTGGCTCTCGGCGCCCCCAACATGCCGGCGCCCGTGTGCACCGCACACCCTGCACAATAGGTAAAGCCGCCTCTGGGTGATGGGTAAACAAATATTTTGTATATTAGTTTTTATTGTTGTGGGGACAGAGAAAAAAGCAAGACTATATTTGTAATGACTCTTAAATAGTTTTTAAAAGCAATAGGTACGTAATTGTAAATATTTCAGTATTTTAATAAAAAATTACATTCCAATTTGGAAAATGTAAAATATACCTACCTATAAATAGTAGGTACTAATTTGATATACATAATTTGATTACCAACAAAATTTCTATAAAATCTTCATCTAATATATTGTTTTCTTACTGTATGTTTTGTTGTATTTTAATATTTTAATTCCACAAAAATTAAACTAATTTAAAAATCAAACAGTTTAAAACATTCAGTTCGTGTATTTCCCCATGTCCCTCATGTTTTTAAGTGGCTAAATTGTAAATTGCGTACATTTCAAAAATAAACAACACTAATATACGCACACGCAGGTTCAATCCCCTAGGCAATTTTTTTTTTTTAGAAATCTTATGATTGTAAGTATATTTATTATATATTTTTTTCAGAAAATACGTATTTAGTTAAAACTTTGCCAACAATTATTGTTCAGAAATCATTTCTTTGTTTCATTTTTCAATGTGTTTGTGTGTGTGTTTTATTTTTTTTTATTTTTTTAATCTTTAGTATTGTTTTCATAAACATTTTTGGATAGTAGTAAGTATTAAAATTAGTTTAGTATTTAAGTAAAATATAAATAAGTTGTTTAAAACATACAGTGGAACCTCGATAACTCGGATTAATCGGGACCGCGGCCGATCCAAGTTATCGGAAATCCGGGTTAGTCGGTGAATATGGTAAACATTAATAAAACACTCCGTTATAATTGAAATAACACGAAATATATATGCACAGTACACATCAAAATTACGTATAGTTTTATAGAGTATAGAGTATTGTTCATTTTTTGGTAAAAAACTCATGCTTAGACAAAAAAGCACGCAAACATAAACCTATCTGAAGCACGATTACAGAACGGAAGCGAAAAATACGACTGTACTACACACAATACAGTCACAAGTGGAACAATGTTAAGTTATTTAAGAACAGTGGAGACTAAGACCATTGTTTAAACAATAATTTTTTAAAGGTATTTTTTTAGTCTTTTTTGAACAATTCTAAGAGAAGACTAAGTTTTCACTCTAATGGCATATAAAACAACATAATGCTATTCCACACCCCACCACAATGAAAACAATGGGAACCTTCTCTGGTTACACCTCCAAGGCTTCTACAATATGCAAGCCATACGGATGCTGAGACTAAGGAATATGAGGAAATTCTACAATTTACAATTCACGTCCCATCTGCTCAGCGCGGTAAAGTTCCAACGAGAATCGTTCCCTTCGTACTCCAATCAGAGTAAATGTAAATCAAAAATGAATAACCATTTTCAATTTCATTGCAAAACTAAAATACAGCCGAACCATATTCTAGTCCAATCAGAGAGTGCAGCAAGCACCTCTATCGGTTTCGAAACTTATTAGTCTCTCATCAGGAGGCACATATGCTGCTCTCCCTGATCCAACCAAAACAAACCCCAGCGTGCAGTCCCGCATTTCAACGAACTAGCTGCACTCTCTGATTGGACTAGAATATGGTTCGGCTGCATTTTCGTTTTGCAACGAAATTGAAAATGGTTATTCATTTTTTATTTACATTTACTCTGATTGTAGTACGAAGGGAACCATTCTTGTTGGAACTTTACCGCGCTGAGCAGATGGGACGTGAATTGTAAATTGTAGAATTCCCTCATCTTCCTTAGTCTCAGTATTCGTATGGCTTGCATATTGTAGAAGCCTCGGAGGTGTAACCAGAGAAGGTTCCCATTGTTTTCATTCTGGTGGGGTGTAGAATATCATTATGTTGTTTTATATGCCATTAGAGTGAAAACTTAGTCTTGTTGTAGCAGTTGCCGCTAGGACATCTATGCCATTTCGTTCGTTGCAATCCGGGACTGCACGCTGGGGTTTGTTTTGGTTGGATCAGGGAGAGCAGCATATGTGCCTCCTGATGAGAGACTAATAAGTTTCGAAACCGATAGAGGTGCTTGCTGCACTCTCTGATTAAACTAGAATATGGTTCGGCTGTATTTTATTTTTTCAACGAAATTGAAAATGGTTATTCATTTTTGATTTTTTTTTTAATTCTATAAGAGTTTGAAATAAATAAAGGAATACAGGTCGCAGGACAATCATTTTTATTGTTGAAATGTTTGTCTGATGAAAATCGGTCCGGGTTAGCCGGGCTTCCGGGTTATCGGGGGCCGACTCATCGGGGTTCCACTGTAGTGATTTCGTTAAAATCATATAATAGAAGTATAACTTCTTACGTGCGTAAAAAGTACACACACATTATTTTTTTATATTTCACACTGTTAATCAAAATTAATTTATAAACCAATGATACAAATTCAGATTAAAACAGGACATACGTAATTTTTGGCCCGAATAGTTTTTGTGATAATAATTGTGGATCGCTCGTTATAAAGTAAATGATATTATTGACAGAGAAATCTTGAAATATACCTTAGCCATTTCCAATATAAACCAGCCCACTTATTTACACCCATATATGCGACGAAGGATATTCCCATTCGCAATCCAAACTCCAAAAATTGTCTGACTAATGGAACAAGCACAGCTCTTGGATGTCAGTAGAGAAAGGCTCTTCAATACAGAATGACGTCAGTCGAGGACTTGATGACCTCCCCAAGTGGCGTACTCCACCTTAACGGCTTCTTATACCTATATATCATTCAAGCCATTGATTTCCATCTAGTTTGCTGGGGTTACATACAGGATCGAACCGGCTCAATTATGAAACGAGGATTTACTCCGTAAGCAATATTTTCATAATTTAGTAGTTATACAGGGTGTTTCATTAATAACTGGAAAAATTTTAACTGTTGATTTTTGGGCTCAAAATATTAAAATTTAACCAGAATAACTTGAATAAAATGTGGCTTCTTACTGAGTTACAGCAGTGGCGGCTCGTACCACTTTAAGAAGGTAGTGCCACAACTCGGGCAGCCGCCAAAATTTTTAGTGACGGATTCACGATATTGTCAAAAAAAGGTATACTGACAACAAAAACTAAAAAAAATATGCGCGGATACTTTTATCTTATGTACATATCTTAAGTTTATTGATCTGAGGTGCCAAGCAATTGTCCAACATTGATCAAAACAGTTCCGTAAATTAATTAATAATAAAAACCTCTTAACCTACCACCGGCATTTACTGCTGATAGTGCTTGAAAATTGTTATTACGATTTAGTCTCTATTTACCAATTTATAAAAATAATACTATTTCATTATTCACACACATGCACAAATTTTTGTAATGTCACTTTTAAAGTTTACGATATATGAAGTTCATTCTTCTATTTTTTGGTTGCAAAGTTTTCAATGACTTTATAATTAAAATTATCAATACAATTTACAAAATGCTCTTCTGCAGATAGCATACCTAAAGCACTAGGTTTCGATGTAAACATCGAAAAACAGCGTTCTGCTTCAGATGTTGATATAGGAATGGTAACTAAAATACTTAAAAGTTTAATAGTTTCTTCAAATGTGCTTTTTGAACCTTCCCTCTACAATAAAACCGATAGCGAAACAGCCCCAGAGGTAGTACTTAATTCGTCTCGCTAATACAGTACCTACTTCTAATTCAGTTTTAAACCGAGTTTTGCTTAAAAATTAAAATTGTCTCCAGTCTCCATGGTTCATTAAGAAATGATTCGGAGAACTGATGCTTATAAGCAGAAAACTTCTCCGACATAAATAAATTAGAAGCAACTAAATGTCCGGAGAAGGTAGACCTTTGAAAGATCTGGTACTTTGAATAATATGAACCTTTAAGTCGTTGTCTAATTCGGCGCTAAAATTGACCAGCTCCTTAAATATGCCTCTATTTTCTGAATTTTCTTTTTCGTCGTGACCTCTTAAAGCTAACTCGAAAGCTCCACAACACTTTATAACATTTGTAGTTTTTTTTCTAGCGAAAAACCACCAAAAAAAAATTTTAAAATACTAATCTTTATTGTCAATTAATAAACTAAACTTAAGAAATAATCAAAATATTATCAAAATACCCACGATCATGATGCACCAAAAGTTTAATTATAAATACAAAAACTTTTTAACAGAAAATATACATAATAAAAGCGACAAACCAGCACGTAAAGAAACTCAAAATAAATAGACCTGGCTTCATACCCTCGTGCCTGGCACAGAGATTCTAATGTTAAGGTATACTAATAGTCCAATATAGCTCTTTCTCTGTCACTTACATATAATGCTCGTAAAATCTTTCTCTCTTTACTCGTGCCAGTACTGACTTCGGCGCGAAGGAGATTCTCCTGTCGAATACTCTCCGCTGTCGGCAGGGATTGTATTGCGCCCATAGTTGCCATATTTTATATAATTTATGAAGATCAAAAGAAATACACACAAAAAAATTAATAGGAATTAAAAAGTTTTGAAGATAAAAAATATGTTTATGGATAGTTAGCAAGGTAGTGCCATGGCTCTATGGCACTATCTCACGGGCCGCCACTGAGTTACAGGGTGTTTTATTTACAAATTGAAACAGTATTTGTACCGAGTACTTTAAAATCATTTGACATAATATCCTTGTCATACTTGGCAGAAAGTGTAGCTAATGTACACGCTACTAAATTATGTTAAACACAAATGTTTCTGGTTACTACCAGAGGTATACGACGGGGGAAAGTGAATGGTTGACCCTTTCCAAATTCTACGCCACTGGCGAAATTTACTATTTACTTATTTACTGCAATTTCTCTGATATCTGGTATCTGTTATCAATTTTTTCAGAAGTGATAACTGTAAAAAATTCGAGTTATTTTTTTAATAACAAAGTTGATAAACATAGTTTTAAAACATAAATAATAGCGTGTATGTGTTTCTCTATCTCGCCGAATTTCTACCAGGGCCGCGTTTAGGTTAATTGACGCCCTAGGCAATTCTCTAGTAGCCGCCCATCAAGCATATACCATTTTTTCGAAAAAAAAAAGTTGCAACCAGATAAGAAAACATAAAAATTGTCATTCCAGTTCGATCACATCAGATTTCTTTCTTGATTTTTCTTTGGAAAATCATTTATAATGCCGTCATAATTTATCGCCTTTGTTACGTCACGTTCTATGGACAAAATCGACAAATTGTTGAGACGTTCTTGCGTCATACTTGATCGGAAAATATTTTCATGACTATTTTAAATTCTTGACATTTTCGAAAATGACCTTTCAGCGGACACGGTTGGCAACTGGGAGGCACAAATAAATGCGCAAAGCAATATCAAAATTAGGGAAAATATCTTTCAATCCACTCTTCTTTAAATATTTAGATATGTCAATTGTTGGTGATTGGTGATTTTATTGTGGTATCCAAATGAAGTTTTAAGTGAATGCATTCATGTATTTATTAGTGCAGTTAGTAAGGGTTTTTGGATCCGAGTTCCATCCTACTACATCAATTTACTTGATATTTTCACTGTAAGTAGGGAATAGCTCAAGAAACAAAGTCTGCGCTATATCCTATGACGCTTTTAACTTAGGGGTGGTTCCCACCCGTTCCAGGGGGTGGAATTTTTTTTATCAAACTAACACCGGAAGTGGCCAGAGAACCTAATTCTAAGCAATAACTGTTCTATAAATTTTTTTGAATACTCAATACTTTTTGAGTTATTCGTGGTTAAAAATTTGTCATTTTCATTGAAAAATGACACTTTTCGGAGACTGTTTTTTTGGGAATACCATAAAAATTGAGCATCTAACGAAAAAAACTATATAAAACATTTTTGTAGTTTATGAAAAATCAGAGAAATTCATTTTTTCATAAATCTTCTAGTTTTAATAAAAAAAAGAGATGGTAGGTGAAAAAAGTTTTTTTTTGGTGCATGCTCAAATCGGTGTATTTAACTTATAACAAGCGTGTATAATAACAGAGAAATTGCCGATTTTAGGGGTATAATCCTACGAATACCTTTTGTAGTGCTTTAAAAGACCTTTAAAACGAGAACTGTTAAATGTCGGTTACATTCAAACTAAGCGAGATAGGGTGCAAAAAAAACTTATGACTAATGAATTTTAAGGAAAAATGAGAGGTAACTCTTCATCCACCAGAATTTAAACGCATCGTTTTTCTTCTAGAATACCTCCTATTATAGTGTTATTTCTATATTCAAAAAGTTGGAGGGGTTTAAAATAAATGGTTTTTGAAAAAAATGTGATCAAATTATAGAGCGCAATTTTAAATTATATTAAAAATCTTCCTTTTTCTCCATGTAATTCGAAAGTGATAAGAGATACGTAAAAAAATACCTTACAAAAATGTAGGTTTTCTTTTATGCAAAAATTTTATTTTTCTTTCATTACTGTATCTCATTATCATTTTCGAGTTACATGGAGAAAAAGGAAGATTAAAAAAAATTAAAAATGCTCTCTATAATTTGATCTCAATTTTTTTCAAAAACCATTCATTTTAAACCCGTCCAACTTGTTGAACATAGAAATAACACTATAGTAAAAGGTATTGTAGAAGGAAAGCGATGCATTTAAATCTGCTGGATGTGCATTTATCTTAAAATAAATTAGTCATCCTTTTTTGTTGCACCATATCTCGCTTAGTTTGAATGTAATCGAAATTTAACATAGCGGTCGTTTTAAAGGTCTTTTCAGGCAGTACGTACTTACAAAAGATATTGATAGCATTATACCCTTAAAATCGACCATTTCTCTGCTATTAAGTTGAACACACCTATTTGAGCATGCACAAAAAAATTTCTTTTCATTTACCATATCTCTTTTTATGTTATCACTAGAAGACTTATGAAGGAACGAATCTCTTTGATTTTTCGTAAGCTACAAAAATGTTTTATATATTTATTTTCGTTAGATGCGTAATTTTTAAAGTATTCGCAAAAAACCGTCCGAAAAGGCGACATTTTTCAATGAAAATGGCAAATTTTCAACCACGAATAACCCAAAAGGCTTCAGTTTAAAAAAAAATATAAAATACTGCGCCCGCCGCCTTTGCGGTGCTGCCGACGGCCCAATAATCCCTAAATTTACGACTTCTGTCCTTTTTTAATGAATAGTGTTAAGAAAATGCAATTTGTTTTCTAGAAATGAATGCCCACTTATATTCCATTGATGGATGTACCATGTAGATGTACTTAAATGTTATTCGATTTTAATTTTTATATACAAACATTTTTTGTACAGTATTTTTGCCGCCCTCTCATAATTTGCCGCCCTAGGCAACTGCCTATATTGCCTAATGGATAAAGCAGCCCTGATTTCTACACAACGTCCAAACATGCTTTCAATCATATTTGGAATAGTTTTGTGATATAGGTATTACCATTCTTCCACGAGATTACTCGACATGTTGTAGGATTCTTAGTGGCTAACGATTCTTCAAGCACTTCCCGAGCTTGTCCAAAATGGGGTCAATGGGATTTAACGCTGTACTTCTCGCTGGCCACTTCATTGCATGAATATTGTAGGTATTCAAATAATTTTGCACTATCCTGGCCACGTGCTGTCTCGCGTTATCTTGTTGAAGGAAAATTTCTGGACCCATTCATATTTTCAGCAAATACCACTCTGTTGTCATCGCCTCTCGCCCAGTAGCTAGTAGGTCAAAGCGGCCATTTAAAGTTATCCCACCAAAACAATAATTGAACCTCCGCCAAAAGCCTGGGTTTTTCGAATTGTGGAATCTAAAAAGCGATTGCCTCTTTTACCATTAGGTGTCGAGGATTCCTCCTTTATACAGGGTGTCCAGAAACTCTACCGACAAACGAAGAGAGGAGATTCCTCAGATAATTTTAAGACAATTTAACCCAATTCACCGAAAATGCTTCCTAAGTCCTAAAGGAGCTAGAGCTCTTTCAAGATGGCTTCTAGTAATTAGTTTTTGTTAAAAATCCCCAGAACACTTTCATCTAGAAAAACAAAAATTGGTGCACATATTTATCTTCCAGAGATAAATCGATTCCATCCATTGCAAATTTCTAGTACCGGTCATAGGCGTCCGTTTTTGGTAGGGCAACAGTTATATTATCGCATAACTTTTTTGTTTTTAATTTTTGAGCATGTTTGAGTTTCGATTATTAAAATGTAAGCTATTAAAGTACTAAAAGGTACTCTTACTTTAAGTCGATAGGATACACCGTTTTCTAGAAAAAACGATTTGAAAATTTTTCGTTTTTTGAATCTCTAAAAAAAAATAAAAACAAAACTATTTAGAAAAACGAAAACTGGTACGTTTATTTATATTCCAGAGATGAATCGATTTCATTAATTTAGAATTTCTAGTACCGGTCATATGCGTTCATTTTGGGTAGGTCAACGGTTATTTTATCGAATAAGCTTTTTGTCTTTATTTTTAAGAATTTTTGACACTAAATTATTAAATTATGAGGTATTCTAGAAATACAAGTTACTATTGCTTCAAGTTGGTAAAATACACCGTTTTTTTTTTGAAATTTTTTTTTCAATTTTTTTTTTCAAATTCAGGAGACGAAAAATTTTCAAATTGATTTTTTTAGAAAACGGTGTGTCCTACCGACTTAAATCAAGAATACCTTTTAGTACTATAATATCTCACAATTTAATAATCCAGTATCAAAAATGCTTAACACTAGAAAGTCGGGCTTAGCTTACCTACCTAGAAAGCCGGAAGGGATAATTTTGGCCCCACGTTCTTTAACACTAGAAGCACCAACATTTCTGCATACCTAGAAGCACCGCAGCGGTCAAAATGACGGGTATTAGAATTTCTATTGCCAGCCGTTTTTGAATTCTTTTTTACTGGGTAAAAACCTATACTGAGTTAATAACTAATAATAAAAAACATATTTAATTAATTTAAATGAATTATTTAATTATTTAAGCACGATTTATGCAGTAGCAATATTTTTCAATTTTTCTTGTACAAGACCCACACAAATTTTATTTACATTTATGTATATGACCAATTTCATATGTTTCTCACTTTCACCTGCTACGTCTTCTCTGTTGTTTTTTTGTGGTGTTGAATCGTGGACCTTGAACAAAGAATATGTGCAGAAAATTGGAAGCATTCCAAATGGGGCTATATCGGAGAATATCCACAAAATAATCGGAGAGTCACAAATTAGGAGGTCCTCAGGAGAATGTAGAAGAACCGAGAGGTACCACCATCAAATCTCGAAAGGTCGAATAGTTTGGACACATTATGCGAAATGAATCCAAATATACCCTTCTAGAAGCCATCCTGCAAGGAAAAATATTTGGAAAACGGGGCCCAGGAAGAAGAACATCCTGCGGATAAGGTAGAAATTCCCATGATGGTCGACAACATTCATCACGGATAGACACATAAAAAAATGATATGCTTAAAAATATTATATAAGTGAATACATAAATATAAGCTAGTGAAGCTACTAATATAATATAGTTGCTAACCTGGTGTACTAGCGCTATTGCAAAGTAACTCCCATCCTATAGTGTCGACGGAGGAATTCTCTAAACTGCTTCCACGAATTCCTCTTACCCGGTTGGTAATAATTCCTAAAGAGGTATTGGTGTCAGCATTCGAAGTTGAAGCAGAAGTACTGAGCATATCCTCAATCTCAACTTCATCTTCAGAATAGCTACCCGATGAATATCCTTGATCAACTTTATCGGGCACATACTCGTCTTCTTCATTATTGGATACATTTTCATCACATAACTCTACTTCATATTCATTATCTGACAAATTCTGTAACCACTCCAATAGTTATTGCTCAGTCAAATATCGACGAGACGTGATAACAGCAGAAAAGAGAAAGATCACAATGAAAAATCAAAGTACATATTGAGGACGCACTTGCAAAGAGTATACTCAAATTACCTGATAACAAATATTTTCGATGCATTTTATACATAAAATAAGTAAAAACTTCCCAGAAAAATAGAACAAAATGTAGAATACCTTGTCATTAGTACCCAATTTTTCTAGGTAGACATTAACTATATTCAAAATATAATTATACTGTAAAAGTTCCTGTAAAAGAGAAATTATAATCCTCAAATAAATATTAGAGCCCAAATTATAAATTTTGTAAAATAAATATGAATGTGTAATACAGAGGGTCAAAGAGGGAAAGCAGTCAAAATGACTGCTCTGGTGCTTCTAGGTAGACATTAGCATATCTTAAAAAGTAATTCCGCTAAGTAGCTTTAAAGGAAAAATTATAATCTTCAAATAGATCTAGGAAAAGTCATAAATTATCAAGTTTCTAAAATAACTATGAATAAGTAAAACAGAGTGTCAAAAATAGAAAGCAGTCAAAATGACCGCTTTGGTGCTTCTAGTGTTAATCAATTAAAACTTAATTTAAAGCAATTAAATCTACTCTAGACCATAGAATCTGATTTTATTTTTTACTTTTATTGTTTAACATATTCGCTGCCTATCAAAAACATTGGCAACACCATACAGTTTGCAGTTTTTGATATTTGCCACACATTGCTTTGTTACAGCCGCGGCAATGATTGGAAGTATGATTTTCTTTACAAAATATTTTCAACTGATATTTTTGTTGTTTTTGGATAGTAACAGTGATAGTTGTTGGTAGACCTGATGTTGCGAGGCGTAGTTCCAGATTTCGGGAGGCAAGGTATGGGGCCCATAATTCTTCATATAGCCGAAGAATAAACTTACAAAGACTGAGTCTACTTCCAGTCATTTCTTTATAAATAGTCCATGCATTTATTGCTTCCAAGTCAAGAGTATGTATTATAAAACACGTACGACGTACATATGCCATCGTCTTGAAGTTACTTTTGTAGTATAAAGACGAGTCATTTGGTCCTCTACACTCACAATTGTATCTTTGTGTTCACTTGTGTTTACCAACAATTTTATCTTTATTACGTAGATGATCAGTATTAAAAAAAATACCAGTATAAGGGTAACCATTTACAATAAACATACATAAATATAATTTTACTCATCCGAGAGGAATTTGAAAGAAAGGCTCGTCAAATTTCCCAGAAAACGATAATAACTTACACAGGGCCAATTTGGCCCCTTTAGACTTCTATGGTAGATTTGTTAGAAGAACCATTTAATAAATTTAGTAAACAATATATTTTTGTGTTAAGTAAGCCTGTATATCAAAATATTAAAAGTCATAAAGTATTAAATTATTGCCTCAAATAAAAAAACTAAAATAACTTCAAATCGCAACAGGGGCCAAATGGGCCCCTCCGACTTTCTAGTGTTAAAAGTTAAAGACAAAAAAGTTATGCCACAAAATAACCGTTGCCCCACCCAAACCGGACGCCTATGACTGGTACTAGAAATTCACAATGGATGGAATCGATTTATCTATGGAAGATAAATATGTGTACCCATTTTCGTTTTTCTAGATAGAAGCGTTCTGGAGGTACTTAATAAAAACTAATTACAAGACGCCATCTTCAAAGAGCTCTAGCTTCCTTAGGAAGCAGTTTCGGACTGGGTGAATTTGGTTAAATTGTCTTAAAATTATCTGAGCAATCTCCTGTCTTCGTTTGTCGGTAGAGTTTTTGGACACCCTGTATAATACTCTCTGTAAATTTACGCCACTTCTTCCTATCTGCTGCTAAAGCTTTTGCTTCTTTCCACAATGTTCCTCTTTTCTTAAGTATTTCGTTTTCACTAGTGTTCCAGCTTTTCCTTGGTCTGCCCCTCGTTGCTTTTACACACTGCTTTGGCCTCCCATGTCATTTTCACTTGTCTGCCACCACTCATTCTTATCATGTGTTCAGCCCATTTTAACTTCTTTTCTTCAACTTTTTCGGCTCCAGACTCTAACACGTCCAAAACATGATTTAAAAGAAATCTGGACTCGTCAGTATTAGACCAGAGCGCATCGGTAAAAATATTAGTACATTTGGACGTTGAGAGGTGACTCAAATTTTTTTGCAGAACTTGCTTAAAAATAACTCATATAATAATATTTGAGTTATCCTCCCACTCAAAAAGGTCCGGAACATTGTTTAAATAATCAAAATGCCAAAAAATGAAGAAAAAATTCGATTTTTTTCTTCGTTTTTTGATTATAACTTTAAAACTATTCATTTTGAGAAAAGTTGTACTAACATAAACGTTGCGCAATTAAATTTCCTACAATATAGAATTCGTTAAAATTTTTAAAAATTGTCACCCTTGTTACAAAACAGCAATAATTGCGAAAAACGATAAAAAAAAACAAGTATTCGCATTTTACATTTTCAACCATTTATGCTCTACTTAGGACCTTCATATTTTACCAAGAAGAACTATATGATATAAGAAAACAATACTCTTAATTTTATTAAGATCGGTTAAATAGATTTTGTAAAATAAATTTTGCAATCCAGCTTTCGCAAAAAAAAATAATTTTTTCAAAGTCTTGCAGGACTAAATATAAAGCAGACAGCAAGTTTAATTTTCTTTACATATATAAGAATACCGTACCTTTCATTTGCAATTTGCAAAATTAAAATCGATTAACCACTACGGCGTCAGCAATTTTTTGAAATACACATTTTTTTTTGGTGCTACGCGCAGGACAGCGGATGGTTTGCTCTGATTGGACATTCCAATGACCTTTGATAATGATTGACAAATTTTAATTTTTAGTACATTTCGATATAAATAAATAAATTTGTTTATTGCAAAATAAAAACACATGCTCTGTCCTTTGAAATACAACTTTTTTTGGCAAAAACTTTCTTTGTTCATATATTTTAAGTTAGAGAATAAAAGTTTATTATTTTTAAACATATGCAACTGTTTAAACAATATTTCACAAACAATAATAAAATTAGTTTGATTTTTGTGGAATTAAAATATTAAAATACAACAAAATAAAGTGTAAGAAAATAATATATTAGATAAAGATTGGAAGAAATTTTGGTGGAAATCAACTTGTGTGAATCAAACACCGCTGTCCTGCGCGTAGCACCAAAAATTAATGTTTATTTTAAAAAATTCCTGACGCCGTGATAGTTAATGGATTTTAATTTTAAAATATGCAAATGTAAGGTACGGTATTCTTCCTTAAGCAAAAAAAATTCAACTTGCTCTCTGCTTTATTTTCAGTCCAGCAACATTTTGAAAAAAAGAATTTTTTTTTGCGAAAGCTTGATTTCAAAATTTATTTTTCAAAATCAGTTGCACCGATAGTAATGAAATTTACAGTATTATTTTACTACATTATATAGTTTTTCTGGGTAAAATATGAAGGTCCTAAGTGTAGCATAAATGGTTGAAAAACGTAAAATACAAATACTTTTTTTTATGGTTTTTTCGCAATTATGGCTATTATGCAACAAGGGTGACAATTTTTAAAATTTGTAACCAATCCTGTATTGTAGGAAATTTAATTACGCAACTTTTATGTTAGTACAACTTTTCTCGAAAGTGAATACTTTGAAAGTTATAATCAAAAACGAAGAAAATAATCGAATTTTTCCTTCATTTTTGACATTTTGATTATTTAAACAATGTTCCGGACATTTTTGAGTGGGAAGATAACCATATTATTATTATAGAAGTTAATTCCAAGAAATTTCTGCAAAAAATATGAATCACAGAATTGCACAGTAAGCATTATTCACTATATTTGTGATTTAATCTCAGTGTTTTGCAAAATAAGATGGCGTGCATGGAATTAGTTTATTTTCATAGAAGGATTTTGGATTTGTTATTTGTTGGTTTTCTTTAAAATCTAAGGGATAGTTTGAAAGTACGTACATAGGTATATAAAAGTAAATTGATTACCTAATTTAAGATGTACTAATAATATTGTTGCATATCCTAATATGTAGTTCTAAAAGAAACATAACAGTATCTTTATATGCATTTTAGATATCTATAATGATGGACAACTCTGAAAGAAAGGATCTTATTCTAACCGGGAAATAAGCCACAATTTAACTTAAAAAATGGCTTCCATTGACGTTTGGACTTCCACCTTGGAGAAAATAATAGAATATCTATAATATAAAGCTTCAGAACAATATTGAAAGGAGCTATTAACCAACTAGGGGCTTCCATAAATGGTAGAACTGTATACAGGTAAGTTCCTTTATAAAAATGTGTATACTTATGTATAAACTATAATATGTTTCTTGAATGTATCGTCTTCTATATAAAATTCTACAATTCAACGTTATATCAAACATGGCGTGTGCTTTATTTGTCATAAAGAAATATTAGTTAGTCTAAAAGAAACATCTTAACGGTTAAGAACTTTTATTGCCGAAAACCGTGAATTGGTTAATATGTATTAAATGACTTAAGATGTAACCTAATAATACTTTGCCGTAATAAAATTTCTTAATGATTAGTTTTGCTGTATCTTTTGCATTATATAAATAAATAAAATTACAATATTTATATATCTGCTTCAATGTTTTACATTGGTTGTATTTTTCTTCTTGTTTTAGCTAAACAATATCTATTGTCTGACTTAATATTTTACAGATAAATAATTAATACTTTATATATAAAAAGATAAAAACTAACAAAGATGGTAGGATAAATAAAGCCATGTTTGAACTAAATATGATTGATTATTATTTGTTGAAAAGCCAAGAAATGTTTTTGGACTGTAGACTGTTTTACTGATACCTACCGTTCTTATACCAAAAAATTAATAGTTTTTATGTGGGCCGTGTATTTGTTCTTTTTTGTATTTCCTTCTGTCAAAATAAGTATGTACTTATATACATATAATTTTTTTTTTAATAAGTTTACTCTTTCTACATAACGGTTTTGTTTTAGGCAATTGCTGATATACAAAATGATATTAACAAAAATAAGGAAAAATGAAGGAAGTTGGATTTGCCTCTCCATCTTTTTATTATTGTATAGAAGCCAGTGATTTAAGAGTGGAGAAATTATTTGTATGTATTAATATCTAACGTTTTATATCCTGTTTTTATTATCTAATTAAGAGTAATTTTACCTTGACATAATGATTTATTTCGCCGTATGTAATATCACTTTATTTTTAGGAAATGTAACTTAATTCTAAATACACAATTATTTCCGCGAAATATATTCCTTAGCATTAAATACATTAATTAATAATGGTAAGATAACAATATTCCTTACTAAGAAATATTATTTCTCAGAAAGAAGAGTTTTGTAATGCCAAGAAAATATATTCTTATGACAAGTATAATTTCTTTCTGACAAATGGGTTTGCAGTTTGCAAGAAAGTGATACTTCATTCATGTTTAAGATATATTTTTTTGGGTTAATTAAAATTAATTTGAAATATTTTAGAAAATTATATCTTACATACAAAGATATATTTCTTAGGCAATATGCCAAGTCGATCTTTCTTAAATATTAATAAAGTTTCTTTATGTCAAGAATTTTTTTCTCTCGGTGTAGACGCTTATTGGGGTTCACTGCTACCGGTGGTGAGAAACCGCAAGATTCTGAGTATAGTATGTGGCAAAATAAACAGTACTAAAATGAATATCGAAATGTTTATTATTATTTATATATTTGGTATACATGATAAAGCCTTGCAAACATTATTCACGATGACGTTTCCGATACAACAGGTGTTCATGATGCCCCCCTTCAGTTTCAAGCCTTTTTCGTAGCCTTCGCGAACGTTCTCAATCATGTCTGTGAACTAAAGCTGTTGAATGTCATGAAGGGGAATAAATTTTTTTTAAATTTTGGTCCACGATTCCGGAATATCAGACGGTGGATCGGTACGAAAACAGCGTTCTTCAGCATTCCCCATATGTAGGCACGCATCAGGTGGCGTTAGATCTGGTGAGTGAGATGGACATGGAAAATCACTGCCACGCGAAATAAGGCGATCCCCAAAATGTCTGCGCAGCATTCGAAGACACTTGTTGGTCGTGTGAGAGGTTGCTTCGTCCTGCTAAAACCACTGTTGATTAAGTGGTAGGTTCCTGGAATGACAAAATCGCTGAAGATCAAGTAGAAAAATGGCGTGATAATCAGTTCTATGTAGCACTCCTGATTAACAGTTAACGGCGATCCGTCTTTTGGTTCAATGAAATACGGTCCCAATATGCAATATGTGGATACAACACACCAAATAGTAATATGGTCATTGTGAAGGAGGTGCTCGACGATTACATCGGGGCGTTCGAATCCAAGAAACCCTATTATCTGCTTTTTCTTCCTCTTCAACCTGTGTTCGTCCACTGCTTGACTTAGGCCTCTCTATTTGCTGAATATTAAGCCTAAATGCACGGAAAACTGATAAAAAATAGTACTCCACGATAAAAAAAAATTCTGCAACACTGAGAACAATCCTGATACATCTAATATTAAAACGACATTCACATAATATGTTCAACTACGTTCGGAAACTACTCAGTACGTTTTGTCGTACAACACATAAAATTTTGACGCATCCGTATTTCAGTACTGTTTATTTTGTCACATTAGACCAGGGCGCATCTGTTAAAATATTAGTACATTTGAACGTTGAGAGGTGACTCAACTTTGTTTGCAGAAATTGCTTGAAAATAACTCAAATAATAATATTTGAGTTATCCTCCCTCTCAAAAAGGTCCGGAACATTGTTTAAATAAACAAAATGTCGAAAAATGAAGGAAAAATTCGATTTTTTTCTTCGTTTTTTGATTATAACTTTAAAAGTATTCATTTCCGAGAAAAGATGTACTGACATAAAAGTTGCGTAATTAAATTTCTACAATATCGAATTGGTTAAAAATTTAAAAAATAGTCACCCTTGTTGCAAAATAGCAATAATTGCGAAAAAACCATACAAAAACAAATATTCGCATTTTACGTTTTTCAACCGTTTATGCTACACTTAGGACCTTCATATTTCACTCAGAAAAACTTTATGATACAGTAAAAGAATACTGTGAATTTCATTAAGATCGTTTCAATACATTCTGCAAAATAAATTTTTCAATCCAGCTTTCGCAAAAAAAATTCATTTTTGCAAAATGTTACAGGACTGAAAATAAAGCAGATAGCAAGTTGATTTTTTTTTCTTATAGAAGTGTACTGTACCTTTCATTTGCAATTTGCAAAACTAAAATCGATTAACCACCACGGCGTCAGGAATTTTTTAAATAAATATTAATTATTAGTGCTACGCGCAGGACAGCGGATAGTTTGCTCTGATTGGGCATTCCAATGACCTTTGATAATGATTGATACATTTTAATTTTTATTACATTTCGATAAAAATAAATAAATTTGTTTATTGCAAAATAAAAACACATACTCTATCCTTTGAAATAATACTTTTTTGAGCAAAAATTTTCTTTTTTCATATATTTTAACTTAGAAAATAAAAGTTTATTATTTTTAAACATATGCAATTGTTTAAACAATATTTCACAAACAATAATAAAATTAGTTTGATTTTTGCGGAATTAAAATATTAAAATACAACAAAATATAGAGTAAGAAAATAATATATTAGATAAAGATTCGAAGAAATTTTGGTGGAAATCAACTTGTGTGAATCAAACACCGCTGTCCTGCGCGTAGCACCAAAAATTAATGTTTATTTAAAAAATTTCCTAACTCCGTGTTAATTAATCGATTTTAATTTTGCAAATTGCAAATGAAAATACAGTACACTTCTATAAGCAAAAAAAAATTCCACTTGCTATCGCCAGTCCTGCAACATTTAAAAAAAATGAACTTTTTTGCAAAAGCTGGATTGCAAAATTTATTTTGCAAAATCTATTAAACCGACCTTAATGAAATTTACAGTTTTGTTGTACTATATCATAAAGTTTTTCTGGGTAAAATATGAAGGTCCTAAGTGTAGCATAAATGGTTGAAAAACGTAAAATGCGAATACTTGTTTTTGTATGGTTTTTTTCGCAATTATTGCTATTTTGCATCAAGGGTGACTATTCTTTAAATTTTTAACCAATTCTATATTGCGGCAAATTTAATTACGCAACTTTTATGTCAGTAGAACTGTTCTCAGAAATGAAAAGTTTTAAAGTTATAATCAAAAAACCAATAAAAAAATCGAATTTTTCCTTAATATTTTGATATTTTGATTATTTAAACAATGTTCCGGACCATTTTGAGTGGGAGGATAACTCAAATATTATTATTTGTGTTATTTTCAAGCAATTTCTGCAAAAAAAATTGAGTCACCTCTCAACGTCCATCTCAAAACAGATGCGCCCTGGACTACATACCGTATAAGGAAAGACAAGTGTGAATTTACATCAAGAACAGATACTTCGACAAATCCCAGATAGGCAAACATGCCTGGAGTAACGAGTACAGAATACTGTGAAAAGATGCATGAATGATCATAAAAGAAGCAGACATGTGTAGAAAGAAATGAAAAATCAAGAAAAATGTGTACCAAGCCCATTAGCATAACTTAGCAGGCTTTGGTTGAAAATATTAAAGGAAAAAGTAAATAATAAGAATAATAAGGAAAAGCCAATAAGGGAATAATAGGAAGTTTGAAATACATTACCTAAAATTTATACATAATACAGATGCAACAAATAAATATATTTTATCGCCAATCGTCACTAAAGTCATTTATTTTTGTACTCATTTGCCCTCATTTGCGGCAGGCTTTGGTTGAAAATATTAAAGGAAAAAGTAAATAATAAGAATAATAAGGAAAAAACAATAACGGAATAATAGGAAGTTTGAAATACATTACCTAAAATTTATACATAATACAGATGCAACAAATAAATATATTTTATCGCCAATCGTCACTAAAGTCATTTATTTTTGTACTCATTTGCCCTCATTTGCGGCAGTAAAGTAACACTTTATGGTACTGAAAGAAGAATTTTACTTTACCTGCCGCGATTAATCGGAATTTAATGTAAGTGGTCGATGGCAGTAATCGATTATTTATTTGAGTTACTTACAATTTATTTACTTTAATTATTAAAAATATTGTACAAAATTTACGACATTGTTAATTAAATTGATGTCGAAAATTGAAATTCTGTAGTATTTTGTCATTATATTCATATAAAATAAATCAACACTTTACCGATTTAGAATTATTCAATATTGATAACTATCGAATAAAAATCGAAAGCGGCCATCATGCAAAAGTCACCTGTCATCACTGTCATGAAATTTTTATTACGTCTAAAATTTTAAAAAATTCTTAAATTGTAAATTGTAAGTATTAAAACCAATATCAAATTGCTGGCGATAAAATTTTGTATGCACCACGTCAGTAAAAACTCTTTATCGAACTCGTCTGTTATTCGCCTCGTTCGCTAGTCTCGCTCTGCTCATAATATCAGACTCGTTCGATAAAGAGCAACTTTACTGACTTGGTACATAAATAACTATTATATAAAACAAAAAACACACAAAACAATCAAAGTGTAAAGATTCCCTCAAGAGTTTATTTAACCATAGGCATGTGTTGCCTATAAAATCGATGCCAAGTAAGGGAACTTTAAAAACATTTTATAATTTTTGAAATTTTTAAATAGCCTTTTTGAGAACGATTTTTTGAGTTAAAATCCAAACGTCAAACATTACTTCGTTAAAAATCTAATTTTCATTACAATCAATTGTGGCTTAACCCTTATCCGGGCAAGGTGGGCCCAACGGGCCCGAGACGCTAATTCTTTTATCATAAACTGATAAGAAAAATGTTATTGAATTTTATGCATCACTGAATTTGTTTAGAAGTATGCTTCTTTCAACGTAGTCATGAGCTATTCAAAATATTCATTATAATTTTTGAAATTATTGCGTCGAAAGAATTGTGTCACGTAAAGGGGCAACACGGGTCCGTCGGACTCTATTTGTATTTATACCTAAAGTCTTAGTCTTTATTACAGAAGTTAATCTGGCAGTTAGGTAATGTTTTTGTGGATCATATAAACGATTTTTATGATTCCGGAAATCCAATAATAAAGTCTAAACGTGTAACAAACAATGTGAACATCAAAGAGATGCTTACAATATGTGTTATATATATTCTAAATGAATTTTAAAAACTGATAATAATTGTTGGAATGCAATAATATTGTTAGATAGGTATCTATACATATTTTGAAATAAATAATGCATCTGCTATCAGTCGTTTGATATCGATGTTAGTGTCGAGAACGAAGCTCCTAAAATTATATTGAATTACAGAGATAGTAGACAGTGCGAATAAAGTGTCCCAAAAACCATTATCAGCTACAGAACTGCAAGATATTGCTAATAAAATAAAAATGTATACAAAAAATCAATGGGAAAATGCCAATAGTTGGCTGTATACCATAGTTTAAAAAACCAATACAGAAGTAAAAACTTCGAGATGTATTCTGGTATAAAATCGTTTATTTAAAACTATAAAATGTCATCGATTGCAGAACCTTTTCGTTCTAAACAGAACATCTTCAGTGCATCCTGCCGAGTATTTGGAAACTAGCACACTGTAAATAGTGTTAACATCATCATATATGGTTTACATAATGTAATATGTTAAAATGTTATAACTACAAGTCGATGTTAATGGATAAAGTGGAACACATGCTAAAAGGGTGCCATGGTTCCCTGCTCGAAGATGCTAGGTACTTGCCAATTCAATGGGCACAGACCAACTGAGGTATATCATTTTTATTCAGTTGCAATGCGAAGGCAAAACAATCTTACTTTTCAATTAGAATACGAAGTGCAGTCCAGTCCCTTGAATCGCGATTTTCGGCTCTTATTGGAGTCTTCATCGGAAAAAACGTAGGCATTGTTCTCCATATTTTAACTGATTCGCATCGACAGGTTTTCCCACCCACTGCAACTGAAGTGATGATAGTAGGTGGCTAGCGCCATCTGGCATTGAAAGACGAAGTAGTTTTCAATCCTAATAGTAAATTATTAATACTGAAAATATTAAAAATATTACTAACAGATTTTTAAATTGAAAACTTATTTGTACACTTTCCTGGAGACACCTCCAAGACTTCTACAATTTGCAAGTCAAATGGATGCTCCAGTGAAGACGAGAGGGAAGGAATTCTACACTATGCAATTCACATCCCCCGTCTGCAGCTGGTAAAGTTCCAACGGAAAAATGCACCTAGTTACTCTACGGAGTAACACGACTATAAAATAAAAATGTATACCATTTTTATTCAGTTGTAATGCGAAGGCAAAACAATCTTACTTTTCAATTAGAATACGTATTGCTAATAATGTATATGCAATCAACGACGATGCTATTGTAAATGTGAAAGATAACTTTTTCGAACACCTGAGTGAAGAAATCACAAAGGTGGGAAACACCAGAGAAATAATAATCCTAGGAGACCTCAACAGCAGAGTCGGGAATAGGAACAACAACAAAGTAGTTGGCACATATGGCGAAGATAACACAAACAATAACGGAGAAAGGTTAATAGATATCTGCGACCAGAATAGACTTAGAATAATGAATGGATATTTCCTGCATAGAAATATTCATAAATATACGTGGACTCAGGAAACACGCAACTTAAAATCAATTATAGACTATGTCATTCTTAAACAAAAAAGTCGACTGAAAACAACATATTATGTGAGATCATGTAGAGGACCAATTTGCGGCAGTGACCACTATCTCCTACGTTCAGATATTTCATTGCCACCGAAAATAGAAAAAGAAACGCAGCAAGGTAATAATTCAAATGAACAGCTCCAAGAAGTACGATACAATTTGAATAGTTTACACCAAGAAAGTGTTAAAAACCTATATAAACGTAGACTGGAAGAAAAACTAATTGAAACGGAAGATAATACCAGAAATGTGAGTCATACGAAAACATCAAAGAATGTATACACGCCGCTGCCTTAGAAGCACTAGGGCGATATGAAAAAACCGTACATCGAAAACCGTATTGGTGGGATCAAGATATTTCGCATGAAATAACAAAGAAAAGAGAATTGTATCAAAAATATCTGAACACAAAAAACGTGGAAGAGAGAATACATTATAAGAGAATGCAAGCGAGGGTCAGGAGAAAAATATGTCAAAAGAAAGACGAACTCTGGACAAAAAAGTGTACCATGCTAAATACATACATAGGTGGAAGCCAAAGTTCAGAAAGTTGGAAACTGTTAAAAAATTTAAGAAACGACAGAAAGAAAGACATTATTCAGTCCATATCATCACAAACTTGGGAAAGATACTTTGAAGATTTACTAACAGAGAGAAGAGAGCCCTTCAAACAGATAAAATCCAACGGTATACAAAGCGTCAGGTTGATAGGATCACCAATCAGAGTAAATGAGAGAGAAGTTGAAACCATATGTAAACAGTTGAAGAATGACAAATCACCGGGCCCAGGAAATATAGCTCCGGAACTCATCAAATATGGACCTAAAGTTTTAATTAAGAGGCTAAGACAACTTTTCCAGCAATGCTTGAATAACCATGAAATACCTAAAGAATGGAACGAGTCACATCTGAGCACTATCCACAAAAAGGGAGATAAATCAAAACCTGAAAACTATAGAGGAATTGCAGTCACTAGTAGTATCAGCAGAATATATGGAAAACTTATTAAAAATCGAATAGAAGAAGAATACCACAATATGGAAGCCGAAGAACAGGCTGGTTTTCGCGCAGGTCGATCTACAATAGATCATGTTTTCTCCATTACTCAGATAATTGAAAAGAAAGTTGCTCGTGACCAAGAAGTCCATCTGATGTTTGTAGACCTTAGAAAAGCGTATGATAGTGTCCCGCTGGTTAAATTATGGGAGGCACTGGAGAAATCAAATGTAAATATAGAATTGGTTGAAGCCGTAAAAACGTTGTACTACCAACAAACAACAAGAATTAAAACGGGAAATCTCATAACACCTGGATTCACAGTAGCTAAAGGACTAAGGCAAGGATGCTGTATCTCACCAACACTATTCAAAATATACCTCGAAGCAGCACTCAACAAATGGAAGAAAAAATGTACGAATATGGGCATACCACTAACGGATTCAACTTTGTACACGCTGTGCTTTGCGGATGACCAGGTGATCATCGCACAGGACTCTGAAGATCTTAGTTACATGATGCGAAAACTATTAGAAGAGTTTACAGAGTGGGGCCTAGAAGTGAATATGGAAAAAACTGAATACATGAGTATCGGAGGAGACCAACATAGCCTCCGAGTAGAGGAAAATCAAGAAATAAAATTATGTGAAGACTACAAATACCTGGGAGTAAAGATCACTCAAGACGGAAAATTAGATGCAGCTATTAAGGAACGAAATATACAGGGGAGGAAAGGCATATCCTTACTAAACAGCGTACTGTGGGATAAAAATATTTCTAAGGAGAATAAAAAAAGGATATATAACACTATAATAAAAAGCATCACAATATATGGATGCGAAGTTTGGCCCCTAAAAGACAGAACAGAGAAAATGCTTAGAGCAACAGAAATGGACTTCTGGCGCCGTTCAGCGGGAATATCTAGACGCGACAGAATAACAAACGAGAGAGTCCGAGAAATCATGGGGGTTACACATACAATTGTTGACGACATCAGGACGAAACAACTTAGCTGGTACGGACACGTAAGGAGAATGTCGGAGAATAGAATACCAAGACAAATCCTCGAATGGCAACCAAGAGGAAGGCGCAGACCAGGAAGACCTAGAAGAAGTTGGAGAGATGGAGTTGATAGAGAAATCAGGGACAGAGAACTCGAGGACGATCTATGGAATGACAGAACAAGATGGAGATTGGAAATCGGAAGACGTCGAAGAACGTTGTAAACCGATATATATATATATATATATATATATATATATATATATATATATATATATATATATATATATATATATATATATATATATATATATATATATATATATATATATATATATATGAAGATCATCTTTCGGAAGCAAGTGAAGAGGATGATTAGCAAGTAGTATTAAGTGATGATTAAAAAGAATGTGTAGCTACAAGTTCCCAGATTTTAGAGTATATATTTTTTGAAACTAAGGATTGAATTAACTGGAAAGAGTCAACCACAACCGACAGGACGTATGCTATCCTGCGACATAATAAAAAGCAATGTGCGCAAAGTAAGGTTAGCCCCTGGTCAAAGTGTAGATGATCCTGTTGATCCCTTTTCGTTTGTTTGTGGACGAAAAAATTGTGAATGAAATAGTAAAGGGTAAAAATAAAAAGCCGAAAAAGTCCTGGGGATAGAGAACTGGAAATATTGCGACTCTACAGAGCTTTATTGGACTACTACTAACTGCAGGGCACCTGAGTGCCAACATCCATAATGTAGATATACTTTGGAGTAAATTTTATGCACCTACTATATTTAAAGCTACCATGGGGTTAAAACGATTCAGAATTTTCTAAGATTTGTTCGATTTGATGATAATGACACGAGGTTTGAACGCAGAAGGGGCGACAAATTAGCAGCAATACGCGATGTGTGGAATTAAGTCAACCAAAACATAGAAGTACTATTTATCAGGAAAAAACATAACCTTCCAAATGTTTATAACTTGTGATAAATATTTTTTCTATAAAAGTTTTCTTGCATTTCATTATTTTTTGCAAATCTTTCAGGTAGACCGCATACTATAGTAGCATACTTAATCTAGACAATTTAAATTTAACTTTAATAAAAATTAAAAAAGAATATTAGAAATATATGGGCAAATATGAATAGTACATTCAAGAACAGTGGTGGGCCCAACGGACCCGAGTTGCCCATTTTACGTAAGTAAAATGTGGTGCCTGGATAAGGGTTTTAATCCCATATAAACATAATATTTAAATTACACATTCCACAAGAAAGTAGTTTCAGAAACTGCTATAAAAAGTTTACAAACACTCTTCATTTAAAATATCTTAGATGTCTGTATATTATTTTCAGTATGTTAACAGTTCTCTCTACAACTTCTTGCACCAAAATATCCGGAATATTACTCCGCGATTTCCGCAAAACTTGACCACTGCTGCGATTACCCTTAACAACACTGTTCGAGCTCCTTTAATACCACCCTAAGAGGGTAGTTGGCCTCGGCAGATATCTGCGGTCTAATGTATCCCGCTTAATGAATGTAAAGGGGCCAGTGTTCTCTAAATATTAAAAATCGACGCATTATTAACCCGGCATTCATGACACTACGACAACCACGTAGTCGTAGTTTCATTCCCGACATTAGTCGATAGGTTTAGATTAGTTTTAGATTAGGTTTTTACGTGATTGGTTACGCGTCAGATTTTTCTAATATATTCAGCTTTTGCCTTTTTTTACGAAAAACAAATTTTCAAAATAGATTTCAAACGTTTTTGTTATTAACTAATAATAGCCCAGTAAATGATCGTTTTGGAGTGTAATTTTCAGGGTCAACTCCGATTAACTTAGGGGCTGAAAGTCACCCCTTGTAGGGGTGAAAAAAACATACATTCAATATAAGAAAATGGATAAATTTACTAATTCTAAGTAGCTTTTGCTGTATAGAGTCTTTTTAATAAGTTAATACTTTACGAGTTATTTAGGAGTGAAAATGTGTATTTTTCAACAAAAAAAAAACACGTTTTTAGGCGGTTTTTCGCAAATAACTCAAAACGATATTTTATAGAAAAAAATACTCTTAGCACAAATGTAGCTCACAAAAAAGAGAAAAATATGTTGTACTATAAAAGACCATAAACCCTGTCAAAGCAAAGTTTTGGCTCATGAAAAATACTTTCTTATTTTTCAAATTACAAATGGAATATTTGTACAAGAAATAAACAACAAATAAAGCAATGTGCTGGAAAAAATGATCAAAATTTTTTGAAGAATTTAAAAAAGGTTTATATTACTTTTATTTTTCATAAAGCTTTTTAGCGTCAAAACTAATCGAGTTACGCTTAAATTAAAGTTGGCCTCTTTTTTGGTAAAAAAACAATCATGAAAATCTTCCCATATTTAGCACCTTAAATAAAATTAATCATTACCGCTTTAACATTGACTTTATATGTGTGTGTATTGTTTATACCATCTGCAAGTCTGACCGGTTCACAGTGCATATTTTTGAAAAAATTTGGTTATAAATAATAAAAAAAATGTTTCTAAAAATTTTGCAAAAATGCTGTATTTTTAAAATTTCTTAAAATATGTTTGCAATGAGAAAAATTTCAAAGGGTAAAGAAATGTAGGTTTTGCTTTTATAAATAAGCTAGTTCATTTTGTTTTTCTGATAGACAAAAATTTGCTGTTCAAAGTTTGCATACACTCGTTCGTGTTTAGTGACTTGTTCAAGCCCTTTTAACTATAACCCTCTCAAAAATAAGCACTTTAAACCGGTGAAACATACAGATCATATAAAAAATACATTATTAAAGTAAATTGTTTGTAAAGCGGTAACTATTAATTTTATTTTGGGGTGCTAAATAATAGGGGTAGATTTTCATGATTTTTTTACCAAAAAAAAGGAGCCAACTTTATTTTGAGTGTAACTGGTAATCTCAATGCTAGAGATATAAAAAGCTCTATAAAAAATAAAAATAAATCTTTTTTAAACACTTTAAAAAAGTTTTAATGGAGTTTTCCCGAAAATTGCTTAATTTTTAGTTATTTCACGTTTAATTATATTCGTCATATTCCAAATATTCAATTTGGAATATGACGAATAAGAACATAAGAAGGTATTTTTCATGAGCTACAACTTTACTGTTGTTGGGTCTATGCACTTCACGAATACAATTTTTTTTTTCGTTTCCTTCCATGTTACATTTTTACTAAGAATATTTTTCGATAAAATACTTAATACATTTCGACCGAAAAGATCTCGAAAGTTGGCCTTTAAAAAAAACCTCTAAGATGACTTTAAAAAAAGCAACGAACGGCACAAGTTCAGCTTTGAAGTGGAGGGTAAGTAGAACCTAAATCCAAATGTTCATGCAATTCGGAGTTGACCCTGAAAATTACACGGTATCGCCGTATCTCCCGTTCATTTACTGGGCTATAAAAAGAAGAATACAACAAATAAATGATCGGAATTAAACTTATAATTTTAAGAAATCTCCGTATCTTCATAATTTTCGGCAACGAACTTTGAATGCTCTGAACAAACGTTTTTGTAGAAATACAAATGCTCAAAGGTTTATTGTTGAATTCTCGAATGATTTCTTAGGTGTTGTTTTATCAACTATAAAGGTCATTTAAAAAAATATGACGTTCTTCCATTTGATAATTTTTTAGCTTTCTTCATTAAAGTGTCCTCAACTTGCCCGAATTTATCTCTAACTGGCTCGAAATCGGACTGTTCGCCATTCGTATCGTGGAATTCATGTTCACTTTCTGCGTCACTTTCTTGTTGATCACGTTTCAACCGGATCATTGAGATCTTCAATTTGCTCATATTGATCTAAAAATGCAGAAATAATAATAACTTAAATATTTTAACCCTAGAACCACAAGGCGAAATTAGTAGACGATTTTCACAAGGTGGGGTCGCCGGTGATTCCAAAATATTATTCAAAATAAACCACATTTCAATATTTTTTAAACTTTTGTAACAGCAAAATTACTAAATGTTTCGATTTCTAATTAGAATTTCTATTGTTACATAACAAATCAAATATTATACAGAATGAGTCAAAATATAAAAGCACTTAAATTTCACATATTATACTTTTTAGAATGGCAAAGACAATTAAAAACCAAGTTAGGAGTTGAATAGTTTATTTGTGTATTATTTACAATCTTTATAGATACTAAATTGATGTTCTGGACACATATTTTTTGCACAACAAATATGGCGGCCTTTTCTATCCTCAGTTAGAGCACGCATCACCAGTTACGAGACATGTGAAATGCTGAAGGTAGATGGGCGCGCAACATACATGTTCATCAGAATCATGCACGTCTCAAAATAATTTGTGCGGTGGGGTCACCGGCGACCCCACCTTGTGGTTCTAGAGTTAACATAAAATATATAAATTTGGTCTTTGTACTAAAGTACATTCTTGAAGGAAATGTAACTTGTCAACACGTATATGAATAGAACACCTGAGATTGTCGTTACTTGTGAGTATCTACCTGATTCTTTTGTTACGCTTCTGTATATAATCAACTAGATTATATTTTAGATTTTGTAACAAATAGTTACCACTACAGCCCCTCGAATGTGAATGAACTGATCAGGCATTCCTTGTGCTGAAAAACTACGTTTCTTTCAAGTGAATATACGTTATAGCTCTGAATCCCGCATACCTAAAAAAATTTTATTAATAGCAAGCTGAAAATTTCTTAATAGCTTAACGGTATCTAGTAGGACAAACGTTGATGAAGGGGAACACTGGAACAGGGGAAGTTTTAATTGTGGAACAGGTTAAAAATTTGGAACGTCAGACTACGAAAAAGTCTCATGTAATTTGTCAAACAGAACTTCCAATTGATTTTTTACCCTTTCATTAAACTCTCGTTGAAAAATTAGACTGCTATTTATCACCACCAAAATTTCTGTCATTTGAAATATTCTACGTGTCGGGCTTATTAAAACGCCCAATATATTTTTCGGACAAAAACTGTTTCATATATTATATTATAACGTTTACTATTGAACAGTGGCGGCGCCTGGTGTAAAATATTGGGGGTGCACACATAATGTTAACATATAAAAAGACCTTGGGACCCTATTTCCGTAGGTAAAGGTTTTTGAGTGTCTTCAAATTGTAAAAATCAAAGGACCTTATTAAAAATTATAATAAATAATGTATTTTATTGACTTAAAATTATAATTTAGTGTTTAAATGTTACAAGCAAGTTTTGTAACGAAAGTCAGTCGCCTGTTATTTTTTAGATAAATTATTCACAAACAAATTCAGTAAAATTTGGAATTTCTTGAATCATTTTTTTTTTGTTGAAAACATTGCGAGGGCAGTTAATCGATCCTGGCCCATAGCTATTCTAAGGAAAGTTTTGATACGTTTCAATGCAGAGAGACATCGTTCTATTTCTGCAGTTGTCACTGGCATTGTAACAAGTACATAATTGGAGATTAATTATTTATATGGGAAATAAGCCACAATTAAAATGAAAAGAATAATTTTATTATTTTTATTTACAAATTTTTGTATTTTGACAAAGGCACCCGATTTGGGCGTCGAAACGTTAATAAAATTATTTTTTTCATTTTAATTGTGGCTTATTTCCCATATAAATAGTTAATCATAAAAATGCCACAAGGAAATAGCTTCAGAACAACATAATTGGAGAATTCCAATCTGGAATTCCAACTGGATAGTTAAAATCGTATCTTCTATTTTATTCATTATGCTTCCTCTTCTCCAAATATGTGCTTCACACCTACACAATTTGTAAGTTTTTACACAAATCTCCATTTTAAATAATCATTTATAATCCCGACGTTTGCACTTTGGTACATTCTTAATTAACAAATTTGGTTTCGGCATTTTTTATTTTTCTTCTAAATATAATGAAGAAAATTTAATTGATTTTAAATATTCCACGCTAACATTTACGTCCACAAATCCTTACATTCTTAATATAGTACATAGTTCCGAAATTCGAACTTCATGAAAGCAAAATTTAAACATACGTGTGCCGTGCACGTTGAAAACACCAAAGATCATGCCATACGAGCACATCCAACTTGTGATCCTGTGGCCATCTAAACTTGTTGGCTAGAGCGGGTAGCGGGGTGGGTGGTGAGTTGTATTTCGTCGTATGAAAAGTCATTGGTATAGGAACCACTGTGAGAGCGGTGAACGCGGGGTTCTGTCTAAGGCCTCGCATTCGTGAACTTTCTCCTTTGAAATAGAATAAAAATAATTAAATGTTACCTATTAGATACTTATAAACTCCTTGGATCTGTTATTTCGAATTTCAATTACTGTATAGTTAGATTAAAATGTTATTTATAGAATGATAAATATTACATATATATGAATGTTGGTGTGAAAATAATTTTGGGGGTTCACGTGCACATGTGCACTTATGGAGAAACCGCCACTGCTATTGAATAAACTTAAAAACAATCTTCTAGTTTTCACAATCATAAATTTATAAGGATGACATGTTCCACAATTAACATCACGTTTTACAATTAAAACTTCCCCTGTTCCAGTGTTTCCATACATCAAAATTTGTCCGACTAGACACCGTTAAGCTATTAACAAATTTTCAGCTTGATATGTACCTTTTTTTGGTACGCGGGATCCAGGCCTATTGGTATCGTTATTCTTTTCTCGTGCTTGTTGCAACAGGAAAAGTTGTAAAAATTTTTTGAAGGATTCATAATTTAGTCGTTAAAAATAACGTAAAATCTGTTGGTTCGCGCGATGGCAGAATATTCTCTCTATTCGATTGCGATTGTAGAGGGTAGAGGGATAATTAGGAGACCAGAAGGAACTACAGCGTGTACATTCACAAAACATCTGTAGAATGATTGTAAATCATTAATGCCTGGTTGCACCAATAGATCTTAAGCTCCAGCTTAGCTAAGCTCTAGTTATAGATAGGGCCTCCTTGAGTATCACTTACGTTGCACCATAATTTTAGATTCTTACCTTATTATCAATTATATCTATATTATATTATTGTATTCTTATTGTAATATATTATAATTATATTATATTAATTCTTATGATATTCTCGACTTAAGCATAAGATCTGTTGGTGCAACCGGGGATAAAAAATGCTTCTGTTACATACAAAGTTTTACTATTAAACATAAAAAACCAAACAAATTCGTTTCTCAATTGCAGGTACTAGAGCAAACAATTTTATAATATGCTACCTCTAAATGTCATATTAGATTTATATGTTCAGAATTTCTCGATATTATAGTCCATTATATTTCAACTAGAGCATGCTTAAATGTTTGTCGGTAAATATAGAGTTTATGTTTTAAGGCAACACAATGAAAGGTTCTTGAAAACGAGAGAAATATTGGCTTTTAATTAAATTTGTAATTTACTTGCTACAGCTAGCTCAGTATTTTATGCATTCACTATCTTTAACCCTAGAAATAGCGAGGACCAAGGAGGGTCAATAAATGTCCACACATAAATTAATCAAAAACGCGCTTCTTTATTTAAACTAATTTAAAAATAACACTTATATATTATTCCTAGACGGTAATGGAACAGTTAAAATATACTTATTTATAATTTACCCCAAGTCTTCGGCTTCAGTGGGATTAGCATCATCGTAGTATACAAAAACATTTTTGACTTCTTGCTGTGCTTACCGCATACATACTTGCATTTTGAACAAACTGTGGTTATTTTTGCCCATTTATTGGCCTTTTTGCTTTTAGATTTTGCTAATTTGACACATCAATGATATCGTCCCTTTCCATTTTCGGATGGTGTTGAAGGTATTCAAGGGGATTATTTATAGTCCACTGTCAAGTTTTTATAAAAGTATGAGAAAATGAACTAAATTATAGAAATGCTAATTATGCTATCTAATAGGCCAGTAGTACGCCGACAACTAGGTACTAATTATTTGAGATTTGTAGGAGCAAAGGTATTTAGAAAATCGGATGTCATGCAATGCTGTAGATACTTTTTAACCCTCTTTGGTCCTTCTAGGGTTAATAGGAATTAAGTATAAGTTCAGTTGAAATCCGTTTATTTTGACGTTTTGATTTCGTCTTCTGAAATCATTTTCAAAAATACATTAAATATTAAGAACAATATTAATCGCTTGTTTAAAAAATTAAAATAGAGTAATGAACACTCGTGTTGTGGTTCAATTGTAACTAGTGAAATATCACGGAGACGTCAAGTATTATAATGAATAATAATATTTATAATAACTAAGAACTCAAAGAGATCTACCTATATAAGAGACATTTATAACAATATACGTAAAACCCCATTTATTAATACTTGACAGAACTCAGTTAATAATATTTGCAATAAGTAATACTTGGACTTGGTAAGTCCCAGGTTTTTACCAGATGTACATCTTTGAACTCTTCGCTTAACTTTGCGTTAATTGGCATACGATTTCACTCATTTTTAGTAATTTTTTCCAAAATTGCGGTCATGAGTTCTTAACCAGAAAAGACATCATCTTAGAACTAAATGTTCAAGCTGGAATTTTAGTACAGGTTGCGTCGATTGAGATGTACTATCTCTGTGACTTCCGGATATAACTTTTTAACCGAAAGTGATACAAAACCCAGAAGTACAAATATATTTGGTCTCATATTGCTGAAGCGTGTCGAATAATATATCAATGTTACTATTTCAGCGGCTTTAAAATAGTACTTCTGGTTGCCACTTTTGAAACAGAACTTCCAGCAACTTCGAGAACAAATTATACATATTCGAGAGAAATACACAATACTTGGGTCATGTGTTGAGAGGTGAAAAATGTAAATTACTACGAAACCTACAGGACTTTTCATCGATTGTCATTTGTTTCGAGCTTCTATTTTATGTTGTACAATATGTGTATAATATTAATATACACGGATTATACGACATTTGACAAAAGCTCGAAACAAATGACTGAATGAAAAGCCCTATTGTAAGATATATGGTAAAGGGCAAAACATCAGTAGGGAAACGTCAGAACTCGTGGCTAAAGACCTGAGGAGACGGTTCGACAGCTCATGCGCAGAAATATTTCGTGCAGCAGTTTCCAAAGTTAAAGTCGGGTCCATCGATATTTCGCCCGTCGGCTAATTGAAACAGATAATAAATATTTTTGTATGTTATGAAATTCGAGTAACCGATGTCCAGGGACGTATCGCGATATTTGTTATTTCACCGACACAAATTTTTTGATGCAAGTATTAAATCATAAAAGAACAATAATGTATTAGTGTGTACATTATAGTCAAAAAGCAGAAAATCTGATTTTGGAAAAACAAACAAAACTTTATATTTCTTTGTGTTTTAAATGGTTAAAAGTGAAATGTAAAAAAAATTATCACTCTACCACCCTGTCGGAAAAAATACTAGGTGATACAACGGCATCTTCTATAGGGCTTTTCAACGCTTCTCATTTGTTTCAGGCACTTGTTATGTCATACAATTTTAATATATTTACGTCATACGTCTTTGGTATGTATAGTTATTGGTATATACTATATACTATATACCAATAACGTATGATGCAGATATATTAAAATTAAACGACATATTTTATGACAAGTGCTTGAAACATATGAGAAGCGTTGAAAAGCCCTGTTAGCGTTTAACGATGACGTACATAGAAGAAACTGTGGAAAAGTATGTTACATTTAAGAAAATATTGTTTTAAACAAAGTTAGCAATTTATAATGAAAAACTGAATTGTTTTAACTGAAATAATCATCATATTAACGTACCTTGTTTAAAATGTTTCTCCTGCAGAGGAGCTCTCATCATCGTCACTATCCACCAGATTAATAATAAGTTTTCCACTGTTTGAAAAAAATCTGTGATAGTTCATATCGAATTAAATCGACCACTTTCGCGTCAAATTTTCGAAAACTATTTTTCCTCCGAATCCGTTTTTTTACTTGTCCCCAAATAAGTTCGATAGGATTGAATATTCAAAAATAAGGTGGTAACCTCAAAACAGTATGGCCATGTTGTATTGCAATAGTGTCCAATATATATTGTTTCTTAAAAGTTTTGGTACGAAGCACTTCAAGTAACTGTTTCTTATTATAGTTGTCTTCAAAATACAAATCATTATCCGAGAGGAAATCTTTTAGTTGCTGTTTTGAAGACGAACTGTTAGGAATTTTTTTAAGAAGCATTGAGTGGTAGCTTGCATTGTCCATAACTATCACACTGCCAGGTGTTATATTGGGAAGTAGTGTATTTTTAAACCACTCTTCGAATATAGTAGAATTCATATTCTGATGATAATCTATACTACATTTTTCTATTTTTTTTTCCGCAAAGCATTAACCCATTTGGCACCCAACCATTTGCAGATCCACAGTGCACAATAATCATCCGGGAAACTTTATTCGGAGGTATGCCTTTCAACTGGCACCTACGTGAACCATCAGTCCAACCCTTGCTAGCGGTATCATGCGTGTCATACCATGTCTCGTCTAAATAATATATAGTCCGCTGTTGGTCTCGATATTCTTGATTTTTTTCTAAATAATCTAAACGCCAGTGTACTATCCTCTTACTTTCCATAATAGCCACCCGTTTATCAACGATTTTGTAATTGACGGAATGGGACGTTTCATCGCCGCCGGTTCATCGCCGCCGTTTCGATGCCGCCGGTTCATCGCCAGGCCATTTCATCGCCGGCCGTTTCATCGCCAGCCGTTTCATCGCCAGTTAGTCAGTTGATTTTGTATTATGGGAGATGACACGACACGATGTTAAATTCAGTTCAAAACTTATGACAAATAAATAGATAAAAAATATTATTATATTAATTTCCTGTTCTATTTCTACTTCCCCTAAATTTGATACTAAACAGTATTAAATTTGTAGTATTAAATTTTATTATAAAAGTTTAAAACTCTATTAAAAGATTAAGTTTGGCAACGGGAATGGTCATATGTCGCATTTCCTAGAATTCCTAATTAATACAAAAAATAAATAATAAATGTAACTGTCGAAAATTGGTCGAAAATTCGGAAATATATCAGTTAGCGATTAACTGACTGGCGATGAACTGGCGGCATCGAAACGGCGGCGATGAAACGTCCTAGACCCTGTATTTGAACCCAAGTTTTTTCAGCCGTCTACGTAAAGTGGTTTTAGGGCAGCTTCTTCCCATCGCAACAAGCGTGGTGTATATAATGTCAATTGTTGGTATTACATTTTGTTTGTATTCCTCGTAAACCAAATTCCTTAAACATTTAGCAGTCACGATATTAATTTGTTTAGGTTTTCCAGCATCCGATTTTGTTTTTCTCTTTTTAACACCACTTTTTACGATGTCGCGCATGGTAAAATAAGGAATTCCTGTTAGAAATGCCGCTTTTCTTAAAATACTGCGTTTACAACTATTTTCAGGATCATTTTGAAGATTTTTGTAAACGTTCATACAAATTCTCTTAGAATGTTCATTCAAAACAATCCTTTTCTTTGGAAGTCTTAAACACTTTTCTACAGTTACAGTCTCAGTGTTATTGTTTTTTGTATCACTTACACTTAAAATATTGTTGACTACTACACTTTCTCTACTACTACTTGGGTTCTCTTGCTCCCATGCACGAAAAACTAGGTGATTTTTCCCATGATCTAAACATTTTCTTTATACACACATAGACACTTTTAAACAAACAAACAACAACAAAATACTACAATTATTATAACTACTCAACAAAATTTCAACACAACTTAAAATTGGAGCAATGCACAATAATGCACATCTATCGATAAACAAGCTCGTTGCAAAGATACAACTAAACTAAAAATTTGCAAGTCACGCCCTAGTCCCCAGTCCCAGATAAGGCACATGCTGGTGTTTTTACAATCCGGTTACTCATCGTAAATCAATCAGTCTAACACTTGAAAATCTGATATTTGGGCATTAGTACAGTTAAAATTGTTAACCGATTATATTTAGATATTAAGCAATATAATTATTGAAACTTTTTTTCTACTTTTAAGGACAAAAAAGCAAGTTCATTAGAGGAACGTTGTTCAAAATTATTCTGCACATTATATTTGAAGCAATATTTGGTTAAAACATCTCATTTTTAGTGGTAAAAATATATTATGTACATATATTAATTTGTCTGGACTAAAGGTGGTAAAATACTGTCTGCAAGTTACATTTTTGTTTGAATTTGCCGACGGGCGATAGATAGATGGTGTCAACTTTACCATTTGGATCGTCAACCTTCGAAAAGAGACGGCACAATAAGAAAAAGGAAATAATGTTTGCATTTAAGTATATTTTCCTATATGGTCCGAAGAAAATACACACAACCAAACTTATATGGGGTCATCTGATATTTCTTATTATTTCGTACGAATTTAAAAAAACGAACACACGAAGTCAAACAATATTTATTTTAAAGCAATTTAATAACAAACACATAACAATTAAGTAAAACAATAAAGTATTTAACAAACAAATTGAAATTAGATGTTTTAAAGTCAATAGCGTAGAAAGTTTTAATGTAATTTTTTATTTATTTTCTTTTGTTTTTTTTTTTGGTAGTCAGTGTCATCACCTCTAGTTCTTATGCAAGCTCTAGTTTGCGTGGGCACTCTCCTAATCAAATTATCAACATTTTGTTGTGGTATAGGTTGCTCTATCCCTCAAGACCAGCTTCTACTAGCCGTGAGGTGTTTTGTGGATTATACTGGTGAGCTTTAATTTTTATTTTAAGCATATCTCACACATCCTCTATAGGGATAAGCTCGGGTGAGCAAGCAGGCCACTCAAAACAAGGGATACCTTCTGCTTCAACGATATCTCTAGTCACTCTAATGATATATGGTGGTCTATTATCATGCAAGAAAATTAAATTTTCTCCTGTTGCACCCCTCCAGAATCTAAACACAGGTAATTAACATACCTATGAGCAGTTAAAGTTCATTGGATGAAAATTTAAGGAGTTTTTTTAAGGATCACAATTCCTCTCCAGAATATTACACTTCCTCTTGTATATTTGTGAACAGGTCTGACAGTTTTCGGTCTTGCTTGTCTTCCTCGACCTCTAAGTACACGATTTCATGGGTCATCTGATTTTACACAAATCCTGACTTTTTCTGAAAATAGCACATTTTGTCAATTCCCAATGTTCCAGTTTTGGTGGTGAAGACACCAATTTAGGCGATCAATCTTGTGCTGCTTGGATAACTCGGAAACCCATTACTGTTTCCTGCTGTATACTTCTTGGCACAAAATCTTCTTCTTATCGTTTCAACTGAAAGAGTTACACCTGTAGCTTACAAAAGCTGCCTTTGGAGCTGCACGTGAGAAATGGTTGTGTGTCTTCCAGCTGAATGGATAACTAAACAATCGTGGCGAGCAGTTATTACTTTTTGGCGACTTTCCCTTGCTTTATTTTTGAGCTTTCCTAGTCATGTTACCTGGCATAGGTTTTGGACATAACTCCCTGTGTTACGTCTTGCTCTACAGCTATGTCCCTCTGAGAACATTACTTGCTCCACAAGACCAATAATCTTTCCCCGTTGTAAGTTCTATAACCCCATAGGGCGCATATTTTCGTTTTTGGACGCAAAAGTTAGTTTATTTATTTTCGTTCAATTTGCAACTCAAGCAAATAACCTATACCATACCGAGCTGTACTAATATATCGAATTGTCTTATAGATTTGTTTATTTTCAATAAAAACCTTTATTCTTCGCAACAATAACAAGTTTTTTTAAAAGAAATAAATATTACTTTAAAATACATGGTGACTCCATATAAGTTTGGGTGTGTGTTTTAAGTATGTTACAATGATTTTAAAAAGTAATCATTAACACTTTAGTCCTGTCGTCAGGGGGGGTACAACGGCCTCCTTAATTCAGATGGACGTACCCAAGTTTTTTTTATGTATTTTGACCCGTAGAACACTAATTTTTTGGGTAACAGTTGATCCGGATGTCGATAAGATTGTTATAAACAAAGAACTTGAGGAATTACATAGCAGCGATTTTTCGCAAAACAAAACATTTTTTTGTATTTTTTTGGTGATTCTCAGCAAAAAATGGTCCTACAAGTTTTTTCGTAGGATGCATAGTTTTCGAGATAAACGCGGTTGAACTTTCAAAAAATCGAAAAAGTGCAATTTTTGAACCGGAAAAACTTTTGATTAAAAAATAAAATAACAATTCTGCTTACTGCATTTGAATGTTTAAGTCAAATTCTATCGGTCTTGATTATTTGCATTGCTAAAAATTAAGTTTTTATTTGTCAAACAAAGCTATAAACACATAGTGTTTCCCGTGCCAAATGCATGCGTTTTAATGTACGTAATATCGGAGCCGGACATTAGGGCGCGGCCACATAGGCGCGACCGTTTAGGCGCGGCCGTTTAGGCGCAGGGACATTTAGGCGCAGGGACATTTAGGCGCAGGGACATTTAGGCGCAAGGACATTTAGGCGCAAGGACATTTAGGCGCAGATACATTAGGAAAATTATTGAATAATAAAGTAGAATTAGTTCATTTCAAGCACAAGTTTATTATTATTCTATACAATAAAGGTCACAATCATATTCAACACAAACTATTCGTATAGGTATGTACATAGCAAGAGTAATCCGCACTTAGTAAAACCTAATTAATAATTAATAACAATCTATTGTAGCAATAATAATATTTAAAATAATGATAATAACAGTACTATTATGCGTTCATCTCGTAATTATGAGAGATGCCCCTAAGAAATTCAATAATGTTTCTATTTTCGTAGTCTCGTACAAGATTCTTTATTCTTACGTCGGCAAGAGTATATTGGGATCTTTTCGTTGGAGGTTCATTACCAGCAACCAGTTGCTCAAAAAACATGTCCCTACCTCGCTGTACTGTTTTTAAGCCATCAATCAATTTCCAAATACTAGGATGATTCATACTTAATTCTATTTGTAGTCGCCTATGTGCCGCCTCGGCATGATTATTTGTTCTGTCTGTGTCAGACAAAACACGATTGTGAACGGACCATAATTCTGGGCCAAAAATGGCAGGCCGCCTTCCATTCCCGCGGCGATTTGGACGTCCAACATAGGTATCTTCAAACCACTGCAGCAACGGTTCTAATTCTGGAGGCAATGAATGGGATAATTCCTCAATGGCGTTATCCAAATCATGTACTGGAATAAACGCTAACGACGTTATCATACGCGCGTGCAGAGCAAAATCAGCATCATTATTATAACGACCCATCAAACCACATTCGCCCAAATGTTTTCTTAAGTTTTTCGTAAGGTGGAACAAACAACCCAGCATCTGAGCATTTGGAAATGCATCTCGAAAGGCATTTATGGCTGCCAATTCAAAATCGCAAGAAATTTTATTTGGATTTAAATTTGGCCCTATGTTTTTGAGCAACTCTATCATTCTTCTATAAGTGACACCTTGTTTGTTTGGCAATAATGCATATGCTACAGGATGAACTCCACCAAATCTTTTGGCCATTATTACATATATTTGTGAAAAAAAAGGCGGTGCCGTTGAAAATGTGCCATCCACAAACCAATGCTGCGATGGTACCAATATCTGTAACAAAATAAACACTAATTGGTGTGGTACTTGACAAACTCGTGCCATATAATTAGCTCACGCATATACGAAGTATATATAGTGAGGTTTACGAGATAAGTCCACTTTTATCATTTTTAGCGCACTTACTCGTGTAATTTTTAAGTTTTTTTGAAATATCCTCTTAATTATTAAATATTTTAAAATAACTTAAGTAGAAAAAATCTGATGTGGTCCAACACATGAGCTCACGCATATTGAAAAAAAGGGCAAAAGTGTACCTATCTCGTAAAAAATGTTAAACAAACAAAAGTTACTTCTCTTTATAACCTACATTTTTTATACTAAAGTTTTTTAAAAATATTTAATAATTACCAAGATATTTCAAAAAATCGGTAGAAATTTGACCATTACAAAGCACACTTTACTCCTGTCATTTTTTCATTTTTTTTTAAATATAAAGGTAATTTTTTAATTTTTAATTTACCTCCCGACAAAAGACAAAAGGATAGTCCCATTAAGAGACAAAACCTTAACAGTTTTTCAAAATATCTCACCTCATCGATATTCTTTGCTCGGCCAAATATTAAAATTCTGTCTGCGTCTGGACCGCTATCGGCTAGCAAAAAATTTTCTGCCGCTCCATTTGTTGAATAGGTTCTATATTCTTCGGGAATAATCAAGTTTTCTATCCGTAGAGGAACTGGAGGTGCGGCATTTATTAGATTCCTCTTTCTTCGTATCATTTTCTTCAACGATGTACTTTTAGGTAAAGCTGCTTGGGCGGCTTGCGACAAGTTAACTTCATTTAGACAAGTATTAATAATTTGAGATGTTTGTTCCATTGTTTCTTCAGCACGTATTCTCATTTTTGTACGCACAACATCAGCCTCAACCTTAGCCGCATTACTATCATGTGAATGTTGATGAATTTCCTTCACAATCACATTTTCCAATGTATGAATACGTTTTTTACAACCGTTGTTTTTTTGCTCACATCGCCAAAATTGTTTTGTTTCACATGCACTAAGTCTATCAAAAATATAACAATACCCATTGCTATGAAATTTCTTGTTTCCTTTCTGCGAAACTACTTCCATTTTTCACAAAACACCACAATAATCACAAAAAATATCACAAACAGCTATACTGTCAGAAAGCTAGCACACTAGTAACTAAATGAGAGCATGTTTACCTGTATTTATTATAGTATTTATATACCTGTAATAATCCTACGGCGGCCAATCACGATGCTAATTACCTGTAAGTACCATTGTAATCTACTGATGGGGGTTGTAAATATTTAAACTGTATATTGCCTTCTAAGAAAAAAAATATACAATGTTTATTGTGGGATTGTTTCTTTTAGAGGACAAAAGAAACTAAGTGGTTTTTTTTTTCGGGGAAATATTATACTTGTATAATCCCTCTGGCCATAAAATGTCCCAAAAGTTTACACCTTTTCGGGCAGAGCCGGATTATATACAAATTTTGTTTACCTGCATACCTTATATTATTATATTTTAAGTAGGTATATTCATTCTACAAGTTCCACTTCTGAATACCCCTCTTAACTTAATGTATCTGCGCCCAAGTGTCCCTGCGCCTAAATGTCCCTGCGCCTAAATGTCCTTGCGCCTAAATGTCCCTGCGCCTAAATGTCCCTGCGCCTAAACGGCCGCGCCTAAACGGCCGCGCCTATGTGGCCGCGCCTTAATGTCCTGGACCGACGTAATATACGTAGAAATTCTGTATGCGCGCCTACTCGTTCGATTTCAAATTAGAAATGCATTGAAAACAGCATTCAATCACTATGTGTTTATAGCTTTGTTTAACAATAAAAAAATTATTTTTTAGCAATGAAAATAATCAAAGTCGATAGAATTTGACTTGAAATTTCAAATGCGGTAAGCAGAATTGGTATTTTATTTTTCAATCAAAAGTTATTCGGGTTCAAAAATTGCAATTTTTCGATTTTTTGAAAGTTCAACCGCGTTTATGTCGAAAACTTTGCATCCTACGAAAAAATTTGTAAAAACATTTTTTGCTTAGAATGACTCAAAATATACAAAAAAATGTTTTGTTTTTCGAAAAATCGCTGTTATGTGATTCCTCAAGTTCTTTGTTTATAACAAACTTATCGACATCCAAATCGACTGTTACCCAAAAAATTTGTGTTCTACGGGTCAAAATACATAAAGAAAACTTGGGTAAGTCCATCTGAATTAAGGAGGCCGTTGTACCCCTACTGGCGACAGGACTACTTTGTCTCCATTTCCATAAGCAATATTTTAAAACCTTGCTCATAAACAGATATTTTTTGGTAGCATGTAGGTATTCCAAAAATTACTACAATCGGGTTTGTAACATATCCTTATATCTGATGAACATTAATCAATTATTAAACAAAATAAATAAATTATTTTGTCTGAAGATGCCGGCTTAGTAAATATTAATGTGATCTATGCAAAATGATCATAAAATTGAAATTGAAAAATGATAACAATTATATCGTAGAATATTAATAAATAACAAAGTTACTTATTGACAAGTGATAACATTAAATTATTTATTTTATACCAAAGTATGCCACTTCTTATGCTTTCAGTACTCTGTCCGATTACCGAACGTGGGCGATCATATTGGCAATAAAAACTTCGTTACGGGAGCTCGAAACAGATTAGCGGCGATCTCTTGATACTACAGTCAGAGATTTCAGAGTCAAAATGTCCTTTTTCAGCATGGGCTTCTTCCTCCGGTGATCTTGCCCGGTATTATGAGGTGTAACCAACTTTGGAACAAACGACTATCTGCAGGCAGTAAACCCCCTTGTTATAGGAATATCGCGCTTTAAGAAATAGAAATTTTAATTCCCAAAACGTTTCTACTGGTTACCAATGATCGGTAATTGAATCGCTTATTTCAGAAAAAACCTAAGTCACTTCTAGGCAATTTTGAGTTTAAAAAAAAACAATAAATCCTGTATAAAATGTATATTTAAAAAACCCTCAAAAGGGTCACATAAAATTCACATAACTAGTTTTCGACTGGTTTACCAGTCATCATCAGTGCTTACCTAAAATGAACATAACCTGATAAAAGGCAAAGATGTTGAAATTTTGACTAGGGTTAAAAAAATATTAGGTCATACTCACGTGCAATGTACATGCTTAACCACCAAGATAGTATTACACAAAAAGATGTGGGTCAAAGCCCAGTAAAAGTAGTCCGTCAAGGAAACATTGTTATAAAATGCTACCTTAAGCCTGGATGTTTAAAATAGTATCTAATTTGCCCTAGGTAACATCTGAGAGCTAGGTATGACTTATTCACATGTTGGAAGTGAGACGGCAAGTGAAAATGAAATGGTTGGGAGCCTCGGAACGATGACAAGACAAACGACAGGTCCACAGGTAGTTTAAAATAACCTGTCATAGGTATTTAAGAGTAAGGTATGCAGATTGTTAAAATTAGAAATGATGTAACAACACACCCAATGTGAAAATTATCATTTAAAATTCATTAAACTAGTTGTTATTATAAAATGGATTCTCTCTAACTGTAAGTGGAACTAGTTAGGCAAACCACAATAGACAGGAGTTTAGTATCGACAACTGAATACCGTATAAAATCTTATTATCAAGAGATCGAAGGGGTAAGCACTGATGATGACTGGTAAACCAGTCGAAAACTAGTTATGTGAATTTGATGTGGCCCTTTTGAGGGTTTTTTAAATATACCTTTTATACAGGATTTATTGTTTTTTATATCACATGGTATACAGCCAACTACAGGAAAACTTTTTCCTTGTAAATTTTGAGTTTATTACACCATGTATTTCTGTGGGACTAAGGTGGTTTCAGAAATATATATGAATATTTTAAATCGTTATAAAATTTTTAATTTCAAATATTTCATTCAAAAGAAACTTTTTGTTTATTTTAAGGTACATTCGGCCCTCGGTAATAATGTAATCTTTAATTCTGCGTTTAAATTTTTCAAAAATATGTTTTAGATATCTCAGGATTTGACAAAAAATATTGCATTTAAACAGCATTGGACCAATATTTTGCGCCTACCCCCATAAGTACACACGCTGTATAAAATCTCTTACTCTACTTTAATTCAGCATAAAATAGAGCATGCATCGCACTGAACCAACTGCCACATTTTTGTTTTCAAAATCTAGCGACTGTCGCCCCTTTCCCTTTTCCTTTTCCTTTATCCGCAGACCTTCATGAACTGAACGAACTTTGGAGCAGAAGGGAGCGGCCTCCACTCTACGCTGCCTGCAACCTGTCACGTCGTTGATACAAGTAATTATTAGCAAGCAATATCGATGAGAAGCATCTGCCTATTGATTAAGCTTAACTCGTTCCTTGCTCTAAGTAATTGGAATTTAAAATATTACCTTCCACGCAAAATTTCCTACAGTTCAGGGTTTCCTTTTTGGGTGTGAAATGTTACTAAAAATATAGTGAATTTGTGAATAATAATATAGTTGTTAGATACATAAAAAGTAGATAATAATGGTGTATCCAAATTTTCAAATATTTTCTGTAAAAAGTTTTAAAATATTATAAAATTTGATGTTTTTAGCGTTAGTTATTAGTTATTAGTCAATAATTGCATAAAGTGGAATATTAGCTGACTGGTGAAAACGTATAGATATACAAGCTATACCTATATACTCCAGAGTAAGCTGAAGCCCAACACGTGGAAAACCTGTATACCTTACCTTAGGGCATTATCCTGTTTGCCATGTGACCATCACATGCCTTTTTATTGAAGTATGCACTTTTAAGGCATCTATATTTTATGTAAAGGGTTTTTACCCAGATATTTTTCTTTTGTGACTCAGCTAGCATCCAGTTTGTAAGTATAACCAACTTGCTCTAACCTTGTCAAAATTTAAATAATAACTTTATATTCATTAAATCGGTTATACTTATTTTTAGATCGAACACTGATGATGATTTTTTATAAAAATCGAAAACGTTTTGTTGTGATGTAGCCCTTTTAAGGGATTTTTAATAAAAAAAATTTTATACTTTTTACAAAGGATTTCTTTCCAATTTTGTGATTGATGGTATACAGCCAACTACAGGAAAACCTTTTCTTTTCCTTGTGGATTTTCTCATAACCTTCCTCTCGAAAAATTTCAGTTGTTCTACTTATATTGTTGTTAGTGTAAATGTTTCTGAAGCATATACCACTACCAGGACCTTGATTTTTGACCCTTCGCTTCGTTATCGAACGTATTCGCTTCGTACCTATTTAGTGTGCAGATAACGAATGCTCGATTTTTGACCCTTCGCTTCGTTATCGAACGTATTCGCTTTTTATCTGTTTAGTATACGTAGCGGCTGACTGCGGCTCTGACCAACAACTTCTTTTTGCAACGCTAAAGCAAAAATTCAAGGCATGTGCTAGGATCCGAAACAAGAGGATATCAAAAATAAAAGATACACAACAATTTAAAAGCCAATGTAATGAAAGATTCGAAAATATTTTACCAACTATCGCCACTCATGATTCCGAAAAGATTTGGTTATCTTTTAAAAGTACCTTGATACAGACCTTGGCTGACTGCGAGGCACAATCTAATGCCGTCTCAACCGGACCAAAAAAAGTGTGGATGTCTGCAGATACTTTTGACCTCGTTGAAGAACGTAGAAAACATAAAATTGCTGGAATCGAGAACCCTCTCAGGAATTCCCAGTACCGACAGCTATCTAGAGCTATTCAGGCTGCTTGTAGACGAGACAAAAACAAGCATATAGAGAAAATCTGCAGAGAAATTCAACTACATGCCGACACAAATAACACCAAAGAACTCTTTGATAAAGTCAGACTACTCACGTAAATTCAAACAGAAATCTTGGCACTGGCGGATACAGGGGGTGTCATGGGGGTCATGACCCCCCCTCATAATTGTAAACCCACGTATCCTAAGGTTGGTAAGACTAAGTCATTTTGCATCAGAGATAGGTAATTACATCACCCTCAAGACCCATGACCCCCTCCAAACAAAATTTCTGGATCCGCCACTGAATCTTGGTCTATCAAAGATGATGAAGGTAATGTACAGACGGATTTGGATAAGGTTATTGATGTTTGGAGGGCGTATTGTAAGTCTTTATACGCCAATACGGACCAGATGCCAGCGGACACCCCGTTTGTACCTGACTGCCAGACCTCCACTTTCCATTCTCCTTCAACAGAGACACACCACACTAGTTTTGAATCTGAACCTGACATACTTTTTTCCGAGGTGGAATTCGCTTTAAAAAGACTTAAGTTTAACAAAGCAGCAGGATATGATCTCATTACTGCAGACGTCTTGAAGCATCTTCCGGAATGTGGAGTGAAAATATTACATCGATTGTGTAATGAAATATGGCACACAGGCGTTTGGACTGAGGATTGGAGAAAGACCATAATCATACCTCCTCATTAGACAGGTTCAACAAATAATTGTAACAACTACAGGCTATTAGCTCTAATACCACACGCCAGTAAGGTGATCCTCTACATACTGCAACGGCGTCTAGAAAACTTCATAAGTTGGCAAATAGCACCTGAGCAGGCTGGATTTGTAAAGGGCAGAGGTACTAGAGAACAAATCCTTAATGTAAGAAACATCATAGAAAAAGCCAGAGAATACCAGATCCCGATATTTATATGTTTCGTCGATTATACAAAGGCCTTTGATAATGTTAGATGGGACAAACTATGGAACATATTGACGACAATGGGTGTACCTAAACACTTGACTCACCTTATTAGCAAACTGTACCAAGATAACCTGGCATATATTCGAATGGACGGATACCTGTCTGACAAATGCACTTTGGAGAAGGGAGTACGCCAAGGATGCGTTTTATCTCCCTAATTATTTAACATCTATTCGGAGTTCATAATGCGCAGAGTCTTGGATGGTTGGGAGGGAGGAGTAAACCTAGGTGGTGTTAAGATATCTAACTTGCGTTTCGCAGACGACACTACACTTCTAGCCTCTACTCCAGAAGAAATTATTGAATTATTAAAAAAACTCGAGGAAGAAAGTGCTAAATTTGGACTCATGGTTAACTACAACAAAACCAAAATCATGGTTATTGATCGCCAACAACACTTTCCTGAAACCCAAACTATTGCGGGATGCGAGGTAGTCTCATCTATGATATATCTTGGAGCTCTAGTTAACAACACAGGCAGTTGTGAACCCGAAATTAGAAGACGCATTCAACTAGCAAGAGCAGCAGTGAGTGAACTAAACGGGTTCTGGCGTGATCGTCACATTACTATGACAAACAAAAAGAGACTCGTTTCAACTCTGGTCTTTTCCATATTTTACTATGCATGCGAGACATGGACAGTCAAAGAATCAGATAGACGACGTATAGACGCCTTTGAAATGTGGACATGGAGACGCCTGCTTCGAATTCCATGGACGGCTCGCCGTACAAATGTCTCGGTTCTGGATGAAATTAAACCGGATCAGCGTCTCTCCAGTACCGTTTACTCTAGAATTTTAAAGTTCTTTGGTCATATCCATCGGAGTGATCACAAAATGGAGCGGTTGGTGGTCCAAGGAAGGCCTCAGACTCAACGCCAACGCGGAAGATCTCCACAGCGATGGGCGGACATTACTAAAAAGCTTCTCAATAAACAGTATACTGAGGCAATACATGTAACTGATGACCGCGACCAGTGGAGAAATATTATCAATCAAACTGTCCGAGCTGCTGAAGCCCAATTATGAACCACAACACATCTACTAAGATCTTAATGACTATGATGATGATACGTAGCGAACACGTTCTATAAGGGTCAAAAATCCTCCGAGTGTATCACCAGATTCAGTCATGGCTCGGTAAACATTGTGATCCAGAAGATTGAGGCTCAAACAAGCATGGAAAATTTTGGATACCAATCCAAACTTCCAAGCCTCCAGTGCCCCGAGATTATTAAATTCATCTTTTGCAGATGCAATGAAAACTGAAAGTGGATGTGGTTGCCGAAAAGCAGACCTCAAATGTTCAGCAGTGTGCCTCCATTGTGGTGGTGAAAGTTGAATGACCGAAGGTGAATTACCGACAATGACGCCAACTCTAACCCCCATTATACCACACAAATTCACCTCGGACACTGATTCAGATCTTGACTAGTAGCCTGGACCATCGAAAAAATAATAATTATGATAGACCTTTTTCAACATATTATAATAATAAATAATATTATTTTGTCTATAAATTGTCCGTGGATTAGACCTATTGAGGATACACACAAAAAACGCGCCACCAGACTCTACCTCAGGCGGAGGGGAAAAGGGTCAAAAATAGCTTAACACGTTGACGGACAGTGCGTCAAATGTATAAGCAAGTGTTGTGACACTGTGTGTATTTTGCAAAGTAGATTAGGGAAATTTCCTTTTGCGCTTATAGTTTATGGAAACAATGAGTTTTTTAACATTTTTTTGTAAACATGTGAACTACAACCGTGGACATCGTGTCACATTTAATGTGCATCTGTAGATGTAATGTGATATTTTTAAAAATGTCGTTTATATAATATCATCAATGAAAATTAGACTTCTGTAGACGTTCTGTCCGTCAACGTGTTAATAATAGCATAGGAATATTAAAATCATAATAAATAAATATTTAGATAGAAAAGTCACCCTAAGGTTTTGTTTTTATTGTATTCCTATGCGAATTCGAGAATCTGGTTAAGTTTGGAGCTCTGCAAAACCTAGATAATTAAATAAAATTAAACACATTTATAGTAAAAATTCTTTGTTTAGTCCAGAAAGCCACTGCGCATCCGCTAGGAAAAATATTCTAATTCGGATTTTTTGCACAATCTTACTAAAAAAGGACTCCTTTTAACAAATTTGCATGTTGCCAGGACCAAAAGGTGGTCAAAAATTTTTTAAAGGTTTTTTTTTTGTTTTTTTCCTAAAATTATTTTTTTTGCATGGAAAAAAGTTTTTTTAGGTTTTTTTGGATAATTCCAAACAGAAAAGGTCTTTAGTGACTTTTCTCTAAAAATGACAGTTTTTGACATATAAGCGATTAAAAATTGAAAAATTGCGAAATCGGCCATTTTTAACCCTCAAAAACTAGGTGAAAAACTGAAAATTTGAATGTTACCAAGGTAGGCAGATATTCTTTAAACATCGAATGATGAAATCCCGAAGAGTTTTTTGCAATACAATATTCAAAACTCCTTTGTTTTTTAATTGGTAATCAAGCGTGCGCGACACTATTTTCCACCGACAGTATGGTGCAAATGAAAGGAATAAATTCGTTATTTCGTAAACCGGCGACTTTAAGGAAAAATCCCGAAACCGGTCGATTTTTATTTTTAAGTTATGATATTGTGGCATATATGGTATACTAGTGACGTCATCCATCTGGACGTGATGACGTAATCGATGATTATTTTAAATGAGAATAGGGGTCGTGTGCTAGCTTATTTGAAAGGTTATTCAATGCTCTATTCAGTAATATAAACACTTACATAATTATTTATACAGGGTGACCAAAAAATTTTTAATAAATTAAATTATTTGACAAAAAACGAAGTAGAAGGACACACTGTATAAATAATTATGTAAATGTTTACATTATTGAATAGAGAATTAAAGAACCTTTCAAATGAGCTACAACACGATCCCTATTCTCATTTAAAAAAATCATCGATTACGTCATCACGCCCAGACGGATGACGTCACTAGTATACCATATATGCCACAATATCATAACTTAAAAATAAAAATCGACCTGTTTCGGGAATTTTCCTTAAAGTCGCCGGTTTACGAAATAACGAATTTATTCCTTTCATTTGCACCATACTGTCGGTGGAAAATTGTGTCGCGCACGCTTGATTTAGCAATTCAAAAACAAAGGAGTTTTGAATATCGTAATGCAAAAAACTCTTCGGAATTTCATCAATCGATGTTTAAAGAATATCCATCTGCCTTGGCAACATTCAAATTTCCAGTTTTTCACCTAGTTTTTGAGGGTTAAAAATGACCGATTTCGCAATTTTTCAATTTTTAATCGGTTATATGTCAAAAACTGTCATTTTCAGAGAAAAGTCACTAAAGGCCTTTTCTGTTTGGAATGATCCAAAAAATCTAAAAAAAACTTTTTTCCATGCAAAAAAAATAATTTTAGGAAAAAAACAAAAAAAAAACGTTTAAAAAATTTTTGACCACCTTTTGGTCCTGGCAACATGCAAATTTGTTAAAAGGAGTCCTTTTTTAGTAAGATTGTGCAAAAAATCCGAATTAGAATATTTTTCCTAGCGGATGCGCAGTGGCTTTCTGGACTAGTTGGAAAATCCTCTACAAAATATGTTATTTTATTGTGAACTGAACAAAAAAAAAGTTATAACTTCCAAAAGAAAACTTCTTACAAAATTTTCCTTTATTTTTGTTTATAACTTTTTTGTTGGTCACTTGACGATAAAAAGTAATAGATATAAAATTGTAAAAAAATTAATTTGCTAGATTGTATGTGCAATTAAATTTTCTGTAGGTTTACTAGTTTAGGAGATACAGTGCGAATGCCCTTTGCACCCCTTTTTCCAAGATAGCGGCCGGGAGACAAGGGTGGCAACCCCAATAACTTGAACTTAAGCTTCTACTGAACCCCCCTACACTTAAAAAAAATAAAATTGACTCCTCTAAGAAATGCAACCATAAATGTAACATTTCAATGTACTAAAATTAATTAGTGAAAAATTTCAAAAATTGGAATATTAACTCAGTGGTGAGTGATACCTACTTCTTTTTAAATAAACTACAAACAATAAAATGGATTTTTGAAGTTAATTTATAGACCAGGACGGATCTGTTTTGAGGTGGATATGAGAGGTGGCATTCGGATTTTTGCAGGTTAAAGTTAAGTGACAACTTTAATAATTATAATTGACCGAAATCCTTCCTCCTTCTCAAATATGCCCAGAACATTAATAAAAAAATTAAAATATTTAAAAATTTCAAAAAACATCGATTTTTTTCTACTTTCATTACTTACAATATTAAAATGATTTAATTTGGAACAAAGTCGTACAGAAATAAAATAAAGATAATTATATTTTTTATGATACACGACTGGTTTAAAATGTCTTAAATTTTTACCCTTCTTGCAAAATAGCAATAAATACAAAATAGGGGGCCAAAAAGCCTGTTTATATTCAATATTTTTCAACAACTTTGGTTGCACTTAGAACCTTCGTAATTCGCTTAGAAAATTGTTACAACATATTTAAACCGTCCACCAAATTTCATTAAAGTCGACCTAATAGATTTTGCCTAATAACCTTGCAATCTAAATTTTTTTAAAAAACTTCACATTTCTTAAATGCTTTTTGAACAAAAAATAGATCATTTAGAAGTTGACTTATTTTTTTACATATAAAGAGGCGCTCTACGTATCTAATACACTTTACAGAATTAAAATCGGATTATTAAAGCGGCCTCAGCATGGTTTTAAAGTTATAAATAATTTTTTGGCTTATAAACCAATACAGTGAGGACGTTTCAGTTGGAATAAATTCATTTTCTCGAGAATGAACGAATCTGGAGATTAATCCCGAAACAGGTCGATGTTTATTTTTAAATTATAATTTGTTGGCATATATTATACCATACTGGTGACGTCATCCATCTGGGTGTGATTACGTAATCGATAATTTTTTTAAATGAGAATAGGGGTCGTGTTATAGCTCATTCGAAAGTTTATTCAATTCTGTATTCACTAATATAAACATTGACATAATTATTTATAAAGGGTGCCAATTTTTTTTTAATTAAATTAATTGAGACCAAAAGAAGAAAGTATATAATTTATTTAATTCGAAATACATTTTGCTGTTGTCCTAAAACAGGAAAAATGTTTATTTGAAAAATAGCTATTGTTTTTCGCTTAAATTCAATATTACAGTTGCCACCCACGAGCCTCTTAGCAGTTTGAACATTTAATTTAAGCGAAAAACAATGTTCATTTTTCAAATTAACATTTTTTTTTCTTTTCTGACTGCAGTAAAATGTATTTTTCATTAAATAAATTACCTACATTTTTTTTTGTGTCAGATAATTGAATTCAAATTTTTTTTTGGCACCCTGTATTAATAATTATGTTAAGGTTTTTATCAGTGAATACAAAACTGAATAGCCTTTCGAATGAGCTATCACACGGCCCCTATTCTCATTTAAAAAAATCATCGATTACGTCATCACGCCCAGACGGATGACGTCACTAGTATGACATATATGTTACCGGCCAAACCCGATTTCAGGACAAACTAGTTTGGCCTAGGCCAAACTAAGTTTCGGAACCGGTAGAGGTGCTTGCTGCACTCTCTGATTGAACTGGAATGATGATGTGGCTGTAGTTTCGTGTTGCAACGAAATTGAAAATGGTTATTAATTTTTAACAAAAAATTAGAATTTAAAAAAAAAATAGACCTGTTTCGGGATTTATCTCCAGAGACGCCCATTCTCGAGAAAATGAATTTATTCCAGCTCAAAGTTCCTCACTGTATTTGTTTATAAGCCAAAAAATTATTTATAATTTTAAAACAGTGCTGAGGTGGCTCAGATAATCCAATTTTAATTATGTAAAGTGTATTAGACAGGTAGAGAGCCTGTTTATATGTAAAATTATTATCAAACTTTTAATAATCTAGTTTTTGTTCAGAAAGCTTTTAAAAAATTTGAACTTAAAAAAAACTGAAGGTTCTAATTGCCACCAAAGTGGTTGAAAAACATTGAAAAAAACAGGCTTATTTTGCCCTCTTATTTTGTATCTTTTGCTATTTTGCAGAAAGAGAAATAACTTAAGACATTTTCAAACAGTCGTATATCATACAAAATTCAAATATCTTTATTTTATTTTTGTTCGACTTTGTTCCAAAATGAGTCGTTTTAAAGTTATAAGTAAAGAAAATATATAAAAATCGATGTTTTTCGAAATTTTTAAATATTTTAATTTTTTACACACAATCTGATCACAAATAAAAATAATTAAAACTAATTTTAAGCTGTTGATTATTGTTATAATATAGGCGTTTAGTTACAGGCAGTGATCTTAAGAGGAAACAGTAGCGATCAACAGGTAGCGAAAACGCGTTCCAAGATTGCGGCTGTAGTTTTGAATATTTTTTCGAGATATTTGGCACACGTATTCGTAATATAATAAAGAATGACGGTACAGAGCCCAATTTGAAAAATATATTAATATGTGGAAATTACTCTGTAATTAAATACAATATTTAAAAAAAGAGCCTGTACCGCCATCAAGAAGAACAAAAAAATACACTTTCTTCAAATAAATTTGTTTATTCGATGCCTAGATTTTGTGTCATTTTGGAACTACTAAAATTTTTTATTTCATTAGTAGTTCCAAAATGACACAAAATCTAGGCATCGGATAAAAAAGTTTATTTGAAGAAAGTGTATTTTTTTGTTCTTCTTAATGGCGGTACAGGCTCGTTTTTTTAATATTGTATTTAATTACAGAGTAATTTCCACATATTAATATATTTTTCAAATTGGGCTCTGTACCGCCATTCTTTATTATATTACGAATACGTGTGCCAAATATCTCGAAAAAATATTCAAAATTACAGCCGCAATCTTGGAACGCGTTTTGGCTACCTGTTGATCGCTACTGTATCACCTTAAAATGACGTTCGTTCTAGTGCAGATGATTGTTATTACTAATAACTAGTACCCAACAAATGCAAATGCCTCTGATCCAATTGAACTAAATCAATACCTTCAAATGGAATGAAATCCCTACAAAGTCAATTATAACAAAAAAACATATACTAGATTTAATAGAATAAAACATGTTTACATTCATCTCGACCGGAGAAAAATTGACAACAAATATACGTAATAGGTTTCAATACAATCCTGGCGAATTTTAGAAGCTAACTCAATGCATCGGAAATAGAAAATATCTGGATTGGCATGGAGCGCGCCGAGGACAGGCGAACAACGACCTTAATTTGTTATTGGGCGACTCGGCATGCCGACCTAAACCCCTGAAAGAACTGGTGAAAAAATCCGCCTGAAAAAAACGGATTTCAGACGAAAAATAATTTTCAGATAAAATCTTTATTTTACACAAATTTTCAAATCGGTAAAGTTTGAGAACGTATTTATGTTACACGGCTCACTGACGGTGGCGGAAAATATTATTAAGAATCAGAGATATCCCTTGTCGAGCTTATATTTTAATATTTATTTACTAAGGAAACAAGCAACAAAAAAGAGAGAGTAGATCGGTTAAATCATTAATGCAAACAGGAGACAACAAAAAATTTTTGTAAATAAGAGAGAGGATATCTGCTATGAAATATCTTACTCCAGTGAAACAAGAAAAGAAAAAAAGAAAAAATCTTATACAAGGGTATACAAAGGTTCTACTCGTAAAATGTATATAAGGGGTAGATGAAAGCAATTCCGTGAAGACGTACAGCTAATTCTGCCTTGTTTTTTACTAAACTCCCATAAAATATGAAAAAATATTTTTCTCATACAAAACGTTTCTTATACATTTTAGGGAACAAATTCAATAAAATTAAATAAAATCAAATAAAACTAAATAAAATTAAATAAAATCAGTCGAGTCTGATTGAATCGAATATAATCGTATTACAGTACCTGCATTAAGAAGTGTTTACTTCTTTCGACATCCCACATGTACCAAAAAACAAACAGCTTGGTGGACCATCGAAATTAAAGAAGCAGTAAAGACGAAGAAAATTGCTTGGAAACGATATCTGGCTAATGAAAAAACAGAATATTATGATCAATATAAAGAAATAAGGAAACACATAAAAGATTTAATATCAAAATCAAAACAAAGTAAATGGAAAGAATTTGGAGAAGAAATGGAAAAAAATTCAAGAGAAATCCAAAAACATTTCTATAGGGTGCTCAAAACCGTTAGAAAAGGAAGTAAACAAGATAGTAAATATATTAAAGACCAGAAAGGAAATTATCCCAAGATCAAGAAATAATGGAGCGACGGAAATAATATTTTGAGAAACTAGTGCAAGCTAATGAAAAACCTGAAAAAGTTGTAGATAAACCCAGTAACATGAATGAAAACAATGACCAAGAAGAAATAACTATAAAAGAAGTAAGAGAGGCAATTTAAAATCTGAAATATGGGAAAGCTCCTGGTAAAGATAAAATCACTGCAGAAATGCTAAGAAACATAGGGCAAAATGGGAGAATAAATATTAATGGAAATATATAAAAAAGCATGGAGGGAAGTACAAACCACAGAAGATTGGCAAATGGCATTAATAACACCAATACATAAAAAAGGAAATTGCAAGGACTGTAATAATTACAGAGGGATAACACTAATAAGCACTGCTATGAAAGTTTGTGAGCAAATAATTAATAAAAGATTAACAGTAATAGTTATAGGTAATATAGGAAAATCACAAAGTGGTGTAAGAAAAGGCCACAGTACACAACATCAAATATTCAAAATCAAGCAGTTGATGAAAAAATCGCTGCCACAAGAGAAGAAAATATATTAAGCATTCGTAGATATTGAAAAAGCCTTTGACCGAGTAACAACGAATAAACTGTGGAACATTCTAGAAGATAGAGACGTCAGTAACAAATTAGTAAGAATAATTTAATATATATACAATAAAAACAAAAACTGCATAATAAGAAACAACATGATATCAGAACCATTTACAACGAGTAAGGGACTAAGGCAAGGAGGGGGACTGAGTCCATTATTATTTAACAATATACTTAGACGAGCTCATAAAGAAATATAGAGTAAAGGCTAAAAAATTATATGTAGGACATAGAAATTTACAAAAAGTAGAAATATCAGAAGGAGCTTTTGCTGATGATGAAGTAATAATAACGGACAGTAGAAACAACATACAGTATAATCTAAATCTCTGGAATGAAGTTCTAGAAGAATATGACCTGAAAATCAACAAACAAAAAACAAAAGTAATGGTTAATGATGAAAACCCAAAGATATTGAATATAGTGATTCAAGATGTTAGCATAGAGCAAGTAAAACAGTTTCAATATCTAGGAGTGGAATAGATGCGACAGGAAGAACTGAGTTAGAAATCAAAAATAGAATAGACAAAACAATGAAGCTTTATTATACAATGAACCATAAATTCATCAAAAAAGCGAAATAACACAAAAAAACCAAAATTAACGTGTTCAAGACGATATTCAGGCCTATACTAACCTATGGTGTGAAACATGGGTGTTGGATGAAAGACAGAAAAGCAGAATTCAAGCAGTCGAGATGAAATATCTAAGAAGAGTTAAGGGTGTGACCAGACATAATAGATTCAGAAATACTGATATACGAGAAGATCTAAATATAGAAGCTACTCTGGAATATATTTAAAAAAGACAACTTAGTTGGTGGGGCCACTTGCAAGGAATGAACAAATTGAGACCAGTGAGGAAGGTTTCGGAAGCAAAAATACAGAAAAGGAAGAAAAGAGGACAACCAAGAACAACATGGGATGCGGTAGTAAGAAGAATACTAGAAAAGAAAAGAATAACATGGAGGGAGGCAACCAATGTGGCGAAGAATCGAAAAGAATGGAAAAAGTTTTTTAAGTATTAGTATAGATACTAGTAATTATAATGTAGAAATTGTAAACCCGACACCGTAAGGTATAAGGGTACTGATTATACAGGGTGAGGCAGATAAAGGGCCTATTAGAAATATCTCGAGAACTAAAGGTAAGAAAATCATGAAAATTGGAATACAGGGGTTTTAAGGTATAAATTATTTAATGAAAATATATTGTACTGATTTGATATAAAAAACTCCATTTATTTTCCAGTGATTTCTAATATAGTCTATAATGATTAAAAATTAAAAATATAGCGAAATGTTTAATTTTAATATACAGGGTTGGTCGAAACTCGGAATGAGTATTATCTGAGTTTTCTTAAATAGAACACCCTGTATTTTGGTATTGTAATGAAATTATATTTTATAGTACTTTTTTATTTCTTAAGCATTCCCTATACCTAACTGCTTTAGTTTGTAAGTTATTCGTAGTTCTTTAAGCCAAACATTAATTGCAACCAAAATTACGTGAAATTTTATTAGGTGTGCCGTGAAAATATTCAATCATAAATGATTTTTCGAAAATAAACAAATATCAACCACGACTGACCCTTAATTAATTAATACTGGTTGATAAATCAAAATACCTATGTAGTTAAAATTGTTGGTGTGTTTAATTTTAACAAAAACATACAATATTCTATCTAGTTGGCTATGACTTTGGCACTAAATATGCTTAAACCTTTGCTTTGCTTAAACATTTTACTCTTTTTGAAGTTCCAGTTGCTTTGCTACCATTAGGTGCTAATATAAATTTTTCTAATGAGGAACTGATTCATATGTTTTTGTCTTCTAAGAGAGTATAACAAATAAAAATGTGCAACTATTTAAATTTATCATCAGCAATCCCATGATAGATGACAACCAAAATAAAAAAAAACTTTTCAAAATTTACTAAAGCGGTTTCAACGAACTCGACATTTAGATTACGAGAAATCTGATAGAACAAAAACTATTGTAAATGATTAAAATGAATTAAATATTAGTGTCATTGAGAATCTACATATTAGTATGAACATTCTCGTAATCTAAGTGTTCTAGTACGTCGAGACTATTCTAGTAAACTTTAAAAAGTTTCTCTTTTTGGCTGTCATCTATCATGGAGTTGCAGATGATAACTTCTTATTGTCTAGTAGTACATTTTTGTTATACTCTCCGAGAACAAAAACTGTACTAATCAGTTCCCCATTACAAAAATTTATATTAGTCCTGGTAACAAAGCAACTGAAGCTATAAAAATAATAATATATATTGTCTAATGTTTAATCAAGTTTAGTGTCAAAGCCATAGCCAACTATAATATGGTTTGTTTTTATTGATATTTTATGCACCAACAATTTTAACAACGTAGGCATTTTGGTATCTCCTCCAATAATAATAAATTAAGGATAATTCTAGATTAACATGCATTTATTTTCAAAAAATTATTTATGATTGAATATTTTCAAGGCAAACCTAATAAAATTTCACGTAATTTTTGTTGCAATTAATGTTTGACTTAAAGAACTACGAAAAACTTATAAATTAAAGCAGTTAGGTACAGGGAATGCTTAAGAAATAAAAAAGTACTCTAAAATATCATTTCATTACAATACTAAAATACAGGGTGTTCTATTTAAGAAAACTCAGATAATACTCATTCCGAGTTTCGACCAACCTTGTATACTAAAATTAAACAATTCGCTATATTATTAATTTTTAATAATAATATAGTATATTAAAAATCACTTTAACATAAAAGGAGTTTTTGATATCAAATCAGTACAATTCTACAGGGTGTGAAGTTTGGTAGAAAATTTATAAAAAACCGTAATTATCTTTTAAACTACCATGTATAATATTACAAAACCTCATATTTTAAGAAAGAAGACGTCGAACAACAGAATCCAAAAATGTAAAAATATACAGGGTGTTCCATTTAAAAAAACGAAATTATATAAACTTCCGGTATAACCGGAAGTAGCAAAGAGACCAAAATATTTTCATTAAATAGTTCATACCTCAAAACCCTTGCATTCCAATTTTCATGATTCTCTTACCTTTAGTTCTCGAGATATTTCTAATAGGCCCTTTATCTGCCTCATCCTATATATATTTATTTAATAAGGGAACAAGCAACAAAAAAGAGAAATCGGTTAAATCATTAATGCAAACAGGAGACAACAAATAGTTTTTGTAACTAAGAGAGAGGATATCTGCTATGAAATATCTTACCCCAGTGAAATGTTACGCGATTGACTCTACTATTTTATTTATTTATATCTTTAGGCACTAAGTTTAATTTAAATAAAGGAAGACTTACTTATATTATTTTATTTACATCACTTATTTATTTTAATAATTACAAATAACACCAACTAACACATCTAATTTATTTACAACTCAAATTTATGATTTAATTAACTAAACATGATAAAATCCACAAGGAAAGAAAAGTTTTCCTGTAGTTGGCTGTATACCATCAATCACAAAAATTAGAATAAATCCTTTGTAAAAGGTATACAATTTATTAAAATCCCTAAAGGGCTACATCAGAACAAAACGTTTTCGATTTTATTACAAAATCATCATCAGTGTAAGACCTAAAAGTAAGTATAACCTATTTTATTAATGTAAAATTGATATTTAAATTCTGACTAAGGTTTAAAACAAGTGGTTATACTCACAGTCTGGATGCTAGCTGCGCCACCAAAGAAATATATGGGTAATAACCCTTCAAATATAAAATGTATGCTTTACAGATGCATATTTACTTAAAATGCCTTGTGATGGGCAAAAGGCAACAGGAATAATGCCCTAAGGTAAGGTATTTAAATTCCCAACATATGGGATGCAAAAAATTTTGAGTGATTACTGTTGGAAAATTTTTTTAAAAATATATCACAGTCAGTTGGCTGAGGTAATACATGGTAACCATTATGTCACATTGTTCGGTTTGATCTTTGACACCTTTCAGAAACATCACTCAAATTTCGTTCAGTTGCCATAAAGTCATCGAAATGTAAACTCAAAATTTGTTTGCATCCCACATGTTGGGAATTTAAATACCTTACCTTAGGGCATTATTCCTGTTGCCTTTTGCCCATCACAAGGCATTTTAAGTAAATATGCATCTGTAAAGCATACATTTTATATTTGAAGGGTTATTACCCATATATTTCTTTGGTGGCTCAGCTAGCATCCAGACTGTGAGTATAACCACTTGTTTTAAACCTTAGTCAGAATTTAAATATCAATTTTACATTAATAAAATAGGTTATACTTACTTTTAGGTCTTACACTGATGATGATTTTGTAATAAAGTCGAAAACGTTTTGTTCTGATGTAGCCCTTTAGGGATTTTAATAAATTTTATACCTTCTACAAAGGATTTATTCCAATTTTTGTAAACATGATAACTTCGATAACTAGTATATACATTTCATTAAATCCGACTCGAATACAATTATATCACGCGTCGCGGCTCGTTCATTGACTGACTGACTGGCCTGTGCTCGAATTCCTGTTCTTAAATACTCTGACAGCGGTCGCCTCGAATCGCCTTTACTCGTAACCCCGGGAAGCATCGAGAATCATTAGGCCGGGTCGTGAGGCGTCACATTGCCCCCTCCTTAAAAGATGGTTCCTTCTGGAACCTTGTCGGGACTGGAACTGGATGTTGGTATCTGCAACTGGACCCTCTTTTACAACTCCCAGTTGTATAAAAGTGACAGGGGACGGTCTTCTCTCCGCACCAGTAACTATGCGGATTGCAACAGACTAACACCTGGACCTCGGTGTCTTGGAAAATTTCTTCTACCATATTTCGGATAACTCTCCAGTCTAATTGGCTGCATTCTAACTTTGGCATGGCTAACTTTTGCACGTCGGACTCCAACACGTGCTCTCTCAATTGAATTAATGCATCCCATACATCTTGGTAGGTAGGTTGGTCACGGACAGTGTCTTTTGTTACCAGATAGAATAGGTAACGTGATGCATCTTGGAGTTTCAATGCTTTGCCAGGAGCTGGCAGTTGACATTGAAGTTCTGCAACTCGACCAAACTTCCTTCGGAAGGCGGATGCCAACCATCGTGCGTCTTTGATACTGGCCGGGATGGTATGGGCCAGCGAATAGTCATCGGGAAGTGCGAGAAGATCTCGCTTTTCTTCAGTGGTAACACCATGTCTTGCTTTACCGGTACCTCCGTAGGCACCCATGAACTCTTCAAAGGTAAGGTCAGGTATTCCTCGAATTTGGTTGACTTCCACTTCTTCATCTACGTCGTGGTCTCCCTCATACGGCGCCAACCGGTTATGGTGGACTATCATCGGCTTTCCCCTAGGAATCTTGCTTATTCGGTAGATAACGTCATTGATTTTCTTGACAATGAGGTACGGACCCTCCCAGAACTGCTGCAACTTGGGAGAACAACCTGTTCGCTTCTTTGGATTATAAAGCCAGACTTTGTCGTTCTCCTTAAAACATCCCTTCTCGGCTTGGGTATCGTATCGTTTCTTCATGCGGTCGCTAGCGATCTGAAGTTTAGACCGGACCAACTCATGTATATCGTCCATTCTTCTTCGTAATTCATTCACGTAATCCTCACCAGCAACATCTTCTCCAGGTCGACATCCAAACTCTAGATCACAGGGTAGACGCATCTCACGTCCAAAGAGGACTTTTGCTGGTGTTTGGCCAGTTGATTCATTAACAGCAGATCTATAGGCCATTGCGAAGAACGGAAGGTACTGGTCCCAGTCTCGTTGATGATTGGACACCATCTTTGTCAAATACTTGCCGACTGTCCTATTCATACGCTCCACCATTCCATCCGATTGCGGGTGATAGGCCGTGGTCCTTGTCTTCTTCATGCCTAGTTTATCACAGATTCCTTGAAATAGATCGCTCTCAAAGTTCCTTCCTTGGTCACTATGGATCTCCAGAGGTACTCCAAATCGGCTGATGCAGTCTTTGATTAACACATCTGCAATAGTGGCGGCCTTCTGGTCTGGAATTGCGTAGATCTCCACCCACTTCGTGAAGTAATCCATTATCACCAACATGTATTTGCATCCATTGTCACTTTCTGGAAATGGCCCGGCAATATCCAAAGCTATTCTTTCAAACGGACTTCCAACATTGTACTGTCTCATAGGAGCCTTTCTTTTCCGGTAGGGTCCGTTACTTGTAGCACAGGTAGTACATTTCTTACACCAGTCCTTCACATCGTCAGAACTATTCATCCAATAAAATCGTTCCCGAATTCTCTGAAGGGTCTTCTTTACACCAAAATGCCCTCCTGATGGACTGTCGTGTAACTGACGGAGTACTTCGGCTACTCTGCTCTTTGGAATCACCATCTGTGTTCTCCTCACTGAACCATCATCATTTTCTATTACTCGTTTAAGCAAGCTGTCTTCCAAGATAAATGAGTCCCACTGGGCCCAATACGTCTTAACTACTGAGCTTAGGCTTGATATTTCTTGCCAAGATGGTCGACGATTTTCTTCTTTCCATTTTGGAATCTTCTGTAAAACTGGATCTTTTTCTTGTTCTTCCTTGATCTTGGTAGGCTTCCACTCGTCGTTGACCACTGTTGTTCTTAGTACTGATGCTTCCTTTGACTCTGTTTTGTTGCAATGGGAACATTCTGCTGGACACGGTCTTCTAGATAGAGAATCAGCGTTCCTGTGGCTAACTCCGGCCCGATGCTCGATCTTGAAATCATATTCTTGGAGTCGTTCAATCGATCTGGCTATCTGACCCTCTGGATTCTTAAACTGCATTAACCATTTAAGGGCGGCATGGTCGGTTCGGATTAGAAACTTCCTTCCGTAGAGGTATTGATAGAAGTGTTCCACTGATTTTACTACTGCTAGAAGTTCTCTTCTCGTGACGCAATAATTTCGTTCAGGTTTTGAAAGCACTTTACTAAAATATCCAAGGACTCGTTCCTGTCCTCCTTGGATCTGCGACAGCACTTCTCCAATTCCCACATTGCTTGCATCCGTATCTAAGATGAACTCTCCTTCTGGCAGTGGATACCCTAATATTGGCGCTGTAATTAAATGCCTCTTCAAAGTTTCAAAGGCCGTTTGGCAGTCTCCATCCCAGCAATAATCCCTTGCTTCCTCTGTAAGTCGGGTTAATGGCTTAGCGATATCTGCAAACTTCTTAATGAATCTCCGGTAGTAAGTACATAGTCCCAGAAAACTTCTTACTTGATGTTTATCAGTTGGTTCCGGCCATTCCTTAATGGAATCGATTTTTCCTTTGTCCGCGGCCACTCCTTCTTTGCTGACTATATGGCCTAGGGCCTAGATAATTGACTTTACTTTGAAATAGCTGGCATTTCTTGGGGTTTAACATTAACTGGGCAGCTTTAAGTCGATTAAAAACGTCTTCTAAATTCTTCAGGTGGTCTTCAAACGTCTCCCCCAAAACGATTATGTCGTCTAAATACACCAGGCACGTTTTCCAAGATAACCCTCTTAACACATTTTTCATAAGCCTCTCAAATATCGCAGGAGCGTTACAGATTCCAAACGGCATAACGTTGAATTTCCATAATCCAGATCCTGTCGTAAAGGCCGTCTTCTCTTTGTCCACTGGATCCATTTCTACCTGCCAATATCCAGACTTCAAGTCCAACGTAGAAAACAATTTACTTCCAGCCAATGTGTCCAACGTGTCGTCGATCCGAGGCAGAGGATAACTATCTTTCTTGGTAACATTGTTCAACAAACGGTAGTCCACACAGAACCTCGTAGTTCCATCTTTCTTCTTGACCAGGACCACCGGAGAGACCCATGGGCTCGTAGAAGTTTCTATCACCCCGTCTTTCTTCATTTCTTGAACAATCCTTTCAGCTTCCTCTCTCTTCGCCTGTAGTAATCGTCGAGCTGATTGACGAATTGGCCTAGCGGTACCAGTGTCAATTTTATGTTTGACAACTGTCGTTCTTCCTGTCTTTCCTCCTTTCGGTATGAATATGTCACGATATTGCCTAAGAAATTCCCTTAATTTTCTTTTTTCCATTTGATTTAGAGACTGGCCTGCAACTGCAACCATTTGGTCGAACTTTTCGTTGGAATTATCTGATGTTGTCGTCTGACGGATTATGGACGTCACGGGTACACAAGTTCCTACTTCTGTCTCCTTTTTGATGGTCACCGGGTAGTCATTGACATTAATCAATCACACGGGAATTTCTTTAGCAGAAGTAACCAATTCCTTTCCAATTATGATCCCTCGGCCAACCTCCTCGTCGTGGTTCCATGGCTCCATCATAACAGGCGTTCCTTCTTCTACAGTTCCCTGTAGCCGCGCTACGATGATCGTTTCACTCCTCGCAGGCACAACTGTATCTTCTCTAATAGCTGCTAGCATAGTGCTGTCATCATGTGGATGAAGAAATACCTCCTCGTTGCCAACTTTGATTACCCTATTCTTAAAATCCAATTGAAATCCATGCAAATACATTACGTCCATTCCTAATATAACATCTTCTTCGATGTCTGCAACTATGACAGTATGGACGTACTTTTCTGCTCCGATCCCCAATTGTATCTGGATTTCTCCGTGGATGTTGGCATTTTCACCTGTGGCAGTCCGCAGTCGCAACCTCGTTGGTAAGAGCTTCTTATGACTGTTTATAACTGACGGTGGTATAATGGTCCTGGTCGCTCCGGTATCCACCAACAATGTATACTTTTTACCATTTATTTCTCCATCCACATATACACTATCTTCACGACATTTCAAAGAAGCTATTAGTATGAGAGGGTCTTTGGAAAAGTTGCGGGTCGAAGCTGCCCCCCTAAGGCCGACCCGTTCTAGTTTTCCTGCTGGTGAGTCTCTTGACTGTTATTGTACCTAGGGTACTTACATGAACTCCGTACGTGTCCCATTTCCCCACAATTCCAGCACCTTATGGTCTTTGTTTTCTTGTATGAAATGCCCTTTATCATATTGACAATCTGGTCCAGTTTGTCTTCATCCTCTTCCTCTTTCACAGTCCTAACTTTACTGTACCCGCCAGAGGCCTGGGTAGCTGATTCGTATTCGAGGGCGGCAGACAAGACATCAACCAGCGTCTTGTGACGAGCTAATCGCAGTGTTCTTTGCATTTCATGATCACGAAGGCCATCAATGAATGTTTGAACTGCTAACTTTTCCATCATGTCTTCGGGAGCTGTTGGATATGCATATCGTACCAACCTGGCAATATCGACCTCGTATTCTTGAAGAGCTTCCTTCATCTTTCTTTTGTCTTCGATTTTTAAACTGCGACTGATAGACATGCTCTAAATGTTCGTGCCCGTATCGCATATTCAGTCTCTTTTTCAGCTGCTCGAAGTCATCTGTCTCCTCTACGGCTATGGTCTGGAGGACATCCAAAGCGTCGCCTCGAAGAGCAATAGTGAGGTTTACAGCTTTTTCTTTTTCGGACCATCCGTTCGCTCTGGCCGCCGATTCGAACTGTTTCATGTAGTTGTTCCATGATGACTTTCCGTCGAAATTTGGCACCTTAACACGAGCATGACCTACACTCCCTTCAACTATCGACCGTGGCTCCAATTTGTATTTGGTTTCATCATTTTTAATGTCTGTTAAGATGGGTTCCATACCTTTGTCTACTTTTTCCGTTTCCTCCGTTTCCAAAAGTAGATTTTATGGACGATATCTTGTCGTCAAAATCCGAAGTGACTTTAGAGATCTCGTTAGTCATTTTGCTGTCAAGGGATGAAATATCACCCGAAACTTTCGAAATTTCACTAGAAACTTTGTTCTCTAACGATATATTATCTGTCGAAACTTTCAAAACATCCGAGGAAACTTGGGAGATTTCACTAGAAACTTTTTTTTCTAACGATGTAATGTCTGTCGAAACTTTAGAAACATCGGAGGAAACTTTCGAAACATCCGAGGAAACTTGGGAGATTTCACTAGAAACTTTGTTCTCTAACAATGTAATGTCTGTCGAAACTTTGTTCTCTAACGATGTAATGTCTGTCGATACTTTGTTCTCTAACGATGTAATGTCTGTCGAAACCTTCGAAATCGACGAGATCACAGCAGCATGCTTGTCTTCAAACAAATAGGTTTCTGGATCTTGGCCCTCTTCTTGAAGAGCGTTTTTTAGACGTTCGACTAGATCAGCCTTTTTCCAGTAGAACTCAGGTCCCTTTCTTCCAATTCAAGTCTCAGGTCTGCAATTTTTAGCTTACACAAGGTAGACATGATCACACACTTTACTTATTACGATTTATATTAATTTATTTTTAAAGGTTCCACACTGTATTTAAACCGAAAATTTACGTTGATATTTATTTCAAGTATCCTCACTTCTGCACCATTTTTGTTACGCGATTGACTCTACTATTTTATTTATTTATATCTTTAGGCACTAAGTTTAATTTAAATAAAGGAAGACTTACTTATATTATTTTATTTACATCACTTATTTATTTTAATAATTACAAATAACACCAACTAACACATCTAATTTATTTACAACTCAAATTTATGATTTCATTAACTAAACATGATAACTCCGATAACTAATATATACATTTCATTAAATCCGACTCGAATACAATTATATCACGCGTCGCGGCTCGTTCATTGACTGACTGGCCTGTGCTCGAATTCCTGTTCTTAAATACTCTGACAGCGGTCGCCTCGAATCGCCGTGGAAAGTCTGGGCTTTACTCGTAACCCCGGGAAGCATCGAGAATAATTAGGCCGGGTCGTGAGGCGTCACAGAAACAAGAAAAAAAAAAAGAAAAAATCTTATACAAAGGTATACAAAGGTTCTACTCGTAAAATGTATATAAGTGGTAGGTGAAAGCAATTCCGTGAAGACGTACAGCTAATTTTGCCTTATTTTTTGCTAAACTCCTATAAAATATGAAAATATTTATTTATGTACCAAGTCAGTAAAGTGACTCTTTATCGAACGACTCTGATATTATGAGCTGAGCTAGCCTAGCGAGCGAGGCGAATAACAGACGAGTTCGATAAAGAGTCTTTACTGACGAGGTGCATACAAAATTTTATCGCCAATCATAAAAAACATTAACACTTACTTAATTACATCCTAATGAAAAAAGAGCGTGTGTACTTGGTACTCACGTAAGACGTTTTACTGCTATTATTATGATTTCAACGAAATAAATATATTTTAAACAGTTAATCGTATTTTTATTTAAATATTAAACCAATTTTAACACTTAAAATTAAATACCAAAAATTAAAAATACCGTTAATAGTTACGTTATGTTTAAGAAGTGTAGCCTCCCGCAGCGCAGTTGCTGTTCCCTTGACGAATAGTAGAAAATAAAATAAATATATTTGCTAACAAATTCTCATTAATATCTGTCACCGTCCTATATACATATAATCGAATTAACAAAAACACCACTTCATAATAGTGAATATACTTCTATTTGCATTAATACAAAACTTCAAAAAAGGTTTAATAATTTTATTAATTTTAGACGAAATAAAAATTTCGTATGACAGTAATGACGATGACAGAAAGCTTTTGCATGATGGCCGATTTCGATGTTTAATCTATAGTTGTTATCAATATTGAATAAGTACCTAATTACTAAATCTGTAAAGTTTTTATTTGTGTTTTATGAATATACCTAATTGCAAAATACTACAGAAGTTCACTTTCTGACATAAATTTATATAATAAGAACGTAAATTTTGTACAATATCTTTAATAAGTAAAGTAAATAAATTTTAAGTTCACTCAAATAAATAATCGATTACTGCCATCGACCACTTACATTCAATCTGTCTATTTTGATTAATCGCGGCAGGTAAAGTAAAATTCTTATTTCAGTACAATAAAGTGTTATTTTACTGCCGCAAATGGCGTCAAATGAGTACTATAATGACTGAATTTAGTGACGGTTGGCGATAAAAATATTTTTCTCCTACAAAACGTTTCTTATATATTTTAGGGAACATATTCAATAAAATTAAATAAAATGAAATAAAACTAAACTAAATTAAATAAAATTTAAAAAAGCACAGAAAACTAAATAAAATTAAATAAAATCAATCGAGTCGGATTGAATCGAATATAATCGTATTAAGTAACCGTATTAACTTTCGGATGACCAAGCGGGGGAATTGTGACTCCAGCGTAAGTTTTTCTTTAATAAATTCAAAAGTATTTTCAATTTTTAACTCATTATTTTTTTATTTGACATTAATATCATTCTAGATATCCTCATATTTTGAAATAAAACAAATTCCCTATATTTTACGAAAAAAAAATATTCTGATGTTTAATAAAATACCGTCTATTATGTGTAACTCCAAGTAGTTTTACGCTAATGACGTCGACTTTGCAAAGTAACAAGACACTTACTCAACATACACACTACACATGACACTAATACTCATATTGTGACTGGTTGAATGACATAAAGTCCATGCCATAAAATAAAATAAAAAAGAAAAAACCTTCATTTTTTTGTTAGTTGCCATTTTTGACATTTTGGCCTGCGGTCATTCCCCCCCCCCTTGGTCATCCGCGTACCAAAAAAAAAGGTTGGCCATCGAAAGGTTAAGGAGTGTTCACTTCTTTCGACTTCCCACAAGTGCCGCTCTGTTTTTTATTTTGAAATTTCGGGCAAATCATTGTATGTTTTATTAAACCGCTCTTTGCATAGACCATATTTATATAAAAATTACAAATTATCCAATCCTTAAAAGCTTCCATATGGGCGAGGCAATAAAACATTACAATCAGCCTTACCTCCGAAAAAAAATAACGACAAGCCGTATCTTAATAATTCTTTTTACATTCGAGTCGTAAATGCGCTATGAAATTTTGTGACCCCTAGCCATGAGATAATATTGAGAAACTGCATAAAGAAATGCATTTATAAAACTGCATCTTAAGCATACAATAAAAAAAATTCAGAACTCGTCAATTATCGGCGGAAATGAGTTCAATTTTGTTACTCGGAGATTTTTGGGGTCGCTGATAATAATTATGATGTTGGAAGTGATCTCCAGAGTACCTACCTGGTGCTCAGGGTACCTACTGCTTACCTAGTCTTTCGGCAAAATCATTAAAAAATTGGTCAAAAATCATTATTTGGGGGTTTTTGGGGTCGCTGAAAACGAATATGACGTCGGAAATGATCTCTGGAGTACCTGGTGCCCAGGGTAAGTACTATGTATCTCGTCTTCTGGAGTTTTCGGCAAATTCATTAAAAACTTAGTCAAAAATCATTACTTAGCGGTTTTGGGGTCGCTGAAAACGAATATGAAGTGATCTCCGGAAGTAATCTCCGGAGTATCTGGTACCCAGGGTACCTACTGTTTACCTCGTCTTTTAGAGTTTTCGACAAATTCGTTCAAAAATTAGTCTTTGTAAGTCTTAGTAATTGAAGCTTATCTCCAGAGTGCCTGGTGCCTAGGTTATCTACTTTTTAGGTCAACTACTGGAATTTTTGTTAAACAATCAATCAAACCTCTAAACTTGGAAGTTATTGGATTCACCGAAAGTAAATGTTTGAATGTTAATGGTCTTCAAGGTATGTAACATAGATTGCAGTTGGTTTTAATGCGAATTATTTGATTTTGTATTATAGAAATACTTTTATTTAAAAAAAAACTACAATTAAATGGATGGGTACATAAATGTTTATATTTTATTATTTTTTTCTTCTTTTTCTTCGCTTTCCAATGAATTTATTAGACATGGTTTCCAATGAATTTATTAGTAATATCAGATCTACTTATTCCCAAATTTTGGTGCACTATCTTGAACACGAACGGCAAAAAAAACCCCTTATCTTTTTATACTCACCCCTGCCCACCACCCCTTTTTACCCCAAGCAGCGTTCCGCCCCTGGAGATTTTATTTAGTTACGTTATGACATACTTACTCCCAAATTTTGGTGCACTATCTCCATCATAAGCGTCACAAAAAAATAATAAAAACCGCGAATTTTACCCCGTGTAACTACCCTCGTCCCTCACTCTGGTATCAGCGTCTGCGGATTTTACTTAGTTATGTCATGGTCTACTTATTCCCAAATTTTGCTGCACTATCTCAATCACGAACGTCGCGAAAATCCCTTATAATTTTTATATTCACTTCTGCCCCACCCCTTTGTCGGCAAGGTAGCGTTCCACCCATGGAGATTTTACTTAGTTACGTCATGACAAGAGATTTAAAATTTCCGGGAAAATTGGGTGCAGGAAAAAACCTGTTTTTCCGGAAAAAACAGGAAAAAATCGAAAAATACGAAAAAATTGACATTTGTTACAATATAATAAACAAGTTCTGCATCCCGTATCAAAATCGATAAATTTAGTAGAATTCGATAGATCTATATTATCAGAAGTGCCTTTTGTCTTTAAGTAGGGATATAAAAGACACAATATTAAAAAATATTCCCCAACAAGTTAACCAGACTAGTTCTCATATCGAAAGCTTGCTAAAATATGCATGTTGAAAAACGCTACGAATTTTGTTCTAAGCAAAAGCTTAGAACACTTTGCAGCCTCTTAATGCTAGCTTTAAAGAAGAATAATTGAATGAAGACCAACTAATTGAAGCCATAGACTTCATTTCTGAAATGGCTTGTTCACTAAGGCCCGGTATTTTCACCTCCGAATAACTAGTTATCGGGAAGTTTATTTGACAGATTTACATGTAAACTGCCGGAGAAACTTCCCGATAACTATTTATTCGAAGGTGAAAAGACTGGGCCTAAACCTAGATGTAGGGAAGTTGGTGGCAAATCTAGACCAATTTAGAACAAAAACTGGTTTTTTAGTCAAAATTCTTTATGGGATAGTGCAAATATGTAGTACTAATCCCGTTATATGGTAGCAAGGTTTATGTACATCGCAGCCACTTATGCCAATTGCCTCCCGAATTTTAAATGGACCTCCATATTCCTCCTCTTCAGAAAGAAACTGGTCTTTACACGTCCTCATATATACAAGTAAATAAAATATGTTATCACAGGATAAAATTTATAATTTGTTGCTACTCATTTACAAACAGATATTTATTTACGATACTAGACCATCCACTTTTAAAAGAGACGGACAAAAATCATGTTGTTTGTGTTATCCGTTCAGGATGGTGAAGCGGAGATCGAGTCTGAATCAGATGCTTGTTCTGAAGATTCGGATTCAGACTCAGATAAACATATACCACTGAGCCATTTGGTTAAATAATGTGCTTTATACCTTCAAAGTTTCGGTTTTGACACTTAAAATTAAAGTCTCTTAATTTAAGTACAAAATCTCAATTAAAAAATATTTTCAAATTGTCCCATTTTTTCCAATTTTTCCAATGGTCTGGAAAAAAACAGAAAAAAACCTGTTTTCTTCCCAATTTTTCCCGTTTTTTTTTCGATATGTTAATTCTCTAGTCATGACCTACTTATTCCCAAATTTTGGTGCACTATCTCGATCATGAGCGTCATAAAAAAAAGAATGTGTGTGTACTACTATGTACGCACATAAGAAGATATTCTTCTATTATATAATAGGTAATTTAAACGAAGTAAATATACTTAAAAGGTTATTTGTATTTTATTTAAAAATCAAACTAACTTTCTTATCTACCACTTTCAAAAAATTTTTATTAAAACAACCAAAAATAAAAAAAAAATATGAATCGCCCCGGGAATTGAACCCGCAACCTTCCAATCTCAGTGCTAACGCATTTCTAACTACTCCATCGAGGCACTAAAAATGAACATGTAAGTTCGGATACAATTACACAACACGGCGACATATAGTGTAAAAATGTTATGCTTACATAATATTTTATTAATCCAAAAACACAAGAATTATAATAAATAATACATTTCCTAAAACCACTAATATATTCTTTTAATGACTTATTTGCACAGTTACAGATACATACGACATACCCATCTTGAAAGATTAGCAATGAACTACATACTGTCAGTGTGCGCAGGCGCGCGGTAAATGTACAATTTTACCCTTAATCGATTCGCCGCTAAAGAAGAATATCTTCAAAAATAACAAAAACCGCGATTTTGACCTCTTATAACTACCCTCGTCCCCCACTCTGGTTTCATATATATTTTCAACATATCCCCGTATAGTTTTTCCATATAACTTACCACGTACAAAATCCGCTTCTATCTTTCCGACTATATAGCACGGATGAAAAAAAATATACAATCTTTTTTGGTTACGATTTTTGGACTTATTTAGATATCGAGTTCATGATCTACCATAGAATTATTTTGAATGTCGGGAGAAGAGGATGGAACATTTAGAATCTAGCCTTAAAAGCGAAGAAGAAGAATTCTGCTCAGAATATTGTGTTTTTGCTAATGATTGTAATTCCCTTGCTCTGAGACCTGTTGAAGATCAAGATCTAAAGCTAATCATCGAATAGAAAGAGAACTCAATCAACCAATCTAGACAGACATCTTTTTTCAAAATTTATAATAAAATAAGCTGAAAATGGGAGAATTATCATAACGAAAACTTTGTTTATTTACGTATGTAACCTTTAACTACGTATTTTGTATGCCAGATATAAGAATTCTATTGCAAATATATTTAAAAATTAAATTTTTCACCTTGTTTATCTATCTAATCTATCACTGGAATGTGCTTTACAATTCGTCGCCTTAATACTATAACTTGATAACTCGAAATTAGTAGTTTTGAGATAAACCGGTTTAAAGATTTTAAAGATATTTGTGCTGCTACTATGATATTTGTAAATACGGAATTCACTATGCAGCTCTGAAATACTGTTCCTTAACTTTCTAGCTACTGACCTATTTAGAAATACGGTGCCAATTTGTTTTCCAATACGGAAAATAACATGAAAAATTAAAGTTATCAACTTTTAGCACTACCATATTGTTAACATTTGGTAATGTCGCATGTCGTGCCAAGTTACATCTAAGTAACTTTTTAATAAAACTAATATTTTAAGCATTATTTTGGTGAAAATTGGCCCTCCGCCATGGGGTTGCCAGATCTGCTAACAATTGTCGAATTTTTGCATAAACATGAACCGAATAAACAGATAGCAATTACGTGGTAAGCTCAATGGTTTCAGAAAAACACGTGCCATAACTGGATAACTAGAGTTAGCTAGTTATAGCATTCAGTGCATGTCGTATTTACGATTATTTCGATTAAACAATAGCTTGACAACTTATCTTGTCAAGTTTTAGCACTGAATATTACGCGCATTTGAGTTATATAAACTTTCGTCAATCATTAATAAATACTCAACCTGTTTGGAGCGAGTTACCATGTTTTTACACAATATGGAGGCAAATAAAATACATATTGTGAATTAGTTATCTCAAAAACGTCAATTTTGGACTTATCAAGTTATAGTACTAAGGCGACGAATTATTGATTTTAGTTTCGTTATAATCGGCGTTCTGGTAAGATCGTAATTTACAGTTTATTATTTGATGTGTCCGGTGGTGGAGAATGTACGCTACGATTATAGTAATATAAGTAGTAGTATAAGTACATCTTTCAATTGTTTCTTTAGTGATTATGGCACAAAATATATTTTTTTTATAAACAATACTTTTTCTTATTTAAAAAATCACATTTCAAAAAATTTTTTGTAATTTTATTTATCATGGATTCAGATTCCAGTTATAAATCCCAATTGTCTTACTAAGAAGGAACTCCCAAGTATTCGCCGATACCGAATAAGGTTTATAACAAACAACTAAGTGTAATCCGCTGTTTTTAAGTATATTTTCTTGTGGCGTATAAAGTACGCGACGCGTGTCGTTATGTTTTGATGCGCGGGTAGTTAAAGATTAAATTCATCAATAGCGTAATAGTATACAAAGGAAAGTAAAGGAAAGAAAATATCGATAATATTGCAGAAATAAGAGTGAGAATTGAGAATGGAAAATGGAAGCATAGATCTGACATTGGCCTCCAGAGCAGGACTAGTTAAATGTTATGTACACAGTGTGCTTTACTATGGAGCTGAACCATGCACATTAGACCGAAATGCAATAAATAGACTTAACTCGTTTGAAATGTGGACATTTAAAAGAGTGTTACGAATTTCATGAGTAGATAGAGTCACGAATATAGAAGTGTTAAGGAGACTAGGCAGTGGGAGGGAGATTGAAAACACAAGGAAAGAAAGGAAATTGCAATATCTCGGACATATGATGAGAGGAAAAATATGTAACATCTTGAGACTCATAATTCAAGGAAAAATAGAGGCTAGGAGAAGCGTAGGAAGGAGACACGTTTCCTGGTTGAAGAACCTGAGAGAATAATTTGGTTGCAGCTCAAGACAACTGTTCAGAGCAGCTACCTCGAAGGTCAGAATAGCCATGATGATTGCCAACCTTCGTCGCGGAGATGGCACTTAAAGAAGACGAAATAAAAATATATTTAGCTGCCAGTTAACATTACATTAATATTGATAAACAACATTTATTTATTTGACGTTTCGATTTCGATTTGACCTTTATTTGTGTCAGACAAAACGAACATACTCGGAAGGATTGTGCGGTCACAACTTTCGAGTTTGAGATCGATTATATGTAAGATGGTTTGAGGTATGGGTATCCCGTTTTCAGAATTTTATTTTGATTCAGGAGACAAAACTACAGATGAATCCATTGGTAGATCGGTTCCAAGTATTACTGGGGGCCGCAACGCAAAAACAATCGAACAGACTTTGTGAATTTATAAACGAAAACAAATTTTTTGTTGAAAATGTTACTAACCACAATCTTTTTTCTAGCAAAATGAATATTGGAACGAGTCCAAGAAAACGCTGTTGATAAGAAAACATTAAATCTCTTTACCACCATCGAAATGTGAAGGGGTATTGTCAGAAACTCATGGGCAGACAAACGTCTGCACATTTTTATTATAGGAAAAGCTTTAAGTTAATTAAAGCAGTGGTTTTATTGGATAAAATATAAAAATGTTGTAAATAAGTGCGACAGGAGAGCAAATTCGTAGAATGTCATAATAAAGAGCCATTAAAAAAAACATTAAGGAATCTAGAAAAAAGTTGCATTAAGGAATTAAAAACGTACGGAGCTCCTTTATAGCTCTTACTTAAATATAAATATTTAGTGGCAATGAAAAGAATAAATTCATTATTTTAAAAACCCGCGACATTAAAGAAAAATCTTGAACGTTCAGATCAATTATTACTTATATAAATGATATGAAATGTCATAATTTGCCACCTCTTGTCAGTTGCTGAAACGTCACAGTCCGTACAATATAGATACTGTTGCACGTAATCCGCGTCATAGCACGTGACGTCACATGATGCCAACACGAAATATTTAAGTTGTAGGTGTGTTCCTTTTTAAAATCGTTTAGCTAAGTACACTAGAATTACAGCCACTAGACATACATGTATTTGATTATATACGCGTAGAAATAATATCGGGGGATTTCGGTTTATTCTACATTTAAAGAAACATACCCTAACTTGTTTTATTTAATTCGTTTAAATGTAATATACAGTGCTCTTCAGATAAAACTATTCACAATAAATAACTTTTAAACCACGGATTATTAGAAAAATCGCAAAAACGCGTCAAATAATTCTTGAAGGGGGAGACATTATGCCATCTTTAAGCTTGCCGGGAAACGCACCCTCTAACCCCAGTATCATCCCTTATTTTATTTTAATTATTACCCCTTTTTTATTTTATATTTGCCTTCTCCTCTTTGTACTGATTTAAAAAATGTATAACACTTGATGCTAAATGTGATTAGGTTATTAGAAAAATAAATACAAAAGCAACAAAATTGGATTGAAAAAAAATTATTTTTTTAACAATTTTATAACATTTCGAGTGAACATTTGACTACCAAAAATTTTAACAATAATTATTCAAGCTTTTAAAAGTCATTTTGAACAATTATTGTTAAAATTTTTGGTAGGAATGTTCATTCTAAATGTTTGTATGTAATCAAATTGTTAACAAAATATTTTTTTTTTTATCCAATTCTGCAGCTTTTGTAATTATTTTTCTCACAACCTAATCACTTTTAGCATCAAGTGTTATAGATTTTTGAAATCAGTACAAATAGTACGGTATAGTTAGACCCAAACCCAGACATCCAAAGTGAAAGTTATCCTCCAACACCAAATTTTTCTATATGGTCCACATAACTTTCAGAAAAAAGTCACACCAATTTGAGCGTCGGGTTTGGGGGGGGGGGGGAGAGGGAGGAGAAATATGTATATTCGTAGTTTTTTACGTTTTTAGTCAATATCTCTAAAACTATGAGGTTTAGCATGAACAATCTTTTACGCAAAATTGTTCTACATTAAATTTTAAATAAAAAAGGCCCTATGCATAACCCTCCTAAAATGAATGGTTCCAAAGTTACGGAGGTAGTATAGTATAATTGGTCCAAAAAAAGGCCTAACCCAGACATCCAAAGTAAAAGTTTTCCTTTAACACCAAATTGTTTTATATGGTCCACAACATATTTTTCAGTAAAACTTTACACCATTTTGAGCGTCCAGTTTGAGGGGGGGAGATGGGGGAGAAGTCGGTAAATTAGTAGTTTTTGTATGTTTTTCGTCAATGTTTATAAAACTATGCTTTAGCGTAAACAATGTTTTATACAAAAATGTTCTACATAAAATTTAAAACAAAAAATGTTCGACACATGAAAAGTGGAGGTTTTCGATACTTTTTATATTTTTTGGGGAATTAATGATGATTTTGGGTGGTGAGGTTGACGGTTCTTCAAGGGCTTATCACTAACACACCATCGGTCACTGAAATAGCAAATTTTATTTACAAAACACAATCCTGTTAAAGAAATTTCTATAAATTGCCCAAAGAATATAAAAAGTATTGAAAACCTTCACTTTTCACCCTCCGTAAATCTAGAACCGTTGATTTTATAACAATTATGTGTAAACATTTTTTATTTTAAATTTCATATGGAACATTTTTGTATATAACATTGTTTACGCTAAAGCATAGTTTTAGAAATATTGACGATAAACGTAAAAAAACTACTAATTTACCAACTTCTCCCCCATCACCCCCCAAACCGGACGCTCAAAATGGTTTTTACTTAACAATATGTGGATCATACAGAACAATTTGGTGTTGGAGGAAAACTTTTACTTTGGATGTTTGGGTTAGTCCTTTTTTTGGACCAGTTATACTTTACTACCTCCGTAATTATGGAACCATTCATTTTATAAGGATTATGCATTGAATCTTTTTTATTTCAAATTTACTGTAGAACAATTTTGTATAGAAGGTTGTTCATGCTAAACCGCTTAGTTTTGGAAATATTGACGAAAAACGTAAAAAACTACGAATTTACCGATTTCTCCCCCCTCTCCCCCCCAAACCCGACGCTCAAAATGGTGTGACTTTTTTCTGGACATTGTATGGATCATATAGAGCAATTTGGTGTTGAAGGATAACTTTCACTTTGGATGTCTGGGTTATGCCATCTTTTGGATCAATTATATTATACTAAAAGAGGAGATTCCAAATGTTGAATAAAAAAAGGGGGTAGTAATTTAAAATAAATTCGTCTTTCCGGGAAAGCTCAAATATGGCATATTGTCTCCCCCTTTAAGTATTATTTGACGTTTTTTGCGTTTTTTTTTTCTAAAAATCAGTAGTTCAAAAGGTATTTAAGCTGGATAGTTTTATCTGATAAGCACTGTTAACAGTTGCGGTTGTGAAACTTTAGATTTGTTTTTGTTCTTTATTATAAGTATTTGTTTTATTGTATTTATTGATTTTATTATTTACTTTAACCTAAGATTATAACGTAATTCTTGTTTTCTAGTTCTAATGTTTTTATTTTTATCTACATTAAATATTAACTTGATTTATAGTATAGTCAACTTCTCAATACTAATGTGATATATTCGATTTAAAAAGATTTTAAGAATTTTTTGGTATTTGGCAACACTGTTAACTTAGATCTCTGACGTAGATAATGACGTGCAACGGTATCTATATTATACGATAGCGTATGACATGACATACTCCATATTATAATGTTTGCAAGAACTCGGTTTAGATTGAAAAAGCATCAGATTACTAAAAAAACTTATACTGGAAACAAAACTCCAGAGTTAGGATCGGAGGGCATATATCCGTAGAAGTAGAAATTAGGAGGGGAGTTAGACAAGGATGTGTTATGTCGCCTCTGCTGTTTTATCATTACTCTTAGTTTCTATTTAAAGGGGCAATGGAGGATTCCAAGGATGGAGTCAAGGTGAATGGCGTAAATGTCAACTGCATTAGATACGCCGATAAGGTGTTGATTTCGGATTCCGCCTTGGATCTACAACGACTTATCGACAAGTCCAACTCGACCTGTGAGTAATTTGTTATGAAAATAAACATTTCAAAAACCAAAGTGATGTCAATCCGAAAACCAAAACGTACCTTAACCTTGCACAATAAATGGGCGCATTTTATAAAAGATCAAAATGATTAAGTACCTGGGATGTTGGATCGATAGCAGCCTAAATCTTGTTCTAGAAGTAAGATCGAGTATGGAACAGGCCAGAAAGACAGGCGAATAAAATCAAAAAACTGCTTTATGATTCTAGAATAAAACTCGAAATTCGACTACGTTTATCAAAATGCTACGTCTTGTCAACTCTTCTCTGTGCAGTTGAGACATGGACCCTTAAAACATCAACCGTAAATAAATTGTTATACAAATAAAGGTATATTGTATGAAAAAAAATTAAAATAACAGAAAATATAAAAAAAATTAATTTTGAATGCACACTAGTGCTGCAATAGCTGTAAATATCATATTTACAGTTGAGTCCAGGGTTCGTTACCCGTGCGTCATCAATACCTTGCAAGATAAAACACATACTTTTTATCTAGCTTCATTATCTTCCACGCAGGAAACTAAAGACAAACCAGATACCCCCTGTTATTAAGTAAATACACATGTTATTTTTATAAACGCTCTAGAGTTAGTACATCGTAAATAAATAGGTACATAAAAAAAAGTTACATGGGCACGTTCTCAGACTTTTAAGTACAATTTGTGACGTTTCTGGTTTGTTTACTTGTCACTGTCAGGTTGTTGCTACTCTTTGTCCTGTTGTTGCATTTATAAGTTATTTATATTAAACCCACAGTTGTTTTCACAACTAATTTTACTTAAGGTTGAGATTTTATGGTAAGTGTATTTCATTTTGATATTAATTTACATACAGAGTTAACCTCATTCACAGTTTTTAAGGGATGGTTTTGTTTATTTTTATTTGTGTAAAAGAAATAACAAAAAGAAAATACATTTTATTTTCAAATATTTATATTATAACAAATATTTAATAAAGTTGTTCCATTTTATCTTTGCCCATGCGTCATGATTCATTTTCAAGTAAATTAAATCAAACTATAAAGTGAAACTTACGTCAATGTAAAATAATGTACATACATTATTAATAATCTACTAGCTACTATACCCATCGATGTACGTTTCACTTTATGTTTTGATTTAATTTGTTTGAAAATAAATCATGACGCATGAGAAAAGTTAAAATGGAACAACTATATCACTAATGATATTAAAAGAATTTCTTAAGCTACTTCAAATGTAGCTGTATTTCTTCACCAAAATTTTAAATTCTATTTATTTTTTTATAAAGTCAAATTTTATAATGTGGCCCGTGATCCGAGTAATAGCCAAGAATAGATTTCCGACTTATTTCGTATGTTTTAAATGATGACGCACGTATGGTTTACCCGTGTTGCCACCCCGGTGATGGAGTTGATTATGTTGAAACACTAAGTACTTGAATATATTTATTTAACTCCCTAAGTATTACAGTAACTAGTTGGTGTTGGATGGATGGACACCGTCTCGACTCTAACCAAGTCTGTTTCTGAATAATGAATAATCTCTGTCTATCTTTTTACGTATCTCTAAATAAATCATATTTGTTTGTTATGATTGACTACTATTCTATAACGTGACCGTGAATTACTTAAAGCAGCATTATTGCTGACTTGCTGTTTTCAATATGTGTGGCCTAGATTACATAAATCAATGCCGCCTACTTATGAAATCCAAACATTGACTGTGTATAATGTTTACCCAACACTTTTAAAAATTAAATTGATTAATAAATACTCTTATTTTTTGGACGCTAATATAAATTCTTTACAGAAGGGTGAAGAATCATGGACTAAAGTGTATGCAGGGTGATTGATTAGTGGGGTAAAGCTCAATAGATCCGCTGTAGTAATAGATAGCAATAGAAGTTAATAGCAAAAATTGTAGCCAACTTTGAGCTTTACACTACAAAATTAGTTAGAACGTTACAGGATGTTCGATAACACACTGGCAGACCAAACTAATGTTTTTTTAAATAGGACGCCCTACATTTTATTCTAAATTCGAAATCCTATTAACTTCTCCATCACAAAAATGTAAAGTTTTGTTATGTTATACAGTGTATTAAAAAAGTTATAGCCCATTTTGTATGAAAATCGTAACAAGTTCAACTCCCGGTATAAATAAAAATAAGCACAACAGCAATGGTTTATTAATGCCATATTTTTGTATTTATTGTCAAAATTTTCAAGAATTATTAACATTCCAAATTTTCTTTATAGCAAATACAGGGTGAGTCAAACCGCAAGTACATTATTTTCTCAGTAATGTTAAACAGAACCCTGTATTTTATATCATTATTGAAAAGTAACATTACCGTACTTTAATTTTTATATAACATTCCCTATGTCCAAATTTATTAGTTTTCGAGATAATTTCATTTTTCAGAGCAAATTATTTTAGATGTCTAAATTTATCTAAATTTAAAGTAAGCCATGACTGAATTAACAATTGACGATTATACTGATTATCAATCCGGTAATCAATGTAACAATGTAGCAAATAAATAAATAAAAATAATTTATTAGTAATACAGTTTACAAAAAAAAAACACAACCACAACATGCAACATTTTTGAAACAATTAAAAACTACTTTTTTATGTAAATATAACAAATAAAGAAAGAAAATTAGTAATAAATTTTACAAAAAAAACACACAAACACAAAATACAACATTTTGTGAAGACAATTAAACACTACTTTTGCAGGTAAACTGTAAATGTAACAATGTAACAAATAAAGAACGAAAAATAATTTATCAGTAATACATTTTGCAAAAAACATGTTTGAAAAAATTAGAAGCTACTTTTAATAAAATGTTTTTTAATATTTAATTACATAAGGAGTTCAAAATAACCTCCTAACACATTTATGCACGCCTAAAAACGATCATTGAATGAGCTACTTACTCTACGAAGCATTTGTAAATTAACACATCGAAATACACTTTTATTCAATTTTTCATCTCATCCCTTGTTCTTGGAGGTATTTTATAAACTTCATATTAACGTAACCTAAAAAAATCAGTCCAGTTTATTAAATTCTGGTGATTTGGTTGGCCACGCTACTGGTCCATTGAAAAATGAAAATATCTCAAAAAATAGTAAATTTGGACATATGGAATATTATCTAAAAATTAAAGTACGGTAATGGTACTTTTCAATAGTGATATAAAATACAGAGTGTTCCATTTAAAATTACTGAGAAAATAATGTACTTGCGTTTTGACTCACCCTGTATTTGATATAAAGAAAATAAGCAATATCAATCTTTCTTGAAAATTTTCACACTACATATGGCATTGATAAACCATTGCTGTTTTGCTTATTTTTATTTATACAGGGAGTTGGACTTGTTACGATTTTCATATAAAATTGGTTATAACTTTGTAAATACCCTGTATAACATAACAAACCTTTATATCTTTGTGATGGATAAGTTAACAGGATTTCGAATTTAAAATAAAATATAGGGTGTTCCATTTAAGAAAAAAACATAAGTTTGGTCTGCCACTGTGTTATCGAACACCCTGTAACGTTCTAACTAATTTTGTAATGTGAAGCTCAGAGATGGCTAAAATTTTTGTTTTTAACTTTTATTGCTATCTATTACTATAGCGGATCTATTGAACTTTACCCCACTAATCAATCACCCTGTATGAGTAGAATGGTGAAAACTGTGATAAAAATTTTTACGTCTAATACGGATTCAATTGAAAAGGTTGAAATAAAAAAGCAATATGAATAAAACAATATACTTGATACGACTATTTGTCCATTGCACAAAAAGGTCGTGATTGACAACGTTATTGTCTTCGCGAGAATCCTTTGAAAAACCCAAGGTTATAAAATTGCTATACGACATAGGCGTGTCGTAAATTCTCCACAAATGCGTTCCTCAAAGGACCTGATATTACACTGTGATTTAGTTTAGTACCAATGTAATACTTTTTTCGGGAAAAATAACCATCCCAAGAAAGACATCGTAAAACAAAAAGATCCCGTGTTGTTGAAATTCTGCGCTGCTCCTTGAATTCCTAACAATACAAGATTCTGAATAGAAAGTGATTAAATGCGTATTTTTTACGACTGGTCAATTTTGTAAATAATGGAAAAAGGTTTTATACAATATCACTTATTTTAATTTTAAATCAGAAGATTTTATTGCGATTGCTTGGGAGTTTGTTGTTTCTGACGTTTGATTTATAATCTCCTTGAGAAACAATTTATTAAAAATAAAAACCTTGTCTTCTGAAAGGTATATTTAAAATCCCTTTAAAAGGTTGTATCACAACAGAACGTTTTCGGAATCAATATCCCATCATCAGTGCAAAGCAAAAAATACTTATAAGAAAAAGCTATATAGAGTTATACCTACTTATTTTTGGTGATAACACTGATGGTGGAATATTGATTTCGAAAACCTTCTGTTGTGATATAACCCTTTTTGGGGATTTTAAATATACCTTTTACAAGATAAGGTTTTTATTTTTTGTAAGTTATGGTATACCTACAGCCAGTTAGAAGAATTTTTCTTTGTGATAAATTTATTAAAATCTGTGACATATACCGTCATGACTACGTACATGCAATGGGACTCTGTCCTAGAAGATATAAATTTTTGCAAACATTGGTAGTAAAATGGGCATAAAACGGGTTTTATTAATATTTATTAATATATGGGCCGGTTGTTCGAACGTCAATCAAGAAGTTGATTATAATTAAGTCCCCTTAACAACCATCAAATAACAAAATCCGTTGATTAAAATCAATTGTGTTAATTATCATTTTGATAATTAACATAATTGATTGACTAATTAATTATTAGTTATTAATTAACATAACAATTATTAACATAATTTATTAATAAATCAATTAATCTCAGAATTGTAATCAATTATGTTTTCATCAACCCAATAAAAGTTGACATTGACAGTTATATAAATATTTGATAATGATCAGTTGATTCCATTTTTGATTAGCGTTCGAACAACCGGCATAAGTTTAATATATTTTCAAGATCAGATCACTGCTTAGTAATCGGTAAAATTTATGTTCCATTTATACCTAAACAAAATAACTCCGAAGAAAAAGAACACAAAAGGAAATAAAACATGAAACTACACAATATCTGTACCGCTACAGATTTGAACAGAAACTAAATCAAGAACAAAGAACAACCGAAGAAGAATATAATCACATAAAAACATGCATAAAACCAGCAGCACAAGAAGCACTAGAAAACTTAGAAAACGGGAAGAAACGAGAATTTTGGGATAAAGATATCGAGAAGAAAAAACAACTTCACCTACAACGTCTACAAAATCAGGAAAACATTGAGATTCAACAACAATACAGGGACCTAAATAGAGAAGTAAAAAGAGAAGTAATTAAAAGAAAAAACGCAACCTGGATCAAAAGATGTGAATACATAGATTAACAATTAGGAGGAACTAGGAGTTCAGAAGTACGGATGATGATAAAGAATGTCAGAACATCACAAATAGGTGGCACACAATTATTAAGAGTATATCTGATGCCGAGTGAGAACAACTTTTTAAGGAATTATTAGTAGAAAAACGACCACAATACCCGGGGCTGGACGAATTAATCCTGAATTAATAAAATATTGACCACCCAAACTATGGAATATGCTTAAAAAACTTTTCGAAAGATGTCTAAATGGAGAAAAAGTACCAGATGAATGGCTAGCATCACATATTTCTCCCATACAAAAGAAGGGACCTAAAAATAACCCCAAAAACCATAGGGGAATTAGTAGCATTAGAAGATTATCCTAAAGGATATTCAGAAATTAAATAGAACAAGAAATTCAAGGAAAGCAAGCTGAAGAGCAAGCTGGTTTTCGTGCGGGACTTTCAACCGTAGACAATCTCTTCACTTTAAAAATGGCACTAGAAAAAAGAATACAGAGAAATCAGAAAACCCAGTACGCTCTTATCGACATAGAAAAAGTCTATGATAGTGTCTCCATGATAAAATTATGGAAGTCAATGAAAGACATCGGTATCGATGGAAAACTCATATAAGCAACTAAAATGTTATATGAGACCACTAACACCAGAATCAAAAACGGCAAAAATTTCACCGAGGCATTTAATACTTCAAAAGGCCTCCGACAAGGATATTGTCTCTATCCCACTCCCTTTAAAATATACCTTGACCAATCCTTAGAGAGGTGGACAAAAGAAGTAAAACCGATGGAACGGAAAGTGAGAGACGACTCTCTATTTACAGTATACTTTGCGGACGATCAAGCTGATATAGCCCAAGATCAAGATAACTTAAGCTATATGATACGGAAGCTAAATGAACATTACCAAAAGGCAGTATTAGTAATAAATATGGACAAGTCAGAATACTTCATATTGAGAAACGAAGACATTGAAAACCTACCATTGGAACAAGGACATATTGTTGGTGTAAAACAACGCAAATATTTGGGAGCTATATTTAACAAACGACGAAATAGTGAAGATGAAATACAACAAAGGATCAATAGAGATAGAAGCACCACTAGATCCCTCAATTGAATTTTATGGGACAAAGATATCAGGAAGGAAACAAAGAGAAGAATCTATGAAAGTATAATGAAGAGCGCTACAATCTACGGTGCAGAAGTTTGGGACATAAGTGCAAGAAATAAAAAGAAGCTACTTAGTACTGAAATGGACCTTTTTGAGAAAAGGTTTTCAGGTTTCGTGATTAGAACATGTAAGAAATGAAACAATTAGACAACATATGAAGGTGGAAAAAACTATAATAGACGATATTGAAAAGAGACAGCTGACACGGTTCGGTCACGTTAAAACAATGAATGAGACTCGCTGGCCGAGAAAAATATTAGAGTGGGTCCCACCGGAGAGAAGAAAAAGAGGACGACCACGGAGAAGCTGGAGGGACAATATTCAGGAGGCAATGGATTCGAGGCAATTAGACGAAGATATGTGTTACGATAGAAAAAATTGGAAGCTGGGTATGGAGAGGTTGAGAGGCGGTGACAGCCGTAGAAATCCATTATATACGTTTGTCATATATTTAAGTTTTGTGTAGTTCAATTTTAGCAGACCTATCTCGTTGGCTTCCTTGTCCAATTGTGTCATCACTTTGTTAAGATCTTTCATATTGTCTGATATCACCTCTAAGTCATCCGCATATCTCAAATTATTAAGCAGTTGTGCATTGATATTTATTCCTTTGTTTTGCCATTTGAATATCTTCTAGTTCTTGTGTAAATAATTATGGGGATATTGTCTCCCCTTGCCTAATTCCCCTATGTATTTTTATTCGTTTGGTGTTTTGGTGTGGATGTTTTATTGAATTGTTGCTTTTTCGTAGACGTTTTTCAACATTTCTTTATATCGATAGTCGATTCTTCCATTTATTAGCGAGGATTGTATGGCCCGGTGTTAAATACTGTCTAAGGTGTTTTCAAAATTCACAAAAGCACTATATAGCGGTATTATACTATACTCATGAGCGCGTTCAATGAGTATTTTCATTGTTAGCAAGTAGTCTTTTATGCTATATCCCTTTCTGAATTTATCCCTTTCTTAATTGTTATCCGTCTATTGAGAAATTCACACCGAGAATGCAGTACGGCTAAGATATGGCAATACATTTCTAATGGGGAATAAACGCACAGGGTTGTCGGTATTCACCAGTTACTGATGGCTCTCTCAAGAGCGTCACACAGGAACTGTGGCAACACTGAATGCGTATTCCTATCTTAATCTTACTGCAACCCAACCCTACGTTAGCCTTCCTGTTAGTCTGTTTGTTATTATTTTGTGTAAGCAGTTTATTCATTCTACATTAAAAAAAAATTAAAGCACTCATGGGAGTGCCGACAGAAGTGAAAACTTCTTATAGTATATAAATTACGAGCTCAATGTTTTTCCCCATCCAAAAAGAACTGATATACCTATGTTATATCCGCGTTGCGTACGTTCTGTGCTATTTATATACGTACTAAATTTAGTTCGGCAAAGTGGTGACGGTCGCAAACTCAATACTTTTCCCCAGCCAAAAAGTGCACAACGTCCCTAAAGAAGTTTTCATTTCAAAAATGTATTTCGCCGAAGCGTTGACGGTGGCTAATTCAACTCATTTTCCCCATCTAAAAAGTGTATAACGTATCTAAAAAAGGTTTCGCTTGAAAAAATCTATTTCATCGAAGCAATGACGGTCGCGATGACGGTCGCTAATTAAATACTTTTTCTACATCTAAAAAGAGCACAACGTCCCTAAAGAAGTTTTCACTTCAAAAATTTATTTCGTCGAAGCAATGACGGTGGCTAATTTAATACTTTTTCCCCATCTAAAAAGGGCACAAAGTCCCTAAAGAAGTTTTCACTTCAAAAATTATTTCGTCGAAGCAATGACGGTCGCGATGACGGTCGCTAATTCAATACTTTTTCCCCATCTAAAATGGGCACAACGGCCCTAAAGAAGTTTTCACTTTAAAAATGTATTTCGTTGAAGCAATGACGGTCGCGATGACGGTCGCTAATTCAATACTTTTTCCCCATCTAAAAAGTGCACAACGTCGCCACAAAAGTTTTCAATTCAAAAATTTATTTCGTCGAAGCAATGACGGTAGGGATGACAGTCGCTAATTCACTACTTTTTCCCCATCCAAAAAGGACACAACGTTTCTGCAGAAGTTTTCACTTCAAAAATTTATTTCGCCAAAGCGATGACGGTCGCGATGATGGTCGCAAAATCAATCCTTTTTACCCATCCTAAAATAGGTTTTACATTTATTTTAAATTTAAATTCCTGTACACAATTTATATATATGTACATACACATAATATATAGCATAAGCGATGACGGTCGCAATGACGGTCGCGATGAGGGTCGCGAATTCAATGCTTTTTCCCCTATCCAAAAATTGCACAACGTCCGTAAAGAAGTTTTTACTTCAATAAAAATGTATACCAAAGTTATTATAATTTATAAGTATTACATTCGAAAATTTGCTTTAATATACAGGGTGTGGGAAGATTATAAATTAAAAGGCAGGTTATAAATTAAAACTCATATTCTGGCACCAATAATAGTTCGATTGAACCTGATTTATCTTAGCACAAACGTGCACATAAAAAAGTTGCAGCCCGTTGAAATTACAAAATAAAAATCGATTTTTTCATTATATCGAAAACTATTACAGATGTTTTATTAAAAATGGACATGTGGCATTGTTATAGCAGACACATCTTAAAACAAAAATAGCAGTGAAATTTGTGCACCCCGTGAAAATTTTATGATGGTTTTCTTCCCTTAAACCAAATCAAATTTTTGTTATTATTAGTTATTAGCTATTAATATTATATAGTTACATTAGTTAAACACGATGTTTTTAAAATTTCTTTCCCACTTAGTACTTTTTCGATAAGCCAGTATTCATCGAGATATTTCGAACATTTGTAAGTTCAGTAAGATTAAAAACCAGGTAATAAAATTATGAAAATAATATTCCATAATCTTATTTAAACATATTACACATATGTGGTGGATTTTACCAAAATGTTCAAAATATCTCGATAAAATCTGGATTATCGAAAGAGTACTACGAGCCAAACAAGTTTTAAAAATACTGTGTTTAACTAATAAATGGTACCATAACAATTATTTAATTAGAACTTACACAAAAATTTGGAGGGGTTTAAGAAAAGAAAAACCCCATAAAATTATTGTGGAGTGCACAAATTTCGATCTTATTTTTGTTAAGATATTCTTGCCATAAGAATATCACATGTTCATTTTTAATTAAAAATCTCTATAGTCTGTTTTTAAACCAAGAAGATTAATTCAAATTTCCAGCGCCGTAATGCTCGTTTGTAATTGGTCCAACCTCAGGCAAGTTTACTCCACTCTTATCAAATTTTTACACTAATGACATTTATAAAATTTTTACACTATTAACATTTCATTATTTAATTAACTTATATCAGCGATTTTTTGTATTTTCTGCGTCATTTTTTTAATTTTTAGATTTATCGTCTATTTTTATATAAAAAATAGTTGTTTTTAAAAATTTTTACCGACGTACTAGCCCAGTAAATGAACGGGAAATGCGGCGATACCGTGTAATTTTCAGGATCTACTTAGAATTTCATGAAAATTTGGATTTAGCTTCTAGGAACTTACCTTTCACTTCAAAGTTGAATTTGTATCATTGGTTGCTTTTACTTGGTGGGTGGTAGTCACCCCTTCTCGGTGGTGAAAAAACATACGTTCAAGATAAGCCCGGAAATAGATAAATTGACTGATTATAAGCAACTTTCATTCTAAATAGTTTTTTATGTAAGTATACTTTACTTTTAGTACAAAAACAAAAAGAATTGTGTAATCTAAAGTCTATAGATCCAGCAAAAGCAAATTTGTAGCTCACGAAAAATACGATTTTATTCGTCTAATTCCAAATCCAATATTTCATCGAGAAATAACCGAAAAATTTACAGGAAAAAATACTTTCCGAGTAAAACCAATTTTAACTTTTTTAAAGTGTTTAGAAAGAACTTTATTTTAATTGTTTATAAAAACATTTAGCATTAAAAATAAGCGAGGTGCGCCCAAAGTAAAGTTGGCCTCCTTTTTTTGGTTAATAAATCATGAAAATCTCCCCGCCCATTTATAGCACCCAAAATGAAATTTATCATTTTACAAACCGCTTTATTACAGACAATTTACTTTACTTATTAATCTATTTTTTATACGATATGTCAGTTTCACCGGTTTAAAGTGCTTATTTTTGAAAAGTTTATAGTTGAAAGAGCTTGAACGAGTCACAAATCACGAGTGTATGCAAATTTTTAACAGCCATATCTGAACCAATTTTGGTCTTACAGAAAAACAAAGTGAAACTAATATTTTATAACAGTAAAACCTACATTTTTTTCTCTTTGAGATCTTTTGTATCACTAATACTTATTAAGTTATTTTAAAAAAGGATATTTTTAAAAAATTTTCAAAATTGTTTTTTTTTACTATAAAACCAAATTTTTTGAAAAATAAGCACTTTAAACAGGTCAAACTTACCAAAAAAAAGGGACCAACTTTTTTTCAGCGTAACTCGTTTATTTGTGGTGCTAAAAACTTTTATAAAAAATGAAAATAAAGCTTTTTTTAAACAATTTAAAAAATGTTAATAAGTATTTCCCGAAAATTGCATAATTTTTCGGTGATTTCACGTTAAAATAGTCTATTTGGAACTAGACGAATAAGAACGTATTTTTCATCAGGTACAACTTTGCTCGTACTCAGTTTATAGACTTTATTGATACACCATATTTTTCGCTTTTTTATACTCTGCACTTTTCCTGAGAATATTTTTTTCGATAAAATATTTACTTTTTGAGTTATTTGCGAAAAACTATCTGAAGACGTTATTTTCTTTTTGTCAAAAAATAAGCATTTTCAATCTCAAATAACTCGAAAAGTATTGACTTACATAAAAAACTTTATGGAATGAAAGTTGCTTATAATCAGTCAGTTTATCCATTTCCAGGCTTATCCTGAACGTATGTTTTTTCACCTCAAAAAAAGGGTGACTGTCACACCCCAAGTAAAAGCAACCAACGGCAAAAATTCAACTTTGAAGTTGAGGGTAGGTAGAACCTAAATCCAAATTTTAAAGCAATTCGGAGTTGCCCCTGAAAATTACACTCCAAAACGGTCATTTACGGGACTATATTAGTATAACATAATATTTATGGATTACCGCCAAGGCCGACATTATCAACCAAAAGAGAAGATATAGTGACTTTACTTTGTGTGAGCTTTGATCCCAGGATATGTGATAATTTGTTACCTGCCTCTGTGGGTACACGACAACTAGACCGAAATCATTAGACCGAAAGCAGTAGACCGAACTTATTTGACCGAAAATCACTTTACCGAAACCTCACTAGACCGAACAGCATTAGGTACAAAAATTAAAAAAGATTGCAGTAAATTATGCTAAGATTTTTTATATCTGTCTTTTTTTTATTGTGTTTTTTTATTTATTTTATAGGCTGTGTACAGTCCAATACTGTACTGTACAGTCTGATATGAAACAATTTTCATCCGTTAAACAAATTAGTGAAGGTAAAAATAAATTAAGGTTAGAGTGACGTTAATACTATTTTAACTATTTCTAATAAGCATCCAAATCACATTTAGTTATAATTGAATTTGTCTTACCTCTTTTACTGCGACAAGTAAAAAGAAATTAAAGGTAAATTTTATTTGCTTCTAATTTAAATTTCATGATTATGACAACAACCATTATGGATAAAGGGTGAAAGGAGGTTGATGTTACCCTTACTCAGAGTACAACAATTTTTGAGCACCCTGTATTATGTACCTAATGCTTTTCGGTCTCCTGCTTTTCGCTCTCCTACTGTTCGGTCTAGTGAGGTTTCGGCAAAGTTCTTTTCGGACTAATGAGTTCGGTCTACTGCTTTCGGTCTAATGATTTCGGTCTCGTTACAGTAAACCGCTTCTGTGTTGCGCCCTGTATATTACCTAGTACTTCATTTGTATAAGTTAAAATGTGTGCCATATTACGACAACGGTCTGCGGCATTTGTGTCAATAAATCCTTTGCTTCTAGACGCTCCTAAAGGAGCGTCTGCTCCTTTGCTTCGTAAAAGGTAAGTGAGCAGCACAGCAGTCTAACTTAAGTCATAAACTTAATGATTTGGCGAAGTTTGTATCATCCCGGACACTTAAACTATAGTTACAGTTCAAGAATAATTGCCGAAATTCGAAACTACTCAAGCGGCAACATCTGTTTTATAAACATATTATTATGATCGTAAACGTGCTACTCTAAATGACACCAAAAATATAAAAATTAAATTTAAAATGGTTGAATACATTGTAATTTTATATACTGTATTTGTTTACATCCTTGATTATTTGTAATTTGGTTTGTACAAAGTAAAATCATTAAACAGTATATTCATCACAAAGTAACACAGCGAAAGTCCGTTCAGTGACGAAAATCCTTTTAACTTTTCAAAGCTCGCTCGCGGACTCTCGCTCCGCACTTTTAAAAATTTGAACATAACTCCCTAATACGCAATCAAACGAATAACTGCGTGCTAGTAGTCTCCTAAATTGTGTTGAGTTGCATTATTACAAAGTTTGCCCTCGAAACGTTCGCTTGTTTGGTCAGTATTGAAACGTTCATTTGTTTGGTTAGTATTTGTTTATGCGGACTGACAGTCGGCGTGCGAGCATTTGTGTACTAAGCTTGTGGGGGGAAGATTACCTTTTATATTCGGGTTTTATAACATTTCAAAAAGTAATTGTAGTATTGTATTTAGAAATACACTCACCGGCAGAGAAAACGGGCACCCCAAAAAATGGGTCATTTTTAATGTCTTGTATTTCCTAAACCTGATGTCCGCTTTAAGTAGTTTTTTTAATGTGTTATAGCCATACTCTTTTTCAATATCGCTGTAATGATATTGTTGCTAGACAGGTACATTGTCATTGTATACGGGGTGTACGAATCAAACTGTGTTCTTTTCTCAAACTTTGGAACAACCTGTGGAATGTTCTAGCTTTTATAAAATACTAAAATTAAAACCCAACTATAGCCACAGATTTTCTTAACATTCTATTTTTTTATTCATTCGCTTATGTTGGATAATAAAAAAGTTAGGCACTTTAACAACTACCCCTGTTTTTCGTCAATACAGAGTGTTTTTCAATAAGTACGGCAAGCTTTAAGGGGTAATTCTGCATGATAAAATAATGACAGTTTGCTTTATAAACTTATGCCCGCAAATACTTCGTTTCTGAGATAGGGGGTGTTGAAATTGTTCTTACAAACTGACGATTTATTTATTGCTCTAAAACGGTTTGTAATATGCAAATAAAATTTGGTAGATTTTAAGAGCTAGTTATTGCGCATTTTTTGGCATACAATTGAGAATTTTATATTCACCATTGTCGTGCATACGGGATGTATCTAAAATATTTATACCCGTATGCACGCCAATGGTGAATATAAAATTCTTAGTTGTATGCCAAAAAATGCGCAATAACTACCTCTTAAAATCTACCAAATTTCATTTGCATATCACAAATCGTTTCAGAGAAATAAATAAATCGTCAGTTTGTAAGAACAATTTCAGCACCCCCTATCTCGGAAACGAAGCATTTGCGGGCATACGTTTATAAAGCAAACTGTCATTATTTTATCATGCTGAATTACCCCTTAAAGTTTGCCGTATTTATTTAAAAACACCCTGTATTAACGAAAAACAGGGGTAGTTGTTAAAGTGCTTAACTTTTTTATTATCCAACATAAGCGAATGAATCAAAAAACGGAATGTTAAGAAAACCTGAGGCTATAGTTTGGTTATAATTTCAGTATTTTATAAAAGCTAGAACATTCCACAGGGTGTTCCAAACTTTGCGAAAAAAACACAGTTTGATTCGTACACCCTGTATACAATGACAGTGTACCTGTCTAGCAACAGTATTATTACAGCGACATTGATAAAGAATAAGGCTATAACATATTAAAAAAATTACTTAAATCGGACATCAGGTTTAGGAAATACAAGACATTAAAAATGACCCATTTTTTGGGGTGCCCGTTTTCTCTGCCGGTGAGTGTAGTTTTTTAAAAGAATTCTCTGTGTTCTTGAAAAAGGGAACAAGATATTTAAAAGGGCATATTATGTTAAAAGTCTCGGCTGACGATAATATTCAGGAACCAATTGTTTTCAACGATAAAGAAAAATATTTGAAAGAAGTTGATGAGGTTATGAAGTTGATGAGGTTGAAGTCGACGTTTCTGATGATAAGGAGCTGGATATTTCTGATTTAGAAGAAAATAAAATTCCTGAAATTCATACTCCTAAATTTATTGGCAAAACAGCACACTATGGGCCAAACATCCACCTAGGCAAGGTAGAACTAGAACAGAGAACATATAGAGTATTTGTTTTCTCTATTACAACAAACTGCCATTCCGCCACATTTTCCAACACTTAGATCGGACCGATTAAAAAGGCCCTACCTGACTGTGAAAGACTAGCAGTTGTTGATTTTAATCCTATTGATTGTGAGATTCCAAAATTTGACAAGCGTATTCTTAGCAAGGACCAATTGTACTTGCTTGAGATATCAGAAGTCGTCAAGTCAGGATATTGTTCAGAAGAGTTTGTAGTACGTTATCCTGACCCAATGTCAAAGTTGGTATCGCTTAGCGGTGTAATAATGTGGTTCTAATATAGCCGTCTCTGGAACTGTGTCCACACACTTTACTTGAAGCTTCGGTCACTAGATTAACACATCTTTCAACTGCTTGTATATGGCATGAGAAAGCATCTATACTCATAACAGGCTTGAAGACATTGCTTACATGCTGTTTTATCTCTTCATTAGTCAATGTTCTTAACAGTGGAGGAGGAGTCAGTATACTAGTGTTCCATATGATAATTTCGTAATACTCTGTACCTTCAAAGTTTAGGTTTGGTGGTTTAAAGATACTGATAGAGTCACTTTCAGATATTTCTTGATTTTCCTTCATGATACGCCTGAAGCCCAGCTCTATCTTTATCAGTTACCATAGCCAAAAGTAAATTTTCGGGATGGGCAAAGTAAGCATTCCGTTGTAAAACAGGATCAACGACTCGAAGAAGTTCTTCTGGTAAATACCTTGTATATTCAGTGATTTTGTAAACATGTCTAGGCTCTTCTGTAAATGTGTGGTTTATTTTTATGGCAAACCACATAGGCATATAACATTTGAGAATGAATGTGCAAACTCTCTGAGATTTTCAGAAGGGCTTGACACACTGGTGCAGAAACGCAAAACTCGGTTTGCAGTAGTAAGCAATCTTGAATGTAACATTGGGCCAGGATCACGTACTACAAAGTCTTCTGAAAAATGTCCTAACTTGATGACTTCTGATATATCAAGCAGCAATTGGTCCTTGCTAAGAATACGCTTGACAACTTTTGGAATCTCACAATCAGTAGGATTAAAATCAATAACTCGTAGTCTTTCACAATCAGGTAGAGCCTTTCCAATCGGTTCGGAATATCTATTGGGAGTCATTATCCTATTGGGCCTGTTGTATTTCCATCAAAGTGTTGGAAAGGTGGCGTAATGGCAGTTCGAAATAATGGAGAAAACAAATACTCCATTGTAGAGGTTTTTCCACATGTATCTCCATTTGTGGCTGCACGCGCTTCGTTGGCATTCGTCACTTTCGCCTCGACTCTCGGTACTCTGCTGTTTGACGACGCTGCGCGACAGCATTCCACTTGAATATTAAATTTTATCTTATATGCTTGGATTTTGAATATATTATTGTAATATAATTAAACTATAATATCTCTAAAAGTCATATGATTAAAATGTACTAAACAGTCAAACTTTGAAACTTATACAGACCGGAACATATAGTCCAAGCTGTGGGTGAAAAATAGGTCGATTTCAGGATATAATTCAGGAATTTTTGGAACCTATCAGTTGTTGTAAGGGACGATGCCAGGAATAACTTATACTAAACTGTAACCAGAAATTTTGTGCGGTTTTTTATTTATGACGATTTTCATTTGCTAAATTTGCAATTTTTAAAAATTTTTAATTTTGCAGCTTAGGATATTCAGTTTAGAAATAAACTTTTAAATAGAAAATTGTAGTAAATTAAAGTACCTACAGTTTGAGCTATGGCAAGTTTAACCCTTAACTGGTCCGGTACTGTAGCAGTAGCGTAACTGGTCCGGCGTCGTCTGCGAAACTACTCTTTTCAAGAAAGCAAAACAACACTCGAAAATAATTTTTTTATTAAGAATAAATGTTACAAACATACCTTGATATGTTTATATAAAAGTGAACGTATTAGATTTGGGCATTATTTTTGTTAAGAAAAAAATATTAAAATAAAACTGAAATCCGCACAAATATTTGTGAAAAAGTACATAGCTTTGTAAAGTAAATAAAAAAAATATAAAAAACAACATGAAAAAAAAGTATTGCTAGGATAGATGCTCAAACTGCACAATAAACAAAAAACTAGGTAAAATAAAAATCGATAAAAAATGGTTGTTTCCAGCATCAGTCAAACTTTACCTATTTTATATGCAATTTTTACATAGGTAGTGGTTTTATACATCCCAAACAAACAGGCTTTTTGCAACTCAAGCACAGGTATTTTGTCATCCTGCGCTTTCTACAAGGATATAAACTGCAAATCTTGCGCTTTTTCTAAAATTAGAACATCCTCTTGCTCTTCCTGAACTCCAAGTATGAACACAAAAAAGTGACACAAACGGTCCGGCGTCGTCTGAGGAACTACTCTCAACCTAACTGTTGCGATAACTTTTTAGGAACTGAGAGAAACTTGTCTCAAATACACCCACAAGCAAGCAAGCAAGCAATTTGATTTAACCCGACCTGTGGGAATGTCCACCCTCTCGAAAGAGTACATTCGGGTGTAACAATTCATTGGGGCGAGGTGTTTTGACCCGAGTATATACAGGGATCACCCCACCTCGCTCCAATGCCCCAGGCCATCCCTTTCCCCCCCATAGCACGCTGATGCGCGATGGGGGCACAACTATCGTAGCCAAATGCTCTTCACAATGGAATCCTGGGTAATAAGATTCCATTGTGGTACCCTAATCGAATGCAAAAAACTAGGCCAGCGTGATGCGCTCTATGCCTTTCTCTATGACTCTTGCTTGGGCCCCGAGTCATCGTGCTGAGCCCTAGTGGGCTCCGCCCGATGACTCGTTGCTCGAGTTTGTATGTGTTTTATGGTTTTTTTATAATTTTTTTGGGGGCTTTCGCCATTTTTTTATTTTATTTATATTTTTTTGGGGGCTTATGCCCTTCTGTAATTTTCTAATATTCACTTACCTTAGAGGCAGTCGTGGTACTTGATCTTCGTATGTAACGCTGTCTTCGGCACTTGTTTTCGAGCTACGAACTCACTACTATCACTTATCACTTTTGTACTCTTATCCCACTATTTGTTGCTTCGGACGTCTGTGCTTCCATCGGTGGTACTCATCATACCTTAGCGTCTCTCGCAGTATGTAATTTGGGTGGTGCTCCAGTTCCGCGAATTTGGTCCTTGCCTTATCTGTCATGATTTCGGTGACTCTCACCTGTTGGAGTTCTCTGAACAGGAATCTTTCAGCTACATATCTTGGGACTCTGGCGGCCTCCCTCAGGCTGTTGTTGTGGGCTGCTTGGATCTTCTTCTTGTGTGTGTTACTTACGTGTCCCCATGCGAGAGACGCGTATGTTAATACCGGTAGGATTATACTATTGATCAGTCTTAACCTTGTTTTCAGTCTTAGTTTACTTTTCCTGCCTGTGAGTCCTCTTAGTGTTGCTTTTGCTATGTTGGCCTTCCGGACTGTGGCTTCTACGTGTTTTTGGAAGGTTAATCCTTTGTCCATGATGACTCCTAGGTATTTAGCTTCGTTTTTCCACTCGATGGGTCTGTTCTGCACCGTCAGCTGTTCCTCTGGCTGTTGTCTTCCTTTCTTGTATAGAACCGCTTGCGTTTTATCTGAGTTGATGGCTATCTTCCATTTTATACTCCATTCTTCTATTTCTTCTAACGCTGTTTGCAGGTTGGTCACTGCTATATCTACATTTCTATGTTTGGCCGCTATCGCTGTGTCGTCGGCGTAGAGGCTCATGAGGGTACCTGGTGTTCTAGGTACATCAGCGGTGTATATCGTATACAGCAGGGGTGACAGGACCGCTCCCTGGGGTGCTCCAGCTTCCGAGTTTCCGAGCTCGGACAGGACTTGTCCTATCCGAATCCTGAAAGTCCGGCCGCTTAAGTACGACGAGATTAGTCTCGTCATCGCCCCGCTGTACCCGTAATCCCGCATTTTGTATAAGAGCCCCTTGTGCCAGACTCTATCGAACGCTTTACTTACGTCCAGGAACGCTGCTCCAGTGTACTGCTTGTCGTTGAAACCAGCTACTATGTACTCGGTTAGTCTGAGTACTTGTAGCTCGCTGGAGTGCTCTGCTCTGAATCCGAATTGAGCTTCTGGGATGATATTTAGCCTGTTCGTTTCCGCTTGCAGTCTGCTTAGGATGATTCTTTCCACTATTTTGCTGATCGCTGGAAGTAAGCTGATTGGCCTGTAGTTCTGCGGGAATGTGTGGTTCTTGCCAGGTTTTGGGATCATGATGACATGGGCCTCTTTCCATCTGTTTGGGAATATCTTGTATCTTAGTATCGCGTTCACTATGTTTGTGAAGTACACTATAGCTTTTCTGGGCAAATATTTTAGGGCTCTGTTTGTTATTTCGTCTAAGCCAGGCGCTTTTCTCGGCGAACTGTTTTTGATGTGTTCGTTGATTTCTTCCGGTGATGTTGGGGGAATGAAGTCCTCTGGGTTTTCTGGTCCTTCTTCTTGTTCTTCAACTTCTTCCAGGAAGTCGTCATCTTCGTCTTGGTGGTAGTTTAGGTCGCATTCTCTTTCGAGTGTAGCCCTCATCGCCTCTGCTTTATCCTCTATGGTGTATACCATACCGTGTCTTCCATGTAGTGGGGGGATGGGTTTTCTGTCGCTTCTCAACATTTTCTGGAGTTTCCAAACATTTTTCATGTTTGAGTCTTGTTCTTCCGTCTCTTGTACAAAGTTGTCCCATTTTTTACTACGGTGGAGTTGTAGGGCCGTTTTGACCTCTCTGTTTAAAATATTTGCCCAGGATTTGTCTACTCGATTTCTTGTTCTTCTTGCTGTTTGTTTTGCTCTATTTTTTTCCCTTATCAAATCTTGTGTTTCTTGTGGAATATCTTTGAACCTTCCCATGTAGATCTCGACTTCTTCCTCTGTTGTGCTGCTTCTGATTGCCTCTTGTATGATGTTTTCGAGTTCTAGGACTTTTCCTTCTATTTCTTCTGGATTGTTTATCACTGGCACTATATTTATTCCTTCACTTACTAGTCATTTGTAGTTTGTCCACTTTATTTTCTTTTTTGTTCTCTTTGGTGGGTTTGTCTCTTCCCATGTTCCGATCTCTAGTAGGATGGGGTGGTGGTCAGTTGATCCTTCGTCCAGCGTAATTAATTCTGATTGCAGTCCTAGGTTTTTGGCCACAACTATGTCGATATGGGTTGGAAGTCCATTTCCTGGGTAGTGGGTAGGTTCTTCTGGGCCCATTTCTATTGTGTCTTCATTGTTTTATATGTATCTATTTAGTAGTCGTCCGTTTCGGTTCGTAGCTCTGTCGTTCCAGATGGGGGATCTTGCATTCAGGTCTCCTATTATGATGGATGATTCGGCGATGTTTAGGAACGCATCTAGGTCATCGTCCATTAAAGGGTCTTGTGGTCTTACGTAAGCTGATGTGATTCTGACTGCTCCTTGCCTCATTTTCACTTCTATTGTTGTAGCCTCTATGTTGACCAGTGGTGGAGTCGTGAAACTGGTGTGTCTGATTCCCTTTTTTACTAAGATGGCCGTTCCTCCTGATCTTCTGGTGTGGTCGTTCCTGTAAACATCGTTAATGTTGTTCTGAAGCTATTTTCTTGTGGCATTTTTACAATTTTAACTATTTAGACTGGGAAATAAGCCACAATATTATTAAAAAATGATTTTTATTAGTTGTTTATATTATTTAAATTAATATAAAATATTAAAACCACAATATTAAATTAAAAAATATTAACAACGGCACCCGATTTGGGCGTCGAAACGTTAATAAAAATCATTTTTTAATAATATTGTGGCTTATTTCCCAGTCTAAATAGTTAAAATTGTAAACATCGTATCCAGGGAATTTTAAGTTAAAGTTGTTAGTTAACTTGGTTTCCTGGATTGCTACGATGTCCATCTCGTATCTACTTGCGATTTCATCCATGATGTTCTGGTTTGTTGATATTCCTCCTGGATTCCAGGAGCCTATCCTCAAGTATCCCCTGTCTGTCAGCATTACTTCTGTGCCTCCCTGGTGCTTAATATGACCTCTTTGACTACCCTAGTCACTATTCTGACTAAGTAGTCCTCGTCAGGGATCGCTGTTTGTTGTTGTTGTGCGTTCTGCGCTGCCTGGGCGTAGGATATCCCGGTGGCTTGCGGTCTTTTTGCTTGTGGCTGTTGTTGTGGCCTCCTTGGTGGGGGTCTTCCCCATGTAGGGCATTTGAGGCATCCTCTGTAGCTGGCCGGGTGGCTGCCTTGACAATTGGCACAAGTGGCTTTGACTTCTCTGGCCCTCTTGCATTGTTTCGTGGGGTGGTCCTCACCGCATTTGACGCACCTAGGGTCCTTGTGGCACGCGTTCTGGGTGTGGTGGTATCCCTGGCAGTTGAAGCACGGCGTTGGTCTTGTCGATTTTCGAAGGTCTTCTACCACGACCTTCATATGGCACAAGTTGGTGATGCGCCTCGCCGCCTCGACGTCCTCCTTGTTCAGGGTTATGACGAACATTGGAAGTTGTCGTCTTGGACCTGATCTCGTCGACATGTTTTTTGCAGCTTGGCAGTCGATGTTGTACTGCACTGCTATGTCGTTTTTGATTTCCTCTTCTGTCGTGTTGGTGGGTAGCCCTCTTATTACCATTTTTGGCTTGACTTCCTCTTCGAATGGGAAGGCTATCCACTGGAGTCGCCTGTCTTTCAGTGACTTTGCATATTCTTCGATGATATGCGTCATCTTTCTGTAATCATCTGGGCTATTCGCCTGGATGAGGGTTTCTCGTCCGCTCCTGGAGATCCTGTTGGTAGTGATCACTTTTTGTGATTGGGCTATTTTGAGGATAGCCCCTGTTTCGCTGACGCTCTGTAATTTTATTACAGGCGGTTTTCCTGTGCGGGTTACCTGTTGTTCAGGCAACGCGGTGTTTTCTTCTTCCTGGTTTGTCTCCATGTTCGTCTCTGTAACACTGGGGTGCCGTGCGGCAGGCGCATCTCCACTTGTGCTTGTAGTTGGGTGGATGGGGGGTGGTCCTCGGGGCAGATTATAAGAATCCTGCGCTTTTGGTGAAGCGGCACTCATGGCGGATTTGGCTTTATCTTCCCATGTTCTCTTCTCGTCTTCTGGGAGTGGTGGGAATTCCTCTCTGTTCTTTGGAGTTTGGCCTCTGATTTTTTGGATCCTTTCGCCCGCTGACGGCTTTTTGGCTTCAGGGATCGGCTGCTGAGTTTCAGAAACTGGCTTCTGTTGGGTTTCAGCGATTGGCCTCTGTTGAGTAGTGTCATTAACTGGCTGGGAAACTACTGGAGTTTGGCTCCGTGCGTGTGCGAGGAGGTCCTCGAAGAATATTCTTTGGGCTGTCAATTCTCCCCTCAATTGTTTAATCTCTTCAGACATCCTGGCCATCTCGGTATTCATTCCGTTTATAACTGTCATTTGTTGGTATCTCTGTGCCGTCACTTCGTCTAGGAGTTTCCTCAAATCGCCGTCTTGGTTCGTCTTGGTTATTTTCTCCGACATAACCTCTGCCTCACCGTCGCTTTCTTTTCCACGCTTGGTGGTACCTCTGTTGGTTTCTGCTATCTCGTCTTCCATGGGCTCCTCTTTTTTCTTCTCTTCTTTCCTCGTTTCTTCCTCACTCTTTTTCTTTTTTTCCCTCTTCTTCCTCTTGTCGCTGCTCTTAGGCTGTTTGAAGCCGTCTTTCTCGTCCATGGATGAGGATGAGTACCCCTCGTTATCAGTCTGCAGGTGCTGAAACAGGTTAGAGCCCACTTTGCGTGGGCTCTCATTAATTGGCGGGGGTTGCGCCATGGATCGGGGCAGTGATCGAGACCTAGCTCGATCAGTTGGTTGGGGGCGAACGGTCCTAATTTTGGATGAAGCCTTTTTGTCTACCGATTGGCCCGACACCACATCGGTTTCAGGGTTGGCTCCCTGCACAATTTCGCGGTTGTTCACGTACCCAGACAGAACTGAGTACGGGTTCCACTTGAGTTTCTCGATCTACTGACCTAGGGGCCGGGGCTGCATCGATGTAGTTTCACAAAAGCTACACCCTGCAGTGTCGAGGTGCAGTGTTTTAAACTACACCCTTGCCTTACGGAGGCACAGTAGATATCCCGTAGCGGGCTCCCGTCGAGCCCGCCTTGCTTCTTCTGCTAACCGATCTCTAGCTGCGGCGTCTCAGAGAATCCAATAAAATAAAATTCCCTAAGTTTCACCACATCCAGTCGATCGGCCTTTGCCTCTCCTTCTTGCCTAAGGCTTAGAAGTGCACGATTTCGCTATCACGCTTACATTCGTGATGGAATGAAAATTCCTGCTAGTCGTACAACCTCTTTCACCGTTGGCTCCTCGTCGTCTTCTCGCCTCGGAGAGTGAAAACGCTCAACTGTTACCTCGCTTACATTCGAGGTAGGACTAAAAAGTCCCCAGCCGAACAATCCCCACTACTCGTTGGCTTCTCTTCGCTGCTTCTCTGCTCCGCTCCGCTCGCACGCGTGTTACTAGTCTAGTGGTCGGCACTAGACTTTTACTAACTCGTTCAAATACACCCACTTGTCAAGCTCCAATAGTTTAAGGATTAGATAGAACGACTTGCCTGTGGGCGGTGCCAATTTCCAATAAAAAATAATCAAATTTATTGAATCGTCTGTCAGACGACGCCGGACCAGTTAAGGGTTAATTTCGTGAATACTTTATTGCATAACAGCCTGCGAAAGTTCCAAAATGGCCGTTTTTTGCCATTGCCTTATTTATTGTAAAAATAACTTTTATGTATTTTTTAAGGCTCTAGAATGAAGATCCTTTAATACTAAATACAAAAAAAATTGTAGTGCCTGATTGGTGAACTTGTTGCTTAGATATTTTAATTTGTTAATCCCAAGAGATCAAATTTCCAAGGCTATAACTTTTTGAAATAAAATCGTACAGAGCTAATCCAAGATCCACTCTCCTTCTAAAGACTTATGCTTTCATATTATGATGTAAACAAATTCGTATAACATTTTTCAACCTGTTATTTCGGGTTTGAAAATAAGGGTGCAAATTTCGTTATAAACATTTAGAACTGAAGCCGCCCCTGTACAACCTATGGGTTTCTAACTTGCACGTTATTATTGCTGAAGACAAAATAAAGATTCAAAACCAAATAAAAATTTTCTACGACCAAAAGTTGAGATAATTGTTTTGTTTTCTTAAACCGTAGTGACTTTAAAAATAAAAATGTATACCATTTTTATTCAGTTGCAATGCGAAGCCAAAACCGTCTTAATTTTTACTTAGATTAGAGAGTGCAGCCAGCACTCTTATCGACGATTTAACCTCTTGTTAGAGGCTCTTCAGAGAAGCATAGGCTGCTTTCTCTAATCCTTGTAAAATTTTTTCGACATATTAGTCTCCCACTGCAACTGACGTGAAGGTAGTAGGTGCGTAGCGGCATCTGCTAAATGAACGACTAAGTTTTTCAACCTAGTAAAAATATTTATATTTGTAAAATAAAATATTTTTAAAAGATTTTTTTTTATTGTTTTTTTAAGATTTTTAATAATAAGTTTTTCAATTAAAAATCTTTTAAAAATATTTTATTTTACAAATATAAATATTTTTATTAGGTTGAAAAAGTTATTCGTAGTGACTTTATTTATAACAATTAAGAAATTATTTCACCGTCATTGACTAAAGAAAGACTTATATTATCTTAAAACAAAAATTATTTTAACCGAAAATCACATTTAATTGTTAAAAATGATTTTTAAAATGTAGTGGAGTTTTATTTTTCATTACGACTGTTATATTTTATTGAGGCAGTCTAGTAACTTATAATACATTGGATCACGGTTTTTGCTTTAAATTTTAAAGCAATGCTTGGATTGACATGAAATTTGGCAGACACATAGATAACATGTTAAAGAATAAAAATGATATTGGGCCTCTGTGTGCTGTTGTGCTGGGGTGAGTCTCACCCCTTATAATGGGTGAAAAAATATATGTTCAAAATAAGTTCGGAAATCGATAAAACGTCTAATTCTAAGCAACTTTTGTTCTATAGCATTTTTTCACCAACTTAATACCTTTCGAGTAAATACCTTCATTTTTCAACAACAAAAAAAAAACAAGTTTTTAGGCGGTTTTTGACAAATAACTCAAAAAGTAAGTATTTCATTGAAAAAAAGCGTTTTAACAAAAATACAGCAAATTAAAAATTGAAAAAAATGACGTATACATGAAATATCTAGACCCAGTGGAAACAAAGTTCTAGCTAATGAAAAATAGGTTCATATCCGTCAAATTTCAAAGTGAATTATTTCAACGTGAAATAACCAAAAAATCATGCACTTTTTGGAGAAAAATCATTACAAATTTTTTAAAGCGTTTAAAAAATATGTATATCTGTTTTTAAAAAAAGTTCATGGCATCAAAATTAAGCAAGTTACGCTGAAAATAAAGTTGATCTCTTTTTTTTTGGTCAAAAAACTCGGGAAAGTCACCCCCTAATTAGCATCAAAAATGAAATTAATCCATTTTAAAAAGGACATTATGTTGTTTTATATGCCATTAGAGTGAAAACTTAGTCTTTTTGCTAGCAGTTGCCGCTAGGGCATCTATGCCATTTCGTTCGTTGCAATCCGGGACTGCACGCTTGAGATTTGTTTTGGTTGGATCAGAGAGAGGGCAGCATATGTGCCTCCTGATGAAAGACTAATAAGTTTCGAAACCGATAGAGGTGCTTGCGGCACTCTCTGATTGGACTAGAATATGGTTCGGCTGTATTTTCGTTTTGCAACGAAATTGAAAATGGTTATTCATTTTTAATCCATTTTACTTCAATGTTGTTTTATTCGTGTATGTGTCGTTTATGTCTGTAAGTTTCATCGGTTCAAAGTGCTTATTTTTGAACGGGCTGTAGTTAAAAGGATTTGAACTAGTCAAAAATCACGAGTGTATGCAAATTTAGAACAGCCATATCTTAACAAATTTTTGCCTTCCAAAAAAAAGCAAAAACTCCAAAATATTCATAACAGCAAAAACTACATTTTTTTACTCTTTGTGATTTTTGGTCACACTAATAAATTTTAAGTTATTTAAAAAAACCTTTTTTTTTTCAAAACTAAAAATTAAAACAGATTTACTTTAAAACCAATTTTTTTTTAAATAAGCCCATTGAACCGATGATACTTACAGATCATATATACACGAGCAAAGTAATTTGTGAAGCGGTAATGATTAATTTGATTTAAGATGGTAATTAGGGGGTGACTTTCCCTAGTGTTTGACAAAAAAAAAGAGACCAACTTTATTTTCAGCGTAACTTGCTTACTGTTGATGCTATAAACTTTTTTAGAAACAGATATACATATTTATCTAAACACTTTAAAAAAGTTGTAATAATTTTTCTCCAAAAAGTGCATGATTTTTTGGTTATTTCACGTTGAAATAATTCACTTTGAAATTTGACGGGTATGAACCTATTTTTCATTAGCTAGAACTTTGTTTTAATTTGGTCTAGAGATTTCATGCATACTTCATTTTTTTTCAATTTTTAATTTGCTATATTTTTGTTAAAACTCTTTTTTTCAATTAAATACTTACTTTTTGAGTTATATGTCAAAAACCGCCTAAAAACGTGTTTTTTTTTTGTTGAGAAATGAAGGTACCTATGTATTTACTCGAAAATAGCTCGAAATGTATTAACTTGGTGAAAAAATGCTATAGAACAAAAGGTGCTTAAAATTAGACGTTTTATCCATTTCCGAACTTATTTTGAACATATATTTTTTCACCCCTTATAAGGGGTGAAACAAACCCAGGACAAAAGCACACAGAGGCCCAATATCATTTTTATTCTTTAACATGGTTTCTATGTGTTTGCCAAATTTCATGTCAATCCAAGCGGTGCTTTAAAATTTAAAGCAAAAACCGTGATTCCATGTATTATAAGTTGCTAGCGGTTGCTAAGGGCAACCGACACAATAAATCACCGTCGTAACGAAAAATAAATCTCCACTACATTTTAAAAATCATTTGAACAATTAAATGTGATTTTCGGTTAAAATAATTTTTATTTTAAGATAATATAAGTCTTTCTTTAGTCAATGACTGTGAAATAATTTCTTAATTGTTATAAATAAAGTCACTACGATTTAAGAAAACAAAAATAATTATCTCGATATCAGTTGGTCGTAGAAAATTTTTGTTTTGTTTTGAATCTTTATTTTGTCTTCGGCAATAAAAACGTGCCAGTTAGAAACTCATAGGGTGTACAGCGGCGGCTTCAGTTCTAGATGTTTATAACGAAATTTGCTCCCTTACTTTCAAACCCGAAATAACGGGTTGAAAAATATTATACGCATTTATTTACGTCATAATATGAAAATATAAGTCTTTAGAAGGAGAGTGGATCTTGAATTAACTCTGTACGATTTTTTTTTTTTCAAAAAGTTATAGCCTTGGACATTTGACCTCTTGGGATAAACAAATTATAATATCTAAGCAACAAGTTCACCAATCGGGTAATCCAAACTTCTTTTATGTTTAGTTTAAAAGATCTTCATTTTAAAGTCTTAAAAAATACACAAAAGTTATTTTTACAATAAATAAGGCGATTGCAAAAAACGGCCATTTTGGACCTTTCGCAGGCTGTTTTGCAATAACGTATTAATGAAATTAAACTTGCCATAGCTCAAATTGTAGGCTTTTTTAATTTACTACAAATTTCTATTTAAAAATTTTTCTCTAAAATGAATATCCTAAGCTGCAAAATTAAAAATCTTTAAAAACTGCAAATTTAAGAAATGGAAATCGTCATAAATAAAAAACCGCACAAAATTTTTGGTTACATTTTAGTATACGTTATTCCTGGCATCGTCCTTTACAACACCTGATAGGTTTCCAAAATTCCTGAATTATATCACGTTTTTTCACCCACAGCCTGGAGTAATATGGAACAAATTTATAATAAGTCCATATGTATTGATTTCACATACTTTTATTAAATTAATTAAAACCATTGGCGGGCTTAAAAAAAATTTGAAAAATTAATGTTTTTTACAATTTTTTGCTAACTTCGATGGCATTGCGCGACCGGAAGACAAATTAATAAAAAAATAATAATTAGTGCTTTTGTCACGTCTATACCAATGGAAACTTTTGTGCATCATGGCGATTTGAAATAAAAAAAATTCGAACCACCCTACTATTCACTCTATGCTTCTTTATGGTGTCGAATTATGGTATTGGACCCTTAATGTTGTGGACCTAATGAGAAAGCAAGAAACATTAGTTTGAGATGTGGCTTTTCAGGAGAATTTTAAAAAGACCGGGGACCGATCATATTAAGAACGGAATGGTGTTGCACAGAATGGGAAGAGACAAAGAACTTTTGACCATAATAATTAAAAAAACAAAAAACAGCATATTTCGGGCACATATTTATAAATGATAAGTACCAGTGGCGACGCGTGACTTTTTCTAAAGTGTTACCAAAACCAAATGTAAAAAAATCCTATTTAAAAATAATTTGAACCTCCCAAGTATAAGTTTTTGTTTTCAATCCTGTGGGATAAAATTAAACAAATCACTATTCCCAAATTATATTTATGTAATTATGTATATGTAACAGGTATAAAAATAAATAATAAACAAACTAAACATTTTATTCTACCATAAAATTAACCTAAAAAATGAAAAAGTAGGAAAAAGAACAGATGTTGAAAACTATTTTTTACATTTAATTCTTCCATTTTCAATAATATCATTTTTTTCTTTAAAATAATATATAAAAAAATATTCAAGTAGAATGACTTCAAGTAGTTGATCAATTACGCAATACGTAGCAACACTCTTCCATGTTTAAATGCACGCACACTGTAATCTGTAATAGGTACTAAACATACGAAACCAACGTTTTACCAATCTTCAAAATGGTTACAATACTGATATGCACCGCGTGCCCGCGCGCCGTCTCTAGACCCGTCGGTCCTTCAAAATTTTCAGAGCTAGTCCCGAGCGATGGCGATTCACATATCTCGCCAATATTTTCGTACGTCTAGTTGGGTATTTACTGAATTAGGTACTATAACAACTATTTCTGTTGGTAAAAAATATAAACGGAATTATTTCGTAGTAGTCATAAAATATTTATTTGCAAGATTTGTAACTGATACCAATGGTAACAGTGGTTACATGGGCGCTTCGCCACATAAGTACGAGTTGTTACAGCTGATTATGAAGGGTAAAATCGAAGTAAAAAGGGATCCTGGTAGATGACAAGTATCCTGGCTAAAAACATTCGCGAATGGACCGGGTTAACCACACAGACGCTTCTTAGAGAGACAGAAGATAGAAACGAATTTGCAATGGTTGAAGCCGACTTTCATTAGTGGAATCGGCACTAGACGAAGAAGAGGGATATTTGTTAGTATGTCCAGCAGTTCTTCGTACTTTATTGTATCGAAAGAGACTCCCTCGTACCCACTGAATTCCAAAATCCAAACTGTATACGGCTGATTTTTTCTTTGCACACTTGATATTATATCCTTTGATGTATAATTTTTAGACATAACTTTTATATCGACTGTGTACGTGCATAATGTCCTATATGATTTTGGATAACTTTTCAGGAGAGAGTAAAAACTATTTTAGTTTGCTTTGCAATTTTCGACATGACATAGACTCTTCTTCATGGCAGTTATGACCGAATGCTTGTTGCTCGGCAGTTAAGCCCTAATGAAAGCGTTAAAATTAGCGTCAAATTAAATGATTTATTATTTGTTACTATATTGCAACAATGTATCATAATGGTTAGGTTCCAATGCCGCAAAAAACGAAAAATATCAGATAGGACATTATGCATGTACAAAGTCGATATGGCTCATTAAGCTGATGGTCTAGAAATCACTACAGAATGCGGATTTTGTTTTCTTTGCTAAAACAACAAACGTCGACTTCAGCCATGCTCTTGGTGTTATTCCACTTAAATGTCATTAAATATTTTTATTAGAAAAAAATGCTAGGTCCTTTGTAAAAGGTATATATAAAAGTCCCTGAATAACGGTTACAATACATTACAGAATGTTTTCGGAGTAAAAAATCCATCATCAGTGTTCATCAGCGAATAGTGTACATACCTGAGCCACTCTGACTGAGTTTGTCTTTGACATCCTTTTAAAGTCCTTTTGTATTTAGTTGCCTTTCAACTATAATATGTGAGATTTCAATCCTCCTTACATTCCAATCACGTGGGAAGAGTCCTGTGTTGCCCTGGGTAATATCCAGGAATATTTGCAACATCACAAAATATGTAGAACAATATAATAATACTTTTCGACATTTAAAGGGTTTTTACCCAAAACATTTTGGTGGCTCACGTATCCACACTATTGGCTAACACTGATAATGGGTTTTTTTAATCCGAAAACGTTATGTGAGGTAATGTAACCCTTATCTAGAGACTTTTAAATATACCTTTTACAAAGGATCTAGTATTTTTGTGCTTTATGGTATACAGCCAGCTACAGGAATTTTATTTTAATCGTGGAATTTTAGTAGGCGTTGACTACCATTGGTGTTAATCCGGCATCTGACCAGTGGCGGCTCGTGGCCTTAAAAACAGGGTCGGCAATATTTTTTTCTCATATAGGTATACCATATAATTAAAAGGCTTAAATCATCATAAGCGATTCTTTTGTTTTTTTTTTTGTTTGGTTTACTTGACATTCTCTCTTGTGTCATAGTGTTTCGGCAATAAGTTTTGATTATTTTGAAACAAGAGGAATCCCGTTCATTTGAGGCAGAAGTTAGTGGTAATAAGATAATTTATGAATAGTTTGTTGTAGTGAATTGCAGTACTTACTATATAAAATTATACATATTTGTAACTTATCCCACTTTCCGAAAATATTTGGATCAGCATAATTTTTAAGTAACTTGTAAATAAATATATTGGAAATTTTTTGGCGAAGGTAACTTTTAAATTTTGAATTATCAAAGAGGCCAAAAATTTGCAAATCTTCACAATTCGAAAAACGAGTATCTAAACTGCGCGTCATAGAAAACGGGCACCCTAAAAAATGGGTCATTTTTGATGTCGCGTATCTCCTAAACCTGTTGTCCGATTTAAGTGATTTTTTGAATATATTATAGCCCTATTCTTTGTCAATATCACTGTATTAATATTTTTGTAAAACAGGTAAATTTTCATTATATACCGGGTGTACGAATCAAACTGTGTTTTTTTCTCAAAGTTCGCAACACCCTGTGGCATATTCTATCATTTATAAAATACTGAAATTAAAACCCAACTATAGCCTCAGATTTTCTTAAAATTCTGTTTTTTGATTCATTCATTTATGATGGATAATACAAAAGTTATGTACTTTAACAACTAGGCATGCTCTTTATCAGTACAGGGTGTTTCTAAAGAAGTACGACAAACGTTAAGGGGTAATTCTGCATGAAAACATAATGACCGGTTGCTTTATAAACATATGTCCGCAAATGCTTCGTTTCCGACATACAGGATGTTGAATTTTTTCTTAAAAACTGACGATTTATTTATTGCCCTAAAACCGGTTGAGATATGCAAATGAAATTTGGTGGGTTTTAAGACGTAATTTTTTAACATTTTTGATATACAATTAAGAATTTTTTATTCACCATTGGCGTACATACGAATAATATGATCGGTCATATTACCCGTATGCGCTCCAATAGTGAATATAAAATTCTTAGTTGAATGTCAAAAAATGCGCAATAACCATCTCTTAAAACCTACCAAATTTCATTTGCATATCTCAACCGGTTTTAAAGCAATAAATAAATCATCAGTTTGTAAGAAAAAATTTAACATCCCGTATCTCGGAAACGAAGCTTTTGCGGATATATGATTATAAAGCAAACTGTCATTATTTTTAATGCAGAATTACCCCTTAAAGTTTGTCGAACTTATTTAGGCCCTAAAACACTTTAGACTTATAACACCATGTACTGATGAAGAACGTGGCTAGTTGTTAAAGTACATAACTTTTGTATTATCCAACATAAGCGAATGAATCAAAAAACAGAATGTTGCGAAAGCCTGAGGCTATAGTTGAATTTTAATTTCAGTATTTTATAAATGCTAGAATAATCCACAGGGTGTTGCGAACTTTGAGAAAGAAACACAGTTTGATTCGTACACCCGGTATACACTGAAAATTTACCTGTTTTGCCAAAATATTATTACAAAGATATTGACAAAGAATAGGGCTATAACATATTCAAAAAATCATTTAAATCAGACAACAGGTTTAGGAGATACGCGACATCAAAAATGACCCATTTTTTAGGGTGCCCGTTTTCTATGACGCGCAGTTTATTTGCATAATAGCAGATATCCAAAATTTCAAAATATACTCGTTTTTCGAGATATGTATCATGTATTTGTCTTTTTTGGGGTGGATCGAAAATATCAAGCGAATCCAAAACGTCACTGCGTATATATTGGAACCATCTATCATTACGAAAATCTCTGAGATTTTGCACCAGCTTTCTTATTTTATTTTTGGAATAAATAATGACAATTAACTGATTTTGAACAACAATGAATAACAAATGGGTTTGGCAAACACTTTCTTAAAAATATTTAAAAGAATATTAAAAGATTAATCATTTAATAAAGTTCTCAAACCGATTGCTTCACGGATCGAGATATCACCGCTTTCAAAATCGTCGCCTTCGATAATAAAATAAAAAACTTCCAAAAAGCTGTTCACGAAAATCTGCTAAATACAGTGAAAGCTAACCGAGATTTAAAATTTCATTGCGTCTGACAAACTGTTTGCATTTTTTTCGAAACAAATTGTTCTAAATCAGTAGTCCGTTTAGGTGAGCTAAAATGGCAAGAAAAGATGATATTCTTTAATTTTTTACACGTATCATGCAAAAATATATTCATTCTATGCGCATGAGAGTGACTAAATAAAGCTTGTAGTGCAATAGTTTTAACTTTTGCCTGGAGACCATTCAATTCACCGGACATCACGGCAGCGCCGTCGTAAATTTGCCTTACCAATTTATTTTTGATATCCAAAAATTTTAATCTGATCTCTGATCTGTCCTTTAAACAACCAAAAATACTTTCTGCCTAATTGCTTTTACTGACGTCTGTAAAACCTAATAACCTCTCATAAACATTACCACGTAACGCCTATCAAACAAAAATTTATAGTTGTGAATGACATGATAATCAGAAGTTGCATCTACTTCTAGAGAAAAGCAAATGGTTTTCAGAATCTCAGATTCAATAACGTTATTCAAAATGTAACTAATTGATTATATTAGTTTATTATGTACTGTTTTAGACACTCCGCTAAATGTCTTCGGATCAGAAAAAAAAATTGGAAAATTTCAAATCGTATTTCTTAAACAATTTTATTAGTTCTCTATAATTACTTTGATTTAACGAATTCTCCGATTCATCATGTCCCGTAAATGATAATTCCTGACAACTTAAATAAATTACAATATTAATTAAATGACGTAAAACGGCGTGGTATTTTCTACAATTTCTGCCGTTGCTTCCAAATGAAACTTCGGCAGATTTAAATGTGCCGTACCTGCCGCTTAATGCCTACGGAGAGAAATATACGTTTAAACTACAAAGGGGTAGTTCCCTGGGTTGGCTGTATACCTTATAGTTAAACAAACTGGAACATGAAGTAAAAACCACTTCTATGTAAAAGGTATATTTACTAAAAATTTTTAGGATCACAATGGATTCAATAAAATGAGTTCATCAGAACGTTTTCAAACCTATCGGTCCATCATCAGTGAATTTGAATATGTACTTGCAAAATAGCCCCAGAACCAAACAATGGTTGTGATTATAAATAAATCTACATTATGTTAAAATAAATTTAAAATGGCTAAACGCCGATGTTCAGGGATTAAACCTCTGGGAACATGGTAAAACTCTACCCGAGGACCCAATCAACCATCTTCGGTCAACGATGACTACTAAGTAGTCGATGACTACTACAACGATGACTTAGTAGTCATCGTTGACCGAAGATGGTTGATTGGGTCCTCGGGTAGAGTTTCACCATGTTCCCAGAGGTTTAATCCCTGAACATCGGCGTTTAGCCATTTTAAATTTATTTTAACATAATGTAGATTTATTTATAATCACAACCATTGTTTGGTTCTGGGGCTATTTTGCAAGTATTCAAATTCACTGATGATGGACCGATAGGTTTGAAAAGGTTCTGATGAACTCATTTTATTGAATCCATTAGGATTCTAAAAATTTTTAGTAAATATACCTTTTACATAGAAGTGGTTTTTACTTCATGTTCCAGTTTGTTTAAATATACGTTTGGTTGCTCTTCGACTCGTATTTCGTTGAGTTTGACGTGTAAGTCGTCAAGCTCGAGATGAGCTGGGGTCGGCTTGCCGAAAACACTCAGATGAATGGCCCGGATCATTCATTTTTTGAAAAGGCCCTTATGCGCAGGGATCACTTAACGCTCGGATTGGCCGAATCCTTTTAAAAACCATGAATAAAATTCAGTTTGTATTATCTGACAGATTTTTTTTATTTCACAGATACAAATGACATCAACTCTGATTAAATTACATATTAAAAAAAATCTATATATCTATAAATGTGTGGGTCGGCACTGCCGACCCTGTCGACCTTGACCGGCCGCCACTGCATTCGACAGGTGGGGTGTGGTACACCCCAACAATGCTGAACCGCCTAAAACATAATGAAATTTTGAATTTAGTGGCCACAGCGACTAAATAGCTTTCTATTGTATATTCATCTATGCGGTGACACATAGTTTTTAGTCGTCTGTTTAGTTTCAGCAAGTACATTTGGATTGAAAGTGGCCGCACGTTTCTGATTTTGTACTTTCTGCAGTTGTCTTTATTTGTTTTGCTCCTATAAATACGTAAGTATAGGTAAGTGAATAATACTTATTACATATTTTAACATATTCGAGAATAAACACGTATTCAGGTCTTATGGCATGAAGCAGACAGTGACGAATGTATTGACAAGAGTAATTCGGAAGTAGCTGAATAAATAGACAATTTTAGTGTAAATAGTGACTATCCTGACTAGCTTTAAGATGTTGATGTTCCAGACATCATATAACTAAACGAAAACATATTTTTTGAGAATCTTTAACTCTTTCAGTTGCTGGGGTTTGTCACACCCCACCTGTCTGTTAGTGGCAAAAAAGTTCACCTGTCAGATGGCGGGTTAAATAGTTTCAGTAATGAGTTCAGCATATTTAAATGAATTTTCAGGTTCAGAAACTTCGCCATATTTTAGTTGGGAGATTGCTTTTTTGAAGTTATACTTCTTTAGGCGCGATTGAGAGTAAAATTTCATAATTCTGCGCGCATTCGTACACAGACAGTATGGCGTTTAATTGCTAAAATCTTTCTAGTTATGTATAAATATATCAATGCAAGAAAAGGTGTGAAAAGAATATATCTATTAGTGTTTTTAGTAAATATATTTATTATAATATTTGTGTTTTTGGATTTGTCTTTCTCAGGAGTAAGATGAGTATTATTACATTTTATTGTATATTTATTCACCTTCTCTCTTTGTTACCGTGAATTGTCATTAGATACGTCCGAAACGATACAGACACAGTCCTCGTAGCGTATTTGGTATAGCATTTAGTCGAGGCATTGAAGGATTGAAGTGTCCATTATTCGAATGTTTTGTATAAATGTACTTATTTACAAATGTTTCTTCTAAAATTTAGTAATATATTAATTTTATAATACATTTATGCCTGGTTGCACCAACAGATCTTAGGCTTAAGCCGAGAATATCATAAGAATTAATGTAATATAATTACAATAAAATATAATAGGAATATAATAATATAATAATATATATACTTGATAACAAGGTAAGATTCCAAAATGATGGTGCAACGTGACACTTCCGGTGGTCCTACCTAAAAGCATATCTTAGCTAAGCTGGAGCTTAAGATCTGTTGGTGCAACCCGGCATTAAGTATGTAGTAATTTTTTTTACAATTTTTACTTACCTATTTGTTGTTGTTTATACCTAATATCGCCCGTGTCTAGCAAGTGTCTGCGAAGGCTAGCGGTATGTGTATCTAGTTACGGACGTGTTAGTACTTGGTTCGATTCCCCATAAGGAAAATTTTTTTGTTTATTTTTAATGGTTATTGACATCTTAGACTATTATATTATGGACTTAAAAATGATTAAAAATAATTAAAATAATTAATCGGGATATTGCCCCACTATTTACCGAGTTGCAAATTTATAATAATTGCCTATTTCAAAATGCACTTTTGAAATGCATTTTTCTTATGCACAAATGTAATTTCAGATTTCTTATTCATTACATTAGTTCACAAAATTTCTTGACATTCTCAATCCAACGCACCAAACTGCATTAAAATCCGTCTTATTGCGCAAAAAATCGACAGTAAGGCCTTTTTTTGTGCTTCAATGCCTCGACTAATTCGGCCATAGATCGAAAGGTCTTGAGTTCGAATCCAGTGCAATCCTATACTTTTTTTTTTATTGAAGTTATACTTCTTTAGGCGCGATTGAGAGTAAAATTTCATATTCATGCGCGCATGCGCACACAGACAGTATGGCGTTTAGTTGCTAAATCTTTCAAGTTATGTACAGCCCGTCTAATTTACTTACCGTTGCACGTCATTATCTACGCCAGAGATCCAAGTTGACATAGTTGCCAAAATATAAAAAAATCCTGAATCCATTTTAAATCAAATAGATCACATAATTATTGTAAACGTGGATTATACAACAAACAAATTAATATTCAATGTAATTAAATAAAAACTTAAGAAATAGAGAACAAGAATTAAGTTATAACCATTTAAGATTTGCAGTGCAAGCGTTTTTGCACTGCATTGTTTAATTATTAAAAAACGTCTTCGAACTCTTGGGAGAAGCCGATAGGTTTCTTTGTATATGTCTACAATAACAACTAGAAAAGTTGTCAGATACCTCGATTATTCCAAGTCGTGATAAAATTAGGTGAAATTTATATTTTTATAGTAGAGGATCTTTTTATAGTAAAGTAAATAATAAAAACAGTAAATAAAAACAGATACTTATAGTAAAGAATATAAACAAATATGAAGTGTCATCACCGCAACTGTCAAATAAATGTTACAAATTTATTCTAAAATGTCACCTTTATTCGATTACAGTTACAGTGTGTTCCGAACAAATGTGCTTCATAAAAACGCTTTATAATCCATTTATACAAATTAAACGAAACATATTATTGTGTATTTCTTTAGGTTAACATTAATAGAAGTAATAGTTGAAAGACTGATAAGTTTGTACACACTTGAATGAATAGAGGAAATAAAAAATTTAGTATATCAAATTGTGTAAATAATTTATTTCTTTAGCTGAGCGCTTTCGACATAAACGTCATCATCGGAGCTAATGCTAAAATAAAAAAAGAGGTCTTGTAAGAAAAAGAAGTACAAAACTCTTTTTTTACTTACGTCAAATGTTAAAAAAAGTACCGCTACAAAATTGAGGTGTTAACATTTGCATCTTGTGAAAATAAAATTTGGTTGGATATGCTATGTCCTCCGTACAACCCCAAACAGTAAAAACAGAAAAACGGCCACATTACACGTTACACAAACACAAAAAAAAAAACTTTTTTCATGGTGTAGGTATCACCCATCCATTGTTGGCCTAGTAGAAACAGCTGACTGACAAAGTCGGATATTCAAATCTGCTTTTATCTGTTCTGCGTTGACGTATGACAGCTGACATTAAATTCTGAATATTTTTAACATTTTTGAAAGAAAAATTAAAAATTTAAAAAAAATTAAATTGATAAGGAAATGTACCTTAGATGTTTGTACTAATCAACTAATAAATTAATTGATAACATGATTGATTTTAAGACTAATTGGCCCAACATACATACACACCTTGTCAGATAAAAAATAAAAACAGGAAGTAATGAGGAAGATTAGTTTTTAATGGTGAATTCTCAAATTCAATATTCTAGTAGATATTAGATCATTAAAATTATAGATTGAGATAATATTAGATTGTTGTTGTTATTCATCTTTTGTAAATTATGTAAGTCATTGATATGGCCTTGACAGAGTGTATGGATATTTTACTAAGTTGAATCCTTAATGTTTATAGTAGAAATATTAAATTATTTAAATGTTAAGATGTTAAAATGGGTATATTCAGTTTCTACTGTTGTAAGACATTGATAACAAACCAATAGGATAATGTTCAGTGGAATTCAATTCTTAACAAAATAGTTTCAAACACTCTTGTTGTTAGGTGTTTTATTTCTAAAGTTCTCATTACTTGATGATATAAGTATGTTATGTAAATATCTGTAATACAACAATGTATATATAAATTCGACAAATAGACACAAGTTTTCCTTATTTGTATTTTAAGTTATAAAATTAAATGTTAAATATAAATACACTAGTTTTTATATATTTTAAAGATTGTATGAGGTTATTACTCCTCTGTCTCTCATAGATACTTGAATAAAGGTTTATAATTACAATTCAAATTGATCTGAGTATTGACACAAAAATCAGGATTAGACTTCATCTCTCTAGAAATCTCCAGGTCCTCCAACAAATTCATTAATCTGTAATTTTTAGATGGAATGTTATGCAAAATTTGGCTGTCTTTAGTGGGAGAGAAGGAATGATTGGTAGATTTAACATGATAGCCAAAGTTTGATTTTTCTGGAGTTCTGACATGTCAGAACTCCAGAAAAATCAAACTTTGGCTATCGTGTTAAATCTACCAATCATTCCTTCTCTCCCACTAAAAACAGCCAAATGTTGGAGGACCTGGAGATTTCTAGAGAGATGAAGTCTAATCCTGATTTTTGTGTCAATACTCAGATCAATTTGAATTGTAATTATAAACCTTTATTTAAGTATCTATGGGAGACAGTGGAGTAGTAACCTCATACAATCTTTAATATATATAAAAACTAATGTATTTATATTTAACATTTAATTTTATAACTTAAAATACAAATAAGGAAAACTTGTGTCTATTGGCCGGATTTATATATACATTGTTGTATTACAGATATTTACATAACATACTTATATCATCAAGTAATGAGAACTTTAGAACTAAAACACTTAACAACAAGAGTGTTTGAAACTATTTTGCTAAGAATTGAATTCCACTGAACACTATCCTATTGGTTTGTTATCAATGTCTTACAACAGTAGAAACTGAATATACCCATTTTAACATCTTAACATTTAAATAATTTAATATTTCTACTATAAACTTTAAGGATTCAACTTAGTAAAATATCCATACACTCTGTCAAGGTCATTTCAATGACTTACATAATTTACAAAAGATGAATAACAACAACAATCTAATATTATCTCAATCTATAATTTCAATGATATAATATCTCCTAGAATATTGAATTTGAGAATTCACCATTAAAAACTGATCTTCCTCATTACTTCCTGTTTTTATTTTTTATCTGACAAGGTGTGTATGTATGTTGGGCAAATTAGTCTTAAAATCAATCATGTTATCAATTAATTTATTAGTTGATTAGTACAAACATCTCAGGTACATTTCCTTATCAATTTAATTTTTTAAAAATTTTTAATTTTTCTTTCAAAAATGTTAAAAATATTCAGAATTTAATGTCAGCTGTCATACGTCAACTCAGAACAGATAAAAGCAGATTTGAATATCCGACTTTGTCAGTCAGCTGTTTCTACTAGGCCAACAATGGATGGGTGATACCTATACCATGAAAAAAGTTTTTTTGTGTTTGTGTAACGTGTAGTGTGGCCGTTTTTCTGTTTTTACTGTTTGGGGTTGTACGGAGGACATAGCATATCCAACCAAAATTTATTTTCACAAGATGCAAATGTTAACACCTCAGTTTTGTAGCGGTACTTTTTTTAAAAATTGACGTAAGTAAAAAAGACTTTTGTACTTCTTTTTCTTACAAGACCTCTTTTTTTATTTTAGCATTAGCTCCGATGATGACGTTTATGTCGAAAGCGCTCAGCTAAAGAAATAAATTTATTATTTCCTCTATTAACAGAAATCTTTAAATATTATTTCTACGCGTATATAATAAAATATGTGTATTGGCTCTAATTCCAGTGTATTCGGCCAAATGATTCTAAAAAAGAACACACCTACCGCCAAATATTTCGTGTTGGTATCATGTGACGTCACAGGCTATGACGCGGCTGACGTGCAATGGTTAGTAAATTAGACGAAGTATATAAATATATCACTGCAAGAAAAGGCGTGAAAAGAATATATTAGTGATTTTAGTAAATATATTTATTATAATTTTGTGTCTTTGGATTTGTCTTCCTCAGGAGTAAGATGAAAAATATTAAAACATTTTATTGTATACTTATTATACTTCACCTTGTCTGTCTGTTACCGTGAATTGTCATTAGGTACGTCCGAACCGATACAGACACAGTCCTCGCAGCATATTTGGTATAGTATTCGGCCAGAGATCGAGAGGTCTTGAGTTCGAATCCGGAGCAATCCTATACTTTTTTTTTATTTTTTTTAAAGCGGTAAGCACAAAATTAGTTTGGTGTTTAAAAAATTAAAACAAACTGTTTAAAGTATATTTGTTTTTAAGAAATCATATAATAGAAGTATAACTTCTTACGTGCGTACAAAGTACACACACATTCTTTTTTTATTAATTGGGTTACATCTAATATTACCAAACTAGTAGTTTAATTGACCTATGCGAGCTTAATCCAATATTATTCACAGTCATTTATTATGCCAGTTTCGATAAACTTTATAATAAATGTAAAGTGGTTTTTACGTTGGTAAGTTTTGTTGGTGCTGTAATCTCCCAAGTTTTAAAGTTCGACAGCTTTGGATTTATATCCGGGATCGTTGATCTTGAATCTAAAAGCTGTCAAGGGTTTTTTTCTTTCTGTACACGCGATTTGCGAAGCGGGTTAAATTTTGTAGGCTACAGTTCAGTTACTGTAAGTTTTATTGGATGATGACGATGGATCACTTTTAAAACTAGTTTTTAAGTTAAGAAGGATGTGTTGTAAAGCAATATTTTATATGTTTAAAATAAGACATTTATTGTTATTTCTTATTATGTGGCCGTTTGTTTATCGGGTCTACAACTTATTATGGGTGGTCAAAAGTCACAAAACACAGCGGTTTTGAATCGGCCCCGACCCCTCCTAAAATATAAAAAAAATCAGATCGGTGTAATAGTCAGTGTAATAGTGTAATAGATCGGTAATATACATAGACAAACCATAATGGGATATGTTGGATAAGTCGTGTACATTAGGGTGGTTCGAAAAAAACTTTTTCTTATATTTCAGATCGCTACAGTGCGCAAAGTTTCCATTGGCATAGACTTGAAAAAAGCACTAATTATTATTTTTTTATTAATTTGTCTTCCGGTCGCGCAATGCCATCGAAGTTAGCAAAAATTGTGAAAAACCTGAATTTTTTATATATTTTTTTAACAGGCCAGATGGTTTTAATTGCGTTCCTATACCATGAATTAACTACTAAAAGTATGTAAAATTAATATAAATGCACTTATTATACATTTGTTTCATATCTTCCGGTCGCGCAACATAATACAAAATGAGTAAAATTAGTAGTTTTTGCAAAATTTCAAAGTTTGACTGTTTGGTGCAATTTAATCATAGAGTTTTAGAGATAGTATAGTTTAATTTAATTACGATAATATATTTAAAATCCAAGCATATAAGATAAATTTTGATATTCAAGTGGAATTCGGTCGCGCAACTTCGTCAAAAACAGCATACTACCGAGAGACGAGGCGAAAGTGACGAATGCCAGCGAAGCGCGCGCTGCTACAAATAAATATACATGTGGGAATACCTCTACAATGGAGTATTTGTCTTCTACATTACAACTAACTGCCATTCCACCACCTTTTCCAACACTTAGGTGAAAATAAAACCGGCCCAATAGGATATTCCGGATCAATTGGAAAGGCCCTACCTGATTGTGAAAGACTACCACCTATTGATTTTAATCCTATTGATTGTGAGATTCCAAAAGTTGACAAGCGTGTTCTTAAGCTTGTCAACCCTTAAGCACCAATAATTGTACTTGTTTGAGAAGTCATCAAGTCAGGACATTGTTCAGAAGACTTTCTAGTGTGTACGTGATCCTATCCCAACGTTACATTCAAGATGGCTTACTACTGCAAACCGAGTTTTGCGCTTCTACATCAGTGTGTCCAACCCTTCTGAAAATCTGAGAGGGATTGTCACATTCATTCTGAAATGTTATAATATGCCTATGTGGTTTGCCACAAAAATAAACCACAAATTCACAGATGGGCCTAGACAAGATTACAAAATCATTGAATATTCAAGGTACTTACCAGTAGAGCTTCTTCAAGTGGTTGATCCCATTTTACAACGGAATGCTTACTTTGCCCATCCCGAAAATTTACTTTTGGCTATGGTAACTGATGACAGAAATTATTTCCGCCTGGGCTTTAGGCGTATCGTGAAGGAAAAGCAAGCAATATCTGAAAGTGACTCTATCAGAATCTTTAAACCACCAAACTTAAACTTTGAAGCTAAATAGTATTACGAAATTATCAAATGGAACACCAGTACACTGACTCCCTTCTACTGATAAGAACATTGACTAATGAAGAGATAAAACAATATGTGAGCAATGACTTCAAGCCTGTTATGAGTATAGATATTTTGTCATGCCATACACAGGCAGTTGAAAGATGCGTTAAGCTAGTGACCGTAGCTTCAAGTAAAGTGTGTGGACACAGTTCCAGAGACGGCTATACTAGAACCAAATTAATGCAGCGCTCAGCGATGCCAACGATTAAAATCAACAACAACTGTTAGTTTTTCACAATCAGGTAGGGCCTTTCCAATTGGTCCGGATATCCTATAGTGCCTGTTGTATTTCCATCTAAGTGTTGGAAAAGGTGGCGGAATGGCAGTTCGTTGTAATGGAGAAGACAAATACTCCATTGTAGGGGTCTCTATTTGTGGCTGCGCGAGCTTTGCTGGCATTCGTCACTTTCGCCTCGCCTCTCGGTAGTCCGCTGTTTTTGACGAATCTGCGCGACCTAATTCCACTT